>NC_140171.1:102910998-103510998 GCF_963971535.1 Notolepis coatsorum
TCACTGGACGCTCTGACGCTGTGTCTGGGACAGATAACAGTGGTCACACTGCATCCCCCATGGCCAGCGTCACTCACAACTGACTCATAGAGACGACTCTGCCAATTCCACCCAAAACGTACCACTTTCTCCAAACACGGCTGCGTGATGTGAAGACGGTTTCATAGTGTCGTTGTTTTACGGGTGCAATGTCTACACTTAAGTTTCAAGTCTACGTTAGGCTACCTTTTAAAGGTATTTTAAACACTTTTAGTAGCTGTACGATAATGGCTTGGTAGAATACTTCCCACTGGACTGGGATTGTGGGAGGTCTGTCCTGTCCACAAGAAATACTTAACAAATTGATTGATGGTGGATTGATGATTTTAAAATTTTCCATATTGCAGCTTTTGTGTCATATATATCACATTCTTTCCTATTGTGACGTATATTGTTCCGCTCTACCACCAATGTCATTTAAAATGCTCACAAAGAGATGTAATGTTGCTTATAACCAAATGTATCCTGCAGTGTATCCACTTATATGAATGTTATACATGTTATGTACACAAAATATAAACAAAATATTGAAGCTTATAAACAATATACAACAAACAATAG
Source organism: Notolepis coatsorum (assembly GCF_963971535.1). Classification (NCBI taxonomy): domain Eukaryota; kingdom Metazoa; phylum Chordata; class Actinopteri; order Aulopiformes; family Paralepididae; genus Notolepis; species Notolepis coatsorum. The sequence goes on from NC_140171.1 coordinate 102,911,599, forward strand.
TATAGCCTACATAGCATGCATACGCAGCCTATGGCATTGCATATTTTGTATAAACTTCATACTTTAGCCCTACAGAATAGTAACCTATGCTAGTAGTGATACTATGCTGTATATAGGCTAGCCAGACGGACGGACAGACAGGCATACAGGTAACTACATCGAGAAGATGTAAACACGTTTCTTTTATAATACAAATCATGCTACTGTACTGTCTGAGCGTGGAGAAAAACCAGCTGTTGGACGACTGATGTCAAGAGTCTACTTGGTGTTTACCTTGTGGGAAAGCCCGTCTCCTCTGAACGTGGCGGTGAGATACTGGCCTCTCCTCTGCTGGCTGTCACTTGTCACAATAGTCTGTAGGTGCGCACAGAATCGTTCCCGTAAGCGACAGACGCGAATTGGCTATTCAAGTGAGTTTGTCTGGCGCTTATCGTGCCATCGTCGATAATTGTACGTAAAACTATAACAACTGGTAGGTAAAATAAGACGAACAAAATGTCATAAAATCCACCAAAAAGGAGATCGTTCTATTTGTTTGTTTGTTTGTTTTCTGAGGGGAAACAATGTCTGTTGCGAATATAGTCAGTTAGGTAATCTAAGACTGACCGTAAAAAAACTAAAAAGAAAATTACTATAGAATGCCAGCAATAGGCTATGTCATTTCAAATTCGTTGGAAAACAACTACGCTCTCTTGGAGGTGCATCGCTCAGTTGCGACGCTAGTCAACTGGATTTACGGAGGGCGGGCATCTCTGTCTTGTTGCTGGTAGTGCAGCTGGAAGGGGCTGTCTGGGTGGGTGCGCGCACAGAGAGGAGGGGGCCCGAACATCCAGCCTCCTCCATTGCCTGCTGTGGGCTACACTCACGACGGGGGTCTCTCTCTCTCTCTCTCTCTCTCTCTCTCTCTCTCTCTCTCTCTCTCTCTCTCTCTCTCTCTCTCTCTCTCTCTCTCTCTCTCTCTCTCACAATACTCTATACTGTACACACGAAGTACCATAGGTTTAGAGACAACCGAGCCCCTCTCTTTATTGATATCACTCACCTTTTCAATAAATCGTGATTTATTTTTCCTGCGTTTTTTTTCCAACAGGGATTATTGTCAGTTGTATTTCTGGCCCCAGCCCCAGGACACTTGAACCCATTTAACCCTGCTGTGGTGCGATGACTAATGTGTACATTCTCTACCACCTAGTGGTCAAAAGTTAAAACATTTGATTTGATTTGATTTTTATTTGTCTCGAACATAGAAACATAAAACAAGTTTAAAAAACAAAAAGGTAAATAGTCAAAGACTATAAGACAATAAGTGTTCGAGAAGGAACAGGGGGAAGTAAAACAACTTATCAAGCCCTGCCCCTTCCTTACAATGTTTGACATTATAATTTAATAAAAATAAAAATAATATAACAAATAATAAAAAATAAAATAAAAGTACAGTTTTTTATATATCCAAATGAGAAATAATAATAGGCAGTCACATTACTGCTTAAGCTCCTCTCTCTTATATGTGTCCATAAGTGCTACACAATTCACTACTAAATTGTTCGTTGGCGCTAAGAGCAATGCTGAAGGAATTATTCCTTCTTTTCAGGGTGTGGGATTGGATCACAAACAGGCTATACCCTTAAATATGATGCTGATTTATTTAGCACATAATATCACACACATCCAAAAACTCTAAACAGTGTTGTATACATTCATTTAGTTTGACAGTTATTGAATGTAAATGCGTTTGAATCGGGGACGTTGAATCCTTGTGTCATGTTAAATACAGCTCCATGAAATGATGTAGATGAAAAAGTAGCAACACTGTGTTTTATAGGGACTGCTACCTCATAATTTCATTGAGCTTGCGATGTAAACTGGATGGAGGCTACAAAGGTCCATCTGTTTGCTGTGCTCGGTGAAGCATATACAGTAGGCTGGCATATTAGGATATGCTCGTTTACCTCCAGCTGAGACAGCGTTTAGCATTTACTATGGACGTTTACCAAGTGACTAATTATTATAGCCATGTGCTTCCTTTGATTTGTGTTGTTGGATTTTGCACCATTGAAAAATCATACTTGTTCAGTTACTGACTTCATTCTTAGCTCAAAGTAGGGGAAGGGTACCCTAGAAGGGTTCGCACCACGAGATTCAAAAACTGCTTTTTCCCCCCAGGACTGTAACCATGATGAACACTGCACTCTAACCACTTTACCCATCACATGCACTATTATTAGGGGTGGGAATCACCAGTTTCATCATGATACGATACGATATCGATTCTTTGGACAACGATACGATATTTGCCGATATCACAAAGTCTCTCACGATACAATACGATACGATTAGATTCAGGTGCCTGCGATCGATATGAGATGATATCATATGCCCATTTAACACAATCAGTAACATTTAGATCAACAACAAAAAAGGTAATGAAAATATCATTTGACATTTGTATTTTTGAGCTCTTCCAGACATTTAAAGGAAAATCAATCTATTGTTTTTAATACAAATAGACCTCCTGTTCACTGTAAAGTGCCACGTTTTTATATATTGAGCTTTAAACTTTAAGCTAAATTTTTTGGAACTCAAAACTCACAACCTCCCTCTCCCAAACCGTTCCTACAACAATTTGTTGATGTTGCATGATCATGTATAGGCCTACATTTATTATGTATTATATTGTTTATGTTTAAATAACATTTAAACATCAAACTCCTCTGACCTCATCTGGTCTTTCCAAAGACGCGCGCACACACACACACACACAGAAAGGGAGAATGCTATGCTGTAACATCTACACACACGGAGCTACTGCTGTTGTTCTTGGGCGGATATGAGACTCGCCACAGGATTTTCAAAATAAGAGTATCGATATGAATCGATCTTATTACATCGCATCGATCCGATTCGATTGTTGATAATTACATCGATGTATCGATCTGGATCGATGTATCGTCCCACCCCTAACTATTATGCACCGTCACTTTACCTGACTATCACCATGAATGCTGCACTTTACTGTCTCCTATAGGTTTCCTATATTTTTATACTTTTATACATTATATTGATCTAGGTATTTTTAAGTGTCTTATGACTGTGATGCTGATGATTTATGTGTGTCTTTTTATTTGATTGCCCTGTACGGTCTCTGATTGAACACAGACAATTTTGTTTATATGTGCCTCGCTCATTCTACATGTTTATTGTCAAGGGACTGGGGACCCAAGATGCAGGCGGTAGTAATATAGAAGATAGATATATTTATTTTAAAAACGGGGGAAGGTTGTAGGTGGTACGTTTGTATCAGAGAAGGCAGGCAAGCAGGCAGTGGTGATCCTGAGACAGAAGAAACACAAAAATGAGCGAAGCACAAAAACACAGGAAAACTGACAAAATCTGTAGAGTACTATTTCTTTTTTTTTAAACTTTATTTTTTAGCGTTTATCGCTTTTCTGGTCAAGCATGACTGACAGAAACAGGTTGAAATGGGATGTAGAGCAGGGGAAGACATTCTGAGAAATGACGGCGGGTCCGGGAATCAAACTCGTGTCCCCCAGATCCATGACGAGCACGGTTTTCCCCGACGCAGAGATAGCGCCGAGATATGCGGTGAGCTACGGGAGGCATGAAACGTCACTACCAAGTAGCTGAGTTAACGATCTGACAAAGAGTGACTGAACAACCGGGGTAGATGTACTGCAGGGCTGATGAGAAGAGGTGTGGTTGTTGAGCAAGTTTCAAGTTCAAGTTTCTTTATTAGTTGTCATACAGAAGTACAGAATACTTTTATATAAAATGCTTCTTTCTGTTTTGCTCCAGAGATTGTGCTAGATAAAAATAGATAAGTATAAAATAAGTATAGTGAGTATAAAATAGAAGTCAAGTACGTAGACAAAAGTGTTCAATATATATATACAATGTACAATGCAGAGTAGAAAAGTAACTGAGTTACAATACAATATACTATATACTATACAGTACAAGGTGCAGGTGAGAGGAATGAGCTGATTGCCAGGAAGCTGCCCATTATGGTCTGCAGGAAACTGCTCCCATCAGCTAACACACAGACAGGGACAGACAGGAGAAAAACAGGGGTAGGGGAGACACAGGAGTTGCTGGATCGTGACAATACAATGACAATAAAACCGAATGTAATTTAATTACAGCAGGCATGTTCTAGTAGCCATTTTGAAAGGAACAGGTTCACTCTTGTGTTGTCAGGAACAGTGGCGTGCACAGATAGGGCCGAAGGGGGAGCTTTTTTTTGTCAAATATGGACACTGGGTGTTGGTGGGTTAAGTGCCCTGCCCCCCCAAATTGTCTGTGCACTCCCCTGATCAGAAGAAATGAAGGGGAAAAAACGAACCTTCTTACTGTCATGCACTCGTCCTAATATACTAACCTACACTGTAGCACTCATGAACATTGTTACTCAGCTGATAGAGTTGTACCCTTCCTGCTGACTTGTCGTATAAAACTTGTATAAATAAAAGTGTCAGCTAAATGTAAATGTGAATCATTATTTGTCTTGGTGGTGCAATGCCGTCTTGAGCAGTCTCAGAATCTCAGAATGGTAAAGTATCTCAGAACATCATCATGCGTCGGCGGCGGCATGTGTGCACTCTCAAACGCTAAATTAAAACATGTGCAGCCGGTAGATTTGTGTATCCTGGCTGGCTCACCCTGCGTCCCACCAGGACACCATTCATGCAGGTGTCTGGAAGAACCCCATCAGGTCTCAAAGGGTCATCAAAAGGGAAGCCGCCTATTCTCGGTCCTCGCTCCACAATGGTGGAACGAACTTCCCACCACAGTTAGGACAGCCAAAATCCGACCAATCTTTCGCCGTCGACTAAAAACACACTTCTTCAATCAATATCTGAAATGGGGGGAAAAACACTAACCTTCTTACTGTCTTATACCATCATGCACTCTTCGATACATAGTCAGAAAGACCAACTAATTTTCTAGACGATTTATTGATATCATGGTCGATCGTGTCGAATGCTGTGCTTAGATCTAATGGGACGAGAATTGAGATTCACAATTCACTGTTTTCTGCATCGATGAGATCTATTTTGAAGCAGTTTTCTTATAATGATAATAATACTTCATTACATTTATATAGCGCTTTTCTCAGACTCAAAGCACTCCCCACAATGTAGAGTGGAAATTGCCTCCTTCACCACCACTGGACGGTAGCACCCAACCTTGGGCTACGCAGGCTCAATGGCTGCCATACAATGGCACCAGGCACACATCACACTACACGACGGCTGAACGGCTCAGGATACAGGGATTGATATCAGCCAATTAAGGGGAAGGGATGATTAGGTGGCCTTGATGTCAGAGACCTAGGGCTGTCCCCGACTAAGGATTTGGATAGTCGACTATGATTGGCCAAAATTTGCCATTAGTCGACTATATAAAATAAAAAATAAAGTATAATATTCCCTTTTTTTTTTTTTTTTTTATCATTCCATTTGGGCTGTGGGGGGTGCTTAACACATTGCCCGCCGGGCATTGTACCCATCAATATACCCAGTCTGCCACCACTGTAAGCCTATGGAGATGTTTACCTTCTTTGCAGGGCTATAACTTTTAAAATGTTATTGCTATATTGACATTACTATGGCCCATTCAACATCGATTATCTATCGTTCAGGATGTGGGAACGTTATACTTTTTCATTTATACATTCATACAAAAATACCTTCTAGAATATAAGTATGTTTTTATCGTTTTCTGCAATAATTCCTAGAACGTGAGTTATAGGCCTAAACGCATATATAGATTATCGATTGCCGTTTCCCCCCTATACACGCTATATTAAAAAATTAAACTGTATATGATCGGTATACGTTATGCTTCATCATGCGTGGAGGAAAGGGGGGGGGGTCGTTTATAATTCCCAGATCATCAGTAAATGCTTTATGTAGTATGGGTGGATATATTGATCAGATGGTTTGCAAACAAGGAAACTCACAATTGGGTTGAAAATAGCGTTAGTGTCCTCTTACCGTGCGCCAATGAGACTGGCGGTGAAAGATCCCAGGTATACGACGCAGATCGCCTAGGTCCATTTCCGGTGTGTATGTCGCAATAAAAGCAGAATATTGATTATTAAGTTTAGAAAGCGATCCATTATGTACATTGTGTCTGTCGGGAGTCATGCAACTATATCTGACGGCCGGATGAATTTAATCGACGCACAGCCCCCATATCCTGTAGGTGAGTGTACCTCGCCCGACCATCCACCAGGCTTGCCTTCACCTGTAAGGTCCAGCTGCAGCGTCGCGGCTGTATATATGAATTATGAATGCCATGGCGAAAAAATGAAATATTGATCTCAATAACGCTGTACAGCGAGGTCTGGCGGTCAACGCATGGTGGGCAATAACGCTGTACAGCGTTTCCGGCGGTGGATGTGTTAATGTCTGAAGGAGTCGACTGAAGGCTTCTTGTCCTCTGCAAAAGCATGCAATTGGTCCACTGATGGATACATCTTGATATTTGTCTAGTCTAGTGTGTTCATTAGATGGGTGAAATCCTCTTTCAGTGCCTCTGTGCCTGTTTTCTTAGGCAGTTATGGTATGCGTGCCATTAGCGTTAGCCACGCTTCTAGGCCTCTTTTCTTTTGGAAAGAATGATAAAAAAAAATTTAAATGAATAAAAGAAAATATATATTTTCCCCCCCTTCGACTAAGAGGTTGGCAGTCGACTACGGCTCCTTTCGACCGATTAGTCGACTATTCGACTAATAGGGGTCAGCCCTACAGAGACCTGATTGGGAATTTGGCCAGGAATATCGGGGAACCCCCTACTCTTTACGATAGGTCGTCCTGGGTTCTTTAACGACCAAATTCAGTCAAGGACCTCAATTTAGCGTCTCATCCGAAGGACGGCACTCGCAGCTGTACGGTGTCCCAATCACCGTAACAGGGGCATTGTTACTGACAAGTCCAGAGTGCCCCCTGCTGGACAACAACACCACTTTCCGACAACAGCCTTGACCGGGGCTCGAACCGGTGATCTTCCGATCATGAGTTCGGAGCTCTATTCATGTAGCCACAATGCCGGACTATCAATTTTGGACTGTTCGTCTAAAGCAGCGGTTCTCAAACTACATAACAATACGTGATTTTTTTTAATATATTCACGTATTGTATAATATAATATGAATGGAAGCGGACAGTGCCGGTTAGCCTACGCTGACAAGATAGAGGCACAAATGGCCCAGAACGACACAAGAGGTTTATGGCGAGGACTACGGACGATAACTGACTACAAAGTCAGCGCCCCCTCAATGGGGAGTGCCGACGCCTCTCTCGTGGACCAACTCAACTCCTTTTACGCACGGTTCGGTGCAAACAGTGGCGACACTAGCTCACCGGCTAACGATGTCACTGGCGCCGGTCGTCGTGGAGGGGGGGGGGCACTCTCTCAGTGACGGAACACAGTGTGAGAAGAGCATTTATGCGGGTGAACACCAGAAAGGCAGCTGGCCCAGATGGTATAACAGGACGTATACTTAAGTCCTGTGCTAACCAGCTAGCCCCAGTGTTCACCACCATATTTAATCTATCCCTGGCTGAGTCCGTGGTCCCTGCCTTCTTCAAGGTGTCCACTATAATACCGGTACCAAAGAAATCCTCCCCAACAGGTCTTAATGACTACAGACCGGTGGCACTCACCTCTGTGGGCATGAAATGTTTTGAGAGGCTGGTTAAGGATTACATTTGTGCCTCCCTACCCAGTGATATGGACCCAATTTGCATACAGGCCAAACAGGTCCACTGACGATGCAGTCTCTCAAGTACTACACAGTACCCTCTCTCACCTAGACTGCCAGAAGGGGGGCTATGTGAGACTGTTGTTTATTGACTACAGCTCAGCATTCACCACCATAGTCCCCACCAGACTGGTGGACAAGCTGATCGAGCTGGGTCTGAGCTCCGCTCTGAGCACCTGGATACTGGACTTTCTGAGTGAAAGGCCCCAGGCGGTCAGGGTGGGGGGTCAGACCTCCAACACCATCACCCTGAGTATCGGGTCCCCCCAGGGCTGTGTTCTGAGCCCCCTGCTGTATTCACTATACACACATGATTGTGTGGCCAAGTTCAGCTCCAACTCCATAGTGAAGTTTGCGGACAACACAGTGGTGGTGGGGCTGATCTCTGACAACGACGAGAAGGCCTACCGGGAGGAGGTTGATGCACTGGAACACTGCTTAACAGCCTGCTCCTGAACATTGGTAAAACCAAGGAGCTGATTGTGGATTTTAGGAGAACACAGCAGGGGACACACACACCACTGTGGATAAACGGGGATACCGTGGACAGGGTGAGCAGCTTCAAGTACCTGGGGGTCCACATCTCAGAAGACCTGACATGGACAACACACATAGACGTAAAGAAGGCGAAGCAGTGCCTCTACCACCTGAGACAGTTGAGGAAGTTCAGAGTATCGGGGAAGATACTCCAGTCCTTCTACTCCGGAGCTGTAGAGAGCATCTTGACTGGAAACATCACTGCCTGGGCCTGCTATGGAAACAGCCAGGCACAGGACAAGAAGGCCCTACAGAGAGTGGTGCGCTCAGCTGAGCGTACTACGGGTATTGCACTACCACCCCTGCAGGTCTTATATAACAAGAGGTGCAAATCCAGAGCCTGCAGAATAATGAAAGACCCTCACCACCCCAACAACAGCCTGTTCAAGCTGCTGCGGTCAGGCAAACGCCTGCGAACACCAGCAACTAGGACAGAGAGACTTCGGCTCAGCTTCTTCCCCCAGGCCATCAGAGTCTTGAACACTGAACTCTCCACACACAAGCACACATGAGCACACACATAACACACACTGTATGTACGCTCACACACTAACAGTCACTTTAGCACGAACACACACACACACACACACATGGCCGCCTAGTTATAGTTGAAAGTGGGGGTGCAGATTTTTTTTACATTTAATGAACACCTGTATGTGCAATTTCCTGCAATATAGAGCCTTCAATCTTGACCAAAATAAAGCTGCTCTTTTCACTATAAAACTCAGTTTATATTGCAGTATGATAGCTATAATAATAATAACTTCACTGCGAGGGCTCTTTTAGCTAACGCTAGCTAGGCACGTATGATAGCCAATTACTATTATAATAATAATAACTTTCCCATCCTCCCAAAGCCCCTCCAGCCCCGTTCACATCCGCAGCACCAACAACAACAACAACAACAACTAATTGACGCTATCAATAGCCCCAGTGAGCGCGGCGGCTGAATGAATGAAAACTTTATTTAACAGATTGCAGAATGGGTACAATACAGTACGGCTCAATACACACAATTAAGGGGATGCAGACCAGAGAAAGACGTTTGTCTTGTTTACATCAGGGTCCCCTTTCGTGACTGTGCTGCACCGAGTGAATCCACAGTCACTTGCTCCTCAATGGGAAACCAACCTAGATTTACCATGAAGGACTGGTTCTGGCCGAACCGTTCGTTATACAAGTATCACAGAGACATTACAAAGGTGCTCACAGTTGCACGAGGGGTTCGCACAGAGATACGGGATGGTTTGAAAGCTCGGCGTTGCTAATAAATATTTTTAATATTTTTTTATAAACTGCTCAAAGCGGCATTATTTCCGCCGTTGGGTGATCACAGCGCCTGCGCACCATCCCGTATCTCTGGATTCACTCGCTGCAGCGCCGAGGCTCACCATACGAGAAATATTCAGTTTCAATCTGTTTGCGCATTTAGTATACAGTCACAGTGTTCGACTTACGTGATGATTTGCTCCATTTTGATGTAAACGCAGAAGAATAATCCTCACACAATGTTATCCAATATCCAGCCTGAATTTTTCAAGGGCTTTCGAAAAAGCCGCCTCCCCCAACATGTCGTATACGTCATGCCGATGAACCGTGGCCCGTGGGCACTGGATCAAACCATTAAAGTGGGGGGTCACACAATCTTTGGAAACTTAAAAACTTGCGTTAAGTTAAATTAAGTGTCATTGCGTATTATTAATTTGATTGAAATTACGTAGTTATGGTTAGATAATATTTATATATTGGGGGGGGGATATATCAATGATCAAAAAGTGAGGGAGCAAAGAGACAAATTTGCTCCCCAAGTTCAATACTGGTAGAGCACCCGCTTCGCCTGCTCTTATACGTAGGCGTCTATGCACACACACACACATGCTGCACATGCTCACACTCAACGGTCACTTTACACAATAAAAAAAAGGTCACTTAAAAAAAAAAAAAAAAAATTTTAAAGAACGGGAGCGGTTCTTGTATAGTAAATAGATGGATATAGCAAGTTAGCATAAGGACACATAGTATAACTGTAGATTGTATAGTATAGGATTGTATAGTAGTGTACATAAGACCCAGTGCCTCATCCGTAGCTAACATTGTATTGCACTATCGCAGGACCTTAGCATGTCTTACCATGCTTTTTGTAAACTTTATGTACATTATACCTGTTATGTCTTATTCTTATTACTTGTATTATTGCACACATTTCTTATTCTCATTCCTATTCTTATTACTTGTATTATTGCACAATCTCTGCAGGCATGACCCCCCACATTTCACTGTATGCTTGTATGCCGTGACAAATAAAACTCTTGACTTGACTTGACCTAGGCATTGTCCAACTAACACCTCTCCCGACACTGTCCACTTCCATTCATTGTGCTAAGCTAGGCTAACGTGCAGCCAGATATCTTTCTACTGAACGCACAGAGAGGAAACTGGTGTCTATCTTCTTGTCTCTTTCTGCAGAAGAGACGATAAGCTAATTTCCCAAAATGTTGCCATGTTCCTTTAAAGTTCCTCGAGCTTGTTCAGCTTTTGGATAAACTGCCTTCTCTGTTAGTGCTCCAGACTCTTGGAACACCCTTCAATACTCTTCCAACCTTTGGACAAATTATAGCTTGCCTTTAATTAATAACCATTGTACATCATTTTGTAATTGCTTTTAGTCTGCTTTTCCTGCTTCTTGTTTCCTGTTTTTATCTTATTTTAACTTGATTTTATCATGCTGATTACTTGGTTTTTATCTTTGTGTTATTCTTTCTCTTTTAATAGTACACTCAACGTCACTGTAAATGAGGGAAACCCCAGTGTCCCTCTAGTTTAAATAAAGTTTGAATGAATGAATTTCACACATACTGGTCTTGCTCAAAATAATCTGAGCATTAATGACTTGATGGGTTTGAATTTGTCCTCAGGTGAGGACGCTGAAGTATTGTGCTGTGTTTATTACAGCACAAGCAAATTATAAGAAAATAGCATAGCCTAAATATTGCAAGAAAGAAAGTATATTAATTGATTGATTCTTTTATTTTTGTGTCATGCACACAAAGTGCCCAACCCTCATGGAATCTATATGATGCCAAAAATACCATTGCAGTATTCCATTATTTCATTTAATTTCATTACATACTGTAATTACAGATTATTATACAGCTCAGTCTTAAACAAATTATTCAAGTTTCAAGTTTCAAGTTTCTTTAATAGTTGTCATACAGAAGTACAGAATACTTTTGTACAAAATGCTTCTTACTGTTGCGCTCCAGAGACTGTGCAAGACAAGATAAGTATGAAATAAAAACATAGTAAAATTAGAAGTAAAAAAAAGAGGTCACAGTGTTCAGTTTAGACATATGTACAATGTTCGATGCAGAATAGACGTAGTTACCATACAATATACAATACTGTGCAGTGTACTAATATACAATACTATATAGTGCAAGGCATAAATGGAGAAATGGGGCGGGGTGCAATTTAGGTACAATTCACAGTAGGTGTACGAGTTGTAGTGCAAATCCTTTATCAATAAATATAAAGTGTAAGTGTGTTTGTGTGATCTAAAGTGTGGAGAGTGGGTGCTGCAGTGTGTTGTTTGTTTGAGTGAGTGTGTGCGTGTGGGTGTGTGTGCTGTGTGCATTTGATGGTTGTTGCATAGTGATTATTGTTCGTTTAGCGATTATTGTTCGTTTAGCAGCCTGATGGCCTGGGGATAGAAGCTTCTTCTGAGTCTTTCTGTGCTCGCCTTAAGACTCCGGTATCGCTTGCCTGACCGCAGCAGTTCAAAGAGGCAGTTGTTCGGGTGGCTCGAGTCCTTAATAATTCTCTTAGCCTTCCCCTTGCACCGCTTGTTGTAAATGTTCTGGAGGGTGGGAAGCCCCCCTCCAATTGTGCGTTCGGCTGAACGTGTCACTCTTTGTAGTCTGCTACGGTCTTGTGCAGTGCTATTCCCAAACCAGGAGGTGATGTTGCCGGTCAGGATGCTCTCTATTGTACATGAGTAGAAGTTCCTAAGGATCTTCTGACTGACTTGGAACTTCCTTAGGCGCCTGAGGAAGTAGAGGCGTTGTCGTGCCTTCTTCACAACACTGTCAATGTGTGTGGTCCATGTCAAGTCCTCGGATATGTGGGCTCCGAGGTACTTGAAACTGTTCACTCTCTCAACCGGTGCCCCGTCGATGCTGAGGGGGCTGTAGTCCTTGACCCCCGACCTCCTGAAGTCCACAATCATCTCTTTTGTTTTGCTGACGTTCAGGGAGAGGCAGTTCTCCTGACACCACTGTGACAGGTTCTCTACCTCTTCCAGGTAGGCCCTTTCGTCGTTGGCAGAGATCAGGCCCACCACTACTGTGTCATCAGCAAATTTGATGATGGTGTTGTTGTTCCGCTGTGCTACGCAGTCATGTGTGTACAGGGAGTAGAGGAGGGGGCTCAGAACACAGCCCTGGGGGGCCCCTATGTTGAGCGTGATGGATGAGGAGGTGCAGTTGCCGGCTCTTACCACCTGGGGTCTGCCCGTCAGGAAGTCCAAGACCCACTGGCACAGGTCATAGTTCAAGCCCAGGTCCCTGAGCTTGGCTATGAGTTTGGAGGGGACTATGGTATTGAATGCTGAGCTGTAGTCGATGAACAGCATTCTCACATAGTTCCCCTGCCTCTTGTCCAGATGTGATGCTGCTGTGTGCAGCACATGGGCTATGGCGTCCTCCGTGGACCTGTTGGGGCGATATGCAAATTGCAGAGGGTCCAGGTTGATGGGGAGGGAGGAACAGATGTAGCCCTTCACTAGCTTCTCAAAGCACTTCATGGCTATGGAGGTGAGGGCTACAGGGCGGTAGTCGTTGAGGCAAGCGGGCGTAGATTTTTTGGGTACAGGGATGATGGTGGACTTCTTCAGACAGGTGGGGATGACAGCCTGTTCCAAGGACAGGTTGAAGATGTCAGTGAATACCGGGGCCAGTTGGTCGGCACAGACTTTTAGGACGCGGCCGGGGATGCCGTCCGGTCCTGCTGCCTTCCTGATATTCACTTTTTTAAAGATCCGGCTCACCTCATGCTCTGTTACCCTGAACACTGAGTCTCCATCAGCAGACCCCCCCCCCCCCCCCCCCATTGCCGTGGTTTGTAGGCTGGTGTTGTTATTCACAGCCTCAAACCTTGCATAGAAGGAATTGAGATCATTTGCTAAGGAGATGTCACTGTTCAGTTTGAGGGGGGTTCCTTTGTAGTCTGTCATTGTTCTGAGGCCCTGCCACATGCCTCTAGAGTCAGCCTGTTCAAACTGAAGTTCAACTTTATCCCTGTAACGCCGTTTTGCCTCTATTACTGCTCTCCTGACGTTGTATCTTGCCATCTTGTGTTCTTCCATGTTGCCTGTCACCAGCCCGGTGTTGTATGCTGATGTGCGCACTTTCAGAGCCTCACGGACGGATTTGTCTACCCAGGGCTTTTGATTTGGGTAGATTTTAATTTTGGTGGAGGGGATGGCAAATCAAATCTGAAACGCCCCTACCCTTCTGGGTCCTGGGATATTTCAATGTTTTGGCTAATTTTGATTTAAATTGTATAATTTCCATTTTAAAATGTTTTAAAATGTTTTACCATGGTATGTTTTGTATCTTTTTTTCAGCACAGCCTCACATATATGACCTGACAGTTAGTTTTCATATTGTATAATACTGTATATACTGTATACTGCATAATGTACAACACAAAACACAAAATCGGATTGAGAAAATGTGTTCTTTTTAGTATGAACCAATGCAAACATATCAAATCAAGGATATAAAACAGTGGAAATGCACCCTCAGGTAGTATATTTACATAAACAAGAGAGAACAGATCAGAATTCAATTTACAAAGCATTATTTTCTCCATACACAGGTAATAAACACAGACGAAATTTTGATTCTCAACTGGAAATTATCACCAGTATGCTTTTTTTTTAACAAAAAGTCAGTAAAAGTATTTTTTTTTCCAAAAAAAGTAAAAAAAAAAAAAAATAGTTTTACAGTAGAAAAGTAAAAAATAATTAAATAATTAAATTGTGGGATATTCAATATACATATATACAGTACACATATGACTAGAGTGCAGTCATATAGAGTGCAGGATGCCTGAGGCGTATCAAAAAAAAATATTGCACCTGTCAAACTGTAATGCCTTTTGACAGGTGTTACCTGTGTATACGTGGCATGGGGTCTAGCTGCGGTCCTGGGGGTCTGCACGGCATGAACCGGAGGGGCTGAGGGGCTGGATCAGGATCACTGTCGGTCTTCCAGGGCGTCTGATCTCCTGCCTGATCTCCTGCCTGATCTCCTGCCTGGGCTGGACGTCTTGGCCTGGCCTGGGTTGTCCTGCGTCGGACTGGAGCAGGCTGCTCATCATGTCTGCACATAAATGGCACACACATTGTACATATAAGACACTGCTCATACAACAAAAAAGCACATTATTTTCAACATTCAACAAGGAATCTCTTGATGCACACTTACCATGTACACTTATCATGTACATTCACCATGTACACTTATCATGTACATTTATAATGTACACTTGTCATTTACATTCATCATGTACACTTGTCATGTACATTCATCATGTACATTTATAATGTACACTTGTCATTTACATTCATCATGTACACTTGTAATGTACATTCATCATGTACACTTATCATGTACATTTATCATGTACACTTAGCATTTACACTTGTCATGTACATTCATCATGTACACTTATCATGTACATTTATCATGTACACTTAGCATTTACACTTGTCATGTACATTCATGTACACTTGTCATGTACATTTATCATGTACACTTATCATGTACACTTGTCATGTACACTTATCATGTGCATTCATCATGTACTTGTGCATTCATCATGTGCACTTATCATGTGAAAGCCTTTCTTTGCCTTTCCCAACAAGTTTGACAAAAACAAAAGCAATCAAAGTCCAAAATAAGTGTCTTTACCTTTCATTGTCGTCATGATCAGTGGACCTTTCGTCACCATCACCAACAAACGATGGATCATCAACGTCGTACTACTACTACTACTACTGCTACTACAACTACTACTACTGCTACTACTACTACTACTACTACTACTACTACTACTACTACTACTACTACTACTACTACTACTACTACTACTACTACTACTACTACTACTACTACTACTACTACTACTATTACTGCTACTACTACAACTACTACTACTGCTATACAAGTCGAACTACTAACTATAAACTACAACTACTAAAAAAAACGGTGTTGTCCCACAGAAATTATCTTTTGGACAGATTTTTCGCGCACATGGAGACTTCTACTCTTGCTTTCTGGCAGTAAACTTCCGCCTCCTTCGTCACTTCCTCCCAAACGTTTCCGTTTCATTCTAGCTCAAAAAATGACCAAGATATTGATAAAAATGTAACGCATGTAAAATTATATCTGGCACATTTTACGCATGCGTAAAAGTTTATTTAGCATCGAATTGAAATGATCCTGGTTCATTCATTTATTGGTATATCAAGACAAAATAAAAAGTAGCGTGTAGTTTCAAGGACACGTCATAATGCCACGCCGAAAAAAACCCGGAAATGGACTCAGTTTTCAATACAGAGAGGCACAAACTGATGACGTCACTTCATCACGTCGCCGTGAGCCGCGACCGGGAACCGGGTGCAAGTCATGCGCTAGCAATATTGGAGTTTGAGTCCGAAAACGCTGGAGCAAATGTCCAAACAGACGTTATTTGGATAAACTGACTACATATTTGGAATCTAAATGGGTACATTCTCGCCTGAAAAAAAATATTAAGACTGTATAATAATGGTCCTAGGTCGTACGTTAAAACAGCTTACGGCCTTGGTAAATAGTCGCCATATCTGCTTGACTATGAAAAAAATAATGCCAGCTAGTTCTTAGTGTGTATGTTGCTACTTTCATATTGCCATAGCCTACTTGGTAACCGTTTTATAAAAATAATAGCTCACTTCAGGCCAGTGTTAATTTAGTCAACGAAAATTATGACTAAATATGGTCATCAACAAAGCTTTTTCCCCTGACGAAAACGAGACGAGACGTTGCGTTAATGGAGATGTAACACTAACGTGAATGAATGAATGAATGAATGAATGAATGAATGAATGAATGAGAATGAATGAATGAATGAATGAATGAATGAATGAATGAATGAATGAATGAATGAATGAGAATGAATGAATGAATGAATGAATGAATGAATGAATGAATGAATGAATGAATGAATGAATGAATGAATGAAAACTTTATTTAACAGATTGCAGAATGGGTACAATACAGTACGGCTCAATACACACAATTGTTAAGGGGATGCAGACCTGAGAAAGACGTTTGTCTTGTTTCCATCAGGGTCCCCCATTTTCAATTCATATAGACATTTATGACATACACAACATACATGACATTTATGGCATAGGGACATATAGGTATTTAGTACTGATACATTTGTGACTTAAACGGTATTCAAATATACAGCACTGTTACCCCTAGATCCTGACAGAGTATATACAAATGATGGGGAGGGGACTGTACATTAGGAGGGGGTGGGTGGGTAGGAGAGAAATATACATACGGCGGGGAGGGAATATATACATGCGGTGGGGAGGAGACTGTCTATTAGGAGGTGGTGGGGGTTTTGGGCATTTACGGTGGCCAGTTTCGAATTGCAGCCTCCCGTAGGTGCTCTTTAAGAGCGGTTTTGAATGTGGGTAGGGATTCACATTCCTTTACAGCTTTGGGTAGGGCGTTCCACATTGATGTGGCATAATTGCGAAACGTGTTTAGTCCCTTGTTTGAGCCGAATCTGGGTTTAACATGATTTGTTGAGCTTCCTCTGGTGTAGTGGTTGTGGTATTCACTGACCTTTGGGAAGTATTTTGACATGTACATGGGTACCTTAGTCGTATAGTGTATCTTGTAGACCAGGCCCATTGCAAGTTGCTGTACTCTGTCGTCTACTCTAAGCCATCCTAGGTTGTCAAAGTGGGCAGGGGTGAGGTGGGTTCTGGGGGTAAGGTCAAGTAGTAGTCTGACCAGTTTGTTTTGTGATGTTTGTAATTTTGTTTTAAGCGCCTTTGAGGTGCTTTGGTACCATGAGGTGCACACATAGTTGTAGTACCCTTGAATGAGTGCTCCTGCCAGAGTCTTCAGGGTATTCTTGTTTACCAGAGAGGAGATCCGGTACAAGAATCTAGTTCGTTGGTTGACTTTTTTTATTACATTGGATGCCATTTTGTCACAGGAAAGATTTGCCTCTAGGATGGAACCCAGGTAGGTAATTTCGTCTTTCCTTGTGACAATATTGTCACCCACTGCAACTGAGAAGCCGTCGGTCTTGCTGAGTTTGTTATTTGAACCGAAGAGAATGGACTCTGTTTTGCCCATGTGTAATGATAGTTTGTTATCATCGAGTCATATGCAGATTTTGCCTAGTTCCGAGCTGAGGGTTTTTTCAACCTGCAACTTGTTCTTGTCAGAGACCAGCAGGGCTGAGTCGTCCGCAAACAGGTACAAGTTGCAGTCACAGGCTGACGACATGTCATTTGCATAAATTAGGAAGAGTAGCGGTCCTAGTATGCTTCCTTGTGGAACACCACAGCTCACTGTGAGGGGGGGGGGGGGGGGTAGAGTACCGTTTACCTCTACCATCTGTTCTCTCCCCTCCAGGTAGGATTGCATCCAGCTCACTGATAAACTATCAAAACCAATTGCTTTTAGCTTGTCAATCTGAATGGAGTGATTGACAGTGTCGAAGGCCTTTTGTAGGTCCAGCATGACCATGCCGCAGTATTTGCCCGCGTCCACCTCTTGTTTGATGTGGTCGTTCAAATAGAGGTGACGGAATTATTCATGCAATGTCGTTGACTAAAAACTACGACACAAAATGTAGTTTGCAAAATAAAATCTTGCTAAACGTTTATTCAACTTCAACTTGCTACTTGCTAGCTAACAGGAACTCATTTTCCGACAGGAAAGTAACAAACATAATTGTCCGTGCGGAACCCTTATCCCCAACACATCGTTCCCTGGGTGAATTATTGTAATGTTCTGGGGTTTTGTGTGTCGCTCTAGTTGGGTGTTGTTTCCCCCCGGGAGATATGGGAGGACGGACCGGATGTTACATTGTTGTTGTGAAGCTAGCGTAGTGTTGTGTGTATGAAAAGGGAAGTTTCAACTTGTAAAACCCCATATTGAGCTTGAAATAAAGCACCACACAGAAAAGGAAACTCTCCTCTTTCTTCCCTACATTACTGCATGACGGATCGCTACATTATGTTGATCCATCACAATAGTGTGAGGGCTGGAGGAATCCTGCATGCAGCCCAACAAGGGGGCGTGCCGTTTTTCTCCTTCACGCACCTGATGGGAGTTTGCGATCAGCTCGGGAGAGTACTTGTATTGCAGACTCTCCTCCACTCCTTGTCGGGTCGTTCTTGTTACCACCATCTACTGCCGCGTCTCCGGCGTGAGACGACGTGCCACCCATCACCACCTGTCGCCGTTTTCCTGGAGTGGAACACCGTCTTCGCTCTCTATTACTCCACGGGAGGATTCCAGTGTTCCCACTCCAGACGTCGAGCCGGCTACTTCCAAACTCCCTCTTCATGGTCCTCGTTCCTGGGGTGAGGCTCGCCAACGCTCCCTATTACTCCACGGGAGGATGCCCGTGTTCTCACCCCGTTCCCCTCGGACCCCCTGTGTTCTGCGCTGCCCGTCTGCAGCATCTGATCGGGAGGAAGAAGATTCCTTGCAGAGCCGCAGAGCCCTACTCGGTGTAGGGACGAAGATATTCCTGTTACTTTTTTCCCAGCCTGTTCGCCCGTTAAAGGCACAGTGCCGCCTTTTTTTGTGTTCATGGACGTTGATGTTTTTACCCCCTTAAAGGCTGAGTGCCGCTTTTTTTGTATTTAATAAATCATGCCCTTGCTTTGGCTAACTCTGATTACCTGTCTGTGTCGTGCAATTGGGGTCGCTATACAAACCATAACAGTACGACCCGACCTGTCGACGACCACAGCCGGCACAGACAGTGTATGTGAGACAGCCCCTGCAAGCTAACCCCATGTGTAGCCTCCCCACAGCTAGGACTGTCTTTCAGCTAGCTTGTTCTCCTCTGCTAGTCCAGCCGTCTGCTAGCTTAGCCCCTGCAGCTAACCAGCTAGCGCAGCCTCTATGTTGATGTAGTCTTACAGCTAGCATAGGCCCTGTAGCTAGCTAAGCCCCTGCAGCTAACCGGCTTCCTCAGCTAGTCCAGCAGTCTGCTAGCTTAGCTCCAGCAGCTTGCACAGCCTCTATGTGGATGTAGCCTTACAGCTAGCATAGGCCCTGTAGCTTGCTATGCCCTGGCAGCTAACCCTATTCCCTCTGCTAGCCCACTTTATGTGTAGCTTCCCCAGCTAGCATGGCCTCCACTTTGTGTGTAGCTACCCTGTTCCCCACTGCTAGGACTGACCCTTCAGCTAGCAAGGCCAGTTCCCTGGTGGCTCTCTGAGATTTTTTTTCCTGCATTCCCGCCCCTGCGGGCCTGGCTGGTCGCCGGGTGGCTCCCGTGGGCTGGAGGAATCCTGCATGCAGCCCAACGAGGGGGCGTGCCGTTTTTTTCCTTCACGCACCTGATGGGAGTTTGCGATCAGCTCGGGAGAGTACTTGTATTGCAGACTCCCCTCCACTCCTTGTCGGGTCGTTCTTGTTACCACCATCTACTGCCACGTCTCCGGCGTGAGACGACGTGCCACCCATCACCACCTGTCACCGTTTTCCTGGAGTGGGACACCGTCTTCGCTCTCTATTACTCCACGGGAGGATTCCAGTGTTCCCACTCCAGACGTCGAGCCAGCTACTTCCCAACTCCCTCTTCATGGTCCTCGTTCCTGGGGTGAGGCTCGCCATCGCTCCCTATTACTCCACGGGAGGATGCCCGTGTTCTCACCCCGTTCCCCTCGGACCCCCTGTGTTCTGCGCTGCCCATCGGCAGCATCTGATCGGGAGGAAGACGATTCCTTGCAGAGCCGCAGAGCCCTACTCGGTGTAGGGACGAAGATATTCCTGTAACTTTTTTCCCAGCCTGTTCGCCCATTAAGGGCACAGTGCCGCCTTTTTTTGTGTTCATGGACGTTGATGTTTTTACCCCCTTAACTCTTTCAGTGCCACTCACGAGATTTCTCGGGTTTTTTTATAGGTGGTTGCGTGCCACTCATGAGATTTCTCGGAATTATTATTATTATTTTTTTTTTGCGATCTGAAAAAATATTGCATCACCCGAGCCTACCCGAGTATAGCCGAGCTGCGCCGGTGATCACTGTGGAAAAAAGCGCCCCCTGTCGTCTCCCAGATGACATAAGTGATTTTGGAATGGACTCAATGAAAATGAATGGGGAAAAAAATCCGGTACTCCACATTTTCCAGTTCACTGATCCAGCCGGGGTTACCACAGTTCATTCTGGAGCCTCAGATCCCCGCGGATCATGGAGATCTACAGTGTCGCGTTGGATCCATACACGTATCGATTTTTTCGAATGGTGATCAGGAATTGGAATATACCAGTTGGATACCATCTGATGTCAGGTAAGGACTCTATGTTATCAGTGGTAGGATAATCGGAGTAAGTTTGATGAAGTTATAAGCTGTTTTGTGAAATGTCTTCTTTCGGTTTCACTGTAAAAGTCTGTGAGGAAATCAACGGAGCGATTATCAGTGCGCGGCCGTAATGTGCTTGCGTGCATGTATAATATTGATCATCTAGCGTTTATTTGAAAACGATTCATAAAAAGGCCGACGAATATCAACGTTGTGGAATATTCCACTAAAAGACGATTTTCATAGAATGCTCCAGAATGAGCTGTTTTTTATATCAAAACGGGGGCTTTTCTAACTGCTCTGAAACGGAAACGACGCGATAAAAAAACAATCTGCCTTCACAGCACTGACTGGAAAATAGTCTTTGATAATGCGATGGGCAGATTAGACACATAGCCATAATTTAAAACATAGATTAGGCGATATTAACGTTAACCGCCCCAACAGGTCCACGGAGGACGCCATAGCCCATGTGCTGCACACAGCAGCATCACACCTGGACAAGAGGCAGGGGAACTATGTGAGAATGCTATTCATCGACTACAGCTCGGCATTCAATACCATAGTCCCCTCCATACTCATAGCCAAGCTCAGGGACCTGGGCTTGAACTATGACCTCTGCCAGTGGGTCTTGGACTTCCTGACGGGCAGACCCCAGGTGGTGAGAGCAGGCAACTGCACCTCCTCATCCATCACCCTCAACATAGGGGCCCCCCAGGGCTGTGTTCTGAGTCCCCTCCTCTACTCCCTGTACACACACGACTGTGTGGCTCAGCGGAGTAGCAATACAATCATCAAATTTGCTGACGACACAGTGGTGGTGGGCCTGATCTCTGCCAACGACGAGAGGGCCTACCTGGAAGAGGTCAAGGTCCTGGCGGGATGGTGCCAGGAAAACAGCCTCTCCCTGAACGTCAGCAAAACAAAGGAGATGATTGTGGACTTCAGGGGGTCGGGGGTCAAGGACTACAGCCCCCTCAGCATCGACGGGGCACCGGTTGAGAGAGTCAACAGCTTTAAGTACCTCGGAGCCTACATATCCGAGGACTTGACATGGACCACACACATTGACAGTGTTGTGAAGAAGGCACGACAACGCCTCTACTTCCTCAGGCGCCTAAGGAAGTTCCAAGTCAGTCAGAAGATCCTTAAGAACTTCTACTCGTGTACAATAGAGAGCATCCTGACTGGCAACATCACCTCCTGGTTTGGGAATAGCACTGCACAAGACCGAAGCAGACTACAAAGAGTGACACGTTCAGCCGAACGCACAATTGGAGGGGGGCTCCCCACCCTCCAGAACATTTACAACAAGCGTTGCAGGGGCAAGGCTAAGAGAATCATCAAAGACTCCAGTCACCCGAACAACTGCCTCTTTGAACTGCTGCGGTCAGGCAAGCGATACCGGAGTCTCAAGGCGAGCACAGAAAGACTCAGAAGAAGCTTCTATCCCCAGGCCATCAGGCTGCTAAACGAACAATGAACACTACACAACAACAACCATCAAACGCACATAGCACACACATCCACACGCACACACTCACTTTAAACAAACACACTGTAGCACCCACTCCACACACTTTATAGCACACACTCACTTTAAACAAACACACTGTAGCACCCACTCCCCACACTTTATATTTATTGATGAAGGATTGCACTACAACTCGTACACCTTACTGTAAATTGTACCTAAATTGTACCTCATCCCATTTCTGCTTTGCACTATATAGTACTGTACATTAGTACACTGCATAGTATTGTATATTATATGGTAACTCAGTTACGTCTATTCTGCATCGAACATTGTACATATGTCTATACTGAACACTGTGACCTCATTTTCTACTTCTAAATTACATGCTATACTATGTTATTTGATACTATCTTGTCTAGCACAGTCTCTGGAGCGTAACAGTAAGAAGCATTTTGTATGAAAGTATTCTGTACTTCTGTATGACAACTATTAAAGAAACTTGAAACTTGAAACTTGAACATTGGCGCCGATGGTGGCATTCAAGCGGTAAAACGGAAAACCAGGCGTGGCACTGAAAGAGTTAAAGGCTGAGTGCCGCTTTTTTTGTATTTAATAAATCATGCCCTTGCTTTGGCTAACTCTGATTACCTGTCTGTGTCGTGCAATTGGGGTCGCTATACAAACCATAACAAATAGAACACATTAAATAGCTTACATAAGTCTAACCGGCACTAACGTCAGCTTTTTTTGTTTAGAAAAAACTCACGCCAACTTATGAGGCTGTAACTGAGTGGCGAGACTAAACAAAAAAGATTAAATCAAGACTAAACAAAGACTAAAATGCTCAGACATGTAGTTGACTAAAACTGACTAAACGAAAAGTAAATTAAGGTGACTAAATATGATGAAAACAAAAAAGAGCATTCGACACATGACTAAGACTAAAACTAAAATTAAAAATAGCTGATGAAATTAACACTGCTTCAGGCCATGGCATATGGTTATTATATCACAGATAAGGGGCTGTCAGCCCCCGAACTATGCCCCTTACTGTGATATAATAACCATATACCATGGCCTGTCATGCGCTATTGCTTAAATATATATATCTATATATAGCATATAATATGCTGTAAATATAAATATATAAGTATATAAACGGTATATACAGCACTATTGTCCCACTCAAGCCCATGTCCATCCCATTGCCGTTGTGTCCTTGGGCAAGACACTTAACCTACTTGCCTCGTATGAATGTGTATGCATGTGAATGAATGTTGGTGGTGGTAGGCGATGATTATTCGCCACGCTTCCGTGAGTCTGCCTCAGGGCAGCTCTGGCTGCAATTGTAGCTTACCACCACCGGTATGACTGTGTATGAACGAATAATGGACTCTGTGAAGCGATCTGGGTGTCATGAAGAGCGCTATATAAATCCAAGCCATTATTATTATTATTATTGTACATGCTATGTGTTATATGAGTAGACTATAGTATGAGGTAGGTAGTTATTATGTAGATTATTATGATTACTATGATTACAGTGTAGGGCAGTTGTAGACAGTGAAAGCAGTAGGCAGGTATACATTGAGTATAGCAAACAGAGTTCAAAGTTTGTACAGTAAGTATGGGTAACAGAGCCTAGGGTGTAGGCAATGGAGTTCAGAGTGGAGAGGAGTGTTTGACATTATTGTTTAATTTTTTTTACCAGACTTCCACAAACACATATTGTGAAATGAAGGTAAAACGTACCTTGTACAGGACTAATGGGTTGGAGGTGGTATTATGGCCTGTGTCGCCATGCTGCTCTGCTCCGCGTCTTCCGCCCACCCTCCATGGAATCTGACTGTAGCAAACTGTTTAATGGAGTGGAAACTAGAAAGGTGTACTCAGTGGAGAGCAAATCACCACAAGGCAGTCACGCCGGACACACAGACAGACAAACACACAAAAAACACTGACCATCTCTCTGTATAGTTATTAGCATTAGCATTAGCATTAGCATGGTAACACTGACAAACACACTGACCGGCAGACACACTGACCCACTCAATTATAGTTATTAGATTTAGCATTAGCTTACTAACACTAGACAGTAATAGGAAGCATAGGAAGGATGTTAGGAAGCATAGGAAGGATGTTAGGAAGCACAAGAAGCGTGATAGGAAGTATAGGGAGGATGTTGGAAAGCATAGAAAGGGTGATAGGAAGCATGTTAGGAAGCTTAGGAGGATGATAGGAAGCATAGGGAGGATGTTGGGAAGCATAGGAAGAGTGATGTTAGGAAGCTTAGGAAGGGTGATAGGAAGCATGTTAGGAAGCATAGGAAGGGTGATAGGAAGCATGTTAGGACGCTTAGGAAGGGTGATAGGAAGCATGTTAGGACGCTTAGGAAGGGTGATAGGAAGCATGTTAGGAAGCTTAGGAAGGGTGATAGAAAGCATAGGGAGGATGTTGGGATGTTGGGAAGCATAGGAAGGGTGATAGGAAGCATGTTAGGAAGCATAGGAAGGGTGATAGGAAGCATGTTAGGAAGCTTAGGAAGGGTGATAGGAAGGGTGATAGAAAGCATAGGGAGGATGTTGGGATGTTGGGAAGCATAGGAAGGGTGATAGGAAGCATGTTAGGAAGCATAGGAAGGGTGATAGGAAGCATGTTAGGAAGCTTAGGAAGGGTGATAGGAAGCATGTTAGGAAGGGTGATAGGAAGCATAGGGAGATTGTTGGGAAGCATGGGAAGAGTGATAGGAAGCATAATTAGAAACAGATTCCAATCACAAGGGGACAGGGCCTATTTCAATAGACAATGGTGGGAATTAATGTATGCATAAATGTATAGGTATAGCAACGACAATAGGTTCACCGTG
Organism: Notolepis coatsorum; assembly: GCF_963971535.1. Taxonomy (NCBI): domain Eukaryota; kingdom Metazoa; phylum Chordata; class Actinopteri; order Aulopiformes; family Paralepididae; genus Notolepis; species Notolepis coatsorum. The sequence goes on from NC_140171.1 coordinate 102,936,885, forward strand.
GCATGTCCATGTTGTAAACAGGGGCCAGAGAGTTGATTTCCTGAGGTTCTGAGCAGTGAAACTGTATAGTATCGCCCTCTTGTGTTCAAAAGGTATAACTTTATACTGAATATCCATTTGAATGAACAATGATGGAAATTAATTCCAATAAAGGACTTTTCGTTGACCGATTTGAAAAAGATTCCAGTCACGTCCCTGGCTTGCTGTCAGCCTGTGTGCAACGTTTCATCCACCTCAGCCTTTGAGTTTGGCGAGATATAAACACACACACACACACACACACACACACACACACACACACACACACACACACAGTTCACTAGGATATACTGATATTAGTAGGGATACCTTGTCCACTAGGACCTAGGACATACTGATATTAGCAGGGACACCTTGTCCACTAGGACATACTGATATTAGCAGGGACACCTTGTGTCACAATCACGGCGAGAGCCTCCATCTCTCCGCCTGCTTCCACACCCTTATATGGGCAGCTTCCGACGACATCTTCCCTACGCTGTGATCTGGCAACAATCAGCCCAGCTGAGAGTCGTCAGCTCATCACCGGCCCGGATATCAACCCTGCAGATCCTGCTCCTGATCGTCTCAGTGTTATTCCATCTAACCTAGGTATGAGGACGTACCCAGCTTGCCTGTTCTGTCTGTATTGCCTGCCATGTCCTAACCTCTGTTCTCCCTGTGCCCAGGACCACCACTCTCGGCCGATGCTGTCTCCTGACGTACCACCCGCCTGGACGTTCCTGAGAAACTCAAGCAAGAGTCACTACTCGTCCAATGTCGCACATTCTTGTATATTCTCTATTGCCTTGTCTGCTCGGAACCCAAAGGAATTAAAACCTACCTAAAACGCTCCATTCTCTCTCTCCCTGTGTTCTGCTATTGGGCTCCGTCACCACTGCCCTAACAGAACACTGAGACCAACATGACGAGTCCAGCAACACAGGACGCCGAAAGTGGAGAGAGGTCCGGACCATCATCAACGGACACGCCGGGTTGGTAAACCAACACACACGCTCACTTGCTGAGACCACTGCCCAACTTCGCATCCCTGACTATCAGTGGCGCTGAGCGAGACGAACGATGTAACCGGTTTGATGAATACATTGCAGCCCAGCCAGCCCAAACAGTCGCACCCCCGTACAGAGAGCCCCAGGTCCCCGCACCAGAGCACTACGACGGAGACGTCTCAAAATGTTGCGCTTTTATTTTTCAATGTACGCTAGTATTCAGCCATACACCTACCAAAGTGATAAATCTAAAATCGCTTACCTGTCGGGTCTGCTCAAGGGTCCTACGTTAGCATGGGCAACAGCTCTCCATTTCAGTCAGTCCCCCCTCTGCAATTCGTTTTCCGCATACGTCGCTGACATGCAAAAAGTCTTCGACCACCTTCGACCTGTGGCTCGGATAGCTCTGCTATAGCTTGTTCACCATCCGCCAGACCCACCACAGCGTTAGCGAATACTCCATTGACGTCCTTAAAGACGAAATGGCATCCAAAGAAAAACCGAACTCCCTGGACGAGCTAATTGAGTTAGCCAGAGAACTAGACATGCGTCTTCGTGAGCGCCGCCGTGAAAGGACAAGCGGCACCCGCTCCTCGTTATCCAAGTCATCTTGCTCTTCTCCCCCCAGGCACGCTGCTCGCGCCGAGCACTACTCCCCTGAGCCAATGGAACTTGACCGGTCCCACCTTTACCCCAACGAATGCCTCCACAGGCTCAGGACTGGGGCATTTCGGCCAGCTCTGTCACTTCCGCGATTCGTGTCCGCTTCGCCCAAATGGCGGGGCTCGACAGTAATGCTGGGTGCATGTTCGAGCCTCAATTATGTTCCCAGCTCCAGTCCCAATATGCAATTCAGTGCCACCCTGTGTTGGAACGGCCAGTAATTTCCCCTGTCTGCATTGGTCGATTCGAAAACGGCATTGACGCTGGTGTCCCATCCCGCTTCCACATTGCTACCGGCGCGCTGCCTATTCCCCGCGATGCCCATGGCCTAAATGGGAGGCTGCTCTCACGGATAACTCATCACATCAAGCCACTCAGCCTGTTGCTCTCGGGAAATCACAACGAGGTTATTTGCTTTCACGTCACTAGCTCCCCCCATAACTAGGGATGCACAATATTGATTTTTTGACACCGATATCGATACCGATAACTTTATGCTCCTCAAGCCGATAACCGATACTGATAACCGATATTTATTGTATTATAATTTTTTTTTTAAATATATATTTTTGGATCAATACTTTTTTTGAGTATTTATAAGCTCCGACGTCATCGGTACTGCTATCGGTACTCGAGAAATTATGGAGTTTTTTTTTGAGGAATTTAAACGTCGCAAACTAATCTTGTTGGCCGTTTTCTATATCTCTCCTGCCTCGGTGTCTCTGCCTGCGCGAGGAGCGGGCTGTGCTGTGCTCACACACACACACACTCACTCACACACACACACACACACACACACACAGGTGCTGCCGAGTACAGACAGCTCTGCTCTCATCATGGCGGACAGAACGAAACGTTCAAAAGTCTGGGTCTATTTTACTAAAGTCGATGCTGACAACGCTCGTTGCCACAAGTGCAACAAGACATTTGCCAGTAATGTATAAGCGCCGCTGGTACTTGTCAATGTGGCTGGCGGGGAGATAACGTTATTAGCCTGAGCTCCGAGTAGAATAATGGCTGACAATCCAGAAGTAAATAAACGAACGAGAGCTTCCGATTGGTGGTAAGAAGAAGAGGTGGGTGCAAGCGGTGGGACGTAATTGGCAGATCCGACTGTCTGCCTCCGAATGTAACGTGACTACGTCACAGCCAAGAAAGGGAGCGCTGGATTTGTGAAAAACTCCCTGTTCCTAAACCACACGCTATCAGTCATACCACAGTACTGGCAAAACGGGAGGAGGCTATAATAAAAACAAGCGCCCTTCATCCAAATCCACCCACACCGGATTTCTTTTAACCAAAAAATGTATTATATATTATCGGAGCTATCAATAACGTTATCGGGTTTATCGGGATGACGTCATAATTGCTGATATCGGTCCGATAATTATCGGCCCGATAATTATCGTGCATCCCTACCCATAACCCTATTGTACTCGGCATGCCCTGGTTGAAATTACACAACCCAGTGATAAACTGGCCTACTGGCTTGGTCGTTAGCTGGAGCGCCCACTGCCACGCCACCTGCCTGCGGTCTGCTCGGCCACCACTGGAGGTTGCTGATTCTCACGTTTCCAATTAACCCATTGACCTTTCCACTATCCCTCCAATATATCATGATCTAGAGGCTGTTTTTTTTTTTAAACTTTGACCAGTCAGCTGGTTCTTTTTAGCGTTTATCGCTTTTTTCGTCGCATTCATACTTGGTCAAGTTTGACCGACAGAAGCAGGCTGAAAGGGTTCAGATGGGGGGAAAGACACTCTGGGAAAGGCACGGCTGCCGTCCGGGATTCGAACGCGCTCAGCCCCAGATCCGCGCGAGCGCGGTTGTCCACGGCGCTGAAATAGCACTCGCGGTACGTGGTGAGCTACTGGAGCTCCCCTAGAGGCTGTTTTTAGCAAACAGCATGCTCTCTCCCTGCCAACCCACTCAATTGTATTCTATGCTTTTATCCACCAATGATAGACATGACCATAATACCAGACATGCTTCAGTAGTCGCTTCACCCTACCTCTGCCTAGAACCAACGCTCTAAAGAAAACTGCAATGTATAGAGCCATAACATACTGGAATAGGATCCCATTACATATTATACGGACGGAAAACAAGGACAGTTTCAAAAAGAAACTCAAAGGAGCCATAATCCGGAAGGAAATTAATATATGTCATGCATGAGTGTAGCTGCAGCCATGTTATCCAAAACTTCTTCTGATTACTTTGTGTGTTTTTCTTTTCTTTTTAAAGGTATGGTGAAATTGATGTTTTAGTAACATTGATGAGCATTCTAAAAGCAATTCTTAAAAATATTCAATTTTAAAAACAATCTTAAATTGTATTTAACACTGTATTTTGTATTTTGTTTAGTGTTTTTGTTCTCTGTTTCTTTGCTTGCATGTAATTTTAGCCATCTTAATTGTTAGTTTCATTGTGTATTGTATGTTGAGTACTGGCTTTTAATAATTAGTAACATTGATGAGCATTCTAAAAGCAATTCTTAAAAATATTCAATTTTAAAAACAATCTTAAATTGTATTTAACACTGTATTTTGTATTTTGTTTTGTTTTGTTTTGTTTTTTGTTTTCTGTTTCTTTGCAATGTAATTTTAGCCATCTTAATTGTTAGTTTCATTGTGTATTGTATGTTGAGTACTGGCTTTTAATAATTCTGTTTTGCAACAATTGTTTTTGTATGTTTTTTGTGTGGACCCCAGGAAGACTAGCTGGTTGCCATGGCACCAGCTAATGGGGATCCGTAAATAAAATAAAATCAAAACCCCATCGTCTTTACGACTGTGCCATTGACCTGCTTCCAGGAGCCCCACTCCACGCTAGTCGCTTGTTCAACCTCTCGCGCCCGGACAGGGAGTCCATGGAGAAATATGTCCACGAGTCCCTGGCTTCAGGCATTATCACCCCCTCCTCCTCTCCTGTCGGCGCTGGGTCTTTTTCGTTTCTAAGAAGGATGGTTCCCTTCGCCCCTGTATTGACTACCGTGGCCTCAACAACATCACAGTCAAGAACAAGTACCCTCTACCGTTGATTAACTCTGCTTTTGAACCCCTGCAAGGTACCACCATTTTTACAAAGCTGGACCTCAGGAATGCCTATCACCTTGTCCGTATCCGGGAGGGGGACGAATGGAAGACAGCATTTAAGATGCTGCTCGGTCACTTCGAGTACTAGGTAATGCCCTTTGGGTTGACCAACGCCCCTGCTGTCTTCCAGGCCCTTGTAAATGACGTTCTCTGTGATGTCCTGACCCGCTCTGTTTTTGTGTATTTGGATGACATTCTGATTTTTTCCCGCTCTATGGAAGAGCATGTCCAGCATGTCCGCCGGGTCCTCCAACGCCTGCTGGAGAACAAGTTGTTCGTCAAGGCAGAAAAGTGTGAGTTCCACGTCTCCTCCATCGGGTTCCTCGGCTACATAATCGAGGGCGGCCAGATCCAGGCAGACCCCGAGACGATCAAGGCGGTGCTGGACTGGCCCAGGCCCACCAACGTCAAGCAGCTCCAACGCTTCGTGGGGTTTTCGAACTTCTATCAGCGTTTCATCAGGGACTACAGCCGGGTCGCCGCACCCCTCACCTAACTCACTTCGCCCTCCGTGCCCTTTGTCTGGTCCGATAAGGTGGACTCTGTCTTCTCCAAGCTGCATAGGCGCTTCACCTCCACGCCCATCCTCGTCCAGCCGGACACGTCCCGCCAGTTTGTGGTGGAGGTGGACGCCTCCAGTACCGGGGTGGGGGCGGTCCTCTCCCAGCACTCCGCTCTCGACCAGAAACTACACCCATGCGCCTTCTTCTCTCGCCGCCTGACCCCGGTCGAGGTCAACTACGATATTGGGAACCTGGAGCTCCTGGCGGTCAAGCTGGCCTTGGAAGAATGGAGACACTGACTGGAGGGTTCCGAGATCCCCTTCCTTGTCTGGACGGACCATAAGAACCTTGCCTACATCCAGACGGCCAAGCGCCTGAACTCCCGCCAGGCCCGTTGGGCGCTGTTCTTCGGTCGGTTCAACTTCACCTTGACCTACAGGCCTGGTTCCAAGAACGCTAAGCCAGACGCTCTCTCCCGGCAGTTTTTCCCCAAAGGGGTTCTCTCCCAGACACCATCCTCCCCTCCTCTTGTTTGGTGGCTTCCGCCACCTGGGAGATCCAGTCCGTCGGCAGAGAGGCCCAGCTCACCCAGCCTGATCCAGGTAACGGCCCACCTAACCGGCTTTTTGTTCCCGACCTTGTCCGATCTCAGGTGCTCCAGTGGATCCACACCTCCCGGTTCGCTTGTCATCCTGGGGTCGGCCGTACCCTGTCCCTGCTGAAGCGCCACTTCTGGTGGCCCTCCATGAGGGAAGACACCCGCGCCTTCGTCCTTGCCTGCTCCATCTGTGCTCGTGGAAAGGCCTCCCACCGACCGCCTGCCGGGCTCCTCCGTCCACTGCCTGTTCCTGGCCGGCCCTGGTCACACGTCGCCCTGGACTTCGTCACCGGTCTGCCTCCTAACCAGTCATTCTAACCATTGTCGATCGGTTCTCGAAGGCTGTTCACTTTGTCGCTTTCCTCAAACTCCCCTCTGCTTTAGAGACTGCGGACCTGATGGTGCTTCACGTCTTCCGCCTCCACGGAATCCCGGTGGACATTGTCTCCGACAGAGGGCCTCAGTTTATCTCCTAGGTCTGGAAGGCCTTCTGCCGAGCCCTGGGGGCCACGGTCAGCCTCTCCTCCGGGTACCACCCACAGACCAACGGTCAGTCGGAGCGGGCCAACCAAGACATAGGGTCCGCCCTCCGCTGCGTCACGACCCGGGACCCCTCTGGCTGGAGTGCCTTCCTACCATGGATCGAATACGCTCACAACTCCCTGTCCTCTGCTGCCACAGGTCAGTCCCCTTTCGAGTCCTCTCTGGGCTACCAGCCTCCACTGTTTCCTACTCAGGAAGAAGAGATCTCAGTCCCCGCGGTGCAGGCGCACCTTCGCCGCTGCAGGAGGATATGGAAGGACACCAGGGCCGCGCTGCTCCGCTCCGCTGACCGTAATCGCCGCTTCACCGACCGCCGCCGGACCCCGGCTCCCGACTATCAACCAGGTCAGATGGTTTGACTCTCGTCCCGAGACCTTCCTCTAAAGTCAATTTCCCGGAAGCTCACCCCCCGTTTCGTTGGTCCCTACGAGATTCTGTCTATTATCAACCCCTTAGTCCTCAGGCTCAAGATTCCTTCCCATGTGTGCGTTCACCCCTCTTTTCATGTCTCACAGTCAGAGCATGTGAGAGGAGCGGAACACCCGAGAAATCCGCTCTTCGCTCTAGACGTCTGGTTCCGCTCTCATTCGCTCATGTTGGCCCGCCCCCCCAAGTCGCTCACCCCCAGTTTCTCACTGAAAATAAATGTTGCGTTCAGTCAAAACAAAAAATACCAATATACATGAATACTCGCCCGTTCTCCCCCCCTCTCGCCCCAGGACCCCAACGTGAGACATGACATTCACAAAATACCTTATTCAGTACTCAATTTCCAGAGTCATATGCGCTCTTTTAGTTTTTCCACCACAGCCCACCAGACCGCGATATTGGCTTCATTAACACCTATGACACGTGCAGTAGAAATCTCCAAATAGATAACATCAAGATAGGTGAGAATCCATACCTTCGGACATAACTTATCTGGTTGTATCCAGCGTGAGGCAATCAGCTTCTTGGCCGCCGTTAGACCAGCCAAAATGAGCCTCTTTACTTGTACAGAGGTCGGCAACTGAGAAACATCATTTAACAACAAAACAGAAGGCAAGGCCGGTGTAGCGACTATCCTCATGTCCTGGTAGACGCTCGGTTGGGTGCGGGGATTCCTCGTCTTTGACGCGCGATTAGAAAAAACACAATATCGAGTCCGTGTCACCTGCCGTTGGATGAAGTTCCCATTTAATTGAAGTATTCAACATAATACATGTGTTGAGCCAAACAATAATTTCTGCATAATGCTGTTAATAATACTGAAAACGAGCGAGGGTACGTGCGTGTGTTCGTGCGGTAAAAAACGTGAGATCTCTCCGTCACCCATACCTAGATACCTTGATTGACATAGCCTACACCTGTGCCTTTATTCAAAACCTATGCGCTCTGTGCTGCCACCCAGTGCTCCGTGCTGCCACCCAGACTCCTGTTTTTATTTTATACATAATCAGATTGTTTTTAGTAATACTGTGCACGAGCATTACACTAGAGGTTCCAGTAGTGGGCAGCTTGAATTGCCAGGTCCTAGAACCAGTGCTCTGGGGAGATCTTTTATTTTTAGAGCATTAACTCTGTGGAATGGCCTGCCTCGGAACCTCTGCTGCATTTACAGTAGATTCACTTTTAAAAAGAATCTTAAATTGTTTTTAAATTGTTTTTAACACTGTAAAGTAATTTTTTGTTTTTGTTTTACACTAATGTAATTTTAGCTATATTAATTGTTACAGTAGGTTCATTATGCATTGTGTGTACTGACTTTTAATAATTTTGTTTTTTGCAATAGTGATTGTTTTTGTGTGTTTTTTTGTGTGTGGACCCCAGGAAGACTAGCTGGTTGCTATCGCACCAGCTAATGGGGATCCCTAATAAAATCAAATCAAATCAGTGATGAACTTAACAAACTACAAACTAAGCACAAAAACCATCAAATAGCTCCTACAGCCGGTATGGTTAGAGAGAAAATCTCTGATAACTGAGTGTTGACATTTACCCAGAAAATCTCAACAGGAGGGCATTCCCAATACATATGCATATATGTTCCAATGGCACCGTCTGGACACAAGTTACATCGAGAGTCAGGCCTGAGACTCATTAGGTTAAATCGCCTGGGGGTCAAATAAGTCCTATGAACAACATTTTGATGGATCTGTTGGTGATCTGGGTTGCGTGATGATAGCCTAATATTTTCCCATACCGCATCCCAATCAAAATCTATATCCAACTCAGGGATATCCTTTCTCCAAATCGTATCTAAGGGTAGGTCTTTATATGAGGCCGTAAGTAAGTGCCGATAAAAGTCAGAGACGAAGCCTCTCGATGTCTCTCTGTCATAAAATAATTTGTGAAACCGGTGTCGTTCTAGTGGAGCGTCCCATGGGACTCCGTGAGCCTTTAGAGCTGCCCTCATTTGTAAATAAAAGAAAAAGGAACTACCGGGGAGATCAAATTCGTTGGATAGGTCCTGAAAAGACCGGATACCAGAGTAATTGAAAACATCCCTCAATACATGGATACCTTTCCCCTCCCATCTGGGGAATCTAATGGGTTGTTGCCCAATAAGGAGCACCAAAGGAGTGCGTGTGCCATTTATGGCGGTTAGTGCGAGTTCTCTGGGTGTCACGCCAAATCTGGATCACATGTGTGATCAGAGGGCCAAATCGTAATTTGCATTGTTTAATTGAGATGTTGGTATACACGACATCTTGAAGTCTGTGTGGGGACACTATCTCTTCCTCCAATGGACGCCAGGAAACAGCCGCTTGAGCGTCAAACCATGTGATGAGAGGTCTTAGAGAGTATGCTTGGAAATAATATTTGAAGTCCGGAAATGCCAAACCCCAGTCCAATTTACTCCTCTGTGCAGTGGTTCTCTTTAAGTGTGGGCGTTTGTTATTCCAGACAAATGTATATGCAGCAAAGTGCAGTGTTTGCCAGTAACCAACAGGAGGAGACAACGGAAGCATGGAGCTGATAAAATTAATTCTAGGTAAGACATTCATCTTAATTATTGAGGCACGGGCCTGTAATGAGTTCTTTAATTTGGACCACCTGTCAAAATCCTTCGCAATCCTGTCACCCAAGCTGGAGTAGTTATACTTTACAGTCTGGTTAACAGTCGGGAATATTTCAACCCCAAGGCATTTAAAGTGATCTACCATGAGAATATTTGCTGGAAGGAGGGTTGCCTTCGCAGCCTCGTTGAGTGGAAGGAAGGCTGATTTTGGCCAGTTGATCTTAAATCCAGATAGGCTGCCAAAGTCATCTATTACTTGGAGAAGGTAGGGCAGAGAGACGGCCGGGTTCTGCATAAATAGGAGTACATCATCCGGGTATAAGCTGTTATGGTGATGTGTGCCCTTAATTGACACAGGGGATATAACTCGTGATTGCCTCATGTACTGCGCTAGGGGTTCGAGTGAAAGAGCAAAGAGTCCTGGGCTAAGAGGACAACCCTGTCTAGAAGAGCGCGAAACAGCGAATAGTGGTGAGCAAAGCTTCCCTGTCAAGATCATGGCAGACGGGTCTGTGTAGAGAACTTTGATCATGTGAATGAAACCCTCGCCCAATCCCATCCTTCCTAGTACTGCGCATAAATACGACCACTCCAGTCTGTCAAAGGCCTTCATCGCGTCTAAGGACATGACGGCCATAGGGGTTGCAACAACCTTACTGGCGTCAATCACGTGTAGTAACCGTCTGATATTATCCGTGACCAGATGGCCTCTTATAAAGCCAGTCTGATCGGGGTTAACCAGAAACGTCATGTGCTTTTGAAGTCGGATGGCTAGCACCTTAGCATATAGCTTGAGATCGGCTCTGAGGAGACTTAAGGGTCTATAGCTGCCACATTCCGTGGGGTCCTTATCTTTCTTGAGTAGAACAGATATAAGTGCCATATTGACATCCCTGTAGAAGTTGCCCTCCTCGACTGAGTGTAAAATCATTGAAAGTAATAAGGGACCAAGTATATCCCAAAACGCAGTATAGAGTTCCGGTGGAATGCCATCCCAACCAGGAGCCTTGCCCCGCTGCATGTCCGCAATTGCTTCCCTGAGTTCATCTAGTGTGATAGGTTCAGCTAACCGCTTTGCGTCCTCCTCTGAGATTTGTGGTAGGTTAATTTGACTAAGATAGTCCTCCAGCTTGGCGTGATCAAAGACCACTTCCGACTCGTACAGGTTGGAGTAAAATGAGCGAAATGTATCATTGATTTTTTTGGGGTTGGTGGTTATCTCCCCCTGTTGGTTCTTAATGGCAGGGATATCCGCAAATTGATCGCTGGCCCGTATTCTCATAGCCAGTAGGTGACTTGGTCTAGAGCCATGAAAGTAATAGTGTAAAAGTTCTGGGGTCCTGTACCGAACCAGCATTAAACTGCACAAATGCAATGAGCTTCTCTTTAAATTGTAGATTAAATTCCTCGTTCTTCAGCAGTGTTGAGTTAAAGCGCCATCTAGGGGCACGAGACGTAATTTTGCTGAGTGAACCCTTAAGGAGGATGTATTTGTGGTTTGACAGTGCAATGGGCTTCAAGTCAACGTCAAAACTATCGAATAGCCTAGGGGAGGAGAAGACATAATCAATTCTGGAGAAAGTTTTATGTCTCGCGGAGAAGAAAGAGTAGTCTTGCGAGGTTGGGTTGAGTACCCGCCACATATCCATAACCCCCGTGTCTTTAGACCAGCCACGTAGGGCCGCGGACGCCAGATCAAGATGTTTAAGTTAGCCATAGTCCAACCAGGTTGCAGTATGATCGAACGTGATTCCCCTGAAGTAGAGCACCACAATATATACACAACCCCACGCTAAGGACCTGTTGGGCGAGATCAGACATACAATAGAGCGAGCAAAAATAAATAAAGAACTAAAAACCCTGTGCCCCCCCCCCCCCCCCCCCCCCCCCTCAGAAATCTTGTCCGATGTCGATCAAACATCACCTGGCACTGTGACCGGGTCACAGCAACCAGGACCACATTATGTAATTTTACCATTCTAACCAGAATTGTATATTGTAACAAATTAGGACTAGAGGGACTCCCCCGTCTCTCAACAGAGAGTATCAATCTATGTCTATATAGAATTCAGTGCATAGAACATTATTCATATGAAAAAGGCACATGAACATAGTTCGTCCGAACTGAACTTGATTAAAGTGACGTACTCCTCTTCCAGGGCTATTTTGTATTTAGGAAATCCCTGAACATGATATTGCATTGGTTTGTGATAGATTATTAGTTACTGGGTATTTCAAAGTACCTCATATTTGGTGCCATTTTAAAGTTAACAACTAGGGCTTTCCAATGATATAAAATAAGTGTATGATTATCATCATAATTTCTATTATTATGGTTCATATGTAGTTGCACTTGAACTTGTTGAAATTAAACTTGGAAGATAAAAATGTATTAAATTAAACTTTCCTTGCTTAAATCAGATTTATGTATATTGAATGGAATGTAGACAATCTTGTTGGCAATATAGAACAGCTGACAGATTAGAAATAGCATCTATTGTTCAAAAGTTATTAATTAATTAATGAAACTAGATTTGATAAAAAAATATATATATTTTTTTTACATATTGTGATGATAATTATAAAACGTTCATGTGTGTGTTAAAAATTTTCTTCAAACTTACCCCATTATCTTCATAGAGCCTTGTCTTCCTTCTAGAACCTCTCCCTTCTAGGAGGTTTTGTCCTGGGTAGGGAATGACTGCGCTGTTCCTGGATCTCAGCCGGTGCTGTTAGCATCTGTGCTAGCATGGGAGCTAGTTCCAGCATCTAGACACTGCCGTGAATTCTAGGTTGATAAAATGAGATATGTTACATATAGGAATATGACCCACTAATGAATACACTAAATACAGCAATGTGGCTTATTTGAAAACACTGCATTTGCGAAATAAATACGACAACTGTGTTGCCGTTAGCCTGCAGCTAGCCTGCAGCTAGCGCTGATGTTAGCCAACTCACAGGTAACTACCTGGGGGGAAATTGCTAGTCGCACACGGTACATTTCAAAACAAGATTTTTGATGGAAAATATGACCAGAATCTCTGGAAAAACATCTCACAAACACTATAGACGGTCATAAAAGTTAACGAATGCTATAAGAAGTCCAACAGATTAGTATAAACAGTACTTACACTGTGGTTTAGAAATCTACAGGAGAGCAGGTTTTCACAGTAAGAATTCATTCGGCGACCGCTCGGTCTGGGGGAAAGTTTGGAAAAACTCGAGCTGCGTTCGACGGAGGTTTTTATAGACTTCTGGAAAGAGCTGCGGAGTGATACTTGCTGTGTGTGTGGGGGCCGGTGTTCCTAATATGGTCACAAAAAATTGTGTCCCTCCGCCAAGAAATGAGAAAATAGTGCCGAAAAGAAAAGACAGCGCGCTATTGTACGGTACCGTGTCGGGAGCTCTGGAAGAGTGTAAACACATGTCGAAATAACACCATTGTGGAAACAAACCCTGATCATTACCGTGCTGTCCACGTTGAGGTTGCGCAGCGTCGGCGACAGACTTGTATTCTGTTATGACAAGAAGGAGAGTTAAATGCATAACATTGTCCGCAGCGGTAGGATAGCCTCGACCTGCCACCCGCATACAGTTCTTTGCAAAGGGGAACAACCCCCTCGAATGGACGGATCATAAGCATATTCAGTCTGTTTGAGTGAAGACTGTGATCTTCATCCCGCCCGGTTAGAGCCGAATAAAGATAATAAACAAACGTAACAATCCTCGCGCCGTTTACTGGATAGCTCAAGTGTTGGATGATAAAAAGGGCAAGAGATAAATAATAATGAAAAAACTGATAAGAGTATAGGCTTTAGCCCCGGATGTTTTTCTCCTAGCCCCGGATCTAAAAAAAAAAAAAAAAATACGTTTTTTTTTCTTTCTTTTTTTTACCTTTCTTTTTTTTTTTTTTTTTTTTTATGTCAGAATCCCCATTGTCTGTGCTGAATGTTTGTTAGTGTTTGGTATTTTTTGTTGGTTTTTAGTACTTTTAAACATTTTTAGTAAGTCGTTTTCATTTGATCCTATAATTCTTTCATTCACCGATTTGTGGACTTTTTTTTTAGTGTCCTGAAAGGCGCCTTATAAATCAAATGCATTATTATTATTATTATTATCATCCAGGAGGGAAAAGACACGTTGGATAGTAGGGACTGCATCTCTGCCTGTCCTGACCAGGAAACACTTTGCAACTGTGATCTCCTCTGGCAATAGTTGGATATTGTAATGTGTGGCGAGGGGTTGCAGCAATTCCACTGAGAGAAACTGGTCTGAGGCTGGATAACATGCCTGTATGCCTCTCATAAGTTGTTATCCAACTCATGAGAACCTGCTCTCAAGCTCTTGCAGCATTCTGTCGACGACTGGATAGAACAGTCTCTGTCTCAGCTGATCTCCTGCTGAGGTCTGAGCTTGTGCCACAAGATGACTCAACTACATACTCGTCCATCCTTTTCTGCTTCCTCCTTTGGCTGGTAGTATGTTCCTCAATCCAAAGGCCATTACATATGGCCTTTGTCCTGTCATACATGTCCACTGCCATCTCTGAGGTGCGATAACCTTTGAGTGTGTCCTGCACTGTGCTTTTAAATAGTACAGATATTGAAGATGTGCACTTTAACGCAGCAGCACCTGGAGCCATCCATACCCATGTTCAGTGTCCTATAATAAGCTTTAATCGAACCTCGGATAGTCCGGTTGGTTTGGGGTGGTGTGAAAGCTCATTCACTCTTGCAAGTGAACCCTGCTGCGGTTCATTTGAGATGTGAATGCAAAGCGGACCAAAGGCAGGAAAAGACCCAAAAATCGAATCTTTTTTTTATGAGAAGACTGAAACATATGTATATAATGAAACACACAATAGTTTTTTTTCGATTGCCTAAGCATGATTTTGGAAACGGGGCCCGGTGTTTCAAAACACACAATTAGCACAACCACCAGTGATGCCGGTAACGCGTTACTAAGTAACGCGTTATTGTAATCTGATTACTTTCCCCCGAAAATAGTAATCTAACCCGTTAATCTTTAAAAGCCAGTAATCTGATTGCAGTTACTTGTCCAAGTGGCTGTGCATTACTATTTCGTTACTATCTCATCATAAATTCATAATGCAGGCGGAATGCAGTATTTTATTTCGTTTTCGACAGTCAAAAATACATTTTGAGCTGTTTTTCTTTTGGGAGTGACGTAGTGTGGCAGTGAAAGGGTCTGTGTAGAGAACTTTGATCATGTGAATGAAACCCTCGCCCAATCCCATCCTTCCTAGTACTGCGCATAAATACGACCACTCCAGTCTGTCAAAGGCCTTCATCGCGTCTAAGGACATGACGGCCATAGGGGTTGCAACAACCTTACTGGCGTCAATCACGTGTAGTAACCGTCTGATATTATCCGTGACCAGATGGCCTCTTATAAAGCCAGTCTGATCGGGGTTAACCAGAAACGTCATGTGCTTTTGAAGTCGGATGGCTAGCACCTTAGCATATAGCTTGAGATCGGCTCTGAGGAGACTTAAGGGTCTATAGCTGCCACATTCCGTGGGGTCCTTATCTTTCTTGAGTAGAACAGATATAAGTGCCATATTGACATCCCTGTAGAAGTTGCCCTCCTCGACTGAGTGTAAAATCATTGAAAGTAATAAGGGACCAAGTATAGGGCCGCGGCGTGACTGGACACTCTGTCTGTGAGTGACTCTGCTTTGGTACAATCACATTCCCCATCCACAGTCTGCGAATCAGAGGCAGAGTAGGGCGGGTCTTCACAGCACGTCATGTGACATATGCGCCAATCGTGTGACAGCAGGGCTCCGTCGTCGGAGAATTCCACCCCAAAACGCTTGGCAAAATTAAAAGTGAGTTTCTGTTCAGACTTCCATCCCAAAACGCTCGTCAGTCACTACTTCACGTTCATATGCGGAGGAAACAAAATACTGTCTACCGCTAAAAACAGCACATCCAATTGCATTGAAAGCATCTGGAATCACAACACTAGCCGACGCTTCGACTAGTAGGTACAGGAGGACTCGGAGGCCAGCCAAACAGCAAAAGAGAGAGATTGTTTCTTTCCCTTTTGATTAATGTATATTTGATGGTGGCAGAGCAAAAGCTCTTATTTGCCAGATTTACAGTTAATGTACATGTTAAAGAGAGACTGATTGTATGTTTATAGAGAGACATTTATAAAAACAATTTAATAGTTACTGTTACAAAGGATCAGATTAAACCGAATATATATATTTATTTATTGATATATATTGCATAGTATTTGTATATCGTTTGATATCCCCTGTATATTCCTTGTACATATACACGGAATATCCCTTTAGCCCAGACCATAATAGTTCATTCTCCTATTGGACAGCGGTCCACCGGCGCCAGGGACCGGCCTCCGGAGCCAGGTTCAAAGTCACCGTCAAGATGTGTCTGGACATGCCCGGCCTTGCCCAGGGATACGCGACAGAAATGAGAGTGGAACTAGTTTGTTCACTGTGCGTATAAATACGGCGCAGGTGAATGTAGAAGCCCCTTACCTCCGTACCCTTAGCCTTAGTATGTTACCGATAAGTTGAAGCCTCACCCACGATACAACGTGCGGTGAAGTATGGCCTGTTTGGCCTCAGAATAGAGCATCGAGACCGCGTGCGAATTAATAACTGAATTGTCAGAGTTTGGCGCTATACCGTCGAGTGCGACATATTTCTATTAAGTCTTTAATAGTCTATTTGTGTATAGTGTATCGTGCGGTTAGAATTCTACAGTGACCAGCATTTCCAACGCTTTCTCGTATTAGCTAGAGTTCTTATCCAGGCTGGGCCGACCACATGGCGCTTTCACCCGAGGAGACCTAGACGAGAGCCGTATGGACATGTACACTGGATTAATCTACCCGACGACTACATAGCCCTTTGCGGCTGGAATATATTTGCTTTGGTCCTGTGATTTATGGAGCGGAGAACCAGCCAACGCTGCACGTGTTGGATTTACCCCGAGAGGAGTCAAGTCGAGTCGGCGCCCAGAGAGCCTGAGGCCGACTAGCTTTCTTCCCTGTGGAGCTACAGTCTAC
Organism: Notolepis coatsorum; assembly: GCF_963971535.1. Taxonomy (NCBI): domain Eukaryota; kingdom Metazoa; phylum Chordata; class Actinopteri; order Aulopiformes; family Paralepididae; genus Notolepis; species Notolepis coatsorum. The sequence continues at coordinate 102,953,382 of NC_140171.1, forward strand.
AAGAGAACCAAGCTGTATTCGTCTGTGGATCAAGAGGCTACTGCACCGGCTTCTGTACCTGAAGTCTCCCTAGTCATCGTTGACCAGACGTCCTACTACCGACAGATCTTCTACCCCCCCTGCTGGCTTACAACCAGTGGGAACCCCTTCCAGTATCTTCCGCTATATTACTAGTGTACCATAGATATAATTCCCTAAGATTCAGGTTGTATAATTACCTCCTGCGTAACCAGAGAATGGACATTCGTTATTGATTTGCCTACGCATACTCCTTTGCCTTACAAGTGCATTCAAAGAATAATGTAAAGTATCCTATGTACCTTTTGCTCCATTAAATACTTGATTAATACCTTTGACTGGAACCGATTTCATTGTGGGAAGTGTTCATCATATTCATATATCGTGTACTGTATGGCCAGTAATTAAAGTACATAAAGCGGTAGTGGTTTAATGATACCATACTTATCAATACAGTCAGGGAATTGTACCCCTCAGTTACAGTTACAGTTGATATAATTGAATAGTTCAGCCTGCATTTGTTAGATGTGAATGGATACACTGGTTTTGTAAAACCACTGGCTGGCTGCTCTAATGCTGTGAGCATCATAGACTGTTGCTTTACCATACTTGATGGTACAGAAGCTGAAGCACTAGTTTAACAATTTACGTTATGTGCAGAGAAACAAGTTAAAAACAATGTATGCACTTTCAATAAAGCGTTTAAAAAAAACGGTTGGGGGAACGACGACGACTTCGTAACCTAGTTACTTTCAAAGTAACTAAGTTACTCTGATAATCAAGTAATCAGTAAAGTAACTTGGATTACTTTTTAAAGGAGTAATCAATAATCAGTAATCGGATTACTTTTACAAGTAATCTGTGGCATCACTGACAACCACACACACAATTATCAGAACACCTCAGATCCTTTGCTAAATTAAACACTTGTCAAAACCATACACTAATTTTGTTACCATATGAAACACACGTTACATAATGACTTAATTCTGTTTGAACCAGTTACACACACTGCTGTGCTTAACCTAAAACACATTTAGCAATTCTACTTCTCAGTGATTAGAGTACTGTAAGTGAAGTACGCAGAGAATATGCAAATATACAATAAATTCACCAAACACTACACAAGACCAATGCTGTAGACTGATGAAAATATAATTTATTTATCTACATATACCCAAATCAATGATGCAGACTGATGAAAAAAATAACATTTTCTCTCCATATACCCAAATCAATGATGCAGACTGATGAAAATATAAATGTTCTATCCATATAACCAAATCAGTCAACATTTCAACATGGAGAATCACAACAATACATGTCCCAGTTTTCATGCTACTATGTGCATAACACTGTAAGCTCAGCAAATATCAGACAAACATAAAATACTGTATCCAGTACAGGTTAAAATTACAGTAACACAATTTTCTTTTTGAAAAAATGTAAACAGAAAATACTAGACATTATCTCTTTGCCTAGCTGGATCTCCCCGTTCCCCGTACCTGGATAACTGAGTTAGCCGGATAACTTTCGGTCAAGTCTGACTTAAGCCGGACCTTCCTGTTCCCCGAAGCTGGATTGTCTAAATCACCATGACTACAGATCAAAAAGTTTGAGCCTGGTCGAGAGCAGGGTTTAAGTTCAAGTTAGCCGGATGAACCATCGCCACGCCCCCGCAAAGAAATGACAGCCCGTTTCCTGAAATTATTCCCACAGTCTACGATCTGCATTATACCATTCTGAATTACGTTTTTGTGCTCCATTCTTCCAGAGGGGGCTTTTGAAATGTAAAATAGACCCAAAATGCTGATACTAAATTCACTTTGTCCTAAATAATGCACGTTATATACCGTGGCGCTCGCTCGGTGCGATGTACACATTATGTGGTTATTTTAATTGTAACTGGGATTAAGATGTCTGATGAGATGCGCTGTTTGACGGATTTGAGAAATTGAATGAGCCGTTGACGTCACATTAATGAATGAGAATAAAGAGATAAAACTTCATTCAAAATAAAGAATATTCTAAACACGGGTCTCTCGTTCATTAATGTATAAACAATGCATTTATCCCATCTGGCACAGTGGCGCAGCGGTAGTGCTCAATCCTGGCAACCCGGCGACCGGTGTTCGAAACCCCGTGTTTCCAATATAATTTTTTGGAATATAATATTAATGATTATACGCCAAAGTAGCCTAGTTTTAAGTTAAAATATTATAAATCTACATGCATTGAGGATGTCATTCTTTATATAGCTCTCAACGTGCACCAAATTGAATTATTCCTACATCACAAAAAGAAGGAAAAGACTAGGTTTCGAACCCCGGTCGTCTGCGTGAAAGTCAAAAGAAGAACCCGTTACACCACAGTGGAGATAAGTAAAAGATCGACCATACATCAATCAATGGGTAAGAGAGCCGTATCGTTATTCTGTATAACAGTTTAACTAATTATTTTCGCTAGCAAGATCTCATTTGATTATTCAATCCAGCAGGCAAGTTTAAAGAAATATAATCTGATTGATTGAGGTAATGAGGGACTTAAAATTAGCCTATAGATAACGCATTTAACTTGTCGGCGAGGCGATTGAGCCGTACTGCAATATGTTAATAAAGTTTTAAATCAATTAATCAATCAATGCCGCTAGAGAATCAGGATCTCTGCTATCGATACGTGCTGGCTTTTCAACTGGAGCGGCCGTGCGCACTTATCCTGGGTCCAGTGGCGGCCGCTGGGTACTTCGCCACTAGGGGCGCTATACCAAATATTTTGTACAGTACAGTACTGTACCACGCAAGACTCATGGCAAGACGTGAGCGATTCGACTCACGCTCACGGCAATGAATCGGCTCTTATGAACGAGTCGCTCAGCTGTTACTACAACAACACACAACCAGTCAAATAAAGTATAGTCTAGACTCTAATTCACAACTTGAAACACAATATAAATAGAAAAGTTAGAAACAAAACTCGCCCGTCTGATGAATTGAAAATGGGGGACCCTGATGTAAACAAGACGAAAGTCTTTCTCTGGTCTGCATCCCCTTAACAATTGTGTGTATTGAGCTGTACTGTATTGTACCCATTCTGCAATCTGTTAATAAAGTTTTCAATCAATCAATTCAGTCTCCAAACACAGGCAGATCTCTCCCTCTCTCCTTCTCTCTCTCACACACAGCGCGACGTGGAATCGATTCGTTACACAATCAGACCTATTATATACCAAGAATAACTTCAGTATGAGTACAGGGCTGTACACATATTTTGCATATTGTTAAACGAGCCAAGGCTAGCTATTAAACTATCGATATGAATCGAAAATCTGGGACCCTGATGTAAACAAGATGTAGTAGAATTCCAGTCAAACTGTGTTTATTGCACTATATACCATGGAGCTCAGAATGGCACAACACCGACAGGTAATATGCATTCACAAATTCTCCTGGCTTCTCTGCCGCTATCCATTTCTATTCAACAAAACCAACAAGACGTATCTGTGGTTTGAAACAGCTGCGTGGACTCAAGGCTCTGAACCAGAGTGATTGAGACAGGCAGCTGTTGATCAAACGAAGAGATAGTCTCGTTGGGACTTCCTGGGAGTAATAAACTGAGTGATTTTTCACCCTAAGTGTTCGAGGCAAATGGTCCAATACAAAGGGACTGCTTTGAGAGACGCCAGACAGTCTCTTCTATACAAAGGGGCAGTTGATCAAAGGGTTTGGACCTAGAATCCACATCGTGACGCAATTCGATGTAAAACGTCACGATAAGGAGTTAGCCAATGATAGTTGAGAGTAAGTGTCCTCCAATAGGAACACTCGAGGAGAGTTTGGAAAACGCCCGCTTGCCGTAAAACTAGAGGCGGAGCCTAAATTTGATATTAGCAAAGACTCCGTGCTAGTAGAGTCACAACACAACCGAACAAGACCCAGGAAGCAACAAAGAACACACACCCTTTTTCTCCACAACAGACCCAGCAGGAGGAGAAATCGACGCAGCAGAATTGAAGAACGAGACGAGACATGTTTTTAGACAGAGCTTTTTATTGAGAAATTAGTCTGAATTTCTGCAAACATCCGGCATATTGGATGCGTCTTGCAGGTTCATTGCACAATATTTCTTTTTGTAACATCTAATTGAAATCCTTTTTTCATTAAAAAACGGGTTCCTTTTCAAACTGCTCAGATCTCGCTTCATTTCAACGGCCGCGCCGTATTTTCAATCTGGGTAAATAGAAGGCAGTAACCAAGTTAAAACACTGGTTATCTGCATTTAGAACAGAGTGGATCCCAAGAGCTTGTAAACACAACGCAGAAAGAAGTAATAGATAGGGAATTTAAGCTGGGAATTCACTTCAATTGTGGTGCCGTGACAAGAATCGACGCGCTCGTTTTTTTTTTTTTTTTTTCATCACAACAAAGAGAAGTTATTATTTTTTTTTTTTTTCTCGCCTCTCTTCGCTTTCTTCACGAACGGTCGAACGAGGAATCAACTGATCAATCGATCCGTCTTCAAGTGACTGGAAGTCGCTAAGAGGTGAGTGTGATGATGAAAATGAGGGCTCTATTCGAACCAACGGGGGGTTGCTAAAAGTATGACTGTAATTAGATATTAAATGAAATGTTCTGACCAAAGGGTGGCGACTCAAGGCTGTGTGTGATTATAGGTCCTGTGAGCAGGATTTTTAACCACACTGTGCTGTCGTATGCCTTACAGTAAGGGTGTTAAGCACAATTTTGCGTTGTACGTTCTACAGTAGAATTTTAGCACAAGTGAACGAGACGCTGCCCGTGGTCGGAACATTAAAAAGAGGTATGGAAGTATTTAGGAACAATGTCTAGGTTTGTGCTCAGGGTTAAGCAAGGGGAACATGTGCATAGTACGCCTTATAGTATTGGCTTTAGCACATTTGCGTAGTATTTTCTACAGTAGAGATGGAGCATGAATAGAGTCTAGTTTAACCCTGGGCACCGCCGGACGTGTTAAATTTAAACAACGATAGGCTGTAACATTAGAATAGTACTTGAGGTAGACTCGTATGTTGCAAGCTATGCTGTAACATAGGACTCGTATGTTGCAAGCTATGCTGTAACGTAGGACTCGTATGTTGCAGCGATAGGCTGTAAACATTAGAATAGTACTTAAGGTGGACTCGTATGTTGCAAGCTATGGTTAAACAATTACTAGTGTATGATGTTTGTGTATGAGTGAAAGAACTTATGGTTAGGTTAAACATGTGTGAAGTATATAGATTAAATCTGTAAAGTGGCACTTATAATATGACTGAGAACGGTTTTTAATATTGAATCGGGTACACACGCGACGTCCAAAGTGCACACACGCAACGGCAAATGCGCCACCCAACTTCGTGGTGGGGGGCGCGTGCGTGTCGTAGCGCGCAACATGCTACAAACGATAGCTCGTTGTGGCTCGCCTGGGACGGTTTAATAATGGGGCGATAGGAGTTTAATACTGTATGTTGTGATTGAGGCGATATTGCAGTATAACTGAATGGTCGTTTGTGATGAATGAGCTGGGTGAGTTGCAGTGTGGGCTACTGTTTGCAGAGTATTGGCTGAAAGTTTGAATGTATGCAGGATGCATGGTGAATGAGTGAACTCCGCTTCGGAGTGCGCGCATGCGCGCTTGTGAGAAGGGACATTGTGTGTGTGAGGCGAGTGAGACTGAAATTAATTATGATGTTGATATGAGACCACTAGATGGCGTCAGAGTACACTGGGTGGCGGTAGAGGCATTAAACTCCCGTCCTAACCAGCGTGTCACTATGATGTGGGTAAAAGACCACTAGATGGCGTCAGTGTCAACCTTATGCACTGGGTGGCGGTGGAGGCATTAAACTCCCGTCCTAACCAGCGTGTCATGTGTGGCTATAAAGCGATCAGATGTGTGTACTGTCTCTCTCTCTCGCTCTCTCTCTTTCTCTTTTTCTTTCTTTCTCTCTCTCTCTCTCTCTCTCTCACTCTCTCTCTTTTTCTCTCTCTCTCTCTTTCTATCTCTTTCTCTCTTTTTCCCACACGTGCCATTTTCTTTCCCCCCCCCCCCTCCCTTTCCCCCTCCTCTTCCTCTTCCTCCCTCTTTTTTCTAGCCCCTCCTCTCTTTTGCCCCTCCTCTTCCTTTGCCCCTCCTCTTCCTTTGCCCCTCCTCTTCCTCTTGCCCCTCCTCTTCCTCTTGCCCCTCCTCTTCCTCTTGCCCCTCCTCTTCCTTTGCCCCTCCTCTTCCTCTTGCCCCTCCTCTTCCTCTTGCCCCTCCTCTTCCTCTTGCCCCTCCTCTTCCTCTTGCCCCTCCTCTTCCTCTTGCCCCTCCTCTTCCTCTTGCCCCTCCTCTTCCTCTTGCCCCTCCTCTTCCTCTCTTTTGCCCCTCCTCTTCCTCTTGCCCCTCCTCTTCCTCTTGCCCCTCCTCTTCCTCTTGCCCCTCCTCTTCCTCTAGCCCCTCCTCTCTTTTGCCCCTCCTCTTCCTTTGCCCCTCCTCTTCCTTTGCCCCTCCTCTTCCTCTTGCCCCTCCTCTTCCTCTTGCCCCTCCTCTTCCTCTTGCCCCTCCTCTTCCTCTTGCCCCTCCTCTTCCTTTGCCCCTCCTCTTCCTCTTGCCCCTCCTCTTCCTCTTGCCCCTCCTCTTCTTCTTGCCCCTCCTCTTCCTCTTGCCCCTCCTCTTCCTCTTGCCCCTCTTCCTTTGTCCCTCCTCTTCCTTTCGTCTTCCTCTCTCTCTCCCTCTTTTCTCTTTTTCTAACTATCTTGCTGTTCTCTCTCTCTCCCTCCTTCTCCATAGGAGACGTGGGGGCAGTACAGAGTATGATAAATGTGTTTTATGGTATGGAACAGGTCTGTTCGAGACTGCGAAACGACTGCGAACCCCCCCCCACCCCCCCTTCTCTTGATTTTCCTTTGAACCCCCCCCCCCCCCCCCGCCCCACTTCCCTGCTGTTCCTTTGAACCCCCCCCCCCCCCCGCCCCACTTCCCTGCTGTTCCTTTGAACCACCCCCCCCCCCCTCCCCCACTTCCCTGCTGTTCCTTTGAACCCCCCCTTCTCTTGATTTTCCTTTGAACCCCCCCCCCTCCCCCACTTCCCTGCTGTTCCTTTAAACCCCCCCTTCTCTTGATTTTCCTTTGAACCCCTCCCCCACTTCCCTGCTGTTCCTTTGAACCCCCCCTTCTCTTGATTTTCCTTTGAACCCCCCCCCCCCCCCCTCCCCCACTTCCCTGCTGTTCCTTTGAACCCCCCCTTCTCTTGATTTTCCTTTGAACCCCCCCCCCCCTCCCCCACTTCCCTGCTGTTCCTTTGAACCCCCCCTTCTCTTGATTTTCCTTTGAACCCCCCCCCCCCCCCCCCACTTCCCTGCTGTTTCTTTGAACCCCCCCCCCCCCCCCCACTTTCCTGATGATCCTTCAAACCCCCCCTCCTTTTCTCTTGCCCCCCCCCCCCCCCCGCTCCATCCTATGCCCCACTTGCTGTGCCTCTCTCCACCCTCCCCCCTCTTCCGTCTGTAGACCGACATGGAGTTACATGTGTTCCCTCTGGCCTGGTTCTCTCTTGGCCGGTGGGCGGCTACGTTGCGGCCTTTTCTACATGTCCTGGTGTTGTGTTTAGGTTGGGGTCTTCATGTCAGTAGACTGAGGGTATGTTCGGTTATAAAGTTGTGTTGTTGTTTGTGGGGATTGCAGGACATATTAGGATACGCGCCGGTGACGGAGGGAGGAAGAGGAGGACGGAACAGACAAACATGGTTCCTGGTTTGGGAGACAGTAGTAGACGGGTGCTTCGGGGGGGTGCCGTGGCAATGATTTGGTTATGTGTATTGATCGGTACTATAATGTATGATCCATATCTGCGACCTGAACAGCCAGAGGTGGTGGTAGTGGGTAGGAGGTCGCAGCCAGACCATCACGGTAATCTGTTTTTGGGGATGGCGAGGACTGTGGCTAAGGTAGCCAATAGGTCGGATTGTTATGTGTGTGGCTTAGCCCCGCTAGCAGGCGACGCAGGTCTTCCCTTGATTGCACACCCCTTAACGAAGTGTCATGCCAATGTGTTGAGGGACGAGCCTCTGCTCGGCCTATGCGACGGGGTGGGTCATGATAGGATGTTGAGGTATTTGGGCCGGGAACAGGGGTCGAATAAGGCAGTGGGTTATGGGGGTCTTAAGGACACTAGCCCCATTCCGGTGGCGTTTAGGGCGGCTGGGTTTGAGATGTGCGTAGAGGGGAAGTCAGGTGGTAGGGACGTGGGATATTTGGACGGTTGCAAGGGTGAGAGTGGAATATGGGGTAAGAATTCGGAGGCGCCGGCCCCTAGGGGGGGGGCGTTTTGGATTTGTGGTGAGTATGCTTACGCAGCGTTGCCTATTAAGTGGAGGGGTAGGTGTGCGTTGGGGTATTTGGTGCCAGCTATGAGGGTGTCAGATGTTTTGCCGACGATTCCCAAGTCAAGGCGCAGGAGGTTTATAGATGCGGACCACTTTTTCAGGGTGGCGTTTCCCTGGTGGGGGACGTATGCAAACATGGGTGAACTAGACCATCTAGCTCGCGTGTTTGAGGATATGACGGCTACGACCGCCAGAGGTATGGCCCTGGAGGCTCAAGAGTTACGGTCCTTAAGACTGATGGAGCTGCAGTCAAGGACGGGTTTGGACTTCCTGTTGGCGAGTTCAGGGGGCACGTGTGCATTGATTGGTCAGGAATGCTGCACATTTATCCCCGAAAATGACATGGGCGGCATACAGGAAGTTATAGAGCATTTGAAGAATATTACTAGGGAGATGCAGCCCACGCAGGAGGACTCGTGGGAGGGCTGGGGCCAAAGTTGGTTAGGTTACATAGGATGGACAATTGCTAAGTATTTGCTGTGTGCTGTGGTGATGTTTGCGGTTATAGTAGTTTGTGTGAATGTTATCAGGGTGTGTGTGACGTACGTGTTCAAGACTCTCGGCGCGGCTGGTTCTGCGTCGGGGGACCCACACCGCTCGGTTGCGCCTGCGTATGCAATGATGGTGATGAAGGTTGGCGCGGAGGGTGGCAGGGTGGGTGTGGGCGTTCCGATAAAGCCGTGGTGCCCGGCGTCCGCGCTGGCGACTATTCTCTGATCTGGGTGGTGGACATTCAGGGTTGGGGAGTGGGAGGGCCGGGGCGTGCGTGTGGGTGTGAGGCGGGGGACGTTCCTGGACGACCGTGCGTTGCAATTGACGGGATAGGGTTGTGTGTACAATTGTGTTTTTTTTTTCCCCATAGTAGGTACGTTTGGAGGGCTGTGTGATGTGGGGCGGTGTGCCCGGGGTTCGGTGTTGGGTCTGGTCGGCTATGTGTGGCCGTCCGGCAGGGCACTGGACTCTGGGGATACTGGCCTGGAGCACGGGAGAGGTTGCCGAGATGCTGTCTGCTGTGTACCTGTGGTGAGGTGGGTTTAGGCCGCTGTGGAGAGGCTGTCAAGGTCTTTTCAGAAAAACAGGGTCGACACCTCACGGCGTGCGTGGCGCGGCGTCTGTGGCATTCTTTAGATTACCTCTGGGGGACACGTGTCTGGGTGACAGGTGTCCCCTGGGGGGTGTGGTACTGAATAATGAAAAAGAATGTGAAAAAATTAATGCAACTATATTAATCATGATGTTTTTGCTTTCCGAGGGGTATCAGAATTGGAGCAGAACCAAGCGGAAGTAAAGGAGAGCGGAAATTCGAAACATAGGAACCCAGTGTGTTGACAGAGATCGAACGAGAAGAAAAACAGGGAGTAGAAACGGGTGGTATCACACACATGTATCAATTACAATTGTCTCATGTTTAAGAGTGTATGAGGAAAGTAAAAAAGATACTCGTACAGTGAATGAAAGGAACCTCTCAGGAATTTGATTAAAAAGACAGAGTAAAGTACAAGTCCGGTTGATAAATTAACAAGAACTGTTGTCATTGTGTGCTCTGATCTACAGCAGTTCGATTGGACACGCGGAACACCACAAATCAGGTAAGAATAGTAATTTCAAGGAGGACAGGAGAGAATAGGAAGGGCCCACAGTGCCACTATTGGCTGTCCGAGTAGGAGATAGTCACAAAAGCCTAGACACCTACACTTAGATAGGGATTACACAAGCTATTGTTCTGCCTGTTGCCATTGTTACGAGATAAAAGAGACAAGAGAAAAATGGGGCGGAAACGAGACAATCTAAACGCATATAAAAAGATAAAAGACAAAACCGACGCAGGTAAGTCGACCGTAATTGGGTGGATGGAAGAAAGTCCAGTACAAATTATTGCAAATGAACACGACACGACAAAAGGTAACGAATATTATTTGGACAAAGCAATTTATATATCAAAAAGATGGAATAAAAGATGGGAGCTTTGGCCAGTCGATGGTTCTTTTGATTTGGAGTTAATAGCTAAAATAGGAACACTAATTGAGGCATACACCTATCGGGGTGACGAGAAGGAAAGAGCAAAGAAAAGGCTGCAAGAAAATAGCTTTTTAAAAGCTTATAGACGGGAAGGTGAGAAAAGGGAAAATGAAAGGAAGGCCATTGCAAATGGCAATGATGCAGACAAGCCAGTAGAGGGGGTAGTCCAGATCACCAGAACTCCCCAGGCCCCTGAGACGACACCTGTCACCGCCCAACGTGCGGTGCAGTTAGCCTCACCCAACCCAGCCTCCTATCTTATGGTCCAACAGGAAAGAATTGAGGAAGCTTTAGCACCCCCGCCATATGCCAGTGAGAAGGGGGAGCCGATATATCCCATCCTACCTTTGTTAGAGATGATAAGCCCTTACCAGTTGACAGATGATCTGGGGAACCTAGAGAGGGGACAAGCAAAGACATCTATTCAGCTGACAGCTAGGCAACCAGATAGATCAGACTGGAATAGGTCAGACAGAGGGGGTGTGGACGCCTCATGGCAACCAGATAGGTCAAGGTCAGACAGAGGGGGTGTGGACGCCTCATGGCAACCAGATAGGTCAAGGTCAGACAGAGAGGGTGTGGACGCCTCACGGCGACCAGAAAGGTCAGCCCAGACTGGGTCAGGCAGAGAATATGTAACCACCCAACGACCAAGGGATAGGATAGTGATGTTTGAAGAGCAGACGGAGCGAACAAGAGTGATACAAGCAGCTGAGAGAAAGGGTAATGAAGGCTATGAGGCAATGTTAAGAGAGAAAGAGTGGGAAAGGGTGAAGAAGGCCCATGGTCAGCCTCAGAGAGAGTGTAACCCCCAGAGAGACTACCAGAGAGAGCCTGTCCACCAGCGGGAGCACCCCCAAAGCTCCCCAGCTCATATGCCCCGTACTATATATCGAGAGCTCATTCCCCCCCAGCATTATACCTCCCCCCAACCACAGGGCCACAAGGGGGTAGCACCTGACAGTCACAAGATTGATCTCACAATACCACCACATGTGACTATGGTTGGAGTAGGTGAGGATCTGGAGTCTCTCGACATCGTACTTGGGGTACAGATGGGACGGATAAAAGATGATCTGACGGAGATAGAGCGGGGGCTCATGGACTTGGACCAAGATCAAACGGTCCTAGCAGGACAAAGACCCGGCCCTGAGGCCATGCAAGAGGAGGGGGAGGAATATCAGACATTCATGAGGACGCAGGCTGGCATTGAGGGGAAGCAAAAGGACCTGGAAGACAAAAAAGGAGAGAAGCAAGAGGCCCTTATGCGGATACAAGAGCGTGTACAAGAGCGTGTACAAGAGCGTGTACAGACAAGAGCCCAGACGAGAAACATGCAAGCCCCTATCCGCATGGCTCCTATAATAATAAGAGGACAGGACCTGGAATATCACCCCCTGAAGGTGTCGGACATGACACAGGTGACTGAGAAATTGCCACCCCTCGAGAATGGGGCCAATCCTTGGATTGCCAGACTGGAGGAGGTAATGGTTGGCACGGAATATGCAATGGGGGATGTCAAGAAAATATTGACAACCGTGATGGGAAAAGACTCCATGGAAAAGATACTGGAGGCGGCTCGCCTGCAAGGCCATGTGGGGACTGGAGCGCATGATGCGGACCTGTTCCTAGCGTACAGGGGAGTAACGTGGGCGGCCCTACGAGAAGCCTATCCAATGAGACTGCACGCAGACCAAATTCCGATTGGTCCTTTGGAGACATCAGGGCACCCCAGGCAATACGTACAAAAAGCCTACTCCACGTGGAAGAACACAACTGGTCGGGAGGCGGGACTTGACCCTATGCTTGAAGCCCAGTTGAGAACCAAGATTGAGAGCGGTCTCCCCATAGAGGTAAGGCAGAAATTGGACGAGGTGGTGTCATTGTCAAAGATGGCCGTGGAATTATATATAGATCAAATAGAGCATTACGTTGAACTGTATCGGAAGAAAGAGCAAAGAGCAAAGGAGAAGGATGCAGAGCAACAACGTAAGATCATGTACCAACAGCCGACCGAGGCAGTAAAGGTAGTGGAATACCTTCAAGCCTTAGTCCAGGCGGCCCCACGACCAAGAAATGGGACAGGATATGAAGGGGAACCACAGGGACAGAGACGGGCTCAAGTGGGAACACAAGAGGGTTATGCGCCGGACCAACAACAGAGGCCGAGAGAGTGGCAACCACGGCAGAAAGCAAGAGGACAACCCCGGAATCCGGGAGGATTCCGGCCACGGGTGGTGGTGTGTTGGACATGTGGCGTGACTGGTCATATCGCACGGGACTGTAGACAGGATTGTCAACCCGGAGAGGGAGACCAGGAAAGAACTTGGCAAGGCCAAGGTCAACCCCGAGTCCAAGACCGAAATGAGAACAATGGCCCGGTAAATCCAGCAAGAGGGCCAAATGAATCATCACTATGAAGAGGCCCAGAGAGTCCAATGGGGAGGTGTCAGCTGTCAGTGTCGTCTTTAAGGGAGGAGCCTATTGTGTGCGTAACGGTGAATGATAAATCTGTCGAGATGATGGCAGACACCGGCGCGGCTTACACGGTAGTACAACCCCAAGACGCGACGCACCTAACCTTGTCCGGTCGATATGTACGGACAATTGGATTTGAGGGAATAAACCAGCTGACGGCTGTTACCGAACCTGTGACTCTGAGATATCAAGGCAGGGAAGCGACTCTCCCTGTGCTGGTCTCGGAGAGCACACCTATTAACTTGCTCGGCCGAGATGGGCTGGGGTTACTGGGGATGGACATTAAATGTACTGCGGAGGGTTGCGTGATAGCCGAACGAGAAGACCAGTACTATCAGATGGTACAACGAATTGACAGTGAACCACCAGAGATCTATTGTCTAGGGGGATTGGACCAAGAGTTACTTGGCCCCGCCTTACAATGGGAGAAATTCATCACTGCCAATATGCCTGAAGCAAGGGATCCAAAGACCCCCTATCACTGCACTCTGCAGTATCATAGAGATGCAGACTCGTCACAGACTAAGGAGTGGCTGAGGGTGCAACCTGACAAAGTACAGCTGAATGCTACCAATATCATATTGGGGCCACAGGGAGCAGCGTTACGTATTGCACGGAGTGACTATCTGAGTAAAGAGCACGGCATAATGGATAGTGTTCCCCATGTGACTTTGAAGGTAATCAGCTCATGTGATCAACAACACATAGGCGAAATGATGAAAAAAGCTGAAGGGATTGAATTTGAACAGATGAAAGAAAACAAACGGATCTGGATAAGCCCTGATAGAAGGTTAGGGAGGGGATTAGGCACCCCGAACCTCTAGCCTTCAACAGGCGGCAGTGGGCTCGCAAGAGTCTGGGCGCACGTTAAACACATTCTATAGTGCTGGGGAGAAACTGAAGGCCCTCGTGCGTAACGAGGTATGAAATAACATACCACTGTGGCACCGCCTAGTCGGCCCAGGAAACGTCGCACGTAAGTTGGTGTGGGCACTGGGTGGTACGTGGGCGACAGTCCACACCTAGGAGCAGGGCGGTGCGCCGTAGGGGGCACAGCTCCTGCCATGAACAGGCAAGGCTGGCGAAAACGGTCAATATTTCCATGCCCAGAGCAAGCGGGGTGGGGACAAGACCGTCGGTTTCTAAACTGAGTGGCTGATAGGTACTACGGACAGTCAGCTGCTTGGGGTCCTGACTCGATGACGGACTATGAGGTCGCTATCGACTGGGTCGCCAGCCGGTCAGGAGAGCGTTATGACCCCTGCTTATAGTCACAGATAGCGGGACGGGGACCGTGAGTGACTGGACAGTATGGGCATAAATGCACTTGGCTCAATGTACAGTCAGGCCACGGTAACCTTACTAGCCGATACAGGGTTAGTAGGCGAGCTGTGCTTCTGTGATCAGTGTTTTTGAAAAGAAAATGCTGGGAAGCAGAGGGATGAGGGGTGTCAATTCAGAGGAATCTGAATTGTCTCTCCTAAGATTGGAAAGGGACCCAGCCTTAAACTGCACCTGAAGGTAAAATAAGGGGACTTCTTCTGTTCATGTGAGGAGACCTTAGCCTGGAAGTGGAGGCCTGTATCCTTGGTTGGGTGAGAGGGGGTCCAGTGTAGGCGGCAATGCGGCCCTGAAAAAGCCGGTTTCCCCACACGTGGTATCTCCTGATCCTGGAGGGGAGAGGTGCATCTAAGTAGGGCAAGGAGTGCATCCGAACGGGAGGAGGGTACTCTTAACTGGAAGGAGGTTAAAAGGGTCAAAGCGTTATTAAGATCATGGTTCAAGGCACAGGGATGGGTCATCCCCAAACTGTGCAATTATCCCAAGAGACACTGGGAGAACTCCCTAATGCATCAAGCCTCCAAGAGGACATGATGGAGGCGGTGCCTGAGACGCTGTGGGCAAAGAACAGCACTGACATTGGACTAATCAAGTCCGCTCAACCTGTGAAGGTGGAGCTTAGACCTGGGGCCACCCTGCCTTGGAAGAAACAGTATCCATTGAAGGAGAAAGCAGTGGCTGGAATCGAGCCACAAATTAAAGGACTTTTAGCTGCGGGAGTCTTACGGAAAACAACTGATCCCCAGAGCAACACGCCGTTGCTACCCGTGGAGAAGCCGGATACCTCTTACCGGCTGGTGCACGATCTGAGAGCGATCAACGAGGTGTTACTTGACTATCCGTCCGATGTCCCCGACCCCCATGTGCTATTGACATTTATCCCGTCGAAAGCCGAGTACTATACAGTTATAGATTTGTGTAGTGCATATTTTAGTGTGCCCTTGAGCGAGGAGTGCCAGCATTTTTTTGGGTTTACTTATAAGGATGAACATTATGAGTATACTAGGATCCCGCAGGGACTAAAACATTCGCCACACATATTCAACAAAATCCTAAGGGAGGATTTAGAGGGGTTGGATAAAGTCATGACCTCTAGGGTCATTCAGTACATGGATGATCTGATACTGTGCGCGGACGATCAGGAAACATGTCATCGCGATTCCGTGGTACTGTTGCAACTGTTGGCGAAAAACGGCCATAAGGTGTCGTTGAAAAAGTTGCAATATTGTAAACCTAAAGTGGTCTATTTAGGACAAACAATTTCACAGGGCCATCGGGCTATTTCAGAAGAACATTTGGTGGCCATAAGGACGGCACCCAAGCCTGTGACGGTACGACAGCTAATGGGATTTCTGGGTATAATGGGGTACAGCTCTCCGTGGGTCGAGAACTATACGGAAATAGTGAAACCATTGAGAGAGATGCTGAAAGAAACGGGCGTTGATAAACTGAGCAGTAAAGTGGTATGGACCGAAGATGGCTCACGGGCATTCGAAACAATCAAGTCCCGACTGTTAGAGGCGCCGGCCTTGGCGTTGCCTAACTATACCAAGAAATTCGTACTATACGTCTCTTCTTCACCAGATCAGAAGCAGGCGTGTGCGGTGTTGGCTCAGGACACAGGGGTGGGGGCGCGGCCACAGCCGATGGCGTACTACTCAATTGCCTACTCGGAAGTAGAGATGGGGATGGCTCCATGCTACCGAGAAATGGCTGGAGTGTATACGATGTACGAAAAAGCCGCAAGTATTACGATGGGATATCCAGTGGATATCATGGTGAGGCATGACTTGAAGAGTCTGTTGGAGTCCGGTAAATATGCACTGACGATGCCTCGCATTAAACACTACTACAGACTTTTGGAACAGGAAGATGTGACGTTGGTCAGGTGTTCCGTAACGAACCCGGCAGCTGACATCCCTACGCCTGAAGATGGAGAGCCCCACGACTGTTTAGTCGAAGTCGAGAGGTACTCTAAACTCAGAGCAGACTTGCAGGCATTTCCATTTGACAGTCCAGATCTGGAATTATGGACTGACGGCTCTTGTTATCATGTTGGCGAGGGACTAAAAGCAGGTTACTCCGTGGTAAGGTCACAGGGCGAAGGATTTGTGGTGGAAAAAGCCGAAGCATTATCACAACCTTGTTCAGCCCAGTTAGCAGAATTGGTCGCACTGACGGAAGCATGTAACATGGCAGAGGGCAGAACTGTAAATATCGTAACAGACTCCGCCTATGCACATGGTACCGCCTTCTTGTTTGGCACAGTGTGGAAAGGGAGAGGATTCAAGAAAGCCGACGGAAGCGCCATAAAACATTGTAGTCAGATTAAACGTTTGTTAGAAGCAATTATGAAACCAAAGCAGGTTGCGATAATCAAGTGTGCTGCTCATCAGTCAGACGAGTCCAAGATGTCTCGAGGGAACAGAAGAGCGGACGAAGCTGCCAAGGAAGTGACAGGGGCTGACAGAGCAGGCAAGGTATTGGTTATCACACACAGAGTTGAGTTGGAGGACAAGATAACCTACAAAGAGATTTTGACTTTCCAGGAGGAGGCTAGTCAGGTGGAACGGAACCTCTGGATAACCAGGGGAGCTAGTCAGGATGATTCAGGTTTGTGGCGCGACGCCGGTGGATTTGTGGTGGCTCCTGCTGGCCTGGTCGGACTGCTGATCCACACGGCGCACGACTTTTGCCATGCGCATAAAGGAGAGGTAAGGAGAAAAATCAGAGAATATGGCTTTTGGGCGCCAGATTTGGGCAGTCAAATTGATCATGTGTTACAAAGGTGTGTAATATGTTTGAAAAACAATATACGTAAGGGGATTAGTGTGTCACCAGGACATATCCCCACGCCCAATGGCCCAATGCGAGACCTTGTAATTGATTACATTGACATGATTAAGCCCATTAATCAGAGGAGATATATTCTTGTCGTTGTCTGTCGTTTTTCAAGGTGGGTGGAGGCGTGCGCCACCCGGCACAAGGATGCAGCATCTGTGGCTAAGTTCCTGTGCCAAGAGGTAATTCCCCGTTTTGGTTTACCAGATAGAATCTCGTCGGACAATGGAAAAGAGTTTGTTGACAAAACTGTACGTTTAATACTCCAACACTTAGGCATAAAACAGCGATTGGGGGCCGTTTATCATCCGCAGAGCCAGGGGTTGGTGGAACGCATGAACGGGACACTAAAAAACAAATTGGTAAAGATCTGTCAACACACAGGCTTGAATTGGCTAAACGCTCTTCCTTTAGCTTTGATGGCTTGTCGTTCGTGCGAACTTCGCGGTCTGCGTTTGACACCGCACGAAATGATGCTAGGTCGCTGCATGGTAGTACCAGGTTTGCGCGCGACAGGCAAAGGTCCGAGTTTGGACATCCTGGACAACGACATGCGTGAGTACGTAAAATACATGTCAGAGATACACAAAAGTATTCTGGTTCATGTCTCCAGTAGACAGGAGCATGAAACCGGGGAGGAGGTGAATAGGCAGACTACACCTCAAATCATACCAGGCGACTACGTTTATGTCAAAGTATTTAGACGCAAGTGGTTTGGCGCGAGACGGGAAGGGCCATACAAAGTCGTTCGAGCCACCGAGAGGGCTTTACAAGTTGAAGGATCGCCTATGTGGTTTCACGTTACTCATTGTGTAAAAGCAACCAATACGGACCAAGAATGGGAACCTGAACCACAAGACCTTGACGGTAAAACCGGGGCGTCGCAACCATTACACGAAGGCGAAGTGAAGGCGGCGCTAACCCCAAACGATGGGGAAGACCCGGATGATTATGGCGAGCCAGACCGAGGGGGCCACGATTGGCCACCAGTAGAAGATGAAGGTTAGGGAGGGGATTAGGCACCCCGAACCTCTAGCCTTCAACAGGCGGCAGTGGGCTCGCAAGAGTCTGGGCGCACGTTAAACACATTCTATAGTGCTGGGGAGAAACTGAAGGCCCTCGTGCGTAACGAGGTATGAAATAACATACCACTGTGGCACCGCCTAGTCGGCCCAGGAAACGTCGCACGTAAGTTGGTGTGGGCACTGGGTGGTACGTGGGCGACAGTCCACACCTAGGAGCAGGGTGGTGCGCCGTAGGGGGCACAGCTCCTGCCATGAACAGGCAAGGCTGGCGAAAACGGTCAATATTTCCATGCCCAGAGCAAGCGGGGTGGGGACAAGACCGTCGGTTTCTAAACTGAGTGGCTGATAGGTACTACGGACAGTCAGCTGCTTGGGGTCCTGACTCGATGACGGACTATGAGGTCGCTATCGACTGGGTCGCCAGCCGGTCAGGAGAGCGTTATGACCCCTGCTTATAGTCACAGATAGCGGGACGGGGACCGTGAGTGACTGGACAGTATGGGCATAAATGCACTTGGCTCAATGTACAGTCAGGCCACGGTAACCTTACTAGCCGATACAGGGTTAGTAGGCGAGCTGTGCTTCTGTGATCAGTGTTTTTGAAAAGAAAATGCTGGGAAGCAGAGGGATGAGGGGTGTCAATTCAGAGGAATCTGAATTGTCTCTCCTAAGATTGGAAAGGGACCCAGCCTTAAACTGCACCTGAAGGTAAAATAAGGGGACTTCTTCTGTTCATGTGAGGAGACCTTAGCCTGGAAGTGGAGGCCTGTATCCTTGGTTGGGTGAGAGGGGGTCCAGTGTAGGCGGCAATGCGGCCCTGAAAAAGCCGGTTTCCCCACACGTGGTATCTCCTGATCCTGGAGGGGAGAGGTGCATCTAAGTAGGGAAAGGAGTGCATCCGAACGGGAGGAGGGTACTCTTAACTGGAAGGAGGTTAAAAGGGTCAAAGCGTTTTTACAGGAACCAGACAGAGGAGAGGATTATGAATTGGAACATAATAACTTCTCCTCTGTGGACATGGAGAAGGTACCAGAAGAGCCAGAGGAACCAGTGCTTAGCACAAGCCCGGAACAAGATACTCGACCACAACGAGTCATCAAGAAGCCTAAACGATATACATAGGCAAAGGAAGGGATAGTGTAACTGATAGGCCTTGGAGAGGGCGTGTACATATTAATTTTTGATTTTTCATTAGCTAAGCTCTCTCCTTTTTTAGAAATGTTTAGATAGTAAATGCAAAGTAAGGTCTTTTCTTTCAGAGTGAATTGCACAAAACAGACACATTTGGATAAAAAACACATAAAGTATAGTCTAAACCTGGTAATTGGTACGATCATCTTTTTGTATAAAGGGACGGACCTAGACTGAAGTGAAATTGATATAACTGATAACATTGTATATAACCTGCAAAATGAGTGGAAATTGTTAAACGGTGTGAGTGAATAGAGAACTGTGTAAATAAAAGATGGGTCCATAGTCGGTCAGTAGGGGAGGGAGTAATGTGGGTGTTGAAAGTAAATGATACTAACAAATACGGAAAATGAGTCAGAAGGATTCTGGAAAGGTTTGGCTCTGAGGTAATTAGGTTAAACAGTAAGGTTAAGGTAAGTGTAAACAGTTTGTTTGAGGAATTACTAACATGTATCTTGGGGATTATCAATCCCCAAACCGGGGAAACTGTAGTAGAATTCCAGTCAAACTGTGTTTATTGCACTATATACCATGGAGCTCAGAATGGCACAACACCGACAGGTAATATGCATTCACAAATTCTCCTGGCTTCTCTGCCGCTATCCATTTCTATTCAACAAAACCAACAAGACGTATCTGTGGTTTGAAACAGCTGCGTGGACTCAAGGCTCTGAACCAGAGTGATTGAGACAGGCAGCTGTTGATCAAACGAAGAGATAGTCTCGTTGGGACTTCCTGGGAGTAATAAACTGAGTGATTTTTCACCCTAAGTGTTCGAGGCAAATGGTCCAATACAAAGGGACTGCTTTGAGAGACGCCAGACAGTCTCTTCTATACAAAGGGGCAGTTGATCAAAGGGTTTGGACCTAGAATCCACATCGTGACGCAATTCGATGTAAAACGTCACGATAAGGAGTTAGCCAATGAGAGTTGAGAGTAAGTGTCCTCCAATAGGAACACTCGAGGAGAGTTTGGAAAACGCCCGCTTGCCGTAAAACTAGAGGCGGAGCCTAAATTTGATATTAGCAAAGACTCCGTGCTAGTAGAGTCACAACACAACCGAACAAGACCCAGGAAGCAACAAAGAACACACACCCTTTTTCTCCACAACAGACCCAGCAGGAGGAGAAATCGACGCAGCAGAATTGAAGAACGAGACGAGACATGTTTTTAGACAGAGCTTTTTATTGAGAAATTAGTCTGAATTTCTGCAAACATCCGGCATATTGGATGCGTCTTGCAGGTTCATTGCACAATATTTCTTTTTGTAACATCTAATTGAAATCCTTTTTTCATTAAAAAACGGGTTCCTTTTCAAACTGCTCAGATCTCGCTTCATTTCAACGGCCGCGCCGTATTTTCAATCTGGGTAAATAGAAGGCAGTAACCAAGTTAAAACACTGGTTATCTGCATTTAGAACAGAGTGGATCCCAAGAGCTTGTAAACACAACGCAGAAAGAAGTAATAGATAGGGAATTTAAGCTGGGAATTCACTTCAAAGACAAACGTCTTTCTCTGGTCTGCATCCCCTTAACAATTGTGTGTATTGAGCCGTACTGTATTGTACCCATTCTGCAATCTGTTAATAAAGTTCTCATTCATTCATTCATTCAAACATAGACGATATTGAACAAGCCATAATCCACGTATTTTCAATCCGAGAGAGCTGCAGTAGTTAAATCAATGAGCCATCGACATAGTCAGTGTGGTAAGTAACGTTATTATTGCATCCAAGATTGATACACGGCTGGCTAGGCAGTTGGTAGTCATAGTCTTGTGTTATAAAATAAATAAACAATCAGCAATGTCTCGCTTCATGAATGGCCAGCACAGCAGTAGCCTAACAGTACTGCTCCTAAAAAAAACTATTTACAAACGTTAACGTTAAGCACAGAGAGAGAGAGAGAGAGAGAGAGAGAGAGAGAGAGAGAGAGAGAGAGAGAGAGAGAGAGAGAGACTCACTGTTTAGTTGAAACGTCCAGGGCAGGAGAGCTTGATAAACGTGTATAATCCGCCATATAGCTTGTTGTTAGCCAAGTGTTAGCTCAGCTGAGCTCGTTAGCACAACACTCAACAAGTACATTCCTTTGTCCATTTCCGCTCGAACAGACTGCAAACTACCTGGCGTTCTATCGCCATGCTCTAAGACAAACTCTAACCTTAACCAACTTTGAAAGAGTGCCTAAGCTTAACAGTCTAAAGAACTTGCAGTCACGGCACGGCACGCTCTAAGACAAACAACAGTCCTAGACCAACCTAGGAACCAAGCTAGAAGCTAGAATTGGAACATTAGAAATTGGATTCGGCCAATCAGAGATCGTCTCTGTGAAATTCTGCCATGGAAAAAAATACTGGCGTCGGCCAATCAGAGAGCGTCTCCGCGAAATGCGGCTATGGAAATTCTTCACGGAAGTTCATGCTGCTGCCTAGACCGCTTCAAATCGCGCTCGGATTCCAACATAATAGTCATATTTCAACGCACAACGCCGTATGCACTGATTGGCTGTGACGGAGACAGCGATCAAACTGTGACGCGCACTCAGAGCGCTATCGCGTATAGCCCGGGCCGAGAAATACGAAAAAATTTAAAAAAACGTGATGTCACTTCCTGCTCTGGAAAACGATGTTTTTTAAATTTAGATAATAACGTTATATTGTGCATTGGAAATACAAACATACTTAAAATGAGTAAATATTATTAATTTTAAACATGTTTATATTATTTATAGGGCTATAAAACACAAAAACGAAAAAGTTTTATTGTCTTCTTCTCTGATTTAACAGCAGCTGGCCAGCAGGTGGGTCGGCGCCCTAGCGCCCCTAGTGGTAGAGCCGCCACTGCCTGGGTCTCAAGTCTGGTTTGAGTTAACGAGACTGAATCCACCTTCGAGGAACAGGAAAATCCCGGCTTCAAACATCGGGTTAACTGAATCTGGATAATGACATCTTGATCGACTTAGTTGAACCAGGTACGGGGAATAGGGCCCTGGCAAGATAATTTTTTGTTGTGATTCTCCATGTTGACATGTTGACTGATTTGGGAAAATGGGAGAAAATGTATATTTTCATCAGTCTGCATCGTTGGTTGTCTTGTGTAGTGTTTGGTGAATGTATTGTATATTTTCACGTTCTCTGTGTACAGTACTTCACTCTCCTTCCATTTTGGTTGAAGACAGGTGAACTCACCTGCTGCATTTTTATAGTGCTTAAACCTGATTGTGTATCTACAATTAAGCAATGGTGTGTTTGTGCATCTGATGGCTGTGTTTAAGCAATTGGCTCATATGTGTGGTAATTTGACATTCTGTGTCTAATGTAATGCAAGTGTGTTTAGTGTTTTGCAAATCACTGTGTCTATTGTTTTGCAAAAAGTGAGGCTGACATTGTAGGGGTGCAAATCTGGGCCTATATTTTGCTCCTTGAGTGTAAGGTTTTGATAATTGTGTAATACTTTTGATTTGAGTGTTTATGCAATTGAAGAAAACTGTAAAGACTAGAGATGAACTGTTTATTTATTTTGTACATAGGCTGTGCATATGTTTGTTTGTTTGTTTATTTGCTTATGTGTATGATTCTTAACTGTGTTTTTATTTTGTTATTGGTGTATATGTGTATGTATGTACAGTATATGTATATATATATTATATATATATATATATATATATGTATATTTGTACTCCTGTTGGGGCTTCTTGGACCAGATCAATGTTTTATCTGGCTAAATAAATAAATAAGAAACTGATGATTTGGTCCTGACACTTTGGCTGCCTAAGGTTAAATTCATGATATACCATAGATTGCCAGCGCTATTTGTCTATGGAGAAAGTCCCCTTCTTTGCAGGGCTATAACTTTTTAAATTCTATTGCTACATTGCCATTATTAGGGCCCATTCAAAGTCCTATATGTATTGTTCATTGTGTAGCAACGTTAAACTTTTTCATTCACATATTCATAGTAAAGTATGGTCTAATGTATAAGTATGTTTTCATCTCTTTCTGCAGCTTTCTCCAGAACGTGATATATAGCCCCAAATGCATTATATTGATGATGAAATACAGTTTGATGGCAATCAGCGCGATATAAAAAATTCCAACTAGACGTACTTCTAGAAGTTACTACACGTCATCTGATGTTGACCGGATGGGCGAGGGGGCGTTTATAATTCTGTGGGCAGCGTTATACCAATCATCTAATGTGGGTCAAATGTTGATAATAGCAGTTAGTATCGAAGACGGTAACGTTACACGCTGAAACTCACCCCAGTCTCCGCGCGCCGTTGGGCGATCATCGTAGAGTAGAAATCTTATCATTATGGGATATATTTTTACCCGGTCCATCTCCAGCTTGTATAATGGTATATACGTCCAAATCATGTTGTTTATCGAGTTATTGCCAATCGATCACCGTGTAGCGTGACGAGCCAGAGTCCCATGACCTATAGCGAGCGCCCGGAAGTACTACGGACGTCTAGGACAACCTCTATGCAACATCCTGTTTGGCGATTGCGCCGATCGGCCACCAGATGGCGCTCCTGAACCGCCAGAGAGCTCAGTGGGTCCTGCTGGTGGATCTCAGGCCAGCGGAGGGGACATATGAATCCGATCGCAGATTTTTGAAATATTGATATAAGGACGACGTAACACGTCCTCCGGCAACTTTAGCATGGCCAGCAAAGACGTCTAAAGACGGTTCCCGGCAGTCAAAGTGTTAACTTTGAATTTTCTATGGGGACTGCCCAGATCCCTCTCATGGACCTGGACCTCACTTGGAGAACCTCTAATGATTCTAGTTATTCAGTATTCATCTCTAATTATTCTAAAATTGCGTATTTCTGTGCTTAAAAAAAAGAAAACAGAAAAGAAGCTGAAGCCCCCAATGTTTTCTAACCCTAAAAACGCCCCTGCTGGGCTGGCTAGCTAGCCGGTGTGCTAAAAGCACACGTGCAGTGAGGACGGTAGCTTGGTTAGCTTGTATGCTAGCCGCTCACACGTGGAATCAGCTCCGCTCCTATAGGGAACCTAGCCTGGATAGCTAGCATGTTAGCAGGCCACGCGTGAAGCCCGCCGCAGGTACCCGCTCCAGCCCCTCATTGCCCATCGCTCGGCGCATGCTCCACCGCGGCCTGTCCGCTCCCCCCCCGTCGGAGCGACCGTGCTGCTTCTTCGGATGTAGTCCTCCGCCTCGGATGGTGACTTGAACAGCCGGTTACACGATACCTCTCCCCGGCCCGTCTTTACCTTTAGCGTTGCTGGGAATAGCAGAAACACCTCCACAGCTCGCTCTCGTGCCAGATCCATAGCGCTTGCGAATGCTCTTCGCCGTTTAGCTGTGTAATCGCTAAAGTCAGTGGCGAATCTCAATGTACAGCCATTCACAATCGGAGGTTTCTGTCTGGCCTCTCTCAGTATATGCTGTCTCGTCTGGAATCTCAGGCAGCAGAAAATGAATGTGCGAGGATTTGCACGTCCGCCCTTCACCTGAGTAGCGGGTCTAAAGATCCTATGCGCTCTTTCGATCTCAGATCGACCTAGCTTTGGGAACCATTTTGGGACTATTTCCTCAAGGTACCCTATCGGGTCGTCATCCTCCGTTTCATCAGGCAGTCCATAAATTCTCACATTGCATCTCCTACCACGGTCCTCCAGGTCTGCCGCCTTCATCTCACAATCACGTAGCCTGTCTTCCAAGTTTAATATTCCTGCGACGTTGGTCTCAGCCGTCTGCACGACCGCGGACATATCTTCCTCCGCCACGGTTAATCGAGTGCCTATTTCAGCCACCTCCTCCTGCAATGCATCCACCCTGCCCGCTATAGCTTAGCCAAGATAGCGTCCGTTTCCTCTCGGAATATCGACCTGATGAGATCCCTATCCACTTCGTTCAGGGTTCCCAACTTGCTCTGCGTAGGTTTAGACATAATTCCAACTTCTGGAAAATCAAATGGTATAAAAAAATAAAACGTATTCAGGGATAATGTGGCCCGGTTGCCGAGCTCCGAAAAATCAGCCAGCCATGCGCTGTGCAACGGAACCGGAAGTCGACTGCTCTACCTCCTGAGCCACTGTCGCCCCCTGATATCCAGCTGCTCACTGCCTGGCGGAGACGTTTACAAGCTAAAACATTGCCATTAACGGCTAGAGACTAACGACCCAGCTTAGGTCAGGCACCTCATGAGCCTTGACTTGGATTTACACAGGAACAAAACTGTGGCGCTTCACAATTTGTTCCTCACATTTTACCCATTCACTCACACATTCACTCACACATTCACACACAGATGGTGCAGGCAACCATGCAAGGTGCCAACCTGCTCATTCGGAGCAGTTAGGGGTTAAGTGTCTTGCTCAAGGACATGCTGCTGGGATGAGCTGGAATCTAACCAGGAACCATCCGATTACCAGGCGACCGCTTTACCTTCTGAGTCACTGTTTCATTTACTATTGATGTATATATATATTTTTTTTTTATCTTTTTCCCCCTCCTTTTTCCTCCGATTTTCTCCCATCCCAATGTTAGTCGTTATGCCAATTCCCAATCCCCTTCCTGGTCGCTGCGCACTTACCCCCCACAGTCGGTCTGGGAGAGTGGAGGCTACCACGTGCTTCCTCCGACACACGTCCAGCCAATCAACCGCTTCTTTTTACCTGGCAGCGCGGATTCTCACTGAGAGGGCGTAGCGTGTGGAAGGATCACACTATCCCACTTAGATCCTATCCGCGCTTAGCAGGCGCCCCGACCGAACTGTAGGAGTCGCTGTTTACAACGACCCGGACCCACCCCGCCAGTTTCTCCCACCCTCTAATACTGCCAATTGTATTAGTGTGAACGGCCAGCCAAGCTGGTGACAACCCCAGAGCTGTGAGCTGGATTCGAACAGGCGAATCCAGCCGCTCCGGGGTTGGTGACGAACGCAATCTCCGTTACGCCACCTGACCGCCCCTTGATGTATATTTTTTTAATCAATCACTAAGTACCTCAAAAGTAAGACCTTAATAAGCCAGATACAAAGTTAACTGATTAAAATGTAACAACTTATTGTCCATGTCACCAGACCCCAATGAAAAGTATCCCAGTCTGCCGCTAGGAAGTGCAAGCGCACAGGTGTACTTTCCAAAGAGCCCAGCTGACCTACTGTAACCAGGTCAATTGAACATTGTTTATTATTATTATTTAAGGTTTGAAATGTCACCAAATCCTGTTTATAAATGTCCAAGTGGTTACTATTGTTATTATTTTATTAAGGATTGAAATGTTACCAAATCCTGTTTACAAATGTCTCCAAGTGGTTATTATTATTTATTATTTCTTTATACCAAAGGCACTTTTATCTGAACGTAACTTGGAAAGTTCACGTTCAAGAGTGTAGCACTTCCGGGTCAAATATTTGCGCGTGTTAGGAGCAGCCTTCCGGTTTGGGTTCAGTTTACGACACGAGCCCAACGTGAGAGGTATGTCTATTATTGTGGCGCGTCGCAATAGTGTTTCATGCTGTTGTATATATATTTTGTATAAGACTTGAATGTTGATAGATAATAATTACTTGATAGTGTTGGTACGAACGGTGTGGTTATATAATATGCACAATTGAAGGTCTTAGTCGGTGTATTTCACCGAGGCAATATAGTTAACTAGTGTTCTCTGTCCACAGACATGACTGAGAGCACATGTGTTGACGCTGTTTCCTTTTGTGTATTCGCCATTCGTTCTACACAGGTATGTGCCGATATGTGTTTATTGTGCCTTAATATGTGTTTATTGTGCAATATATTGTTTATGGAAGTTTACGACACGAACTCAACGTGGAGACATGACTGAGAGCACATGTGTTGACGCTGTTTCCTTTTGTGTATTCGCCATTCGTTCTACACAGGTGGTCTCCATTGCAGATTCACCAATAAATGATTGAAAGTGTCCACGTGTGCCGACTCATCCCTAAGCCTCACACCACAGAACACAACGCAGAAAGAATTCACGGGCAGAACGTCCGTTACATTGGTGCCGTCGACCTTCGGATAAAGACTCATCAAAGGCAGAAGGGAGAACGTCATCTGATCGTTCACCGGGGACTGCAGACCACAGCTTACCTCCACAGCCACAGTCACAGTGACTCCACAGTCACAGCCTCATCAATGGTGAGACGCTGCCATCTAGTGGCCGGTGAAAAGAACTTCACCCTACGAGGCTTCAGTACAGTGAAGGTATGTCGACGCTGCCATCTAGTGGCCGGTGAAAAGAACTTTTCACCGAAAGAACTTTTCACCCTACGTGGAGAAGGACAGGCCACTGTTTTGTAAATTGTGAACAGACAATGAATGAACTGAAGAAGAGAAAGACATGAAGATGAAGATGCATGTCAGTGGATGTGCAGAAGACATTTAGATATTAATTGTATATATAATATATAAGGGTTTATTTATTTGATTGGTTAACCCTTTATGTAAATTCATTCCTATTCTTTTTTTTTTTCATTTTCTTTCTACTACGGTATTTAAAAGACCTGAACAGGTTATTTAATTTTTTTTTTCTTCTGTTAAGCCTGTGTGAAAGGTAGGAGCATGGCAGAGGGGGTGGATATAGAGTTGGGTGTGGGAGGGGGATTTTACAATCTGCTCTCAGAGACAGAAGGACCAGATCCAGTCACATTTGACACTCCACAGCTTACCTCCACAGAGTATGTGGACCGTGCCAGGCCAGGTCTACCACCAGTTAGTGGGCGGCTAACAGGTGAACAGTTGGGGTTAAGTGCACTCATCACACAGCTGGCAGAGGTGATTGGTGAGTCCATCACGGCTAAGCTACAGTCTAGCAGGAGCACAGACCGTATTAGGTCTCTTGAGGGTTAGGAGCATGGCAGAGGGGACATTAGTGACGGTGACATTGCAGGTTAATTTATAGTAATGATATAATGATGGATTCAATTTGTACAGCATTATACATTCGTGATATTTTTTTTGAGCCAGTGGGTGTTGGTAATGGGTTTCTAGCTCTTCTTGTTATACTCAGATGCTAAAGATCTTCTATTACAGGAGTGATAGCTCAGAGACGAGTGAGGGATTGAGCTAGAGACCGGGCCTAGAGACCCAGTATATAATTTTTTTTTTGGAGCCAGTGGGTGTTAGTGTGGGATTCTGTTTCCTCTCGATACTCAGATGCTAGAGACCTCCTGTTGCAGGAGTGATAGCTCAGGAACGAGTGTGAGGGATGGAGCTGGAGCCTGGAGCACTAGAGACCCAGTATATAATTTTTTTTGGAGCCAGTGGGTGTTAGTGGGGGATTTCTTTTTTTTCTCGATACACTCAGATGCTAGAGACCTCCTGTTGCAGGAGTGATAGCTCAGGAACGAGTGTGAGGGATGGAGCTGAAGCCTGGAGCACTAGAGACCCGGTTAGATAAAAAAAAAATCTTAGTAGGTGTCTATCATTTCTTTAATAAGTGCCAAGAATGGTGTGGCGTATCAGGCGTTGTGCTGGTCTAAGGGAATTCTGAGACTTGATCAATCTTTTTTATTCTCTGAACCTCTTGTGGGGGGTGACTTTTGACTCACTAGGGGACTAGGTCCTTGTATCTTGTGCCAGTTTAGGTCAGTGATGGACTACCTATATTTTTTTTCTTCTCTTTTTATGTCCCTCTTGCTCTGCTGACACAGAATGTTGGTGAAATTTCAGGAGGGGTGAATGTAACCAGGTCAATTGAACATTGTTTATTATTATTATTTAAGGTTTGAAATGTCACCAAATCCTGTTTATAAATGTCCAAGTGGTTACTATTGTTATTATTTTATTAAGGATTGAAATGTTACCAAATCCTGTTTACAAATGTCTCCAAGTGGTTATTATTATTTATTATTTCTTTATACCAAAGGCACTTTTATCTGAACGTAACTTGGAAAGTTCACGTTCAAGAGTGTAGCACTTCTGGGTCAAATATTCGCGCGTGTTAGGAGCAGCCTTCCGGTTTGGGTTCAGTTTACGACACGAGCCCAACGTGAGAGGTATGTCTATTATTGTGGCGCGTCGCAATATTGTGTTTCATGCTGTTGTATATATATTTTGTATAAGACTTGAATGTTGATAGATAATAATTACTTGATAGTGTTGGTACGAACGGTGTGGTTATATAATATGCACAATTGAAGGTCTTAGTCGGTGTATTTCACAGAGGCAATATAGTTAACTGGCTTCAGAACATCCCACTCCACTGACACATGCCTTCTCTACTTGAACGACCACATCAAACAAGAGGTGGACGCGGGCAAATACTGCGGCATGGTCATGCTGGACCTACAAAAGGCCTTCGACACTGTCAATCACACCATTCTGATTGACAAGCTAAAAGCAATTGGTTTTGATAGTTTATCAGTGAGCTGGATACAATCCTACCTGGAGGGGAGGGAACAGATGGTGGAAGTAAACGGTACACTATCCCCCCCCCTCACAGTGAGCTGTGGTGTTCCACAAGGAAGCATACTAGGACCGCTACTATTCCTAATTTATGCAAATGACATGTCGTCAGCTTGTGACTGCAACTTGTTCCTGTTTGCGGACGACTCAGCCCTGCTGGTCTCTGACAAGAACAAGTTACAGGTTGAAAAAGCCCTCAGCTCGGAACTAGGCAAAATCTGCATATGGCTCGCCGACAACAAACTATCATTACACATGGGCAAAACAGAGTCCATTCTCTTCGGTTCAAATAACAAACTCAGCAAGACCGACGGCTTCTCGGTTACAGTGGGTGACAATATTATCACAAGGAAAGATGAAATTACCTACCTGGGTTCCATCCTAGAGGCTAATCTTTCCTGTGACAAAATGGCATCCAATGTAATAAAAAAAGTCAACCAACGAACGCGATTCTTGTACCGGATCTCCTCTCTGGTAAACAAGAATACCCTGAAGACTCTAGCAGGAGCACTCATTCAAGGGTACTACGACTATGCTTGCACCTCATGGTACCAAAGCACCTCAAAGGCACTAAAAAACAAATTACAAACATCTCAAAACAAGCTAGTCAGACTACTACTTGACCTGACTCCTAGAACCCACCTCACCCCTGCCCACTTTGACAACCTAGGATGGCTTAGAGTAGACGACAGAGTACAGCAACTTGCAATGGGCCTGGTCTACAAGATACACTACGCGACCAAGGTACCCATGTACATGTCAAAATACTTCCCAAAGGTCAGTGAATACCACGATCACAACACCAGAGGGAGCTCCACAAATCATGTAAAACCCAGATTCGGCTCAAACAAGGGACTAAACACGTTTCGCAATTATGCCACATCAATGTGGAACGCCCTGCCTAAAGCTGTAAAGGAATGTGAATCACTACCCACCTTCAAAAACACTCTCAAAAAACACCTACGTGAGACTGCAATTCGAAACTGGCCCCTACAAATGTCCTAACCTAGTTGTACAGTAAATGACCAAGTAAGGCTTTGTCAATATTCCAATGTACAGTGTAAAATGTGTGTGTGTCCCCTTCCCAACCCCCCCCCCCCCCACCTCCAATGTACAGCCCTCACCCAACCCACCCAACCCCACCCAACCAACCTCCTCCAATGTACAGTTTCTATGCCAAATGTATATACACTCCTTTGCTGGACACTTTTGTATCACAAACAGTACTGTATTTGCAAATCTGATATGTCATAAATGTATAGATGTAGCAGTACTGTCTATCTGTATGTCATGTATGTCATATATGTTATGATGAATTGAAAATGGGGGACCCTGATGTAAACAAGACGAAAGTCTTTCTCTGCTCTGCATCCCCTTAACAATTGTATGTATTGAGCTGTACTGTACTGTACCCATTCTGCAATCTGTTAATAAACTTTTCAATCAATCAATCAATCAATCAACTAGTGTTCTCTGTCCACAGACATGACTGAGAGCACATGTGTTGACGCTGTTTCCTTTTGTGTATTCGCCATTCGTTCTACACAGGTATGTGCCGATATGTGTTTATTGTGCCTTAATATGTGTTTATTGTGCAATATATTGTTTATGGAAGTTTACGACACAAACTCAACGTGGAGACATGACTGAGAGCACATGTGTTGACGCTGTTTCCTTTTGTGTATTCGCCATTCGTTCTACACAGGTGGTCTCCATTGCAGATTCACCAATAAATGATTGAAAGTGTCCACGTGTGCCGACTCATCCCTAAGCCTCACACCACAGAACACAACGCAGAAAGAATTCACGGGCAGAACGTCCGTTACACTACCATAACAGATTCCCCAGGACCACAGACAGACAAGGAGAGAATGTTTAGCAAAAACAAGTAATACTTTATTACATAATATACAAATTCATAAATCTACCTAAACACTATTAGACTAGATTAAAATACCCACGCCCCTAGGCCTAGGGTAATTAAAATGAGGAAGCGCTCAATGCCCTGATGGCCCACCCCAGGCTGTTACTCCCACCCACGCTACCTATCCCCGCCCCTGAAGCACTACACATGTGAATAAGAGTGCTCACACTGCACACAAGTCTATGACTATCACACAACTAGTCTAGAATCACACTACACCTTAAAACACAGTTCACTGCAAATAGCCTAAAATATATATATATATATATCACACCATCTCTCGGGGAGTCACGGCAAATGATTATAGAGAACACATGTTATGTCAATACACACTGGGTGTCACACAGCAAACTAAGGGGGCTTGGATAGGATAGTGGGTGCTGCTCACCACTAGGGGTTATGACCAGGCCTAGAATACTCCTCTCATATCCTAACCTAGGTTTGGGGCAGTGGAAGCGCTGAGTTACAAACAATACAAAAAGGTTAATTATGACCGGGGCCCGAAGGTGAGGGCCGGAAGGACTCCTCCCCCTTCTGCTCCCGTAGCCCCTCACGCCTTCGGGCTAAAACCGTTCTGTCGGTAATGGGGTTTTTAGTGTACTCCAAGCGAGGGCGTATAGTAATGTCCTCCCGCCTGAAATGGAGAGCAAAGTCAGTAACAGCAAAGTCCCCCGTTCGCGGGTTAGTCACAATGCACAATTATATATCCTCCACACGATAAAAAGGAGAGGCAGTTGGCAGAGGGTGGAGCATCCCAAATACTGTGCTCCAATCTTCCACAGTTTACTGGCTTACTGCATGCCGTATCTGATAATCCACAGCTCCACACAGTTAATATCATTCACAATTCCAATGCAGTCACTGTTCTTCTATTCCTCCACTGACCGCTCGGGAAACAGTTTGCTTGTCAGGCGCGTATTCTGATATCTTGTATCCATGTACTCACGGCGTGCAGTGTTGTGACAATGTCTCTCCTGTCTGAGGCTCCACCCGTTCCACAGCAGGGTGAACACCGCAGTCTGCAACAGAAAAATTTTCCACTGGAGAAAAGCACAAGACAAAGGGTTTTGTGTCCCCGTATTCCCGCAGCTCCGCGTCCTCCGGTGTCGTCCTCTCGACTCTCGTTTCTACAGCAGGGAGCAGCAATAGCGCCGTGTGTACCAGCAATATCACCAGTCGGCGTCCACGGGTTTCTCCTTCCTCCTCTGCTCCGGGTTTCGTCCTTCTGTGTCTCGCCCCCAGCTGACAATACTCGCCACCCTTTTGAGCGAGTTCGCGGGGTTCCAGGGCACCGCCCCTATGCGCCAGCCAGCCAATCAGCTTCCTCCAACGGCACAGCCTGTAACAGTGGCGGACTCAGGCTGTTTGAAGCATAGATATATATAGAACACTAGATATCTTGCTCGCGCTGCCGGCCAATGGAGAGCGACGTCACTGAACCGCCGCCATCTTGCTCCAGTTAGCCTTGAGTGAGAGTGAGTGAGCTGCACAGACAAAAATACTCATAACTCGCTGAAATATTGACGGATTTACAAACGGTTTGGTTTATTACAAGCATTATTAACGTGGCTATGATTCAAGCGGTTTGTAAAAAAAAACATCTTTAAATTTCTTTTTTTATAAGTATGCAGTATCATAACTACATCGTTGATGTTTATAGCAAACCAACCCGTTTGTAAATCCGTCAATATTTCAGTGAGTTATGAGTATTTTTGTCTGTGCAGCTCACTCACTCTCACTCAAGGCTAACTGGAGCAAGATGGCGGCGGTTCAGTGACGCTGGTGACTCCGCCTTAAGCTATCTAGTGTTCTATAGATATCTATGGTTTGAAGGGCAGGGGCAAAAAAAAAAAAAAAAAAAGGGCACCTACTGAACAACATGGGACCCCATCAGTAAGCAAAAAGCTATGATGCGTCATGTATGATGAAATAGTCTTCATCCTTGATTAAGATTAACATTAGAATAACATAGACAATCCAGATTAATAGTATAACCACACCTCTATGATAAAAACACACAGGGAACAATACACCTTTAACATTTTTATTTCATAAAACAGTTTAACAGTTAAAGTTAATTCGAGTGCCGTTGAGCTTCTTCCTTTCTCTCTCCTCCCCTTCTCTCCTCATGTCCTCTCCTCCTGTACTCCCCGTCTCCTCTCATTCTCTCCTCCTGTCCTCTCCTCCCCTTCTCTCCTCCTATACTCCCCTACTCTTTATTTCTATTAGACCAGTGGTGCCCAACCAGTCGGCCGTGGTCGACCAGTAGATCAATGACATTCAATATAATGCATATAATCGATGCAGCAATGTTACTAGTAAAGGCTAAGCTAACTAGCGCTATCGTTAAAACGCTCAAAAGCGGACTCTACAACACCATCCATTCGTGATAAAATGGGGTGGGTTATATTGACAAGGCTTGACAACAGAGGTTCAAATATAACTTCATATTTATTGGCAATTTGTTCATTTTATATCAGCATCCAGAGTCCGCAGTCTGTTAAGACATTCCTGTTTACATTTTCGAACGTGACATCATCGCCTACGGCAAGCGTAAACGCTCAAAAGGCAAACCGTAAACAGAACCCGAAGCGAACCAAGACTGCAGTGTGTACACAAACTAGAGGGGGGAGAGGGGGGGGGGGTTCGCACTCTGACCCGGAATGAGGGCGGTACGGACAGAATGAGTGAGTGAGAAAGGGCCCTTACACTCTGCGCACGTTATACAGGTAAGAACGCAGGCACCGGATACGGAGAATACCTCCCGTATATATCTGTAGTCACAAAATAATATCCCTTGAGCAATAGCTCCCTCTAGTGGGGGAATATAGATACTGCCTCCATATTAATCCTAGATATATATATAAGGCTGACATTACAACACCCCTCCCCCTTTAAATTTCAACATTACCCAATGTCCATGTAATACAAAAATAATACTAAGTGTCTGTACACTTTCCAAAAATATATATACCAAATAAAGGACTTAGCAACAGCTTACCAAATAAGGCACTTGGAAAACATATTACCAACAGTCATTACACTCATAACTGTCTCGTTAAATGTTCAGTCTGTCGGGAGGTCTGCGATCACGCTGTGACCTGCGCAATACCGCTGGTGACCTCAGACACACCACAGGTGACTGAGGTTTGGGTGGCGCTCTGCGTATCTAGACCCAGCACTTCACTAGGGCACAGAAGGGCACCAAATAATTCTGAAGCGGCCGGTTTTGGCCGGTTTTGGCCGGTTTGTGGGCGAAAATGGGTGGATTTTGTAACTTTTTTTTAACTTTATTTCGGTTTTAGGGTTAGGTTAGGGTTATGTTATTTAATTATTTTGGGGAGCCAGCCCCCCAAACTCCTGAAATGCATAGAAATCTATGAAATAAATAAAACAATCTGACATTTATATTAAAAAGAGCTAGCCCCCCAAACCCCTAAAATACATAGAAATCTATGCATTTTGGAACAGTTACTATATATATAGTCAAGAAAGCATTTAGTCATACTTAAAGTTTAAAGTGCTTTACTTGCATTGAACATTGCAAGTTTCAAGTTTCTTTAATAGTTGTCATACAGAAGTACAGAATACTTTTATACAAAATGCTTCTTACTGTTACGCTCCAGAGACTGTGCTAGACAAGATAAGTATCAAATAACATAGTATAGCATGTAAATTAGAAGTAGAAAATGAGGTCACAGTGTTCAGTATAGACATATGTACAATGTTCGATGCAGAATAGACGTAACTGAGTTACCATATAATATACAATACTATGCAGTGTACTAATATACAATACTATATAGTGCAAAGCAGAAATGGGATGAGGTACAATTTAGGTACAATTTACAGTAAGGTGTACGAGTTGTAGTGCAATCCTTTATCAATAAATATAAAGTGTGGGGAGTGGGTGCTACAGTGTGTTTGTTTAAAGTGAGTGTGTGCTATAAAGTGTGGGGAGTGGGTGCTACAGTGTGTTTGTTTAAAGTGAGTGTGTGCGTGTGGATGTGTGTGCTATGTGCGTTTGATGGTTGTTGTGTAGTGTTCATTATAGAATAGAATAGATTTAAAAAGATATATAGATAGGAATGACAGGCTTAGACATGCATCATACAGACATGACATCACATCACAACACATCACATATACCATTTACTATTTATACATAACAGACTCATAAACATGCAAGGGTGCCTTTTTGCTGAGTGTCTAGGTTAATTATAGTCCCTTTTGAGCCTTGCCCATCATATACTCTGTCAGGATCTATGGGTAACAGTACTATATTTGCATATCGTATATGTCACAAATGTAACAGTACTAAAATACCTATAATGTCATGTATGTCCCTATGTCATAAATGTCACTATGAATTGAAAATGGGGGACCCTGATGTAAACAAGACAAACGTCTTTCTCTGGTCTGCATCCCCTTAACAATTGTGTGTATTGAGCCGTACTGTATTGTATCCATTCTGCAATCTGTTAAATACAGTTTTCATTCATTCATTCAGTCTTCAGGCTGGACTTAGTTGAATCTAACAGCATTGACGATTTTCAAGTCACTGGGCAGACTGTTCCAAAAGACAACTGCAGAATATAAAAATTACTGGCATAGGCAGATAGATAGGCTATTACTGTATAAAGGTCCTAGCTAGGCTAGCCTATATCTGGTATGCACGCACGTTACGACCATACGACAACGTGCTTACCAGATATAGTCTGTGCCTATTCTAGCAGCTAATTCCTCCGGTAACGTTGTGGTTAAACTTAAGGGATGGGAGATTCTTCAAATTCATGCAGGCTTTCTTGACAGCCTTATAACTCTTACCTCTCTCATTTTTACTCTGCAACGCTTTGGCGAAGCACTTTCTGATGTCCATTTGAAACGTGGTGCCTCATCGAGCACTGTGTGTGTGTTTACTGTTTACCTGGCTCAACTGCGCTGCCAGCTGACTCAGTCAGCTGGTGGGATGTACCATGTAGTATGCTCAGCCTCTGTCATAGGGGTGTGCAAACCATTCAACCTACAAAAAAGAGCCTGTTGGAGGATTTCAACAAGATAAATCAAAAACAGTGCAAAATATTTCACTATAATATTTCAAAGCGAAGTTAAAAAAAAAAATTATTATGTAATCACTGGGGCACAAATTATGATCACTAGGGCACGTGCCCTAGTGATAGTGGTCTAAATACGCCGATGCTCTGGTGTTGAGAGCATGAGAGGGGTCTGAGTGTCAACTCTACTTGGGGACACAGACACCTCTCCTGGGGAGTCTGTCACTGGTACAGTAGTCACTGGCAAACAACATTCTCCCTAGTCTGTTCCCCACGGGTATCCACCGTGGTGCGATCCGTCTCTGAACTGGTGTCGTGGCGTAGGCGTACATGGTCCTGGTGTCTACGGAAAACACGTCCATCAGTCAGTTGAATGACATAGGAAACTGGGCCACTCTGTTTCAGAATAACGCCAGGCAGCCACTGTTTCTTGTTGATAGTACTGAAATTTCTCACATAGACCTTGTCCTCAGGTCCTAATTGTCTCTCTTTTGCGTGCTGATCATGACGCTCCTTCTGCTTCTCCTGCTTCCTCTGTACTTTCGCCTTCATGTCTGGACGCAGCAAGTCCAATCTCGCCTTGGGCCTACGCCCCATCAGCATCTCTGCTGGCGTGCGCCTCGTTGTCGTTTGAGGCGTGAGGCGATAGGTAAACAGGAAACGTGAAAGTCTAGTGTTTAGAGAGTCTCCTGTCATCCTCTTTAACCCTTCTTTCACTGTCTGAACAGCCCGCTCAGCCAAACCATTTGAGGCTGGGTGGAACGGCGCCGTCCTAATGTGATTAATGCCGTTCTGGTGCATAAATTCACTGAACAGCTCACTGGTGAATGTTGGGCCATTATCCGAGAGAACCAATGTTAAATAGCCACCAAATACCAACATTCCACACACACCCCCGTGACAGCCAATCAGAAGCCAACCCCTAAGTGACAGCACTAAATGACAGGGAAAAACAAGTGACAGCAGTCAGGTGACAGATGACAGAGAAGGTGGGTGGTTCCCGACCGTAGTCAGGAACCAGAATCGTAACACTACCTCGTCTGGAACATGCACACCGGCCAGGTGGCGAAGAAGGCACAACACCTCTTTCACCTCAGCCAGCTGGAGAAATTTGGCACGGGGGCCCCAGATCCTACGGGGCCTTCTACAGCGGACTGAATGGTTTCCATACCACCGCCTGGTATGGGAACTGCTCTGCCCTCAACTGCCAAGCACTACAGAGGGTCATGCGGACAGCCCAGGACATCAGTGGATGTGAGCTTCCCTCCATCCAGGATATATATTTCATTTAGCTGACGCTTTTATACAAAGCGACTTACAAGTTCTGTACGACAAGTCAGCAGGAAGGGTACAACTCTTACAGCTGAGTAACACTGATCATCAAACAGTGCTGATACTTGGGTGTTGCAGTGTTGAGTGCATAGTAGTAAAGACATATTAGTAGTAGGAGGAGTCAGTGCATGATAGAGGACAGTAATATTTTTTTCATTTCAGATATTGATTGAAGAAGTGTGTTTTTAGTCGACAGTGAAAGATTGGTCGTGTTTTGGCTGTCCTGACTGTGGTGGGAAGTTTGTTGCACCATTGTGGAGGGAGGACCGAGAATAGGTGGCTTCTCTTTGATGACCCTCCAGCAGGATCTTGGATAGGAGCGGATCTGAGGCAGCCAGATATATCTACAGCGGACAAAGGAGTCATCTACCCCAAACACAAACTGTTTCAGCTGATGCTGTCCGGCAGACGTACCACAGCCTCAAGGCCCGGACCAGCAGCCTCAAGGCCAGGACCAGCAGACTCCAGACCAGCAGCCTCAAGGCCCGGACCAGCAGACTCCAGACCAGCAGCCTCAAGGCCCGGACCAGCAGACTCCAGACCAGCAGCCTCAAGGCCAGGACCAGCAGACTCCAGACCAGCAGCCTCAAGGCCCGGACCAGCTGACTCCAGAACAGCAGCCTTAAGACCCGGACCAGCTGACTCCAGAAAAGCAGACCCCAGGCAGTCAGACTTACAAATAACACTAATGGCCGGCTACCTGACTGTGACTGTGGTATTGTAATCTAGTGCTGTTTGATCACCGTTTCTGCTGCTGATTTGCACACACTACCCCCAATGGACTGACTGTTATGTTATAGTCTAGCTATTTTATCATTGATTCTACTGCCACTTTGCACCCACACTGTGATTATTACACTGTGATTATTGTATTGTAAATGAAGATAAGATATTCCTTTATTGGTCCCCTTGGGGAAATGTAGGCGTCATAGCAGCATGGGGAGGGGGGAGGGGAGGTACAGGTATAGGCAGGGTAATAGTAGAAAGACATAAGTATAGGCAAAGAAATATGAGAAAAAATAAAGAGTGTAAACAATATAATTAACTCTGAATATAAAAATATGAGAAAAATAAACAGTGGAAACAAAGGTACAGATGAGAGTCTGTATGCCCTATCGGTTATATTATACGTTACAATAAATATAGGAAACATATTATTTGAATCTGAATATATACTATGAGTAAAGTAAAGTAAACAGTAGACACAGGTGCAGTATACACAAGGTACCCTAACTAGCATGATATAAGTCATACATTGTAGTGCATGCAGGTTTTGGTGGTTAAGAGTCAGACACACTTAGTGGTCAGACATTCTACAGTGTGCTCGGGAGGTAGAGCGGTTGTCTGGTAATCCGTAGGTTCCTGGTTCAATTTCTGCTCCTTCCAGACAGCGTGTCGAAGTGTCCTTGAGCAAGACACTTAACCCTAATTGCTCCTGATGAGCAGGTTGGCACCTTGCATGGTTGCCTCCGCTGTCTGTGTGTGAATGTGTGAGTGAATGGGTCAAATGTGAGGAACAAATTGTAAAGCACTTTAGATAAAAGTGCTATATAAATGCAGCCATTTACATTCCTAATATTTCTCAAGTTCTGCAGCCGTTAGTTCTCCAGCTGCTGGCAGCAGTCAGTTGTTAGTGCTATTTTATCATTGCTTATGCTGCTATTTTTATTACTTTCTTTTTTTTATCCTACTTTATTGATGCTGCTGCTGCAAGGCAGAGGAGCCAAGAACAAAAGGAATTTCATTCCTCTACGCTGTAACAGTGTATGAATGACGTGACAATAAATCTGAATCTGAATCTACTGTACACATGGACATCCCCATCACAAAGAATGTGAAACAGAAATGGACACATTTTCATTCTAGTGGACTGATTGAGCTCTGGATAAAAGGACTAACAACACTAGACAGGTAAATATGTTTTTTTTTTAATTACATTTACTGTAATTTCGTGTCTGTAAAAGGTTTGTTTACATTAGTAATGTTTGTAAACATTGGAGTATATATAATATATATATTACAATCTACAATGGGTTATAAATTCTAAATATATTTTCTATTTACAAACCTATCTCTTTCAGGATATAACCCTAATGTATATGGTAAAAATCCTAGACTGGGCATTTAATATTGCAAAATCAAGTTTACAGACAAAATTCTTCAACTTGGGCATATGAATAGAAATCCTTTAATATTTGTGGCATTATAATTTTACAAATGATATAGGCCTAGCTATTGTTGACAGATTAGGCTAAATGTGGGCTAAATATTAATTGATAAATAAGGACATGCCAACCGTGATGGAATTTAAAGAGAAATGTACAAATCTGAGGATACAAACATCTCAGCAAACCTGTTTTGAACTGACCAATAGGGGGCGACAAAAAAACAAATCTTTGGCATCTCCTAAAATAAGATATTTTGGCATGAATGAATGAATGAATGAAAACTTTATTAACAGATTGCAGAATGGGTACAGTGCAGTACAGCTCAATACATACAATTGTTAAGGGGATGCAGACCAGAGAAAGACTTTCGTCTTGTTTACACCAGGGTCCCCCATTTCCAATTCATCGTAACATATATGACATACATGACATACAGATAGACAGTACTGCTACATCTATACATTTATGACATACCAGATTTGCAATTACAGTACTGTATTTGTGATACAAAAAGAGTCCAGAAAGAAAAGAGTATATACATTAGGCGTAGAAACTGTACATTGGATTGGGTAGGTGGGGGTGGGACTGTACATTGGAGGTGGTTGGGGGGGGGGGGGGGGGGGGGTAGGAGTGGGGGGGGGGGGGGGGGGGGGTTGGGTAGGAGTGGGGGGGGGGGGGTTGGGTAGGAGGGGTGGGTGGGGACTGTACATTGGAGGTGGTTGGGTGGGTGGGGGGGGGGGGGGGGTGGGTAGGAGGGGTGGGTGGGGGACACTGTACAACTGTACAAACAACACTGTACATTGGATTATTGACAAGACCATACTTGGTAATTTACTGTACATTGGCGGGGGTTGTGTTCGGACATTTACAGGGGCCAGTTTCGAGTTGCAGTCTCCCTTAGGTGTTTTTTGAGAGTGTTTTTGAAAGTGGGTAGTGATTCACATTCCTTTACAGCTTTGGGTAGGGCGTTCCACATTGATGTGGCATAATTGCGAAACGTGTTTAGTCCCTTGTTTGAGCCGAATCTGGGTTTAACATGATTTGTGGAGCTCCCTCTGGTGTTGTGATCGTGGTATTCACTGACCTTTGGGAAGTATTTAGTCATGTACATGGGTACCTTGGTCGTGTAGTGTATCTTGTAGACCAGGCCCATTGCAAGTTGCTGTACTCTGTCGTCTACTCTAAGCCATCCTAGGTTGTCAAAGTGGGCAGGGGTGAGGTGGGTTCTAGGAGTAAGGTCAAGCAGTAGTCTGACCAGTTTGTTTTGAGATGTTTGTAATTTTGT
This sequence comes from Notolepis coatsorum, assembly GCF_963971535.1. Classification (NCBI taxonomy): domain Eukaryota; kingdom Metazoa; phylum Chordata; class Actinopteri; order Aulopiformes; family Paralepididae; genus Notolepis; species Notolepis coatsorum. The sequence goes on from NC_140171.1 coordinate 102,994,841, forward strand.
TTTTAGCGCCTTTGAGGTGCTTTGGTACCATGAGGTGCAAGCATAGTCGTAGTACCCTTGAATGAGTGCTCCTGCTAGAGTCTTCAGGGTATTCTTGTTTACCAGTGAGGAGATCCGGTACAAGAAACGAGTTCGTTGGTTGACTTTTTTTATTACATTGGATGCCATTTTGTCACAGGAAAGATTTGCCTCTAGGATGGAACCCAGGTAGGTAATATCTTCTTTCCTTGTGACAATATTGTCACCCACTGTAACTGAGAAGCCGTCGGTCTTGCTGAGTTTGTTATTTGAACCGAAGAGAATGGACTCTGTTTTGCCCATGTGTAATGATAGTTTGTTATCAGCGAGCCATCTCCTACAATCACTATGAATTGCCCCCACGCGGGATCAATAAAGTTGTCTGAATCTGAATCATTAGCCCAATTAGAACAATATTTGGTCAAGATCATTAGCCTATGGGGACTAAGCTCTTCAAAATCTGTTGACAGGCTTATTTCAAAGCCACAAAAAATAAGGTAATACAATGACCCAGGACAAAATTACCCCCCCCCCTCACAACAGCAAATCATGAGTCTATGGGCCATTGGTAATAATAATAATAATAATAATAATAATAATAATAATAATAATAATAATAATAATAATAATAATAATAATAATAATAATAATAATAATAATAATAATAATACATACATTTAATTTGTAGTGCACAAATTTGGAACCAAGTCTCAAAATACTACAGCGTAAAAACATAGACTTTAAAAACACGCTGGTTTCCCCCTACGCCGGTAACGCGCGCATGCGCATTTTCTTTTTGACGGCGCATGCGCATTTTCTTTTTGACGGCACACAGCCACAAGCTCACACGCCAAGCCGCTTTTCGCCACACAGCCACAAGCTCACACACAAGCAGGTTTTAATAGGTTTTATACTTAGACAAACGCACGCAATTGGCACAAGTGGAAATTATGCATTCGTCACTACTCTCTATATTGACGCGATTCCATCAACACATAGGTAATATTAATAGGTTTTGCCGCCGCGGCATTATGCATCCGTCACTACTCTCTATATTGACGCGATTCCATCAACACATAGGTAATATTTAGATCACAGGCTGGTCATGCATAATCTCGCCCACCATGCAGGCTGTAAAAATTATCCACTTATTGCCATCATGGACCAATAACAGAACAGGTCGACAGGTGGTGACAAAGCACAAGACTGGGCATTTATTTAAAAAAAACGTTAGGTTATGACTATAACCAAGTTCTGTTAGTTAGGGGCGATGCTTGGCATCGCCTTCTGCACTATCTCGCGTACGTGCACGCGTACTGAATAAACCACAAATGTACCTCTAATACCAGTATTAGTCTGACCACACCCCTCATCAGCTTACCTTCATAAGCAGGTGTGTGGTCACCTGCTCTCCTCCTTCCCAAGCTTTCACCACAAGGTGAGGACAAGGGCTGCAGCGGCGTCCGATGCCAAGCATCGCCCCTAACTAACAGAACTTGGTTATAGTCATAACCTAACGTTCTGTATCGTTAGTGGCTTAGCTTGGCATCGCCTTCTGCACAAGGGAGGCCAAGCGGAGCCACTTGGCTGACAAATACACCCCGCTGACAGCCCCCCAAAACCATCAGAACAGGGAGGGCCGAGCCCCCCCGACCCCCCCTAATGGAGGGTAGCCCCCCTATTAGGGACGTCACGGGAGGGCGACGGACCCGACCGTGCGAAGAGGCACTCAAGCAACTCAACGCACAGGGTGAGCAGACCGTGGCTTGACCCACGACTACACACACGCACAACCCGCATGCCACCCGGGAACGAACGGAGGAACAACCTCGTTACTGCCCCCAGAATCACGGGGTCAAGGGCAAACCCAACCCCGTGGCAAGGCCGTAGCAGCGGAGCACGAAGGAAGACCCAGACCCACCAAAAGGACTGGACTCCCTGGAATGGGGGCCCGGAGAAGTCCATGATGCCAGCATCAAGACCCCACCAGGTGGGCACGTAGTGCCCCGCCCCCCACATCGCCAGCGTATTCGGACAAAGGCCCCTCAGTTACTGCACCTGGTATTCCCAGGCGGAACCAACCAGGCCAGTAAGCCGAGCGGGCCCCGTCCCCCCAATAGTACACCGCCTGGCACACTGACCCTGCAGAATAGGCAGTCAGCATGGCCGTAAGCACACAAAAAAGGTTAACCAACGGAAGCAGGCAGCGCACCGGGGAAAAACCAGGCAACAGGCTGTTAACCCTAGCCTGGAGACTGCGGACGAGACAGGCGCCAGAGGGGACAGCTGAACACAGCCGCCCCGGCGGAAGGAGCGTAAGCTGGCGGTGTTGCATGACCAAGCCTCCATTTAACAACCCCCACCCAGAGGGGTCGAGGCAGAGAAGGCTGACACGATTGGCAGACGTCATGAACGTGCAGGGGCACCCTCAACCGGTGAACCCGGGAGTTGACACTGCTCCAACACACCAGGGAATCAACCACCTCGGTGTTACCCAATGCGGTGGTTGTTCCTATAACCCCTCAAGAAAAAACTCCAAAACACACCTGCGGGTATACACCGGCTATACCGCAGTACAAGCGTTTCAGTTTCCAAAAAGGGTTAACCCAGGCCTACGGGTCGCAAACATCACTTCGGACCGGGCCTGGCGGTACGGGAAGCACAGGGTCACCAGAGGAGGTCAAAAAACCACCCCCACAGGCCCCTCTTCGCCATGCGTGAGAGAGGAGCGAAAAACAATGGAGAACCAGCCCCTAAGCACACCGTACCTGGTATTCCCCGGCGGTCTCCCAACCAAGTACTAACCAGGACCAACCTGTGTAGCGGCCGAGATCCGACGAGATCGAGCGCGTACAGAATGGCATGGCTGTAAGCCATGACGACAGTGCTGAGTAAAAACATACCCAACCAGGGTCTCCATAGCGCTTAACCCTGTGACACCCAGACCGACCTGGCATTTTTCCCCCTGAAAAAAGCCCAAGTCCCTCAGGGTACCAGAACAGCAGATCTGCATCCCCGGCGGACAACGGGTTCAACTGATCTGGACCAGCGTGACCAGAACCAGTCCCGTGCCCTAACCACGCCGACATGCCTACTCCAGGAGAAGGGCAGATATGCGTGTTGATCTTAACATGAAAAGAAGGCGCCACCCAGACGTCGGGACGAACCGCGCCTGGTGGCCCACCCCAAGGGCGTGAGACCCCACTACATATGTTCAGATCCATCCCGTCATCATCCCCCAGACATGAACGAGGATCCGTCGACAACCCACCCAGGTCATGGGATGTGGTCGCCGGAAGAGGAAAAACCCCCATCTCAGTTGCTTTATAAAAACGCTGTTTCAACCACAAGCAACTAAGGCGTGCCAGTCAATCGCCTGTTTACAGCGAGCTAGCACTATACGTGCGTCGGGACACACCCCCATCAATGAACAGGCTATTTAGACCTGTCATTGAATCCCCAAGGCGCCCAGGGGAACGACAAGAGGGGTGTGACACTCCCTAACTCCAACACTTCTGGAATAGAAAGAAGGAAGCATCAACAGTATGTATCCCAGTCTACACAGCCGGGGTAAAAAATGTTCACATTTTTACATCCCACCACCCTCCCATAGGAAAGAGACGGGGATCCCCAGAGAGACTTCCCACGCGAGCTGTACAGATTGAAAAGAATATATTGCACATTGAGCCATGTAAAAAACTGGTTTTAGGGCCTCCGGGGAAGAGGCACCGAACCCATACACACTCAATAAACGAATTGAATCGAATATACATACAATAGAAAAGGACCCTTCTAGAGGGTCCACTCACTTTGACAATCTGAGGAGGAAGGCTCTGTACTCTGATGGAGGCTTCCTCACATGGATCACATGGAAGAAGGAGTCCGAACTCACAGAAGGCCTGAGTAGGCGCTTGGTGAGGAGGAGCCCTGACCACCCCCCCTGAAAACAGATCCATCACATGGACCTGAACAGCACACGGAAGTCCTACCAACAGAGACGCGCACGGTGACGTACTCTATGGCGGGGGAATTCCTGCGGTGCACACGCCCAATATACCAGGCCGTGGGACCAGGAACTCCCTCCCCCCCCCCCCCCCCCCCCCCCGTAACGTGCCGAACCGCCACGTGACGGGAACCTTGAAGGACAGGGGGTGTACCCCTGACCGACAGAACAATGGGGAGAGGAAAGGTTACCAGTTCACCCCTTTACGACCCCACACCCATGATACGACGTAACGACAAAAAGAGAATATGACACAGTCATAGTCAGCTCTATGAAGCGTTTCACAGCTCCACACAGCGCACGAGCTAACCTGCTATCTGATTTTTACTAAGGAAAAACACAGAATAGAGAGGGCTCTAAGAACCCCGGTCCAACATACACATGTGCTTCTGTGGCCAGTACAACCCAGTTGTAGGTCACATGACACACACAACCCATCATCATCACAATGAGAGAATACATCATTCTTGATTAGTATCGACCACAGGCCTTGCTAAGCACACGACAGCAACCAAACCAATTTCCCTTTAGGAAATAAGTTTCTCCAGCAGATTTAGCACAACCTCAGCAATCAAGCTGAGAGTTACATCGTATCCCTACCACACAAAAGACACAATTAATGCACAACATGTCTGATAGGAGGTGATAAAGTCCCCAGGGAACCGGGGGGGGAAAAACACAATCCTCCTATTTTACCCTCAATACGGCCAGTTAAAACAGGAAAACCTGTTAATGTGTGAACTCACTGTCCATTGTCATTACAGTCTGAGAAAGAACATTCTTTTACTCACTCGTCACCAAGCATAGCTTCATAGGTTAGTTGCCTTAGTAGTGAGTACACGGTACACATAAACACCATGATGTTTCTCACACAACAACCAGATCAATACATCACGACCTGCACGGAGAAGCTACTGCCAGTGACAAAAACAGCTCACACACAACCCGCAACGTATCTCAAATGCATTGCAACAACACACGTTTTGGGAAAAAACACCGTCATTCACAATACATTTAGCAAGGTAAAACCAGAAGACGTGTTATGAGGGTCTGGCCAACCCCGTACCTGCCCGGAACGCAGATCAGCGAAGTGCAGTCACAAGCCACCGTCGAACACAGCCCTCTTTGTTGACGCAATCCCCGTCTAGGCTCAGGCAGGGTTGACGAACATCCCCTGTCAAGGATGACGTCGTGGTCAAGAGTGTAAAACATGTTAAAAATCAAAGCACGTTCAACAGAATAGCATCAAGCTAACGGCTGCTCCAACCGTTCGGGTGCTATCGCTTCCGCTCGCGAGACGCCGATCTACGACGCACGCGATCAGGAGCGAGCTCCCGGCGGCGCGCGAGAAGCCAAGCTACCCCGCGCCAGGCCACCGACCGGCTAACCGTAAGCTATGAACATGTAAACAATGACATAACACTCACCCAGACAGGCCGCCGTTCTGAACCCTCCTCACTTTTTAAGAGAAAAGAGAAAACAAGACGTCAACACCGCTTCACAACGGTGACATTAACACGTCCGGCGGAATCAGCACAGTACCAACTGGCCTGTATAGCTGACTTTGAACATGAATCTGCCGCTATCGCACATTACATGCACATATCCCCTCGTGAAGGAATACTCTCATTTGGATATGAAAGATGGGGTCTTAACACGGTGACAGAGAGAATCCACTCGTCCAGAACACACAGGGATCACCAGTGTCAATGGTCGCGGCCCACTAGTTAAAACTATAATGGTCGCCAGACCAAGGCCTTCTGTCGCCTAGACGGCTAAACAAAGGACCCTAGCCTGGGGCCGGTTTCCATAAACTTTGTCTAGTAGCCCCCATAGCACTAACAGACAAGTGGAGCCCGCCAGCAAACACTACTCAGCGGCATGTCCGACAGTTCAGCTGTGGCCTGACAGGTTTCACCCCAACAAACACAGCAAGGAACTGCAGTTGAGAAGCATGCAGCGGCGTGCTCCCAATACGAAAACCGGTGGAGGGTTTGTAGAATGATCATCATCTTCTAGACACTCCAGTACGAAGACAATATCGCCGTATTTTCTCGAAAATAGTGAGAGAGAAAATAAAGATATGATGTCAACGTATCCTTGTTTCCCAAGCTGTTCCTAATCCAATTTCTTCCATCATGGTGTCAAGTGTGGGGATCTACCGAGGCACCTCTTCCTTGTGGTGAAAGCGAGAAGGAGGAGAGCAGGTGACCACACACCTGCTTATGAAGGTAAGCTGATGAGGGGTGTGGTCAGACTAATACTGGTATTAGAGGTACATTTGTGGTTTATTCAGTACGCGTGCACGTACGCGAGATAGTGCAGAAGGCGATGCCAAGCTAAGCCACTAACGATACAGAACATACATACCCTAACCACATAACAGATATTTAAAAGGTAATTAACAGGCATGTTCTGCAACATATATCCACTCTTGAACAATGAAAAACTCCTTTTTCTTCTATTTACAAATAAGAGCAGCTCTGAAGGCTCACAGTGTCCCATGGGATGTTGCACTTGAGCACCACAGGTTTCACAAATTATTGTTATTATTATTTCTGTTATTGTCCTGTGATTTATTGTTGATTATTACTGTTACTGTATTGTTTGTCTTGTTTCATGTAAAAAAAGAGAAAATAAAAAACATTTGTTCCAAAAAAAACAAAGCACAAGACTGGGCATTTATTTAAAAAACATACATACCCTAACCACATAACAGATATTTAAAAGGTAATTAACAGGCATGTTCTGCAACATATATCCACTCTTGAACAATGAAAAACTCCCTTTTCTTCTATTTACAAATAAGAGCAGCTCTGAAGGCTCACAGTGTCCCATGGATGTTGCACTTGAGCACCACAGGTATTGTGCGAGCGTTGCTAATTAACCTGCGTGGTTATTATTATTAACCTTTGCTGATTAACCTGCTGATTAACGCGTGTGGTTATGTAGGGCGGATTATTATTAACCTTTGCTGATTAACCTGCACCTTTGCTGATTAACCTGCTGATTAACGCGTGTGGTTATTATGTAGGGCGGTCATAGCGCATGCGTGCTCGCACGGGCGAAACGAGCGTAGAAGGCTGCGTGATCGCTGGCCAATCAGAGCAATGCGGAAGGACAAGTGGGCTGCCGAAAGTATTCACGCGTCCCTGTCCTTTACAGTAAGCTAGCTAGGATAACTGTCTGAAAACAATGTGAGACCTAGCTAGATAGCTAATGTTAGCTGGAGAGTTTGAACTATCTCGCCCATTAATTAAGGCTATACCATTAGTAAACAGTCGCTTTTATGCTCTACTTACCACTGCTTGTTTATTATACGTAGGTATTGCTGGCTCAGTTTCATTTACACATGAAGATCCCCCCAAACACAAGTGCTAAGGGGGTTTCCTACTGTCGTTTCATTGCATATCATCCATTTGAAATTTGAACTGCTGTCGCTTTTGTTGAGTACAGCCACAGTTGAGTACAGTACAGCCCTCGGGGGGGGATCCCTACTGGCGGGGGCTCCAGGCTGCTGCCTGTCGTCAGCGGGTAATGTAGCCTTTTTAGTAAGAACTGAAGGGCAAAATGAAAATACGGGACATTTACGGGAAAATATTGAAACGGGAGGACGGCGGGAAAGAAGTGTCACATACGGGAGAATCCTGGGGAAACCGGGAGGGTTGACAGGTATGGGATGGTGATGGCAGGGCTCAGGGCTGCAGAGGGGGGTGAGTCAGTCTTACGGTACAGTTGTGTGTCATCAGCGTAGCAATGGAAGGAAATTCCATGCTGGCTCCATGCTGGCTGATGACACGGCCGAGGGTGGTAGTTACAGTATGTATATTAGGATACGGCGGCACGGTGGTGTAGTGGTTAACACTGTCGCCTCACAGCAAGAAGGTCCAGGGTTCGATTCCCGCTTGGGGAGCAGGTTTCCGCGATGCCAGGTACCCAGGTGGGGTATACTCCCGGGCCTTTCTGTGTGGAGTTTGCATGTTCTCCCCGTGCTCGCAAGGGTCCCCCCCCCCCCCCCCCCCCCCGATAAGAGAAACCCAATGGAAAAACATGCACAACAACAGATTGCGTCCGTGACGAAGACGGGCAGGAGCCCTCGTCTGCTCCCGGCTGCCCCTGGGGGGAAGGACGACGGGATGGGTTAAGCGCAGAGGAGTATCGCATTGGCGATCCTACAAAAAACAATGCATGAGTGTGTGTGCTAAACTAACCGCTGTGTTAATATTGAGAGTCGTCTGCATGCCAATTACAGACCTCTGCGACAGGTCCCGCATTATTATTATTATACGTGCAAAACCTAATGCAAATCCATAACGGGGGTCAAAAGGCGACATTGTCCACGCTTCACCGTTGAAAATATGAAAAGTCCATTAGTAGATGGTTGCCTTACAACAGCAAAACGTTCAGCCTCCTTCGTAGTTCAGAGACCTATTTTCCCCCTTAGATCTAGTGACAAGTCATGCAGTGCCATAAACGCAACTAATCGGCCACGGTTCGTCATTCAATTATGAATGTTATCACTTTTCTGCCTACCAAGATGTTAACGATGATGATGTAATCGAATACTATGAATAGACCTATCCCCCCCCCCCCCCCCCATGTGTTCAGTTTCTTACCAAAAACTGCAAAATGTTTCATCTTTGGCTTAGAACTTCCATTCTAAAATATAATAATAATACTTTATTTGTATAGCACCTTTCATACATAAATTGCAGCTCAGAGTGCTTCACAGCTGTAAAAAACTACATATAAAACATAAAACGAGCGTAAAAAAAGATAGCAGTTAGGTAAGGCAGATCAGTTTTTCACATTAGTAGGTCCTTAGGATCTAACATCCCAATAGGCCTATCTGTTTTACAGTTTGATTCAGTTTTTAAAAAGGCATAAAATGACATATAAAACGAGCATAAAAAGATAATATGACACCGTTTGGTTTCGGGCTGTGTTTTTCTGCTACCATTTCGAAAAAACTATTCCAACCAGCTGTTTCCCGCCTCGAGACAGATCAGCTGCACAACACACACAGTAGGCGGAGGCAGCAGCCACACACGGAGGAGGGAACCCCATCAGCTGGAAGCAGCAACATATAGTTTGCGACCCGTTTACAGCCTTCTGCACTGAACAGGGATTATTATTTTGCCCACAGTATTTAGCCATGTACCAGTGGGTGCAGTGAGAGCAACTCGCTACGTGTTTTTTTTTAGATCACCAATAAGGATTACAGTGGGAAAAAAACAAATACGGACTTCTTCAGAAGGGGGCTTTGATTGAAAGCATGGAATATTTCATGATGCCAACCGAGAAGATACCGTCCTTGCAACAGTTCAAGAAATCAGAGAAGGATGTAATCGGGGGTCTCTGCAGGTACAAGAGCATGTTATTATTGTGAAACGATTCGCGCACCGTGCGTCCTCTCGAGTCTCTGGCGATTGTGTGCGATCTGGCTAAAGTACACGTTAGCTCCGCTAGCTCCTGCAGCACGCACCACCGACAACATGGCTCCAGTGGGCTACTAGTTAGCTAGCCTCTGGTGCCAGCTAATGCTACGAGGAGGAATACCCCAGTGGATTGATTAAAAACGTGGCGTTTCATCGACAACCCAACGCGACATCTGTAATACATCACACGATACCTTCAATGACAATATCGCGGTTTTGAAATATGTAAAGCAAGCAGACAAAATCGATATGTGTGTAGTTCAGCACCAACCACGTGGTTACTACTATCACGCTGCTTTGCCCTGTAAACCGAAGCAGATGTTTTTCACGATGTTTTCCACGATAACACTCGGCCGAAGTCACCGCGGGGTTTATGTGTGTCGTTGGCCGGCGGTTCACCTTTGCGGGGGACGATCGAAATAGGTGTATTATTGACAAGACAACGCGTGGTGGAATAACCCACGGCGGTGTTCTCGAGTAGCTCCTCAGCTAGGTCGTGCGTCGCCTCGCAGCAGCCATGCTTGTTGTGTGTGTCGTGGTGTGCTGAGGTTAGCCTAGCTTAGCTCGCTACTCGTCCCAGGAAAACGCACGTGTTTTCGAACCATAACTGGTCGTTTAAAACCTCCCGTATCGTGCGCCGTACTCGCTTCAGTCGAGATATGTTGTCTGTGAAATGTAAGGGTTCGTGTGGCGCGGCAGGCTTTACATAAAGCATGTAAACATGCATGTTAGCTTCAAGCTAATATTGGGGGAAAAGCATTGTTCTCCGTGCTGCCAAGGGGGCGGCCTAGTGGGGGTGTCGGGTTTCACTACGAGCAGCAGGCAGCGGGGCGGCGTTAGCCCTGCGTGGAGAGTGTGCTGGTGCTAGTTTATGGCTGCATTCGCGTGGAAAACAAAGAGTATTTAACAAGGATATGTCCCGACGTCATAACAATAACAGCGTTCTAGCAGGAACCGCAGCGACACGGGAACCAGGATCTAAACTGGGAACTGCGTTGACATGAATGGAGTTGAATGCGGGGAAAGTCGTGTTCAAAATGAAAGTACATAGATAGACACATCCTCCTAAATGATTGTGTATCCACCAAGAACATCTCATCCCAAGTGTAGTGTGTGAATGAATTAATGAAAGTTTATTTTTGATCATGTATTCTCCATATTCCTCCAAACAAAGCACAGTAGTATCTAGCTCTGTCAAACAGAATAATCATAATTATATAAATAAATATATAAATAAAGTCAAGAGAGCAATGTATTTAGTTAGTTGACATTGACATGTTCAAAAAAGGAGTAGAGGGAAGTTAATCTTATTACCCTCTTACATTTACATTTGTTCTTCCATTAATTTGACTAGATATAACATAATTTAGTATAAAACATTATAGAATATACTAGTACTGATAATACAAAAAGAAAAAACGTAATTAGCTTGACAGCCGTAAATACAACACTACATAACATAACTTTGTTTATCCGCGTTACTAATTTCTGTATTTCTCTAATGTGTGTTTTTTAAGCTGCTTTTTAAATTGTTCCATATGTTTACTCAGTTTGATGTATTCAGGTAAATTATTCCACAACTTCACTCCACAAACAGATATGCACATGCTTTTCAGCGTAGTGTGTGCCATTGGTTGTTTAAGATTCCCTCTCCCTCTTAACACTTTGGTTGCCTTGGGTTAAATTAATGATATACCATAGGTTGCCGGCTCTATTTGTCTATGGAGAAGTACCCCTTCTTTGCATGGCTATAACTTTTTAAATTCTATTGCTACATTGCCATTATTAGGGCCCATTCAAAGTCCTATATGTATTGTTCATTGTGTAGCAACGTTAAACTTTTTCATTCACATATTCATAGTAAAGTATGGTCTAATGTATAAGTATGTTTTCATCTCTTTCTGCAGCTTTCTCCAGAACGTGATCTATAGCCCCAAATGCATTATATTGATGATGCAATACAGTTTTATGGCAATCAGCGCGATATAAAAAATTCCAACTAGACGTACTTCTAGAAGTTACTACACGTCATCTGATGTTGACCGGATGGGCTAGGGGGCGTTTATAATTCCGTGGGCAGCGTTATACCAATCATCTAATGTGGGTCAAATGTTGATAATAGCAGTTAGTATCGAAGACGGTAACGTTACACGCTGAAACTCACCCCAGTCTCCGCGCGCCGTTGGGCGATCATCGTCGAGTTGAAATCTTATCATTATGGGATGTAAATTTACCCGGTCCATCTCCAGCTTGTATAATGGTATATACGTGTAAATCATGTTGTTTATCGAGTTATTGGCAATCGATCACTGTGTAGTGTGACGAGCCAGAGTCGCAGGACCTATAGCGAGCGCCGGAAGTACTACGGTCGTCTAGGACAACCTCTATTCAACATCCTGTTTGGCGATTGCGCCGATCGGCCACCAGATGGCGCTCCTGAACCGCCAGAGAGCTCAGTGGGTCCTGCTGGTGGATCTCAGGCCAGCGGAGGGGACATATGAATCCGATCGCAGATTTTTGAAATATTGATATAAGGACGCTGTACAGCGTCCCCCGGCAACTTGAGCATGGCCAGCAATGACGTGAAAAGACGTTTCATGGCAGTCAAAGTGTTAAAGGAAAACGCCAACATTTTGGGAAATTAGCTTATTTGCCATCTTCCCTGGAGTTAGACAAGAAGATACATACCTTTGTTGTCTCTGTGCGTGTGTTAGGCTTAGGGAACGCCCGCTCTGTTAGCTTAGATTCAGATTCAGATTCAGATTCCTTTATTGAGCCATTTGTGTAAAACACATTGGTAATTGTTGCAGCAATACAGTGTATGCATTCTTTCTTTTTTCACAGTAAACAAACACCAACACAGACAAGAAACGAAAACAGTGCAGTGGGGGATTAATCAATAAATAAAATACATATATATATATATATATATATATATATATATATATATATATATATATATATATATATATATATATATATAGTGAAGTGTGCAGAGATCCAGTACGGACTAGTGCAGTGCAGTCAAGCTTCATCACTGGAAGTGGGGCATACCTGTACCCTGAAGTTCCCTACAGTGCCCTACAGTCACGAAATACACTCCAAATACAACTCCAAAACGTTCCTGTAAACATGTTGTGACCTGTGTATTTACCACCTGGAGAAATAAAAAATAATTGAATTCGACTTTTACGTTTTATAAGCAAATATACTCTGAACTATTTTTTGCCTAACCACTCCTCTCTGGGCACAGTGATTTCAGTGCTACTTTCTAACGTGACGCCGTGTTTGTTTACATTATCATTTCATTCAAAGGATCCGAACCGATTGAAGTTTATGGATACCATGACTTAAAATCCTTAAAAAATTACCTTGACGATTAAAAGCCTCCCCAATTTAGAAAACAGTATTCCCATGGCTGGTGTTGATATGCTGCATGCTAACACTTGCAAAGGTTCACGAAGTTGGCATAACCCTTTTACTGGAACCAGGCGACCTCTGTCCAGCAAAATGGTGGTACAGAGCTGGTACTGGGACTCCACGACCAAGACTTGGGAACCTTACTGGACTCATCTTGCAGATGCCAGTAAAGCCTGCCCCATTCTCCTCCACTGCGGCTGCAAAAAGTCATGTAGAGGGCGCTGCAAATGCTTTAAAACTGGAGTCCATTGCACCTCAATATGTGGCTGTGAGGGTGCCTGTACCAACAATGCGGGTCGAGACTACAATGAGACGACAATAAGTAATCTGGTTGTGTGATTATGATATAAAAATCGTCACCTACAGCTTCTATCCACAATCACTCACCCTGGTAAATAAAAAGGACTGAGCACATCCATCCCCATAAACTTATATCTATAGACTGAGCACCTTGATGTGGTATGTGGATTGTCATTTTGGGCTAATGTAGGGTATGATTGTGTATTGTGCAGTATTTATTGTTCTGTCATGTTTTCGCCTTTGTTGTTGTTGTTACACCTGACAACCAATTGTTGTTTAGGTTTATTTGACATTATAAATATTGCCTGGCAATCAACGTGTCTGATTCAGATTCTGATATAATTATATGTTATATAGAATTTCACTTTTATAGACAGAAAAAGTTCTGGTAAAACTCACTTCCGGGTAGTCGCTAGGGATGGGTATCGTTAGGATTTTATCGATACTACTACTCTTATCGATACTGCTTAACGGTTCGGTACTTTATCGATACTCTTATCGGTTCTTTTTGATTATTTTTTTATGATTTTTATATTTGCAGTTGAGAGCATTGGTCATCTCCCTACAGTAAAGATTAGAAATGATTGAATTATTCTAAATTTGTGTGTGGAGTGGTGGGAATAGCTGCTTCAATAATAACTTATAACAACAACAGACAAGTTAGACAACTATGTATACAAAAAAAACGATATACACTGAATGATTAGTTGTTACCTAAAGTCCTTGGACTCCACTGTAGAGAACGGGTGCAGGCCTTTGACAACAAACTTTGTCACAGCCCTGTGACACTCGTTCACCCTATCCTCTGTCATCTTTCCTCTAGCTACTAGGGGGGAGAAAGGACTTTGGGTGGTGGAGGTAGAGGGAGGATGTGTGTGGTGGGCTCACTGGCCTGGGACACATTGGTGGCTGACGCCTCAGCTTGACGATCTATAAAAAGTTTTTAGATTGTAGTATTCGTAGCTAAACAATTATTTTGTTTATTAGCCTATTTGTAATAATTCGTTATTAGCCTAGGAAACTCCGTATCTTGGCTTACCGGCTGCAGTGGACGTGGATGCAGATGGACCACTGCGCGCAAGGCAGTCGAATACGGCGCATTTCTGCACACTAATATCGTGTTTTGCCAACAAATGTTTTGATAGATTGCTCGTATTGCCACCCTTACTGGCAAATGTTTTGTTGCACTTGTGGCAACGTGCGTTGTCGGTATTGACCCTTGTAAAGTATATCCATACTTTAGAACGCTTCGTTCTATCCGCCATCACGACTCAGTGCATGCAGAGGCAGAGCTGTCTGTGTGCAGCACGCTTCAGCACGGAGACAGCTCTTTCATTAAGGAGTACTTGTATGTAGGGGTGGACGGTATGGTCTAAAATTTATATCACGGTATAATTTGAAGCATAGACGTAGCTATATATATCACGGTATCATCGTTTTTGATAATTTTTTTTTTTTTTTTATATATATATATATTTTTTTTTATAAAATATATATATTATATAATTAGACTTGTACTTGTATTATCTGCGAGACATCGCCACCACGCAACAAGCTCCACTGTCTGTGTGTACTCTAGTAGCCTCCAGCTACGGCCAGGATTCACCGGAGCTGCACCTGGACCCAGGGACCGAAACTAAAGCCCGCCGCCCGCCAGGGGCGGTCTGTTTTTACCTTTGGCGCATGACACTTAGAGGGCTGCCCGCCGTGTGGCGTGTAGACGTGTAGTTCATAACCATAGATATCTATGTTCATAACGATACTCGTGTGCGAGTACAGATTATAGCCGCTCGTCTTTTTTTTCTCCGCCGCGAGATCGTTAAAAAACTACAAGTCCCACATTGCACTCAAGTCAACGGTCCAATCACAGTAGAGTGACGTGACTGGTTTCATGAGAAAAAAAGGCAAATGACCAATCGGAAGCTCCCATTTGGCTTGTTTACTTCTGTCTGCTCTAGTCTATATCGGACCTCCATGAACTAACGTTACTGTTTAAACAATGACCCAGTCAACTATTCACTTTTAGTTTAATACATGACGAGGCATTGTCTAACGGTATCTAGCTGGCTAGCTACTGATATCAACAAATGCTCCAGCAATAGTCTACTCGAGTGCATAATACCTCCGTTCCCTCGTTAGCTAGCTCGTTAGTTAGTAAACTAAATTGTCTTAACGTTATCTACCGGGCTAGCAGTAGCTACAGATAGCTCCTGATATCAATGTCTTATAACATTGATTGAATGCGTATTCTAGCTGAGGGCATGTTGAATGTGATTTGACAAAAGAACCGTAACGTTCTAAATAGGGTCCAGCTGCATCGCCGGAGAATCCTTGCATGCTGAATGTAGGGTCTAGCTGAATATAGGGTCTAGCTGCAGGGCCGGAGAATCCTTGCTGGAGCTGGAGGCTACTCAAGTATACACACAGACAGTGGAGCTGTTTGCAGATAGCAAGCATTTTGACTTATTGCGTGGTGGCGGTGTCTCGCAGATAATACAACTACAAGTATGATTATATAATATATATTTTATTTAAAAAAGAATTTGTATATAAAATATATATATATATTTTTTTTTAATCAAACATTTTTTGGCAGGTAAGAAATATGCTTGGCGGGTAGACTCTTCCCATCTACCCGCCACTGGCCGGTGAGTCAAAAAGTTAATTTCGCTCCCTGCCTGGACCTATACTCGAGTAGCCTCGAGCAGAGCTACGGCCAGGATTCTCCGGCGCTGCACCTGGACCCTATTGTATTGGTATAACGTTAGCAAGCCCTCAGCTCGAATACGCATCGAATCAGTGTTATAAGACATTGATATCAGGAGCTATCTGTAGCTACTGCATATATAACGTTAATACAACGCCTCAGTGAATTATTTAGTTCAATGGGACATTTCGTTTTGACCGGTGAACTAACTTGCGTTAACGTGAGCTAACAGGTAGCATACACGTCTCTAGTACTAGACTTTGTGGAGCGTTTGTTGATGTCAGGAGCTATCGGTAGCTGGCCGACTAGATACCGTTCGGTTAGACAATGCCCCATCATGTATTAAACTAAAAGTGAATAGTTGACTGGGTCATTTTGTAACGGTAGCTAAGCTAACGTTAGCTCAGGCTCCCGACAGCTCCCGTGTCCCGTCCCACTAGACTACTAGACCCGTGTTTACATGCGTGCGGTAGGGGCTAACACGCCCACTGCGCGAAGCCTCCTAAATAACTTTTTCCAGTTCGCACATATCTATTATCTATGACTAATTCTATCTATTTTTAGGGGCAAATGCGAGTGAAATAGTCGCGCTGTGGTTACATGACGTCATTGCTATTTTAGAGCTGCACTACCGGTTACACGGTATAGTCAAAATCCATACCGTAGAGCAAATTCATACCGTTTATACCGTATACCGTTTATACCGTCCACCCCTACCCGTATGTATAAGAAGTACCCGTATGTGTAGCGCGACTCGCGAGGAGTGTGTGTAATAATGACTCGCTGCGGCTCGCTTCTCGTGCAGAGACAGAGAGAGGAGAGATCGTTCGCAACTTTTAAATAATAATAATAATTTCTCTAGAGTATCGATAGCAGTACCGAGGACGTCGGAGCTTATAAATACTCCGGTATTTTCTAATATAGTACCGGTTCCCGTTTAAAACCGGGGTCCGGGGGGCATCCCTAGTAGTCGCCATCTTGGAAATATGCAAATTAGGGGTCCAGACACACCCAATTGTAAAGATAAGCATTCCAATGTGTTTCTAATAGTCAAAAGACCTAAAATAGACATCAAGTTTGTATTTCTAGTTAATTTGGTTCAAAAGTTATAGCCAAGACCTTTTTCGGACAGCGGCCATATTGATTTGGCCACCAGGGTGGCCCCGGGGGTCGCCGGCTCGGGCGCCCTGGCTGAATCAATTGAGCATACTCTGGGCTACATCTGGGCCAAATGTGGTGCTTTTGCACAAATTTGCACGGAAATATCCCTAAGGCCCCCAACTATTAGGGACCTGTACTGGCTCCCCATTGCTGCACGAATCCGCTTCAAGGCCCTCGACCTAGCATACCGTGCGGCAAAGGGAACCGCTCCCGCCTACCTCCGGTCAATGGTCTCTAACTACACACCCTCAAGACCCCTACGCTCTGCATCTTCTGGCCGCCTCAGACCTACTCCTATCCAAGCTCCGGGAGGGTCATCAAAGAGAAGTCGTCTATTCTCAGTCCTTGCCCCACAATGGTGGAATGAACTACCCACCCCAGTTAGGACAGCCGAAACCCATCCAATCTTTCGCCGTCGACTAAAGACGCACTTCTTCAACCATTATCTAAAAAAAAAAAAAATATCTAACCTTACTGTCATGCACTTGTCCTAATAAACTAACCTACACTGTAACACGCAACACTTTGATGAACATTGTTACTCAGCTGATAGAGTTGTACCCTTCCTGATGACTTGTCGTACAGAACTTGTAAGTCGCTTTGGATAAAAGCGTCAGCTAAATGACTAAATGTAAATACCATGGTCATTTTATTTGCCAACAATATAAAATAAAAGCATTCTTAAAATGACCGTAATTCTAGTCTCTTACTACCAAGTTAATCACAGTATAAATTACAACAGGGTGAGGTAAGTGAAGGTTATGGCTCTCAGTATATTAACTGTCCATTTTGTTGCCTTGTGTATTAACCTCTTAAGCCCGGAGCCAGGGCACGAAAGTAACTTTTTGACTCACCGGCCAGTGGCGGGTAGATGGGAAAATTCTACCCGCCAAGCATATTTCTTACCGGCAAAAAAAAACGCATTTTTGTGTCACATATATGCATTTTTTTCAGTACATTTCAAGTAGATAAGCTATTACGTTGAAGAATAGACACTTAAAGAGGCCAGAGTTAAATTTGTACTATCTCTCTCTCTCTGAAGTGACTTCTCGCTATCTGCAAACAGCTCCACTGTCTGTGTGTATACTTAGTAGCCTCCAGATGCAGCCAGGATTCTCCGGCGCTGCAGCTGGACCCTATTGGTATACTGTGCTTTGGTCAAATCACATTCAGCATGCCCTCAGCTCGAATATGCATCGAATCAATGTTATAAGACATTGATATCAGGAGCTATCTGTAGCTACTGCTAGCCGGCTAGATAACGTTAAGACTAGGGATGCACCGAATGGGAAATTCTTGGCCGAAACCGATACCGAAAATAGTCAACAGTTGGCCGAAAACCGAATGCCGAAAGGCCGAAAATGATTCATAGAATAGATATTTTTTTACCAATGTTGTTCAGCTACCTGATTATGGAAAAATATATGATTATGGCTAGGCCTGCCACGATAACACATTTTGCTGGGCGATTAATTGCCCCCGAAAATATCGCGATAAGCGATATTATTGCGACCGGTTAGAGAATTTTTTTGAGAAATTTATTTCCCAAAACTTTTATTTTGAAGCCCACCGCTCCGTCTTTTCCGGTTTAAGACTTTTATTTTGAAGCCCACCGACCGGACCGGAAGTATTGTTGTGATTATCCTAGCCGACAACTTGTCTCGTCCGGTTGTGTTTTTTAGTTTTAACGTTAGCTACTAACGTTAGATGCAGCTACTACAGGCAATCAACGATGAGGATGAAGCGCCAAAGCAGTATATAATAGAATAGCTGTGGTGCGTAGGCACTGCAGCACGACTCGAAAACGACCCGTTATAATAAATTAATTCATGTTTAACTTGTCCCCGTCTCCAGTGCTTTGACTAGCCCCACCCGTTCATTGTAAACAATGATGCATGTAATTGTATTAACGTTATTCTGTGTTATTCTAACGTTACACTACAAATAACGCTACTTGGTTAAAAGGAGCAACACTATTGAGAAATGTATTAAGCTATATGTGGCGTTGCTACTGCCCCACGGAGCTCCCGTGCTGTGCTCTGTAGTAACGCCAGCGGCCAACCCACACGGAGAGAGACTGCAAGGGGCACTGGTTCCGCCTCATTAATTAAAACAAACGCGCAAATAGCAATGAATCGCGCCCGTCAAAATCATTGCATTCATTTTAATTATCGCGGCAATTAATCGATTTATTGCTTATCGCGGCAGGCCTAATTATGGCAAAACTTAACTTGAATAATAAATAATTAATCACTATTATGGGTCTTTTTGTATCACAAACAGTACTGTATTTGCAAATCTGGTACGTCATAAATGTATAGATGTAGCAGTACTGTCTATCAGTATGTCATATATGTCCTGATAAATTGAAAATGGGGGACCCTGATGTAAACAAGACGAAAGTCTTTCTCTGGTCTGCATCCCCTTAACAATTGTATGTATTGAGCTGTACTGTTATTTGAAGTTTGGATTTTTTTTCACAACTGAGGTACTAGGTAGATTACATTTTTAGAGACTAAAGTACAGAAAAAAGGTACCGTTGGGTACACTACCTGTATCGATTCACAGGTACCGGTACCGTATCTGAACACACAACTGCAGGGCAAGGGCATTTTTGCTCATGAAATGCATAGCCATGTGAAAGCCTTCATAACAAAGTTGCAATTAATTTCAAGGCAACTAGGCAGCAACAATCTCAAACACATGAAAACCCTGAAAGAAGTCAAACCATCAGCTGATCACCGGCACAGGTACTCATCCATGTTGCATGATGAATTTTCAAGGCGTTTTCAAGATTTCAAAAAGGTTGAGGATGAAATGCAGCTGGTTTCCTCTCCCTTTACCTGCAGTGTTGATAGTTGTACAGCTTGAACTCATTGACCTGCAGTCTGATTCACTACTGAAAGAGCACTTTAAGTCAGCATCACTGCTAGAGTTCTACTCTGCTCTCAAGGAGGAGAACTTTCCAAACATGAGGAGACATGTTCAGAAGATGTTGGTTCTCTTTGGATCCACCTACATGTGAACAGACATTCTCAGTCATGACGTTTACCAAGTCCAGGTACAGATCCTCTCTCACTGATGAACATCTGGCAGCTGTGCTTCACATCTCCAACTCAGACATGCAACCTGACTTTGATGGACTTGTTAAAGCTCAACAGAGACTGGATTTCTCACACTGAATGAAAAAAAAAAAAAGAACTGAAGAACACTAAAATGTGGAAATATAACAAGTGAAATGGGACACTTGATATTTTTTTCTTTTTTTTGCACAGTTCTGAAAACATTAAATGTTTAATATAGGCATGCAAAGTAAAAAATAAAAAAGGCTACAAAACTGGGACACTTTTCTTTACACAGTTCAGTGACATGTCTTGTTTATTTTGGCTATAAGATGATGTGATGTCTTTAGAAAGCTAAGAAAATCCTTGTTTCAATAGTATTTGAAACTCAAAATGCCCTTTGTTATTAATGTTTCACATTTTGTTCATCATTTTGGAAATAAATTCTATTTGAATAAATTATATTTTTGAAAGCTAACCTCACCTTTTAATTGCCAAATAATAACATACACTCTTACCAGGGGTCAAAAAATGCCATTTACTGCTTTTTATATAGAAATAAAATATATATTATGCATAATTGAGTTTGGAACAACATATTTTCAGTTGCTCATTCGGCCCCCTGGGAAAAATAATTGCCCACCCCTGCGTTAGACAATGCCTCATGTATTAAACTAAAAGTGAATAGTTGACTCGGTCATTTTGTAACGGTAGCTAACGTTAGCTCACGGAGGTCCCACTAGACTAGAGCAGTCAGCAGACAGCCCGAGGCAATAGCCTCTGTGTTTACACGGGTTTGGGAGGGGTAGGAGGAGGAGGAGCAGTGCGCTGCAGGTCTGTGTGCTTGAGACAGAAGTCAGCGAGTGAGAACTCCGCTAAGAATTGGATCATGTTTTTCGATCGGTTTTTAGGGCTGACCTTCGAAGCTTTTTTTGGCAATCGAAGCTTCGGGGCCGAGCTTCGATTTTAATTCGAAGCTTCAAAAAATAAATAAATAAATAAATAATTTTTTTTTTTTTTTTTTTTTTTTATATCTTATGTTGTGGGACTTGTACAGCACTTTCGTAAACGTTGTTGTTTTTAAATGTGCTCTATAAATAAAGTGGGTTGGATTAATTAATTAAGTAGCCCCTTTCGTGACTGACGCATCCAACAAGGTTTCACTCGGCTGTGTGATTTAATTCAAGGTGGATCGCTGTTGTCGTTTGAACAACTTCAGATTTCATGGGAACTACCAATCCCCCAAATCAAGAATGTTTAAGATGAATGAAGTAAGATTTTGATTATTTGAAATATGGCCTGTGTAGACTAAACTATGCACAGAATTATGTCAGTCTACAAGGTCCGGATTCTACATGGTCCGGCAATGTAGACCTTGTAGACTCCACTACAGACCAATTATCAGTGAATGTTCATGCATTTTTAAGAAGGGCAACTTCCACAAAAAAACAAAGAACTCACCAAAACATCTCAGTAGCACCTTATCTAAATGTTATATTTCATATATGGAGATTCATATTTATTTATGTATTGCATGCATTTCTACATTTTATTTCCTATTTTGTTTATTCATCCCAGTATCTTTCTTTCTTATGTGTGGAATTCTACAAGGTGCGCGCACACACACACACACACCTACACACACACACACACACACACACACTTACATTTAGTCATTTAGCTGACGCTTTTATCCAAAGCGACTTACAAGTTCTGTACGACAAGACAGCAAGAAGGGTACAACTCTATCAGCTGAGTAACAATGTTCATCAAAGTGTTGCGTGTTACAGTGTAGGTTAGTTTATTAGGACAAGTGCACGACAGTAAGGTTAGTCACGGTTAGATTTTTTTTTTTTTTTTTTTATCATTTCAAATAATGGTTGAAGAAGTGAGTCTTTAGTCGACGGCGAAAGATTGGACGGGATTCGGCTGTCCTAACTGGGATGGGTAGTTCACACACACACACACACACACACACACACACACACACACACACACACACACAAATCGAAGTAAATTTTTTTTTATTTTATTTTTAACTTCGATTTTTTTTTAATGTTCGAAGCTTGTGCCATCGAATCGAACGTTCGAAGCTTCGAAGCATTTAAGACAGCCCTAGTTTTCACATGACTATTTGGTTGCCCGCCACATGGCGGACAGACCTCTCAGTCTCACTCGCCAAACCTAAAATCTGCCCGCCAATGGCGGGTGGCGGGCTCTAATTTCATGCCCTGCATAAATGTCATGTATGTTGTGTATGTCATAAATGTCACTATGAATCTTGATCTGTCTCTGGGCCCTGTTTCTTGTACCTGGTTCAACTAAGTCGATCAAGATGTCATTATCCAGCTTCAGTTAACCCGATGTTTGAAGCCGGGATTTTCCTGTTCCTCGAAGGTGGATTCAGTCTCGTTAACTCAAGCCAGACTTGCGACCCAGGCTAAATGCGCGGATTGCGCGCGGCCGCTTCAGTTGAAAAGCCAGCACGTATCGATAGCAGAGAATCTGATTCTCTAGCGGCATTGATTGATTAATTGATTTAGAACTTTATTAACATATTGCAGTACGGCTCAATCGCCTCGCCGACAAGTTAAATGCGTTATCTATAGGCTAATTTCAAGTCCCTCATTACCTCAATCAATCAGATTATATTTCTTTAAACTTGCCTGCTGGATTGAATAATCAAATGAGATCTTGCTAGCGAAAATAATTAGTAAAACTGTCATACAGAATAACGATACGGCTCCCTTACCCATTGATTGATGTATGGTCGATCTTTTACTTATCTTCTCTGTGGTCTAACGGGTTGTTCTTCTGACTTTCACGCAGACGACCGGGGTTCGAGACCCGGGGTCGTCTCCTTCTTTTTGCAATATAGGAATAATTCAATTTGGTGCACGTTGAGAGCTATATAAAGAATGACATCCTCAATGCATGTAGATTTATAATATTTTAACTTAAAACTATGCTACCTTTGCGTATAATCATTAATATTATATTCCAAAAATTTATATTGGAAAGACGGGGATTCGAACCCCGGTCGCCGGGTTGCCAGGATTGAGCACTACCGCTGAGCCACTGTGGCAGATGGGATAAATTCATTGTTTATACATTAATGAACGAGAGACCCGTGTTTAGAATATTCTTTGTTTTGAAGGAAGTTTTATCTCTTTATCCTCATTCATTAATGTGACGTCAACGGCTCATTCAATTTCTCAAATCCGTCAAACAGCGCATCTCATCAGACATCTTAATCCCAGTTACAATTAAAATAACCACATAATGTGTACATCGCACAAGCGAGCGCCACGGTATATATAACGTGCATTATTTAGGACAAAGTGAATTTAGTATCAGCATTTTGGGTCTATTTTACATTTCAAAAGCCCCCTCTGGAAGAATGGAGCACAAAAACGTAATTCAGAATGGTATAATGCAGATCGTAGACTGTGGGAATAATTTCAGGAAACGGGCTGTCACTTCTTTGCGGGGGCGTGGCGATGGTTCAGGCTAACTTGAACTTAAACTCTGCTTTCGACCAGGCTCAAACTTTTGGATCTGTTGTCATGGTGATTTGGAAAATCCAGGTACGGGGAACCGGAAAGTCCGGCTAACTCAGTTATCCAGTTAAAGTTATCCGGCTAACTCAGTTATCCAGGTATGGGGAACGGGGCCCTGGTCTGCATCCCCTTAACAATTGTGTGTATTGAGCCGTACTGTATTGTACCCATTCTGCAATCCGTTATTTTTCATTCATTCATTCATTCATGCATGGGGTTATTTACAATAATAATAATTCATTTTATTTATAAAGCACTTTTCCTTGTGAAACAAAGGTATGCAGAGTTTCTTGTCCTGATTAATGCAATGGTGTGTGTGTGTTGTGATGATCTCATTCAAGGAGCACTACAAGCGTGAGCACACACACACAGTTTGTTGTTTTTGTTCTATTAGTGATTTACACACTTTCTCAGTTGGTTCATTATAAAAGATACAAACCTGAAAACAAAAGCACTTAAATGTTAAATAAAAGGATGAGGCAGGAGGAACATATTTTTTTGCACTATAATGGTAAAATTGTTATTTAAAAATGTGCCCCTAAAAAAATTCTGTGCCCCTAAATTTCTCATTTAGGGGCACCTGTGCCCCTAGTGAAAAAGCTTAGTGTACAGCCCTGCTGTCCCTATGCCATAAATGTCATGTATTGTGTATGTCATAAATGTCACTATGAATTGAAAATGGGGGACCCTGATGTAAACAAGACAAACGTCTTTCTCTGGTCTGCATCCCCTTAACAATTGTGTGTATTGAGCCGTACTGTATTGTACCTAGGGGTGGGAATCGCCAGAGACCTCACGATACGATACTATCGTGATACTTGCGTCATGCGAAATTTTTATCAAATTTAATTAAATTTTTCAACATGTTTTATCTAATAAAATAAAGTTCAGTCTGTTCATCTCACTTCAATAATTTTTATTGCAGAACATGGTATTTTCTCAAGCAGACAGATGTAAACACTGTAATCTGTGTTGCATGTACCTGACAAACTGAACTGTTTGTATTACAGTCATATTCCAACTTAACTGAATGCACATGTGTGTGTGTGGACTACTGTACTATTACAGGTATTGAAATGAACAGTGCAACTTCCTAAAAAAATTAAAATAAATGTATGAATATCGATACTTGGCGTCCCTGTATCAATACAGTATCGCCACGCAAAGTATCGCGATACTACTACGTATCGATTTTTTCCCCCCACCCCTAATTGTACCCATTCTGCAATCTGTTAAATAAAGTTTTCATTCACTTAATTTGTCTGAAAAGCTGACCAGCTTCTTTTAAATGCTGTACACCATTGCCACCTTTGGTCTTTATGTTTCACGCAATGCTCTTAATTGAGCAACATTTGCTGGAAGGGGTTTGCTACCATAAGGCCTGCTTTAATGGTTAGAGGTGTGTGTGTATGGGGGCACTGAGTTGAAGTTCATGCTAACTCCAGGACCTCTAGGTATCTGAGGAATGTAGGATGTTGCTACTGAAGCCTGTTAAGTCACTGGGTCAAAGGTTGTCATGTGGGAAGTGTTACCAAAACCTAGACCTATTTTAGCTGTGTTGGAATTCTACTATTTATTTTGAAACTCCTTAGATTTTGGGTAACCTCACCTACACATAGATTATATTATATTAGACAAATGTATTAATCCCTGTGGAGAATCACTGTTTTCTACACTGACCTCAGGTCAGTCTGGGGGCCAGTCGGCTTTTGTGACCGTTGAGCTTGCACCTACACTTATACAGGGCTGTACGCTAAGCTTTTTCACTAGGGGCACACTTGCCCCTAAATTAGAAATTTAGGGGCAAAAGATATGTTTTAGGGGCAAATTTTTAAATAACAATTTGACCATTATAGTGCAAAAAAATATGTTCCTCCTGCCTCATTACTGTGGTCCTTTTATTTAACATTTAAGTGCTTTTGTTGTCAGGTTTGTATCTTTTATAATGAACCAACTAGGGCTGGGCGATATGGCCTAAATATGATATCACGATATTTTCTGACCTTTCGGCGATACACGATACACATCACAATGTTTTTCTTTTTTACCCCAAACAATTCATTATGAGGCTTACCAAGACAGTATGAGTTTGCAAGCTAACATTAAAGACAAAATAAAATACCCATGCATTTAGCATTTTTATATTATATATTAGATTTAGATTATTGGATTATTAGATTATATATTGCATATATTTAGCAATGAGATATTATATGATTTAGATATGAAATATGATGAATTGAAAATGGGGGACCCTGATGTAAACAAGACAAAAGTCTCTCTCTGGTCTGCATCCCCTTAACAATTGTATGTATTGAGCTGTACTGTACCCATTCTGCAATATGTTAATAAAGTTTTAAATCAATCAATCAATAGCATTTTAGCATTTTTATGAAACTATATTTGTATGTCTCTAAATGTTTTGATGAATTGAAAATAGAGGACCCTTATGTAAAAAAAGCCGAAAGTCTTTCTCTGGTCTTCATCCTCCTGTACTGTATTGTACCCATTATGCAATCTGTTAATAAAGTTCTCATTCATTCATTCTGACGGAAAACAGAATAATTTTGATTGACAGTAGAGTCTGCCAATTACGTCACAACGCTTGCACCCGCCCTGCTGTTCTTAGCACCAATCGGCAAGCGCATTCGTTTTTGACTTCCTGAATGCCCTGTGTGTTGACAACAACAAAGCTACTAACGTTAGCTCCCCGCGGCCGTCGAGTAGGAGACCAGTGCTCTGCAGGATGACTAAATGAGGCATAATGATTTTACCTCAACGAATGTTATAATAAAAGCCTTTCCATACATCTGTCTGATTGAAAACTTTATTAACAGACCGCGGAATGGGCATATCTCAGCACGGGCTGAGATATGAACGAGTAACGTGTGGACCAGATTGACGCGACACAAGGTTTACACAACAGCCCCCACCCCTTGTTTTATTGTATTTGTACCTGTACTACCTGCTGTCAGCTGTTTATCTCTCTCTGTGAGCTTGATTAGCTCACGTTAGCTAGCGTTAGCTAGCGTTAGCTCCGCGGCTAACCCTGAACTAAATCAATGACTAGGTTGTAGGTTCTAAAGCATTTTGAGTAGTTTTCACTGCAGCCAAACAGCGGGAGAATTTCGGGAGCATATGGCCAAAACCCAGTTAGGAACCATCGATTCCCATCCCTACTACTAACTTTACTTTTCTTCATAGCTAAATCAGACAGTCAGCCAGTCTATCAGAGTGAGTGCTCAGTTGATTTTCCCCGCTGATCATACCTGAGTGCTCAGCGTCATCACACGCCTTGGATCATTTAGGAGTGAAATGCGAATGCAAGGCTTGAAATCCCTACTCGCAAGCCCGCCCCCAAACATTATTTACCAATCGCAACGGCCAATTAAAGGGGCAATTTGCGATGAGATCATCGCAGCGTACAGCCCTGTTATAGCACGGTGACCACCTTGTCTTGTTCTCTCTCTCAGCCTGGAAGCCCTGCACCCAGGGCACGAAATTAACTTTTTGACTCACCGGCCAGTGGAGGGTAGATGGGACTTTTTTTTGATTAAAAAAAATAATAATTATTATTTATTTTATATAAAAACATTTTTTTTTATAAAATATATATATTATATAATCATACTTGTAGTTGTATTATCTGCGAGACATCGCCACCTCGCTGTCTGCAAACAGCTCCACTGTCTCAGGGCTGTACGCTAAGCTTCGTGAATGACGCCCTTAGGCTCCCGCCAGAGCAGCCGCAGCCTGGTCTTTGGTCTGGCACCAGCATAACCAATGCAGATGCCATCATCACTGGTGCCAAACTGCCAAGTGGTCGCCAGATCTTGCAGTGCATGCTGTACAACTGCGACACGCAACTGCATGCCAAGCGGCCAGGTTTGACCGGAGCCTTGTCACGGTTCCATGCGGCTAAGGACGTTTTGGAGCAGGTGCAGCCATTTTATGGAAAGGCCAATATTCCAATGGTGAGTGATCGTCGAGCATGCGTCATGCGTCAAGATAGTAGCGCTTGTCGATGCTAGCAACAAGCTGCGGCACATTCCAAAGGCCAGGCGCTCCAGTGAGGCTACAGCTCGACTGGTGGACGCAATGGAGCACAAGCTGGATGCCACATTCCCGCTGTGGTCTCCAAATGCAGAGGAGCTGATCTGTGATCCAGAGGACATTGCTTTCCTGGCCAGCATGAAGGGCGACAGAGTGGCCACATTTGGAGCATTGGATGCCAATCTGCAATCCAAGTTGAAGCGGCGACAGGAGCGTGAAGCAGCGCAGCAGGCATGCAGGCATGCTTTACCAAGGAGCAGCAGGAGATGACTGCGAGGTCCAGCATGGCGCCGGTGGTGTTGGAAAGCGAACACCATGGTACCTGTCAGGCGAGATGCTGCCCCTGGCACTCTTCAGCACCAAGGTGCCAGTTGGCGAGCGGCGCGCACTTGCAGATGCTATATTGGAGCACAAGCCGGCTGATATATCCATGCAAGCCCCACAGCTCCGCTTTGGCACTGGCTTCGGCAAGCCAAAGTTTCCAACCCTCTCGCCGACCACCAGCTTGGCTGACCTCGCCAACCCAGACTGCTGGTTCGGCATGCACCTGCTGCACATCGATCCCGCGTTTCTTTCACTGGATGTAGAGGATTGGGTTACCAGTACAGCATTTCAGATGGGTGCAGTGAATGTACGTGCCATCAATGTTGTGAATGACTGTGCCGAGCGTGGCGTCAAACTGACGTCAGACTTTGTGGCAGCAGCCAGGAGCGAGGAGCACCTGCAGAATGTGCTACAGGCAGTTGAGCATGACCGCTTAACACGGCAACATCTTCGCTGCTGCAAGCACAAGCTGGACCAGGTCTAGGACTCTAGGATGCTTGAGACATGTTTGAAAGACTATTTCAATGTTATCAAACATTTTGTTCTTAAATGTTAGGGTTAATAAATGTTCTCAAACTATTTCTTGCCGTTTTTGAAATTGCCTTGTCATGTTATCTAGTAAAACGCCCAAAAAGGCCAATTTTCATATATTTCACATGCTGTGTGCTACCTCTAAATCTCAACGAATCTTTCCCAAACTTTGCACAAATCATTTTTATGTTTGTCCGAACAGAATGCAACCCCACACAGATTGATATGTTGAGATTACATTTTTGCATTGCAATTTGATGCACCCTAATACGCATGTTGTAGGACATTGATGTCAGGAGCTATCTGTAGCTACTGCTGGATGGCGTTGGGACAACGCCTCTGAACTATTTAGTTTACTGGGACATTTCGTAGTGACTAGTGAGCTAACGTGGGCTAACACGAGCTACCTAGCCAACGGAGGTATTATGCACTGGACACTTGCTGGAGCAGTTGTTGATGTCGGGAGCTATCAGTAGCTAGCCGGCTGGATAACATTACACAATGCCTCATGTATTAAACTAAAAGTGAATAGTTGACTGGGTCATTTTGTAACAGTAGCTAACATTAGTTCACGGAGGTCCCTCTGACTAGACTAATGTCACGGTGACTGTCCGAGGCAATAGCCTCTGTTTACATGCAGCAGCATACAGAAACAGGTGCGGGAGGGGTAGGAGCAGCAATGCGCTGCGTGTCTGTGCTGAGACAGCGAGTGAGAACTCCGCTCAGAATTGGATCATGATTTTCGGTTTTCACATGACTATTTGATTGCCCGCCACACGGCGGGCAGACCTCTCAGTGGGAGGTGCCAAACGTAAAAACTGAGCGCCAATGGCGGGTGGCGGGCTCTAGTTTCGCCCCCTGCCTGCACCTACCTACACTTATAGCATGGTGATCATGTTTTGTTCTCTCTCTTGTCTGAAAGCCCTGCACTAGGGCCCTATGGAATCCGCGATCGTGGAATTGCGGAGAATTTCATGGAATTGATATATTAACACGGAATTCTGAATGGCGTGGAATTTGCTTAAATTATACATAAACCGGTTTTCATACTACGGCTCTAAAACGGTGACGCTGCACGGTCTACGGAGACACAGAAATGACAGCTACCAAATCCATTCCGGGACAACGGAACGCAGTGCGCGCTTTGAGTCTCTTTCTCTCTTTCTTTCTCTCTCTCGGAATGCAGTGCACGCTGTATTATACAATTATTCTGTTACAGCTACTGAGCTATATACTCTTCCTTTTAAATGAAATTAGTTCAGGAGAGAGATGTGGAGAGGGAGAGACACACACACAGATAGAGACACAGAGATTCTCAGCCCCCCCCTTCCCTCACTATGCCTCTGAGCGTTCCCAGTGATGGCTTACAGTCGGTATCATAATGTGGCACCGATTGATCAAACGCAAATCTATACTCTGTAGTACCGACGTAATTCGATCGGTACCCTTAAAAGTACAGAGTTCGGTACCCATCCCTACCGTTTGGTACTGATACCGAATTCCAGGTACAAATGTGAGCGGTACCCAACCCTAATGGTCACCACCTTGTCTCTCTCTCTCTCTCAGCCTGGCCAACATCCCTCTCAGTCCGGAGACTGCCCAGGACCAGGAGAGGCGCATCCGCCGCGAGATCGCCAACAGCAACGAGCGCCGCCGCATGCAGAGCATCAATGCCGGCTTCCAGTCCCTGAAGACACTCCTGCCGCACACCGACGGAGAGAAGCTCAGCAAGGTACACACACACGCCGACGGAGAGAAGCTCAGCAAGGTACGACATGCTCTCTCTCACACACACACACACCAACAGAGAGAAGCTCAGCAAGGTACACATACACGCCGACAGAGAAGCTCAGCAAGGTACGACATGCCAGGGCTCCAGACTAACTTTTTTCACCACCTTCCCAGAACCGTCCCGAAATACAATTTTAACCGTCCCAAAGTGAATGTAACCGTCCCAAAAATCAAATGTAGTTTCTTTACTTTGGTTTTGTCGTCTATAGTTGTTATTGCCATAAGAAACACCATTCAGAGAAGGGGAGAATAAATTGATTTAGTCAAAAGGCTCCCATGGTGGAAAGATTTCACAAGAATAATTATGATTAAAAATAAATATAAAAAAAAGTGTTTAACAAGGTGCTAGTATAGGGATATTTGGTCACGGTGCTGTTATAGTCAACCAATTGGAGCCATTTTGATTATTCCTTCCATAGGAAAATATATTTAAATGTATTTTATTTCGTTTTAGTTTTTTTTGTTATTACAAATGTGTGTTTATGGTTGAAAATGTTAGATATAAATAAAGATCAAATCAAATCTAACTGAATAAGGTATCCCTCTTCTAACAAGAAAGAAAAACGTAGTTTAGCTTTAAACTACATAATGTCATTGCGTCCAGAGATTCCACCTTTGATAACTAAAGTAATGACACTTGACTAGTAATGAAACATGTCCCTTAGATCGCGCTGTCCTCCTGGTCGATATTGATAATTGCTGCTAAATTCCAGCGGGCCCTCCTCACTGAATATGGATTCATTGTGTAGCTGAAGTGAAGTTTGCCTATAGCCTGTCGTCTATTTCTCCGCGTTCGTTTCGATAAATTTAACGTTATGCCAATTAACTCGCAATGGTAGTAACATTACGTGTTAGTATAGAATCGAATAGAAATCCTTTAATAATCCAGAGGGAAATTCGGCACTACAGAGCAGACTATGTATCGCTCACATTGAACAACAATAAACATTAGGTCAATATAGGACTAAAATAGGAATAACAATATAATAATATTAACAATAAGAATAAAATAGTGTGAACTATGGATTAATCAGTGGCAGTCTGATACGTTAGTCAGTAACGTTAGCTATAATAAGCAGCTATAACTAGAACGCGTCGATAACTCTATACAGTTCCAATAGACTAACATTACACTTCTGTGATTTAAATGTGTCCTCACCTTAGACTCAGGCCCTGGGCCTGGGGTAGTATTGCTGGATGTGGATGCAGTTCCTTGTTGGTCAGTTTGGGACTGTTCTCCATCTTCTGCTGTGTTCACCCTCTTCAAATAGCGCAGCATGTTTATTGTTTACAGTGCTCGCTTCACTGAGAGGATGCCACAGTGACAGTATAGCGTGTTTTTTTATTTATTTTACTTTTCGCAGTGTTTTTGTACAGTGGAGAAAGCCTAGGTAAGAGAGATTTCCCTCACCTGATAACACGTTTTTTATTTTTTGGAGCGAGATTCATTTGGGGTGTGATGCTGCTGCTGCTGCAGCAGCGCGACTGGCTGCGGAGAGGTGGGTAGGAGCTTGACGTTGGATTAGCGTATCGCTGCCTTGGGAGACGGAGATAGACATTGGATTCGGCTAATCATGCAACGTTTAGATTCACCATTTGACAGCAATATATGCGCGCACTGACAGTCGGCTAATTTACATTTCCTGTGAAAAAAAAGAAAAAATCCTCCCCGTCCCGGTTGCGTCCCAAAAAAGATTTCTGTTCGTCCCAAATCAATATTTGATCGTCCACGGGACGACGGGACATCGTTAGTCTCGAGCCCTGCGACACACACACACCAACGGAGAGAAGCTCAGCAAGGTACACACACACAATAGGGGTGGAAGGTATATACGTAGAGCTGCCGCGATTACCGCATTACTGCGGTATCGCTGTTACATCACGGCCACCGCAGAGTAGGCTGAATACCGCGTCACCGCTGTTTTTTATAATAATAATAATAAATTACCCTCCTCTCGTTGGGCTTGCGGCTCTGCAGATATACCCTACTCGTCTATCGAGGTTCCAAGCGACCCTATTGGGTACCAGAAAAGTCACGTGAAACATTGCAGACCACTGATTGGTCAGAAGAGAGACGCGTCACACGTTTTTTACGTCCTGAATGTCAGCTCATCACAACACGGCTAATAACGTTAGCTTTAACTCTCCGCCGGAGTGGACTACCATCGCTCTTCAGGAGTACTAAACGAGACATAATGATTTTACTGTCTGCAACGAATGTTATAATAAAAGCCCTTCGTTCTATACACTTGTCTGATTGAAAACTTTATTAACAGACCGCAGAATGGGACAACTCGGCACGCTCTGAGCAAAGAAAGGAACTGAGATATGAATAGAGCCTTGCTATGGTCCGGTAAATACGCTGATGTTATTGAACGTATAACTATATAATGTTAATGCCACAAAACAAATGCCTTTATTATAAAGTAGTAACTTTATAGTAATAATAATAAGAAAGGGTCGGGGGGGTTAGGGGTAACCACCCCTGCCCGCGACACCGAGTGAACTGCGCACGACCAGAGGGGAAACTTCGAATCCGTGTTTCACTTTCAATAACTAATGCGTGCTTGCCGAATCCCAAACAATATTCATGCTGCAAAGTCATCCTCTAAAGATAGACATTTAGACTAGAGGCAGGCTATATGCTATAAAGAGTAGACTACTACTAAAAAAAAAATGCATTCAAACTTTTTTTTTTTAAATTTTTGTGTACATGCGGTAATAACCGCGGCGGTAGGAAATATTTTGCAAATGTGTGCGGTAAGGAAAACATCAATACCGCGGCAGCTCTATATATACGGTATAAACGGTAGGAATTTGCGCTACGGTATGGATTTTGACTATACCTTGTGACCGGTAGAGCAACTCTAAAATAGCAATGACGTAACCACAGTGTGGAGCACAGAGGCTTTGCATAGTGGGCGTGTCAACGCGCAATTGTCATTTCATAATAGACACGGAACAGAGCGGACCTTCAATTCTAGAAGCAAGTCACGCTAAAATCGTAAGTAACGTTAACTGTTGATGTAGCCTCAGAAAGCTAACGTTAGATCCACTCCTAGCAGCCTGTTGATGTAGCCTCAGCAAGCTGACGTTGGCTACTCCTAGCAGCTCTCTCTCCCCCCTCCCTCTCTCTCTCCCCCCTCCCTCTCTCTCTCTCTGCTAACAATCCTTTTTTTTAATCCATTTTTTCTCCTTATTTTCTATTTTTCTCCCATCCCAATTTCGTCTTGCCAATTCTCCCTTCAATTCTTCCCTCCCCTGTCTCGAACGTTGCTAGACCATGCCTCCCACTGGTCACCTGCAGTGAGGACCAAGCCTTGCATCATGTGTCCCCTCCGGTACACAAGGAGGCAGCTGTCGCATCTTTTCACCTGTACTGCACGATCTCTCAGTGGCGAGGAGTAACGCGTGGGAGGCTCACGCTACCCCCGTTACTTCCTGATTCTGCTGTACAGGCGCATCAACCGACCTGTAGGAGTCGCTGTCCACAACGTCAAATCCCCACCCACCAGCTTTCCCACCCCTAACACTAGCATCTCCTGCGTTAGTGGCGAGCGCCTTGCCCACTGCGCCACTTAGCCGCCCCTCTGCTAACAATCCTGATTCGATTCTTGAACCTATTCCATTCCAAAGGAATATATTGATGGACATTAGCTATAGTATATAGGTCAGCAGCTGTAACAGAATCTTTTTTTAATTTGTATTATGTTTCAACAACGACAAAAAAAAAACCAGCGGTGGACCGACATAACAAACGCTGTCACTGTTTACTTGTGTAAGGACATGGTTCCTTTACAAACTGTCGATAGAAAGGGCTTTAAAGACATGGTCAAAACACGATCCAAGATATGCATTACCTGCCAGCAGACACTTGAGAAAAGGTATTGCATTTTCTATTGCAGTTTTACACAATAAATGTTCTTAAAATACCTCTGTACTATGTAACATATGTCCTAGTAGGGCTGCAACGATTAGTCGACATAATCGACGACGTCGATCATAAAAACCTGTGGACGCCGAATTTTTGCGTCGATGCGTCGTAAAAAATATATATATATATATATATTTTTTTGTATTTAATTTTTTTATTATTTTTTAAACAAACACATAAACAAACATGACAACACAAGATTAGATATACAAGCATTAATTAACAGTGCACATCCAATGAAATCAACCATTTAGTTAAATGTCTTATACAAGATATACCCCTAATACCTGCTATCTAATACCCTACACACATATGCTCTTGCTCGCACCCCGGACCCCCGCCCATCTTTATTTATTATTATAATTTTTTTTACCTTTTTTTTTTTTTTGCACTACCTATCTTTGTGAAAGTGGCTTCTCAGCTCTGGTCCAGCTGAAGACAAAGCAGAGGAACAGATTGGACATTGAGCATGACCTCAGAGTTGCTTTGTCTACCATCACCCCAGACTTTGAGACTCTTGTCAGGAGCAAACAACATCCCCAGTTATCCCATTAGTTCCCTGGGATGTTAAGCTAAGAAGTCTGCTAAGAAGGATATATTATTCATTATTATTATTATTATTATTATTATTATTATTATTATTATTATTATTATTATTATTATTATTATTATTTAATTTCATTGTGTTTTTAGCCCTAGTTGCACTTTTGTTGCAACCCCAGTTATCCCATTAGTTCCCCCAAACGTACTGTCGGTCTGTTATGTTAAAGGCCAACTTGCAGGTTAAACCCTACTCTTCAGTTATGGGTAGTTTACATCATTTGGTATCTAATTTCATTATTTATTTTTTCCAATTTGACGCCATAAATGCCACTCAGAAAGGGTTAAAAAGGTCCACGCACGAATAACATGCACGGAGCACATCTAAAAGCTTATCAGACGCTAGCAGGGCCGTGACGTCACTTCAGGCAACTTATGCCCGTCCGGGTCATAGTACTACTGGCTATATGGCTCTGGCTAACGTTACCCCGCTAATGTTAGCAATAGCATTATGGCTACTGTCGTGAACCATTTTAGATCGGGGCATGTAGAGGAGTTTGGGGAATGAGTAAAATGTGCAGGTCCTCTTCTCAGACCTGTGGGGCAAAGCACTGCACGCATCATGCCGGCTAGCAAGCTACACGTCGCGGCATGTTGATAGCACAATAGTAGCCCACTCGGTGCATCACAGTCACAACACGGGCTACCACGATAGCTATTAGCTAACTAACGTTAACGTTACAAGCTCAAACACCTTATAACTACTACTATTGTCGTGTCCATAAGTTCCCTGGCAGAATACTTGTGAGGACAAAGGTATACAAAGAGGAGAGAACCATTTTAAATCGGGCATTGTTAGGAGTTTCGAGAATGCTGGCTACCAAGCTAAGCTAAGCTACGTTAGCTAACTTAGCTACTAACGTTATACATTTACATTTACATTTAGTCATTTATCTGACGCTTTTATCCAAAGCGACTTACAAGTTCTGTACGACAAGCCATCAGGAAGGGCACAACTCTATCAGCTGAGCAACAATGTTCATCAAAGTGTTGAGTGCTACAGTGTAGGTTAGTTTATTAGGACAAGTGCATGACAGTACGGTTAGTTAGGGTTAGATTTTTTTTTTTTTATAGTTTTTTTTTAAAAAATTCAGATAATGGTTGAAGAAGTGCGTCTTTAGTCGACGGCGAAAGATTGGACATGATTCGTGAGTTCATTCCACCATTGTGGGGCAAGGACTGAGAATAGGCGACTTCTCTTTGATGACCCTCCCGGAGCTTGGATAGGAGTAGGTCTGAGGCGGCCAGAAGATGCAGAGCGTAGGGGTCTTGAGGGTGTGTAGTTAGAGACCATTGACCGGAGGTAGGCGGGAGCGGTTCCCTTTGCCGCACGGTATGCTAGGTCGAGGGCCTTGAAGCGGATTCGTGCAGCAATGGGGAGCCAGTGCAGGTCCCTAAGAAGTGGGGTGACATGGGCCGACTTCGGTAGGTTTGAGATCAGGCGGGCCGCTGCGTTCTGAATGAGTTGAAGAGGCTTAGTGGCAGTGGCCGGGAGGCCAGCGAGCAGTGCATTGCAGTAGTCGAGGCGGGAGATGACTGTTGATTGGACGAGGAGTTGGGTGGCTTCTTTTGTCAGGAAGGGGCGGATCCTTCTGACGTTGCTCAGGAGGAATCGGCAGGTTCTGGTCGTCGCTGCGATGTGAGCAGAGAAGTTCAACTGGTCGTCGAGGACAACACCAAGGTTCTTGGCGGTCGGGGACGCAGTCACAGCTGCATTCTCGACTGTGATTGAAAGGTCGGTTAGGGGGGAGGATTTGGCCGGCAGGTGGAGCAATTCTGTTTTGCTTAGGTTCAGTTTGAGGTGGTTGGACGTCATCCAGGCAGAGATGTCGGACAGACAGGCCGAGATCCGCTCAGAGACGTGGATATCTGAGGGAGGGAAGGAGAGGAAGAGTTGAGTATCGTCGGCATAACAATGGTAGGAGAAGCCATGAGACGTGATAATGTTACCCAGTGATTTAGTGTAGAGGGAGAAGAGAAGGGGTCCTAAAACCGAGCCCTGGGGGACACCCGTCCGCAGGGGGCGGGTGGCCGACAGGGTCCCTCTCCATGGTTATATACACAATATGTACAACGACACAATGATTTACATTATTACAAATATGGTAACGTGGTTGTGGCTTTTACAAATAGTGGTTAGCTTTAGAGATGAATGGCTATGATCACGGAGCAATAGTGTTGGGTGAAACAGAGACTAGCTCCTCGGCTAGTAGTAATAAGAAGGCTCTGCTTCCTGCCACTACCTGCCTGTGACTCTCAGAGCCCCTCGCTGCCCTGCACCTGATGTGACGTCATCATTAAGATGACACACGCATGCTATGAACCATGGATTAAAATATGCATGTGCGTGAGGTTGTGGTTTGGTAGACAAAATGTTTGATAAAAACGCTAAAACTGGGTCAATTTCGATAATTATCTTTTTTTCCCTCTTCATGAAGTCAGCGTTGGCTTAGTCACATTGTTTATTGAACAAAAATACAACCTGCAAGTTGGCCTTTAAGCTAAGAAGTCTGCTAAGAGCCCGGAAAAGGAGCCGCGCCCGCAGGAAGCAGAGATGGAGGGAGGGTGTGACAGAAATAATCGTTAGATTAGTCGACTAATTGAAAAAATAATCGACAGATTAGTCGACTACCAAAATAATCGTTAGTTGCAGCCCTATGTCCTAGTAATACCAGAGTACAGTAATAGCTGCCATTAGAGATGTTCCGATACCATTTTTTCCTTCCCGATCCGATTCCGATACCTAAGCTTTGGGTATTGGCCGATACCGATACTGATCCGATACCAGTGCATAGTATACATTAAAAAAAAATATATATATATATATTATATAAATTATAAAACTTTTTTTACATTTTTTTTTATACAGCTACTGTTTTATATATACTGTTTTTTAGTAATAACTATAAAGTAATGGTATTTATTCAACAACAGGTGATTGTATAGATTAGTATTAGTAGGGGTGGGAATCACCAGTTTCATCATGATACGATACGATATCGATTCTTTGGACAACGATACGATATTTGCCGATATCACAAAGTCTCTCACGATACAATACGATTAGATTAGATTCAGGTGCCTGCAATCGATATGAGATGATATCATATGCCCATTTAACACAATCGGTAACATTTAGATCAACTAAAAAAAGGTAACAAAAATATCATTTGACATTTGTATTTTTGAGCTCTTCCAGACATTTAAAGGAAAATCAATCTATT
This sequence comes from Notolepis coatsorum, assembly GCF_963971535.1. NCBI lineage: Eukaryota > Metazoa > Chordata > Actinopteri > Aulopiformes > Paralepididae > Notolepis > Notolepis coatsorum. Next base: position 103,032,967 of record NC_140171.1, read on the forward strand.
GTTTTTAATACAAATAGACCTCCTGTTCACTGTAAAGTGCCACGTTTTGATATATTGAGCTTTAAACTTTAAGCTCCATTTTTTGGAACTCAAAACTCAACCTAAAACCCCTCCCTACCTTCCTCTCCCAAACCGTTCCTACAACAATTTGTTGATGTTGCATGATCATGTATAGGCCTACATTTATTATGTATTATATTGTTTATGTTTAAATAACATTTAAACATCAAACTCCTCTGACCTCATCTGGTCTTTCCAAAGACGCGCGCACACACACAGAAAGGGAGAATGCTATGCTGTAACGTCTACACACACGGAGCTACTGCTGTTGTTCTTGGGCGGATATGAGACTCGCCACAGGATTTTCAAAATAAGAGTATCGATATGAATCGATCTTATTACATTGCATCGATCCGATTCGATCGTTGATAATTACATCGATGTATCGATCTGGATCGATGTATCGTCCCACCCCTAAGTATTAGTATCAGTAATTGAAAACTATCTTAATGAGTTCACCCACGGAGGTGGTCGATCAGTGACGACGTTAACGTGAGCTAGGTTAGCTAGCATGAGCTACCGGTAGATGGAAAGACTAACGTTACTGGTGAAAATGTGATTTGCGTTGGAATACTCCTTTGCCAACTTGCTGTACTTTGCTTGCAGGTCTGCAGCCATTATTGCTGGATTATGAATAGCCCCAACTTTAGCCAAGGTAACGTTAAAGCTAAAACTTTAACGTTAGTTAATGCTAGCTTTCAATTAGCTGTTCAATGCTAATAACACCACCAAGTAGAGCTGCCGCGGTTACCGCATTACCGTGGTATTGCTGTTACATCACGCCCACCGCAGAGTTAAGCTGAATACTGCATCACAGCTGTTTTTTATAATAATAATAATAATAAAGTACCCTGCTCTGTTGAGGTTCCAAGCGGGTAGAAGTGGTACCAGAAAAGTCACGCGAAACACTGCAGACCACTGATTGGTCAGAAGAGAGGGTCTGCACAAAAGCAGAAAGCCGCCATCTTTAGTGCCTCGCTTAGGATTAATTTCATTCAGGATTTGTTTTCAGGATTTGTTTGCAGCAGGAACAAGTGCAATAAACAAAAAAGGATGGATTCACTGTGTATTCTGCCTCATTTATTGATGAAACAAAACCGACATCAACCCAATTTACCACCGAGCGGAGAGTTTAGTGTCACAAAAAGATCGCTGATGTGTTAAGCTTGTTGTTAGCCTAATGCTAACACTAACGTCAGCAGATAGACACGAGAGGTAACGTTAAAGCTTGTAGAATAGACACAATGAGAGGTAACGTTAGCTTTAGCAGAATAGACACAACGAGAGTCTGGTTAATGTTGTTATTGATTGATTGATTGATTGATTGATTGATTGAAACTGTGTTAAACTCTGGCGCCTTGCTGCAAGCCCTCACGGACATAGCTATGCTCATGGAGCTTTCATGCTGTACACCAGCGGCCCCGTCTCCCCACACGGAGACAAATGGAGTAGTACCTGCAGAGGAAAAGGAACGAAGTACCAGGTAAAGCGGGTAGAGTCGAGTCGAGTAGGTACTATGCAGTGGGAAAGCGCCATTAGACTAGAGGCAGGCTATATGCTATAAAGAGTAGACTACTTTTTTTTTCCGGTTACTGCGGCGGTAGGAAATATTTAGCAAATTTGTGCGGCAAGGAAAAAATCAATACCACGGCAGCCCTACCACCAAGCTAACCCATCAGAGCTCCCCGTCAACAGCGCTCTGTCGGGACGATGTGGCATTTAAGAAAGTATCTGCTGTTAAAATGACAAATGGCATTGACACTTTAATTCAAGGTCGGTTAAAAACACGTTTGTTTTATAATGCTCATTGCTCACTCAGCAGACCGCAGTGTTGTTGATGAATTACGTCATATGGTATCGGAGCGCAGAATTAGAGGGTACTCGCCGATACCGATACCAGCATTTTAGGCAGTATCGGCGGCATTTCCGATACTGGTATCGGTATCGGAACAACTCTAGCTGCCATACCAGTGTTTTACCCCTTCAGAAGCATTTATATAGAAATTTTAAGATAAATGAATATGCCGTGATATATACCGTTACCGTCTATACTTCAAATTATAACGTGATATACATTTTAGACCATACCGTCCAGCCCTAACGCACACACACCGACGGAGAGAAGCTCAGCAAGGTACACACTAGGGCTGTCCCCGACTAAGGATTTGGATCGTCGACTATGATTGGCCAAAATTTGCCGTTAGTCGACTATTGGTCGACAAAAAAAATAATAATAATAATGACATTTTTTTTTTATCATTCCATTTGGGCTGTGGGGGGTGCTTAATGTCCGAAGGAGTCGACTGAAGGCTTCTTGTCCTCTGCAAAAGCATGCAATTGGTCCACTGATGGATACATCTTGATATTTGTCTAGTCTAGTGTGTTCATTAGATGGGTGAAATCATCTTTCTGTGCCTGTTTTCGTAGGCAGTTAGCCTCTGGTATGCGTGCTATTAGTGTTAGCCACGCTTCTAGGCCTCTTTTTCTTTTGGAAATAATGAAAAAAATAATAATAAGTAAAAAAAATATATATATAAAAATATATATATATATATATTCAACCGATTAGTCGACTAATCGACTAATAGGGGTCAGCCCTAGTACACACACACACAGACCGAGAGAAGCTCAGCAAGGTACACACACACCCCGACAGAGAGAAGCTCAGCAAGGTACACACACACAGCTCAGCAAGGTACACACACACACAGACGGAGAGAAGCTCAGCAAGGTACACACACAGCTCAGCAAGGTACACACACACACAGACCGAGAGAAGTTCAGCAAGGTACATACAGACCGAGAGAAGCTCAGCAAGGTACACACACACACAGACCGAGAGAAGCTCAGCAAGGTACACACACACACAAGACAGAGAGAAGCTCAGCAAGGTACACGCACACAGCTCAGCACGGTACACACACACAGACAGAGAGAAGCTCAGAAAGGTACACACACACAGCTCAGCAAGGTACACACACACAGACCGAGAGAAGCTCAGCAAGGTACACACACACACCGACGGAGAGAAGCTCGACAGCAAGGTACAGCATGCTCTCTCACACACACCGAGAACATCAGCAAGGTACATCATGCTCTCTCTCACTCACCGAGAACATCAGCAAGGTACAGCATGCTCTCTATTAGAGCCATATGAAATCCGTTTTATTATTTTCCAAATTCCATTATATTTTTTCCCAAATTCAGTTTTTTCCGTTTTAATATTTCAGAATTCTGTATTTTGCTTTTTATGCTCATTTTACCATCAGAAATAGTGTCTAATAAGTGGGAATGAATAAATGTCCACAATTGAATAAGATATAACAGTCCATTTAATGTTTTTAAGTGCTGCAACTCAGAAATACAGTTAAATTTTACACTATTTTTCAAATAATATTGTGACAAAATAAAAATACACATTTCAAGTGTAAACAATATATACAGCTAGCTACTACTGACATTATCACAATGACAATGTCAGTAGCCTAGCTATATATACGTATTATATTGTGATGAAATATAGTAATGCATAATTTAGGCACCTTTCGTTTATAAAGGACAGTGTATAATGACAATCGTTTGCATTAAACAAATGGATGGATGCACTAGATTTAGCTAGAAGCTATCATTTCCATCTATAGTCCTATGTACTGTAACGTTACATAGCTATTTATGTTTATTTAGATTATAAAGGGCAGTGTATAATGACAATCGTTTGCATTAAACAAATGGATGGGTGCACTAGATTTAGCTGGAAGCTATCATTTCCATCTATAGTCCTATAACGTTACATAGCTATTTAAGTTTATTTAGATTATAAAGGGCAGTGTATAATGACAATCGTTTGCATTAAACAAATGGATGGGTGCACTAGATTTAGCTAGAAGCTATCATGTCCTAACGTTACATAGCCATTTAATCACAATAGTGTCGCAAGTGTTTTTGCGCGTCCAGTCCACGGAACGTTGACAGAATTAGCAAAACACCTTATCGCCGGAGGCATAAAAGTCATTAGGATACTGCTCTGCTCTGAATTTAGGGTTTATTGCGGAATTTCGTAGCTTCTTGACGACGTTAAGACTGAAGCAGCCAGACGCTTGAGCACTGCTGCGTGTTGTGTGTAACCCGCTGTAGCGTCCCCGCCTCCCCGGTCGCGTGTGCACCAAACGTTCCACCCAAAAACGGAATTTCAGTCCAGATTAGGCCAAATTCTGCAACATTCCATGTTTTGCAGTTGATTCCATTTTTATTGGTTGATTCCGTCCGCGATTCCGTGAACACGGATTTCATATGGCTCTAGACTCTCTATCACACACATGAACGGAGAGAAGCTCAGTAAGGTACAGCATGCTCTCTCTCACACACCGAGAACATCAGCAAGGTACAGCATGCTCTCTCACACACACACCGACGGAGAGAAACTCAGCAAGGTACACACACACACACACACACACACACACCGTTGTGCAGGCTATGTGCAGTGCATCAAAAAGTCTTAAAGTAAGATAATTCTCCATTTAAAAGCAGTGGTGTAAAGTAAGGAGTCAGGAATAACCCCTAGTACTGAAATAAACAGACCAGGGGGGTGGGGGTGGACAGCCTGATAGAACAGTATGTCCCCCGGGCGGCTAGGTGGTGTAGTGGGCAAGGCACTCGCCACCAACGCAGGAGACGCTGGGTTCGAGCAGTGGGCAAGGCACTCGCCACCAACGCAGGAGACGCTGGGTTCGAGCCCAGCTCTCGGCGTTGCTACCAGCTTGGCTGGTCGTTCATACTAACACAATTGACAGTGTTAGGGGTGGGAAAGCTGGTGGGTGGGTACTGGTCGTTGTAAACAGCGACTCCTACAGTTCGGTCGGGGCACCTGCTCAGCGAGGAAAAGATCTAAAGGGGGGTAGTAGTGTGATCCTTCCACACGTTACACCCTCTCAGTGAGAGTCCGCGCTGCCAGGTGAAAAGAAGCGGTTGATTGGCTACACATGTGTCGGAGGAAGCATGTGATATGATAGCCTCCACTCTCCCAGACCGACTGTATGGGGTAGGTGCGCAGCGACCAGGAAGGGGATTGGGAATTGGCATAACGACTAACATTGGGATGGGAGAAAAACGGAGGAAAAAGATAAATATATATAAAAAAAAAAAACAGTATGGCCCCAGCTCAGTGCACACATGGTCCGGTCTCTCAGAGCTCAGGAAACGAGTAACCTTGGCGATCATGTTTGTGTTTGTCAACCATGTTAGCTGTGTTTTCACTAACTAATACTGTTGTATATAACGTAACGTATATTAGGGCTGGGCGATATTTCGAGTATACTCAATGTATCGCGGCTTGTTCTACATGAGATGTAGTAAATTACTATATTGTGAACATCGAGTATATGTTGTCATGTCGCGGCTGAGATGAGACTTGCTTTAGCGCAGAGCTGTCCTCATTTCATTATAGACACAGACCAGCGCGGACCGTAAATGACATGCAATTGTAATTTCATTAGACACAGACTAGAGTGGACCTTTTAATGACATGCAATTTAATTGACGCAAGCAATGGGCTAACGTTAGCTGCTAACTAAGTTATCCCATGACTAGGCTAAGCTAACTAGCGTTAGCTGCTAACCCTGGAAACGCTCAAAGCGGACTCCACAACACTAGTTCCATTTGTGAGGAAAGGGGGTGGGTTATATTGACAACGCTTGTCAACAGAGGTTTAAACATAACTTCATATTTATTGGTTATTCGTTTCTTTATAGCGGGCATCCAGTTCCCATCTCTGTCTGTTCAACTCTTCCTGTGTTGACATTCATTCAAGTGTGACATCATCACCTACGGCAGCTTAGGCCATGGTTACACTGGGGTTTTTGTTGCTGAATGATTACGTTTGCTGTCCTAGTTAAAAAGAAATGCCGTTTTGGCAGGATAACGCATTGCCAGTAGGGCAACGCTGAAATTGTGTTTCCGTTTTGGATACTCGCCAAAACTCGCAGACAACGTGCCATGTAATCTGCGCAAGCCGGATACGGAGCCGTTGTTGCTCAACGCCCATGCGCAGTAGAGACCCGCACGGTTATTTCCAGTGTTTACAGCAGAGCTCCGGTTGCCTTTCGAATAGACGCGTCCCAAATAGCTGCAGCTACCATCTGTTGTCAAGTTATTGTTATAAGGAGCCCAGTCCAAGCTACAACAGTCTGCATTCCCTTAACAATTGTTTGTATTGAGCCGTATTGTATTGTACCCATTCTGCAATCTGTTAAATAAAGTTTACATCCATTCATTCTGCTAGCATTAACGTTACCAAGCTGCTAGCCACAATGCTATACTTTTATAATGGCATATCCCTATCACGTTAGCACATAAGCTAACAATCGGCAACGATGTTTTTGTGAGACTAAACTATCCGCTAGGGCTGGGGGCGATATGGCCAAAAACGTTATCGCGATAAAATTATAAAATTATTTTCATATAACTCGATATCGATAATTATCGTCGATATAATGTCTGTCAAGTTTAATTAACTTATTATGCCCGGCGCCGATGGACGGGCTATTAATATACTTGTTTTGCTGCTGCGAATGTCTCGAGAGTCGAGTTGATGTCGTCATCAGTCCACGCACGTTAGCAGTTAGCCAAAGCAAGCGGAGTATCTCATGACAATGTACTAAATATGACCATAAAATACTCTGTTCCGCCCCAATACATTGCAACGACGTCCACCATATACCCCACACTACTATAACAGTTACCCTCAGAATTCAAAACACACACCAACTCGGCAGGTAAACTGTAAAATAGCGCCATGCAAGCTAATTAGCCTAGCCAGCCTCGTTTCCGAGCGGTGTATTCCATGACAATGTACTAAATATGACCATAAAATACTCTGTTCCGCCCCAATACATTGCAACGACATCCACCGTATACCCCACACTACTATAACAGTTACCCTCAGAATTCAAAACACACACCAACTCGGCAGGTAAACTGTAAAATAGTGCCGTGCAAGCTAATTAGCCTAGCCAGCCTTGTTTACTGAGTCCTACCTCCGGGTCTACTTCCGGGTCTCCTTCCGCTGTCGGCCATCTCCTTCACTGATTGGTTGTTAATGCGTGTGCTCATATCCAAGCTTGGAAAATCGATATATCGAAACTTTGCGACCACGTTTCATGTTTATTTCGAGGAAATAATTGTATCGCGATAGTTATCGTTATCGTTTTATCGCCCAGCCCTACTATCCGCTCTTGGTGGTCAATTGTGTTGATAGTTTTGTTTCATCAACAAATGAGAGGCAGAACACACAGTGAATGTATCCGTTTTGTTTATTGCACTTTCTTTGCTGAAAAATAAATGCTACATTGGCTAAATGGCTCACGCGAGGCATTTAAAGATGGTGGTTTGTTGTTTTTTTTGCAGGAAGTGTATTGGCACATTCAACTTCTGATTGGTTGAAAATTGCCTTCATGTTCGCCACCTACTGCTTTGGCATTGTACTAAATCACTGTGCTCAGGAGGCAAAACCAATGTCTAACTTGCCTGCCATTACGTTGCGTTCTGGAAAGCGAAACTGACCTTGAAAACGAAACGAAAATACCCGTGTCAGCTGTGTGTAACCGCAGCCTTAGACGCTCAAAACGCAAACCTAGGACAAAACCCGAGGGGGGGGCTGGCTCTCTTGCGCGTTCTCGCCCTCTCTCGCTCTCTCTACATTCAATGATTTAAAGTAGCCAAACGTTACAGTATAAATACTAGGGCTGTCCCCGACTAAGGATTTGGATGGTCGACTATGATTGGCCAAAATTTGCCGTTTATATTTTAAATTTTTTAAAAATCATTCCATTTGGGCTGTGGGGGGTGCTTAATGTCTGAAGGAGTCGACTGAAGGCTTCTTGTCCTCTGCAAAAGCATGCAATTGGTCCACTGATGGATGCATCTTGATATTTGTCTAGTCTAGTGTGTTCATTAGATGGGTAAAATCTTCTTTCAGTGCCTCTGTGCCTGTTTTCGTAGGCCGTTAGCCTCTGGTATGCGTGCCATTAGCGTTAGCCACACTTCTAGGCCTCTTTTCTTTTGGAAAGTGATGAAAAAAAAAATAATAATAATAATTATAAATATTTTTTTGTATATTCGACTAAGAGGTTGGCCAGTCGACTACGGCTCCTTTCGACCGATTAGTCGACTAATCGACTAATGGGGGTCAGCCCTAATAAATACTAACTGGATAGTTGATGATATAAACATTTAATTTCATTATCTGAAATATTCTAAAATCATTAAGTCTGCTATAAGCCATTATCCCTTTGTGTGTGATTATTATTTTCTCACACTGTATATATATATATATATATATTAGAGCTGGGCCGTTAACGGCGTTAACGTGCTGCGTTAACGCGATACTATTATCGCGTGATAATATAATTAACGCATTAATCTAAAAAAAATAAAATCTTTTCTTTTTTTACATTTTTTTTTACAGTTATTTACCCAGGGTAGGTTCGCTGAGCACAGATGCTCTTTTTCAGGAACGCCCTGCTTCACATTCACACAGTTCCATTCACACCTGGGAGCTGCCCAGTACAACCACAGTTGACACCATTGGCCACTGAGCAACTCCACTGGAGCAGTTGATTTGCATTGGCACCCAACGGGAAAAATATTATAGGCACTATAAGTAGACATCGCTACATAAAACAAGCTGGTCTGCCTGAGTGACTGGTGGAAGAAGGAGACATAGAGATTGGACTGATTGAGTCAAGCCATGTCACATAGTTCAAGTTTGAAATGCTTCTTTCTGTTTTGCACCTGAGAGTGTGCTAGATACTGTACTGGTAATATTATTTATTTGTGTTAACTTCTGAATAAAACAACTTATTAAACACAAGTACATCTTATTGAACATTATTTTGATATTTAATTTCCAATTATCATAGCAAAACTGCTTTTTCAAATAGTCTGTAATGCATTTTGGAAACGGGAGATGGGCTCATGGTGTAACATAAGGAGGAAAGAAAAAGTAAGGACTTACTTCTGGTCATTATTTGTGTAGAACACACATATTTTGAATGCCTTCGGCATTTTTTTTTTTTTTTTTTTTTTAGCCATTTTAATCTAGATTAATCTAGATTAAATCCAGGATTGCAGATAGATTAATCTAGATTAAAAAAAATTATCTATGCCCACCTCTAATATATATATATATATAATATAAATGTGTGTGTTTGGCTAAAGTGGATAGAAAACACAGTACTGTGCAAAAGTCTTAGGCACCCAAGAGTTTTTATATAAATTGTCTTTTTTTATTAGTGTCAGTAGACTACTCTTAGTACATTTTCATTTAATTATTTTTTAAAGCATCTTCATGATTTAATAATGCAAACATATGTTGCAGGGACTTATTATAATCATCATATTGGCGTGACTGTATGCATCAAAGGGTTAAATCAAGCATTTTTAAGTGCTTTAGAGGAAATGTCAAAATATTGCGATATATATCGTGATTATGCCCAAGAAATATCGCGATATCATTTAGAGGCCATATCGCCCAGCCCTAACGTATATATAACGATCAGTGAGCATGTCGGACAAACGCCAAAGTCGAAGAGTTTTCCGTTGTCATGTCCAGTGGTGGAAACAAGTAAGTATTTTTACTCAAGTACTGTACTTAAGTACAATTTCGAGCTACTTGTACATTTCATTTTAGGGAACTTTATACTTTTAATCCACTACATTTCAAGGGAAATATTGCACTTTTCAATCCACTACATTTATCTGAACCCATCTAGTTACTTTGAAGAAAAAGATTTTGCATAGAAAACATAATATATACAAAATAGAAAATTAGGGGTGCACCGATATATCGGTCGGGTATCGGCCGATAAGTGCCTTGTTGACTGCCATCGGCCTGTCAGCCGATAAGCTCAAATGTGCCGATTAGGGATGGGTACCGAATTCGGTACTTTTGAGGTACCGAACCGAAACACGTCGGTACTACCGAGTATCAATTCAAGTGAGATACCGAAATTTATTTTACCTTTTTTTTTACATTTTTTTCTTTTCGTGTCAACGTTCACACGCACAATATATGCTTACCTAGGATTTTACTCTATTCAACAACAAAGCAGTCGGAGCAATGGCAAGCCGAAAACTGTCGAAATTGTAGTTATTTGAAGTTTGGATTTTTTTTTACGACTGAGGTAGTTACATTTAATTTCTTGAGACTAAAGTACCGAAAAAAGGTACCGTTGGGTACCGGTATCGATTCACAGGTACCAGTATTGGTTCAAATGTGAAAGGTACCCATCCCTAGTGCCGATGGCAGTAGCCGATAAATATCCATCAATTTGTGTCTCGTCAATCTGGTCCACACATTCAAACTTTGAAAAAAGTTTCAGTCAAGCGACTTGCACAACGCCGCCCCCACACACACAAGCTACTGCATCAAAGTTACTACTTATGATTAACAAAGGCATTAGTTTTGTGGCATTAACGTTATATAGTAACACGTTCAATAACACCAGCGTATTTACCCGAACATAGCGAGCATTACTCATAGGGCTGGGCGATATAACGATAACGATAAATATCGCGATATATTTTAATAATCGATATCGAATATCGAAATTTAACGCGAAGTCAAATATACTTTTTTTGTTGATTTTGAGATTTTGTTATATTTTGCTTCCTAAACATGTCTTCTATGAAACTAGTGACAATAAAACGTCAATAACACACATTTAGTTGTTTATTTTACATCATTTTGCCTTATTGCATCCATAAATGTGCACATATTTAATGGGGAAGTGCCTCATTTGCATATATAAACATAAATTTCAGAAAACTTGCAATATATTTTTTCTTAGTTTATATGTACATAACAAATTGGGAAAGTTTCATAGTGATATCTATTCAAATATTTTTTGCCTATTAGGGGGTACTACACTGTACTACACTGTTTGTAGCCTGTGTGTAGTTCTGTTCAGTTCAATAACATCATTATTATTACTATTCAGTTATCAGGCATGTGTTTAGGTTGTCTATTACTAATGGTTTGATTAGGTATTGTGTTTGTAAATATCTGTTTAAAAAAAAAAGTATGGCATTTTACCATACAGAACTTTGAAGGCGTTTTCCCAAAAATTAGTTTTAAGAGTTTTTCCTCATACTCTGAGCCAGAAATCTCCACTTCAGTAGCACTCACATACACCAAACCTTCCAGTTCTATTCATATCTATGTTCTGAAGGTATTTACAGAAGGGTTTGTTGATATCGCATTCATACCCTGATTTATATCACATTTTATTCCTAAAAACATGGCGAAATATGGAATTTTACCATAAAAATTGACTGAATGGAGTATTTTCTGATTTATGGAGTGATAAAAAGAGATATCCAAAATCCCCTCTGTAATAACCTTTGGCTCTAATATGTCAACAAAATGAAACTATAATTTTGAAAATGGCTTTATCCAATGTTCAGATTTCTGTCCTGGAATTATATGCAAATTAGTGCATATTTAAGTAGAGCATGCCTCATTTGCATATTTAAACATACAATTTCAGAAAACTTGTAATACAAAAAAGTCTTGTCTTAATATAACTAATCAACTGGGGAAGTTTAATTGTGATATCTATTAGTAAAAGATTTTACCCTATTCACCTGCAGTGTCTCCCCTTAAAAAAAAAAGATTTTTATTATTGTTACTGTTGTTAAATTTTTAAAAAAAAATTTATACTTATAACAATCCGATAATTATCGACATCGAGAAATAAAATAAAATTATCATATCCTTATCGCGATATGATTTTTTTCCATATCGCCCAGCCCTAATTACTCATTCATATCTCAGTTCCTTCCTTTTTTTTCAGAGAGCCCGTACTGAATTGTACCCATTCTGCAATCTGTTAATAAAGTTTTCAATCAGACAAATGTATAGAAAAGCTTTTATTATAACATTCGTTGCAGTAAAATCATTATGCCTCATTTAGTACTCCTGTGGAGCGCTGGTAATCTACTCGTGGGCCGCGGGGAGCTAACTTTATTAACTTTGTTATTGAGCTCTCGTCAAAATCATGGCGGACTTCCCGGAAGTATAAAACGAATAAGCGCTTGCCAATTGGTGGTAAGAACAGCACAGGCGGGTGCAAGCGGTGTGACGTAATTGGCAGAATCGACTGTCAATCAAAATTGTTCTGTTGCATTGCTTTGGTTGAGAGATAGTGCTAAGTCTTGAGCAAGACAAGTTAGTCTGTTATGAAAGCCAGTGAGTATTGTATGACTCAGACTTCAGTAGGGATGCACCGATATGAAAATTTGCCACCGATACCGATTGTTCAACTAACACAATCGGTCGATATCGATATTTGTGGCAAAAAAAAATTAAAATCTTTTCTTTTGGTAATATCTTTTTTTTTTTTTTTTTTTTTTTTTTTTTTTTTTAACTACTGTATATTTGTGTTACAAATTGTGCTCACCGATATGAACATAGGCCTCTTTACTTACTTAAAAAAAGGAAACATTAAGAAATATCTCTCTCCCAGTATGTTCTGCAGGGCTGCAGCTAGATACTAGTTATCCCAGTATGGTCTACCGGCTGGGCTGCAGCTGGATACTATTGTCTCAACCAGAGCTCTCAACCAATGAAATTTTGATTGACAGTCGATTCTGCCAATTACGTCACACACCGCTTGCACCCGCCTCTGCTGTTACCACCAATCGGCAAGCGCGTATACATTTTTTACTTCCGCTTTTGTCCGCCATTGATTTTGACGAGAGGTCTTCTACATAGAGCTGCCGCGGTATTGATTATTTCCTTACCGCACAAATTTGCAAAATATTTCCTACCGCCGCGGTTTTTACCGCACGCACACAAAAAATAAAAAAATAAACGTTTGAATGCATTTTTTTTTTTTAGTAGTAGTCTACTCTTTATAGCATATAGCCTGCCTCTAGTCTAAATGTCTATCTTTAGAGGATGACTTTGCAGCATGAATATTGTTTGGGATTCGGCAAGCACGCATTAGTTATTGAAAGTGAAACACGGATGCGCAGTTCACTCGGTGTCGCGGGCAGGGCTGGTTACCCCCCCCCCCGACCCTTTCTTATTATTATTACTATAAAGTTACTACTTTATAATAAAGGCATTCGTTTTGTGGCATTGACATTATATAGTTATACGTTCAATAACATCAGCGTATTTACCGGACCATAGCAAGCAATACTCTATTCATATCTCAGTTCCTTTCTTTGCTCAGAGCGTGCTGAGTTGTCCCATTCTGCGGTCTGTTAATAAAGTTTTCAATCAGACAAGTGTATAGAACGAAGGGCTTTTATTATAACATTCGTTGCAGACAGTAAAATCATTATGTCTCGTTTAGTACTCCTGAGGCGCGATGATAGTCCACTCCGGCGGAGAGTTAAAGCTAACGTTATTAGCCGTGTTGTGATGACCTGACATTCAGGACGTAAAAACGTGTGACGCGTCTCTCTTCTGACCAATCAGTGGTCTGCAATGTTTCACGTGACTTTTCTGGTACCCAATAGGGTCGCTTGGAACCTCGATAGACGAGTAGGGTATATCTGCAGAGCCGCAAGCCCAACGAGAGGAGGGTATTTTATTATTATTATTATAAAAAACAGCGGTGACGCGGTATTCAGCCTACTCTGCGGTGGCCGTGATGTAACAGCGATACCGCGGTAATGCGGTAATCGCGGCAGCTCTACTTCTACAACAACAATGGCGGCGCGGCCGACGTTTAGCTTTTAGCTCCGCAGGATGACTTAAACGAGGCATAATGATTTTACTGCAACGAATGTTATAATAAAACAAAGCCTTTCTATACATGTGTCTGATTGAAAACTTTATTAACAGATTGCAGAATGGGTAAAACTCAGGGCTCTATGAGCAACGGAAGGAACTGAGCTAGTATGAACGCGTAATGCTTGCTACGTTCGGGTAAATAATATGCTGATGTTATTGAACGTGTAACACTAACTATATAACGTTAATGCCACAAAACGAATGCCTTGTTAATCATAAGTAGTAACTTTGATGCAGTAGCTTGTGTGTGTGGGGGACTGGGGACGGCGTTGTGCAGGTCGCAAGTGAACTTTTTTTTGTCTTTTGACGCTACACAAATTGATGGATATTTATAGGCCACTGCCATCGGCACATTCGAGCTTATAGGCCGATTGCAGTCAACAAGGCACTTATCGGCCGATACCGATACCCGACCGATACATCGGTGCACCCCTAGACTTCAGCAATACTCATGAGCATTATAAAATAAAAACACACATGGCATGGTGGAATTAATACCATAAACATATTTCTTGACGTTTCATTTTTTTAAGTAAGTAAAGAGGCCTATGTTCATATTGGTGAGCACAATTTGTAACACAAAAAGAGAGACGTGTAGCCTATTTATTTAATATTCTATTTATTCATTTTATTATTATTTTATTTGTTGCCATGCCTAAAATAATAGTCAAGCATAGGGCTAAAACATTTTCATAAACAATAATATAATGTTTTGTTATATGGTTATAATAAAAGCTTTTCTATACATTTGTCTGATTGATTGATTGAAAACTTTATTGACAGATACACTACAATACAAGATACTGTACAATACAGTACAGCTCAGTGGACTGGAGGATGAAGACCAGAAAAAGACTTTCGGCTTTTTTACATAAGGGTCCTCCATTTTCAATTAATCAAAACATTTAGAGACATACAAATATACAGTAGTTTCATAAGAAATATATATATATATAAGAAAAAGAATTATAATTATTATATATTTTTTGCCACAAATATCGGTATCGGCCGATTGTGTTAGTTGAACAATCGGTATCGGTGGCAAATTTTCATATCGGTGCATCCCTATAGAAAATGTAGGGCGGCTGATTGGCGCAGTGGGCAAGGCGCTCACCACTAACGCAGGAGACGCTGGGTTCGAGCCCAGCTCTCAGCGTTGCTACCGGCTGGCCGGTCGTTCATACTAACACAATTGGCAAGTGTTAGAGGGTGGGAAAGCCGGTGGGTGGGGATTGGACGTTGTGGACAGCGACTCCTACAGGTCGGTTTGGTGACACCGGTGCAGCGGAAGTAGCGGGGGCAGCGTGAGCCTCCCACGCATTACTCCTCGCCACAGAGTTCGAGCTGCTGCGGTGAAAAGATGCGACAGGCTGCCTCCTCGTGTACCAGAGGGGACACGTGATGCAAGGCTTCTGTCCTCACTACAACCGACCAGTGGGACGCATAGTCTAGCAACGTTCAAGACCGGGGAGGGAAGAATTGGATAATACGAAATTGGGATAGGAGAAAAATAGAAAATGGGGAGAAAAAGTGGATAAAGAAAATGTCAACTTCAAGAGTACGTAATCAAAGCAGCATAACGACCACATACCACTTTAACATATAACCTTTAACACTTTCAGAGCCGGCCGTGTTTTCCTTTTTACCCCCTTGAATGCCCAGCAACCACTTCAATGTTAACGTTAATATCGCCTAATCTATGTTTTAAATTATGGCTATGTGTCTAATCTGCCCGTCGCATTATCAATGACCCATTTCCAGTCAACATTGTCGAAGCGGATTGTTTTTTTATCGGTTCATTTCCGTTTTATAGCATTTTGAAAAGCCCTCGTTTTCGAGAAGAAAAAAAAATAATCCCTGATAAACGCTGATGTACTGTAATATTCTAGAACGTTGTCATTGTTCGGCCTATTTATGAATAGTTTTCAAATAAACGCTAGATTATCGATAGTATATGTGTACGTATGCACGCTGGTGCCGCAAGCTGTAAATCGATTCTCTTATTTCCTGATCACTCGCACAGTCAAAACAGCCATATCACATATAGGGGGAAAGCTTATATCTCCGTGAAAACAGGTCTGATTATCCTAAGACTGGTAAAATAGATTCCTTACCTGAGATCAGATGGTATCCAAATGGATTATTCCAATTCCTGATCGACCATTCCAAAAATAGATCCTTTTATTGATCCCACGCGTATACTGTCAAACAGCGTATACACGCTGTGCTGAGGGTCCAGCATGAAGCTGATCGGCCCCGGTTACATGCGTGAGAAGTCAAATGTGGAGTCCGGGTTTTTTTTCCCCCATGCATTTTCATTGAGTCCAATCCAAAAGGGTGAATTACCATCTGGGAGACGATAGGGGGCGCTTTTTTCCACATCTGAGCGCCTGGGGTGGCTGATTTACCAACGGTAGACTCGGTTGATGAAATATGAATTCAGATCGCTAAAAAAAAAAACGAGAAAAAACGAATATTCTCGTTATGGGCATTCAACCTGCGGGGGGTAAACCCGAGAAATCTCGGGTTGGGCATACAAAGTGTTAATCAGAGCAGCATCACTGGACGACATACCACTTTAACATGACCTTTAATCAGAGTAGGGCTGTCGCGGTAACCGCATCACCGCAATCCTGCGGTGTGTCAAGGCACCCGCGGATGTAGAACAGACAACCGCGGGTAAAATAAAAGGGGCGTCATCATTTTTAACTCGGTTCATTTAATGACGAGGCGTCCGTTTTCCAGTAGCATGAGCTAACTTCACGTTTCCATACAGTTTACAACTCGCAGATGAAATCAGGATTTATTTTCATATCCCGGACTCGAGCCCCCAATGTATACCTTTTCCTGTATTAACTCTTTCAATGCCATGCCTGGTTTTCCGTTTTACCGCTTGAATGCCACCATCCGCGCCAATGTTAACGTTAATATCGCCTAATCTATGTTTTAAATTATGGCTATGTGTCTAATCTGCCCATCGCATTATCAAATACTATTTTCCAGTCAGTGCTGTGAAGGCAGATTCTTTTTTTATCGCGTCGTTTCCGTTTCAGAGCAGTTAGAAAAGCCCCCGTTTTGATATAAAAAACTGCTCATTCTGGAGCATTCTATGAAAATCGTCTTTTAGTGGAATATTCCACAACGTTGATATTCGTCGGCCTTTTTATGAAATCGGTTTCAAATAAACGCTAGATGATCAATATTATACGTGCACGCACGCACATTACGGCCGTGCACTGATAATCGCCCCGTTGATTTCCTCTCGGACTTTTACAATGAAACCAAAAGAAGACATTTCACAAAACAGCTTATAACTTCATCAAACTTACTCCGATTATCCTACCACTGATAACACAGAGTCCTTACCTGACATCAGATGGTATCCAACTGGTATATTCCAATTCCTGATCACCATTCGAAAAAATCGATAAGTGTATGGATCCAACGCGACACAGTAGATCTCTATGATCCGCAGGGTTCTGAGGCTCCAGAATGAACTGTGGTAACCCCGGCTGGATCAGTGAACTGGAAAATGTGGAGTACCGGATTTTTTTCCCCATTCATTTTCATTGAGTCCATTCCAAAATCACTTATGTCATCTGGGAGACGACAGGGGGCGCTTTTTTCCACAGTGATTGTCGGCGCCCCTCGGCTATACTCGGGTAGGCTCGGGTGATGCAATAATTGTTCAGATCGCAAAAAAAAATAAAAAATTCGAGAAATCTCGTGAGTGGCTAGCAACCACCTATAAAAAAAACGTGAGTGGCACTGAAAGAGTTAATCTGAACTGCAGTAGAGTACAGGGGAGCGTTCTCCCAACACTCCCGGGCCGAAGTGCCGGTCATGTAACTTGCTCAATGTTATTGACTAATGTTACACGCAAATGAAGTGCTGCCTCTCTCTACCGTTACACTCTGGACTACATTAACGTTTCCCTCCCTACTCTCACTTCCTTAACGTTATCATAGATATTATGATCTGTAATGTCAACTGGATAACGTTAGCTTTGTTTGCAATCTATAACGTTAGCTATATGTAGGGCTGACCTTCGATTTTTTTTTGGAATTCGAAGCTTCAGGGCCGAGATTCGATTTTAATTCGAAGCTTCGAAATAAACAAATTATAATGATAAAAAAAAAAAAAATATTATCCCTTTGATCGCCGGGGTTAAATTCATAATTTACCATCCCTCGCCAGCCCTATTTAACATGGAGAAGTTCCCCTTCTTTGCAGGGCTATAACTTTTTAAATTGTATTGCTCAATTGACATTACCATGGCCCATTCAAAGTCCTATATCTATTGTTCAGGGTGTATCAACGTTATACTTTTTCATTCACATATTCATACTAAAATACGGTCTAAAGTATAAGTATGTTTTTATCGTTTTCTGCAGCTTTCTCCAGAACTTGATTTATAGCCCCAAATGCATTATATTGATGATCAAATACAGTTTGGTAGGAATCTGTGCGAGATAAAAAATTTCAACTGGAGGTGGTTCTAGGAGTTACTACGTATGCTCTGATGTTGACCGGATGGGCGGGGGGTCGTTTATAATTCCGTGGGCAACGTTATATCATTCATCTAGTGTGGGTGATATGATCATCAGAGCAGTTAGTATCGAAGAAATTAAAAAAATAACGCTGAAACTTACCGTAGCTTCCTCGCGCCGTTGGGAGATGAGCGTGGAACAAAAAAAATTATATTATGGGATGTCGAAATATCCGATCCATTTACAGGTTGTATAATAGTATATACGTCCAAATCATGTTGTTTACCGAGTTATTGGTAACCGATCGCCATCCATTGTGTCAAGATGGAGTCCTGCTAATGATAGCGAGTGCCCGGACGAAATATGGGTGAGCACCACTTCATCCGCATCACTTCCTGTTTGGGCGAGCGGCCGATCGGCCACCAGATGGCGCTCTTGAACCGTTAGAGCAGACCTGGGCATTGTACGGCCCGCGGGATGATTCTGACCGGCCCGCGAAAGATTACATGATAATAATTGTTTTATTTTTTATTTTTTTTACATTTTATTATTATTATTTTTTTCCCTTTTTCTTTTCATGTCAACGTTCACACGCACAATATACGCTTACCTAGGATTTTACTTGATTCAACAACAAAGCAGTCGGGGCAAGCCGAAAACGGTCGAAAGTGTGGTTATTTGAAGTTTGGATTTCTTTTTTCACAACTGAGGTAGGTAGATTACATTTTTAGAGACTAAAGTACAGAAAAAGGGTACTGTTGGGTACCAGTATCGATTCAAATGTGAACGGTACCCATCCCTACTGAACACACAACTGCAGGGCAAGGGCATTTTTGCTCATGAAATGCATAGCCATGTGAAAGCCTTCATGACAAAGTTGCAATTAATTTCAAGGCAACTAGGCAGCAACAATCTCAAACACATGAAAACCCTGAAAGAAGTCAAACCATCAGCTGATCACCGGCACAGGTACTCATCCATGTTGGGAGCACTGCATGATGAATTTTCAAGGCGTTTTCAAGATTTCAAAAAGGTTGAGGATGAAATGCAGCTGGTTTCCTCTCCCTTTACCTGCAGTGTTGATAGTGCACCCACTGATTGACCTCATTGACCTGCAGTCTGATTCACTACTGAAAGAGCACTTTAAGTCAGCATCACTGCTAGAGTTCTACTCTGCAGTTCTACATGCTCAGAATATGTTGGTTCTCTTTGGATCCACCTGTGAACAGACATTCTCAGTCATGACGTTTACCAAGTCCAGGTACAGATCCTCTCTCACTGATGAACATCTGGCAGCTGTGCTTCGCATCTCCACCTCAGACATGCAACCTGACTTTGATGGACTTGTTAAAGCTCAACAGAGACTGGATTTATCACACTGAATGAAAAAAAAAAAAAAAGAGCTGAAGAACGCTAAAATGTGGAAATATAACAAGTGAAATGGGACACTTGATATATTTTTTTCTTTTTTTTGCACAGTTCTGAAAACATTAAATGTTTAATATAGGCATGTAAAGTAAAAAAGGCTACTGGGACACTTTTCTTTACACAGTTCAGTGACATGTCTTGTTTATTTTGGCTATAAGATGATGTGATGTCTTTAGAAAGCTAAGAAAATCCTTGTTTCAATAGTATATGAAACTCAAAATAATAACTGTATTTGTATAGCACTTTTTCATACATACCCTTTGTTATTAATGTTTCACATTTTGTTTATCATTTTGGAAATAAATTCTATTTGAATAAATGATATTTTTGAAAGCTAACCTCACCTTTAATAGCCAAATAATAACATACACTCTTACCAGGGGTCAAAACAATGCCATTTACTGCTTTTTATATATAAATAAAATGTATATTATGCATAATTGAGTTTGGAATTTTGGCCCGGCCCTCCAACATATTTTCAGTTGCTCATTCGGCCCCCCGGGAAAAATAATTGCCCACCCCTGCGTTAGAGAGTTGATAGGGTCTCACCAGTAGATATAATGTCTCCGGGGGAGAAATATGATTTCGATCACAGATTTTTGAAATATTGATATCAATGACGCTGTACAGCGTCATCGGCAGAATAAGCATGGCGGGGAATGACGCTGAAAAGCGTCAACGGCGATTAAAGGGTTATTATACATTAAAAAGCAAATTCATACCGTTTATACCGTATACCGTTTACCGTCCACCCCTACTTTGCTTCCATGAAATATTGTAAGCAGTCATTTGAGGCTTTATAAAAGCAGCACAATGAACACAAATCTGTCAGTGCAGAGTCCGACCTCATCTTAAATAACAAACAGCATTGCTTGTTGTAATTAACAAAGAGAGGCAGAGCTGATTTTGCTAAACAAACAAAAAAATAAAAAAGTAATCATTTTTTATTTATTTTTTACATAATCAAATTTTATTTTCATATTCGAAGCCCATCGAACGAAGCTTCGAAGTATTTAAGACAGCCTTAGCTATATGCTAGCTATCTATAACGTTAGCTATTGGCTAGTTTCCCCCAATGATGAACAATGACACGAGTTGTGATATTTAACTAGCTATGTATGTGCATTCAAATTCACTAACGTTAAAATAGTGTTATAACGTTAAATGTTCGCTCAAATAACGTTCGTTTTAAGTTGGAGAAGGGATGTGTGGGCTGCTTGCGTAGACCAGACCAGAGCCATATACAGTATATATCCCACAATGCATCACTCTTAAAGGAGCAGGCAACACCCTACTACTTTTATCACATTCAGAACGTTGAGGGACAAATAGATCGATTATCAAACATGTTTAAAATAGTTTCAGGACTCCTACGACCTTAGAATCTTTGTCTAATCACGATCGTGGGTAAACTTGCATGTCGTAATAATAAAAAAATATAGAAGTGCGGTACCACCACATCCCGCTGTGATTAGCCACACACACAACCGCGGTGGGAAAATGTCATACCGCGACAGCCCTAAATCAGAGCAGCATAACTGGACCACATACCACTTTATCATAACCTATAGAGGTCAATGGATACACAAACGTCATGTAGAATGTGTATGTGTACTTTTACTTTAGATACTGGAGTATATTCAATAGCAAATACTTCTCTACTTTTACTTAAGCAGAATTTGAATAGAGGACTTTTACTTTGACCAGAGTACTCATTTATCTAAGTATTTCTACTTTTACTTAAGTAAAAGAACTGTGTACTTCTTCCACCACTGCTTAAAAGGTATACTTCAATGTCATTTGCACAGGTGTTCAATTATTTGGGGGGAGCCCGGCTTTCGGGAGATGAGATTATATTAAATATGATGTGTTTTTGTAGTGATGCACCGATGTGAAAATTGTGGCCGATGCCGATAACCGATATTGATATTGCTGTTCTGGCCGATACCGATATTTACCGATGTCGATATCTCTGTATAGAAAACACTTTTTTATGATAATCAAATAAAGAGCTATTTTCCAAAATGCATATTTTTTTTTTTTTTTTTTTTTTTTTACTTTTGTAACTTATTTTCAGAAATTACTGATATTTTGAAACTATTTAAGGCCAAATGTAAAAAGATAAATGTAAATACATGTAAAAAATATTTAAAAAGTTAAAAAAAATATTTATATATTTTTTAATATCGGCCCTATCTTGATATCGGACCGATACAGATGTGTAAAAAAAAAACTGCCATATCGGCCGATATTATATCGGCGGCCGATATATCGTGCATCACTATGTTTTTGTATTCAAGTTGTTGTTTTTTGCGGGGCTACCGGGAGCTTTGTGGGTCTGGCGAGAGCTTGTATGGAACACGTGAGATTGTATGGAACACGTGAGAATTTAAATTGGCGCCCAAGTGCAGCCGCCAGTTAAGTGTCGCTGTGTTTTTCTTTTCTTTTTTCGCTAGTATGGTTGTGAAATTAGTATTCGATTTTACTCTTAAGTGGTATTAAAAAGTCTTCGATTTAACTTGTTGAAACCTGCAGTGTGTGTGTGTGTATAACTATTGTGTTTTTTACCTTTTCGGGGTTGTCTCTGCCAGGCGGCCATCCTGCAGCAGACATCCGACTACATCTTCAGTCTGGAGCAGGAGAAGACTCAGCTGCTGCAGCAGAACAACCAGCTGAAGCGCTTCATCCAGGTCAGCAGCCGCTTTGCCTTGTTTTATAGTCAGTAAATCAAATCAAATGTATTTGTATATATATCCCAAGATCACATGGAATAGCCCCCATGGGCTGTACAAGTCGTCTTGTACAAATCTAGAAGAAACATCACAATAGATCAAAAACAAATAAACACCATACAAATCCAAATATGCAACACTCCCAGACTTTCCCCAATGAAGATAAGGAACAACTCACTAGGGGAGCTCCAGTAGCTCACCACGTACCGCGAGTGCTATTTCAGCGCCGTGGACAACCGCGCTCGCGCGGATCTGGGGCTGAGCACGTTCGAATCCCGGACGGCAGCCGTGCCTTTCCCAGAGTGTCTACCCCCCCATCTGAACCCTTTCAGCCTGCTTCTGTCGGTCGAACTTGACCAAGTATGAATGAGAAGAAAAAGCGATAAACGCTAAAAGAACCAGGTGACTGGTCAAAGTTTAAAAAAAAAAAAAAAGGAACAACTCACTAAAAACTAGGGCTGGGCGATATGACGATATTATATAAATATCGGGTACAGTTCATTAACGATACACTTTTTAAACGTATCGTGGATATCGTGATGTTTTGCCCAAGAGGCTTGTGTCGCGTCAATCTGGTCCACACGTTGACACTTTTGAACAGCGCCGCCCCACACACACACTACTGCATCAAAAGTTACTACTTATGATAACAAAGGCATTAGTTTTGTGGCATTAACGTTATATAGTTACACTTTCAATAACATTAGCGTATTTACATAGCAACGACCGAGGTCGACCTATATAGCAAGCATTAGTCGTTCATATCTCAGCCTGTGCTGACTCAGTTGTGCCCATTCTGCGGTCTGTTAATAAAGTTTTCAATCAGACAGATGTATGGAAAGGCTTTTATTATAACATCCGTTGCAGTAAAATCATTATGCCTCCAGTCGTTTAGTCCTTCTGCGGAGCTAAAAGCTAAACGTCGGCCGCGGCGAGCTACCGCTGCCATTGTTATTGTCATTGAGCTCTCCAATGGCGGAAGTAAAAAATGAATACGCGCTTGCCGATTGGTGCTAAGAACAGCAGGGCGGGTGCAAGCGATGTGACGTAATTGGCAGACGCGACTGTCAATCAAAATGATTCTGTTTGCCGACTGAATGAATGAGTGAATGAATGAATGAAAACTTTATTTAACAGATTGCAGAATGGGTACAATACAGTACGGCTCAATACATACAATTGTTAAGGGGATGCAGATCAGAGAAAGACGTTTGTCTTGTTTCCATCAGGGTCCCCCATTTTCAATTCATATAGCATATAGAACGTTATTAACAGATTGCAGCATGGGTACAATACAGTACAGCTCAATACAACAACAGTCAACAGCGGACTGGAGGATGCAGACCAGAGAAAGACTTTCGTCTCGTTTACATCAGGGTCCCCCATTTTCAATTCATCATATTTCATATCTAAATCATATAATATCTCATTGCTAAATATATGCAATATATAATCTAATAATCCAATAATCTAAATCTAACATATAATATAAAAATGCTAAATGCATGGGTATTTTATTTTGTCTTTAATGTTAGCTTGCAAACTCAAATACTGTCTTGGTAAGCCTCATAATGAATTTTGGGGGAAAAAAGAAAAACATTGTGATGCGTATCGTGTATCGCCGAAAGGTCAGAAAATATCGTGATATCATATTTAGGCCATATCGCCCAGCCCTACTAAAAACCTAGCAATAGGAAACCGTAGTAGCTTCTGGTCCATGGTGGAAAATGACTAGTCTATAAAACTAGTTAGTTATAAAAGGACTCGCCACTAGATGTAGTCTGTGGCCGGTAAATTGGTTTATTCTAGGGATGCACCGAATGGGAAATTCTTGGCCGAATACCGAAAATAGGAAACAGTTGGCCGAATGCCGAAAGGCTAAATATGATTAACCCATCTCCCGCCAATATCGCTGTTCAGCGTTATTGCCCGCCATGCGTTGTCTGTGCCCGCCATGCGTTGTCTGCCAATATCGCTGTACAGCGTGTTTCAAGGTCATATTTCATATTTTCGTCATGGAATTCATATTTCACCCACGGAGCCTTGTCATATGCTGCGGGAGCCATCACAACTCTGCAACGCTTCAATACCGCCACCTGGTGGCCGATCGGCGAGTTGCCAAACCGGAAATGCCCGTTTCAGTTCGGTCCGTCCCCTAATTCCGTCCGGCCACTCGTTTATCGTCCCGGGACTCAATCCACACACCGTGGACATGGATCGTTGCCATAACTCAATAAACAACATGATTTGGGCGTATATTAGTATTATACAAACCGGAACTGGATCGCCTCGATCCCCACCACATAACTGGGATCGGTTTGTTCCACTCTCATCGCCCAACGGTACGAGGAGACGGACGTGCGTTTCAGCGTTTTTCTTTATCATTTTCGATACAAACTGCTCTGATCAATATATCACCCATACTACATAAATCATTTAACGTCGGTCACGGAATTATAAACGACCCCCCCCCCCCCTCCGTTCACCCCGCAGATGATCAGTCATAACGTTTAGGACCATGTACAGTTTACATTTTTAATATAGCATGGATCGGTATCAAACTGCATTTGATAATCTAATATATGCATGTATGCCTATATCTCACGTTCTATGAAATACTGCAGAAAACGATAAAAACATATTTATACTCTAGACTGTATTTTCGTATGAATGTGTGAATGAAAAAGTAAAACGTTCCTACATCCTGAACGATAGATAATTGATGTTGAATTGGCCATAGTAATGTCAATTTAGCAATACAATTTAAAAAGTTATAGCCCTGCAAAGAAGGTGAACATCTCCATAGACAAATAGCGCTGGCAGAGAAGGGTTTAGGATGATCAAAGTGGTGGCAGAGAATGGGTTAATATAATATATATATATATATATAATGTATTTATTTTTTACCAATGTTGTTCAGCTACCCGATTATGGCACAAGACATGATTATGGCAAAACTTAACTTAAATAATAATCACTATTATGGGTCCATAAAACATTTATTCAGCAGATTTGAATGCATACATTAATTCCAGACTGACTGCTGAAAGATTGTACAATTTAAACATTTTCTCAAAATGTGCATTAAAGTCGAGTGCATTTTCTTTTCATATTTTCTTTTCTCTGTAGGATAACTACAACAACGTGCATTCAGAACAAAGCCAAGGTGCTTTAAAACTGTATAAAGTTCTAGGTCAGTAGGCCTACAACAAAATTGTGTAAATAAAGACTAACAGCCGGGCCTTCAACAACAACAAATGCACCTATACGTGCATGCATACAAATGTGCAAACTGGATAAATCCACATCAATGTAACTATTTACAAATTAAATTACAATTTGAATTTCAAGAATCTGCAAATAAGGCTGTCTGTCCTCATAAGCAAAGTAGTAAACATTGTATCATTTAGATACATAAAGTGCAAACTGGATACAACATCCACAATCAATTACAAATGAATAGGGATGTAACGATGCATCGATCCTAATGTGACGATTCAACTGCATCGATTTGAAATTTTTAGAAAAAGAGAAAAATTTAATTTCTTATGTTTTTTTTTTTATTGTTTTTTTGACCTATAGTCCATTCATGCTGAGTGAATCAGTTCCCCCAGCCACATTTGTGTATAAAAAGTTTTTTTGGGGAATTAACTGATAGAAAATGTATCTAATCGAATCGTGGTCAAATGAAGAGATTTCATGATGCATTGAATCGTTGCCTGAAGAATCGTAATCGAATTTAATTGTTGTGAGGTCGCATCGTTACACCCTACAAATAAAATTTCAAGAATCTGCAAATAAGGTGGTCTGTCCTCATGAGCAATGTAAACATTGTATCATTTAGATACCGAAAATACAATATATTGAACACTGCTGTCATTTCCTCCTAATGATAACCTGAGATGGTGAATTATAGCTCACTAGGGCTGCAACTAACGATTATTTTGGTAGTCTACTAATCTAATTATTTTTTCGATTAGTCTACTAACGATTATTTTTGTCACACCCTCCATCTCTGTTTCCTGTGGGCAGTGGGCACGGCTCCTTTTCCGGGCTCCAGTGCATGTTTTACCTCACATGCTCAAGTCTGCACACCTGTGAATGTCACCCTGTTGTCCAGTCCCTCTGCCTTAACAGTTAACTTAACTTATTACATGGCGTTTTAACATTCGCCAAAATGCTTGATTGTGATTGGTCAATAGCGCTCCGTTACCCCTAGCAGCGGTCAATTATTTCTCGATAATTGACCGCTGCTATGGGTAACGCGCAATAATGACCGCTGTTAGGGGTAACAGAGCGCTATTGACCAATCACAATCAAGCATTTTGATCACAGTCACGAAAGCTATAACCTCGTTCCCAGCTTTATCTCGCACAGCTGCACTACATCAGGTTAAATCAAGTCCACACCTGCCACCGATGACAGAGGAGCCACAGAACAACTGCGTCTGCATTTGATCTCGTCTTGTCTATGATGTCAAATGAATTAGGTATATTGTTGGCGAGTTAGCCATGTAATAAGCGGGATAATGTATAGCTATACTCTGTCATTGTCGCAAAATAATTGACCTTCACTGCGTTCCAGAACGCAGTGTCGGTCAATTATTTTGCGACAATGACCTCGTAGCTATACATTATCCCTTACATAACATGATTCCATAGCAAATAAAAATAATGACTCATGAAACATTTGAATTTGGATCTTAACACTTTGAATGCACATCACGAGATATCTCGTGTTATCAGCCCGCCCCTGAATGCCCATCACGAGAATTGTCGTTTAATTTTTTTTATTATCGATCTGAATTCATATTTCATCAACCGAGTCTACCGTTGGTAAACCAGCCCCACCAGGCGCTCAGATGTGGAAAAAAGCGCCCCCTATCGTCTCCCAGATGGTAATGCACCCTTTCAGGGTTAGAAATTAACATTTTTTTTCAAGGGCTTTTTTTGCCCCCCTTAATTGCTTTTCGGGGGCTTTTTTTGTATTTCGGGGGCACAACATTTTTATAATGAAAATTAACAAAGATTATAAAACATTGTTGACACTTTTTTTTACAGTCTTCGTCCCTATGTTTGATAACGTAATGTTAATGTCTCCATATATAGGGCTCTACACTAACCTTTTTCCCAAGGAGCACATGTGCTCCTAAATAAAATGTTAATAAATAAAATCTAAATACAAATTTAGGAGCACACAGACATTTAGGAGCACAGTGACAATTGTTCAAGTAACACACACACACACACACACGATGTGTGACATCATGGCTTGGTTTCATGTTTTGAGGTACCTTCAATTATCTGTAAATAATACATACATACTCTATCTAAATAGATTACATATTATTGTCCCTGAGTGAGGGCAAGTTGTGTTGTTGTCTTGATATAATAACCGGTTGCCTCTGGATCAATGAATGTCTAATATTGAATAACAATATTAGATATTTTATTTTTAACATCCCTAATTCCAACAGTCAAGAGGCTTGTTTCAAATTGATGAAAAACCCCACACACGCAACGTTTGTGAGTATAGGCTCTGGCCAGATCGATCAATGAAATACGTTGCACGCTCAGCGCTGTGGAATGAAGGAAATGCGCATCGGGATCGGATTTGGATGTTATTCTTTTGGAGTTGTGTTACAAATGGAATGGTCTTTCCCCGCCGAACACAAGTTACTTAACGTTACACAGCCAGGTCGCGCTATGCAGATGCTTAGCTTGCTAACGTTAAGATAGCAGTGTAATGCTTGATGAGAGCAGAGCGCTCTCTCTGTGTTCGCAGCACCTCTCAAGTGCCTGTAACACGCAGCGGGCCCCGCCTCCCTCCTCCTTGGAACAAACATTCCACCCAAAAACTGAATTTCAGTCCAGTTTCAATCTGAACTATTAACAGCGGAGCTGTTTTGTAATTCTTCACAATCACTTGTCTGTCTCGCACACTGCAAGTAAATGATTTTTCCGGTTTGCACACACACATTATTAGGGGCAATACGAGGGAAATGCTCGCACTGTAGAGCATATATATAATTATATATATAATTAGTAAACTGTCGGGGGCTTTTTTTGCCCCCCTTAACTGATATTCGGGGGCATTTGGTCAATTTTCGAGGGCATTTTGCCCCAAGCCCCCGTTAATTTCTAACCCTGCACCCTTTTGGATTGGACTCAATGAAAATGGATGAAAATGGATGTGTTTTACAGTATATGCGTTGGATCAATAAAATTATCGATTTTTGGAATGGCGATCAGGAATTGGAATAATCCATTTGGATACCATCTGATCTCAGGTAAGGAATCTATTTTACCAGTCTTAGGATAATCAGACCCGTTTTCACAGAGATATAAGCTTTTCCCCTATATGTGATATGGCTGTTTGACTGCGAGCGATCAGGAACTAAGAGAATCGATATTCAGCTTGCGGCACGGCACCAGCGTGCATACGTACACATATACTATCGATAATCTAGCGTTTATTTGAAAACGATTCATAAATAGGCCGAAAAATTACAACGTTCTAGAATATTACAGTACAGGGCGTTTATCACGGATTCTTTTTTTTCCCCTTGAAAACGAGGGCTTTTCAAAATGCTATAAAACGGAAATGAACCGATAAAAAAAACAATCCGCTTCGACAATGTTGACTGGAAAATTAGTCATTGATAAGCGACGAGCAGATTAGACACATAGCCATAATTTAAAACATAGATTAGGCGATATTAATGCTAACATTGAAGTGGATGGTGGGCATTCAAGCACTAAATGTGCGCCCCCTGCTGGGCACTGAAAGTGTTAAGCAACTTGCTTAAATCAAAATGTATTTGAATAACATAAATACAATACAACAATCAATCATAACTAAATAAATAAATAAAATAATACAAATTAACACTTTGGCTGCCTAAGGTTAAATTCATGATATACCATAGATTGCCAGCGCTATTTGTCTATGGAGAAAGTCCCCTTCTTTGCAGGGCTATAACTTTTTAAATTCTATTGCTACATTGCCATTATTAGGGCCCATTCAAAGTCCTATATGTATTGTTCATTGTGTAGCAACGTTAAACTTTTTCATTCACATATTCATAGTAAAGTATGGTCTAATGTATAAGTATGTTTTCATCTCTTTCTGCAGCTTTCTCCAGAACGTGATATATAGCCCCAAATGCATTATATTGATGATGAAATACAGTTTGATGGCAATCAGCGCGATATAAAAAATTCCAACTAGACGTACTTCTAGAAGTTACTACACGTCATCTGATGTTGACCGGATGGGCGAGGGGGCGTTTATAATTCCGTGGGCAGCGTTATACCAATCATCTAATGTGGGTCAAATGTTGATAATAGCAGTTAGTATCGAAGACGGTAACGTTACACGCTGAAACTCACCCCAGTCTCCGCGCGCCGTTGGGCGATCATCGTCGAGTAGAAATCTTATCATTATGGGATATATTTTTACCCGGTCCATCTCCAGCTTGTATAATGGTATATACGTCCAAATCATGTTGTTTATCGTGTTATTGCCAATCGATCACCGTGTAGCGTGACGAGCCAGAGTCCCATGACCTATAGCGAGCGCCCGGAAGTACTACGGACGTCTAGGACAACCTCTATGCAACATCCTGTTTGGCAATTGCGCCGATCGGCCACCAGATGGCGCTCCTGAACCGCCAGAGAGCTCAGTGGGTCCTGCTGGTGGATCTCAGGCCAGCGGAGGGGACATATGAATCCGATCGCAGATTTTTGAAATATTGATATAAGGACGACGTAACGCGTCCTCCGGCAACTTTAGCATGGCCAGCAAAGACGTCTAAAGACGGTTCCTGGCAGTCAAAGTGTTAAAGTGCAAGTGTTTAAATGTAAACAAAGAAAGAAAATAGTTAGCAGCATCTGCCCCCAGCACCGCAGCTGATGGGGATGTAACTTGGTCCAGTAGGGTGACTTGGAACAGCTGTAGGGGGAGAGGAGAGGAGGATGACAGATCAGACAGACTTCTATGTCTTTTGCTTACTGTGTGTGAGAGGAGTGTGTGTGTATGTGTGAAACTTTATTTTAGATGATGTACTGCATAATGCCATTAACGTTAAACCATGGGAAAGCTAGTTGGAACTTGGCTGGCTAGGCTACAGACAGCTCACGTTAGCACAGAGTGTCGTGTTTTTGCAGACTGACTAGCTAAGTAAGATTGTGCCACACACTGCCACATTGAGTATATGTGTATATAAAAGCAGCAATGCTGTAAGCTTGGCGCTGTTGTTTAGCTAACGTTACGTTACATACAACATGTCATACCGCAGCCTCGGTATAACTGAAATAGCGTGCAGCAACGCTGTAGCTTGGCGCTGTTTAATGTTACATACAACAACAACATACCGCAGCCTCTATAAGCCCCAGCAATAGAGTTCGCTTAGCAAGCATTATCCATATCCATGAGACGTTCTGTTTTCCAACATGTAAGCTAACGTAAAAAATACAATACTATGGCTAACTATCTACCCATGTTCCGAAGCTCCGGGGTGCGTGCATTCTTTCTTCTTCTTACCCGGGCCATTACTACAGAATGCAGTCAGACAATGGAAACGATACTGCCCCCAGCACTTCCTGTAGTGCATTGCAGTTACAAATGAACATTTGCATCTAAGATTTGTTTTATACGACGCAAAAATTCCCCGTCTGCGATTTTTTATGATCGCCGCTGTCGATTATGTCGACTAATCGTTGCAGCTCTATAGCTCACAATGAAAATTGTTCAGGAAAGTGGGTATAGAGTAGACATGTAGAACTAGATAAGCTTATGATAAACCTATGGTAAGCCAGCCTTGTCTACTTATTAAGGAAAAGTGGGAGGTTCTTTTTAATGAACACTGAGTAGCTTCTCTGCTTTATCAGCCATAAGTCTGTTCCTCTTCTCATCAAGCACATGAGAGGCAGCGCTGAACAGTCTCTCGCTGTCAGTGCTTGTGCATGGAGCATTCAAATACTTGCGTGCCACCTTGGCCAGGTCAGGAAAGCGGTCTTGTTTGTTTCTCCAGTATCCAAGAGGGTTCTCGCTTCTGGGGATGGGTACTTCTGAGAGATAATCATCTAACTGTTGAGCGGTTGAGCTCGTCACCAGCCTGGCGTTTGAGAGAAGGATTTAAGATTTTATTTAAAATAGGGACAGTGCATAATGAAGATTTAGTCAAATGTATTTACGCATGCCAGATCACTTGGCAGAAAAATGTAATCATCTGACATGTAAAAGAAATTTACAAGATTTGGAGCATATTACATAGCAGCACATACAGTACTAATAAATCTCACATTCAGTAGCACATAGTACTAGGGCTGTAACGAATGTCATTTTTTAACATTCGAAGCTTCGATTGAAGTATTGGAACGAAGCTTCGAATGTCTATTAAAAAAAAATTACTTTAAACTAAATCCTCAATTTTTATAAAGTGATTAATCTGATTAAATGAGTATTTTTCTTTTATTAAATCAACTTTCTTTAATGAATATAACTCCAGTTTCATCAACATAAATAATCCAATAAGGGCACGGTTGGTATGAAAGTGATGGTGACGTCTTATGTATAATATTATAATAATAGTGTAGCCAAACCCCCATTGGGTTAAACAGATAGAAAATAATAATAATAATAATAAAAAATTTAAAATAAAATGTATTAAAAATTCGAATGTTGATTTAGAATTCAAATGTCAACATTATGATCGAAGCATTCGGTACAGCCCTACATAGTACAGTAAGTAACCAAGTCACAACAGAGTAGCCTACCTATTTGGGGTACTATTCTCTTCCATGATCTCGTTGAACATATCAGACAACGAGGGTGGTTCCCCTCTCTCCTCTTCCTCCTCCTCTGCCTCTGCTGTAGACAGACGAGCCCTTTTTTCTGTGGTCTGCGTCACGTCTCCTGTGCTGTGCGCAGCAGCCTCCTCTCCAAGTGGGTTCTCCTCCAACACAGCCTGGATCATGTCTCGTGCGCTTTGCTTTTTCCCTCCATCAAAATAATGATCTTTATATCATGGGTCAAGTACAGTCGCGATACAGTACAGGGGATCAGAGTAGATATCAGCAAAACGTGTGTTGACAGACTCCAAGAGTGTACTTTTCATAGTTTTTACTCCGCGGTCCGTTTCAACCTCTTTCCTTAGAAGACGCTTTAGAGCCGCAATTAAAGGGACGACGTCTGCCACCGATGCGTCAGATGAGTTAATCTCTCTAGTTAGCTGTTCAAATGGGGCAAGAATGAAGGCGGCTGAG
Source organism: Notolepis coatsorum (assembly GCF_963971535.1). Taxonomy (NCBI): domain Eukaryota; kingdom Metazoa; phylum Chordata; class Actinopteri; order Aulopiformes; family Paralepididae; genus Notolepis; species Notolepis coatsorum. The sequence continues at coordinate 103,065,746 of NC_140171.1, forward strand.
TGGCGCAGTGGGCAAGGCGCTTGCCACTAACGCAGGAGATGCTGGTATCGAGCCCAGCTCTCGGCGTTGCTACCGGCTTGGCCGGCCGTCATACTAACACAATTGGCAGTGTTAGAGGGTGGGAAAGCCGGTGGGTGGGGATTGGACGTTGTGTGTGACGCCGGTGCGGCGGAAACAGGAAATATCGGGGGCAGAGTGAGCCTCCCACGCGTTACTCCTCGCCACAGAGTTCGAGCTGCTGCGGTGAAAAGATGCGACAGGCTGCCTCCTTGTGTACCGGAGGGGATGCGTGATGCAAGGCTTCTATCCTCACTACAGCCTACCAGTGGGAGGCATAGTCTAGAAACGTTCAAGACAGGGGAGGGATGAATTGGAAACACGAAATTGGGATGGGAGAAAAATAGGAAAAAATTGGGAGAAAAAAGTGGGGCAAGAATGGAGTGAATGTTCTCTATTAACACTTTGATTACCACTGGTGAACATGGTAAAACCCCGTTAAATGCCAGCACCCACTTCAATGATAGCGTTGTGAACGCATAATCTCTGTCTTAAATTATGGCTATGTGTCTAATCTGCCCGTCGCTTATCATTGACTTGTTTGCAGTCAACATTGTCGAAACGGATTGTTTTTTAATCTGTTCATTTCCGTTTTATAGCATTTTGAAAAGCCCTCGTTTTTCAGGAAAATATATAGATTCCGTGATAAACGGCATTTACTGGAATATTCGGGCATACACAAAAACGTTGTCATTTTTCGGCCTATTTATGAATTGTTTTCAAATAAACGCTAGATTATCGATGTGTACTTATGCACGCTATAGAAGCGGGCTGAAATATCGATTATCTCATTTCCTGATCGCACACACACACACACATATGGGACACGTTGATATATCTGTGAAAAAAGCTCTGATTATCCCAAGACTGGTAAAATAGATTCCTTACCTCAGATCAGATGTTATCCAAAAAGATTATTCCAATTCCTGATCGCCATTCCAAATATCGATCGCGTTTATTGATTCAGCGTTGGGTGCTGGAAATACATAATCCACACATTTATGAGGGCCGGCGATCACTTGGTCTCTTCAGTTGGCTTGACGGAAAAGTAAAATGAGGAAACTGCCCCCCCCCCCCCCCCCTTCATCAGTCTAAACTAATGGGGTGCAGTTACACAGGGAGAGACGATAGGGGGCGGTATCTTCCCAATTGAGCTCAGAGAGACTCTGCAACACTATCGTGAGGCTCGATTGATGAAATATGAATTCAAATCGCCAATAAAAAAAATACGACAAACAAACGCTATATGTCGTTGGCGGCACTCAACTGGCGGCATGAACTAACGACTTATAGCGTCGTTGGCATCCAAAGTGTTAACATCCACTGGTTTGAAGTGAATGATCATGATCTGCGCTGTATGTAGCCAAGGTTCGCTTTTGAGCAAAGAGGCTTTCCAGCATAAGTACTGTTCCACCGTGTACTCATCTTGTTGGAACCGTTTCGTTGTTACTCCAAGCTCATCTTGAATTGTCTCTAGGCATAAAAAAAAATTGTTTGTTTCCTGTTGGTTGTCAGTTAAGGCATGGGTAGGTAGGGAATTTATTTTATTAAATTTTTTTATTTTATTCTTTCCCACGGCGACTATGGATGGGGAATTTCTTTATTTAATTAAAATGTTCACAGTAACATGGATGCATGTACTCTGCCAGCATGTTTAATATCCATAATACTAAAGGTTTGACTAAGATTTCCATGAAACTTTATTCTAAAAAAAAAATATATATATATATATATATATATATATATATATCCAGCTGCAGAACGGCAGACAAGCCACACTCTCAGACCCAAACGCATTTCCTTTGATTTAATTATACGTAAATGATTTATGTCAAGGATTGCAATGCCTCGCTTGAATGAAGTTAACTTTTCACCTGGATAACGTCAACATTCAGGGTGAATGTAATGTGAGAAATTGGGATTAAAAAAAATTAAAAAAATTGGGTCTGAGATTTTGGCTGGTCTGCCGTTCTGCAGCTGGATACTATTGGTTTGTTTTGGCAAAATTCTTCTGCTCTGTGACAATAAATAAATGAATGATGATATGCAATTTAAAACCAAAACTAAGGCATCAGTATGAGTTTAAGACGTGAACATGGTCATGTTTGTTGAATAAAAAAAAAAAGATTGCGATCGAAACGTTGTCCTGTTAACACTTTCTTCGCCAGGCTTATGTACATAATTATACCATCCTCTGCCAGCTCTATTTGTCTATGGAGAAGTTCCCCTTCTTTGCAGGGCTATAACTTTTTAAATTGTAGGGCGGCTACGTGGCGTAGTGGGCAAGGCGCTCGCCACGAATGCGGAGACGCTGGGCTCGCCTGTTCGAGCCCCGCGCTCCACATTGCTTTCAGTTTAGCTGGTCGTTCATACTAATACACATTGGCCGTATTAGGGGGTGGGAAACTGATGGGTGGGGATCGGGCGTTGTGGACAGCGACTCCTACAGGTCGGTTGGTGCGCCTGCGCAGTAGAATCAGGAAGTGTCGGGGGCAGCGTGAGCCTCCCACGCGTTACTCCTCGCCACTGAGAGATCGAGCTGCGCAGGTGAAAAGATGCGACTGCTGTTACCTCAAGTACCGGAGGGGACTTGTGCTATGTATGACTTAGTCCACATTGCAGCCGGCTTGTGGGAGGCAAGAAACAGCGTTCGTGACAGGGGAGGGTTGAATTGGATGATACGAAATTGGGATAAGAGAAAATATAGAAAATGGGAGAAAAAGTGGATCAAAAAAAAAAAAAAAAATGTAAATTGTATTGCTAAATGGACATTACTATGGCCCATTCAACGTCAATTATCTATCGTTCAGGACGTAGGAACGTTATACTTTTTCATTCACATATTCATACTAAAATACGGTCTAAAGTATAAATATGTTTTTATCGTTTTCTGCAGCATTCTCCAGAACGTGATTTATAGCCCTAAATGCATTATATTGATGATCAAATACAGTTTGATAGCGATCTGCGCGAGATAAAAAATTTCAAATGGACGTGCTTCTAAAAGTTACTACTTATCATCTGATGTTGACCGGATGGGGGGGGGTCGTTTATAATTCCGTGGCCAACGTTAGATGATTCATCTAGTGTGGGTGATATGATCATTAGAGCAGTTTGTATCGAACACGGTAAAAAAAAAAACGCTGCCTGAAACTCACCGCAGCTTCCTCGTAGCGTTGGGCGATGAGCGTGGAGCAAAAATATTCCTATTATGGGATGTTGAAATATGCGATCCATTTACAGGTTGTATAATAGTATATACGTCCAAATCATGTTGTTTATCGAGTTATTGGTAACGGATCACTATCCATTGTGTCGCGCTCGAGTCCCGGCACCTATAGCGAGTGATCGGACCGAATTTGGATGAGCACCAGTTTCCGGTTTGGGCGATCCACCGATCGGCCACCAGATGGCGCTCTTGAACCGTTGGAGAGTTGAGAGGGGATCAACAGTAGATCTCAAGTCTCCGGGGGAGAAATATGATTGCGATCACAGATTTTTGAAATATTGATCTCAATGACGTGTTACGGCGTCATTGGCAGAATTAGCATGGCGGGGGAATGACGAGTTTAGGCGTCCTTGGCAGAGAAAGTGTTAATAAAATAAGTTATATTCAACACATATTCAATCAATATCTGAAATGGGGGGGGAAATAACCTTCTTACTGTCCTCTACTGTCATGCACTCTTCGTAATATACTAACATACGCTGTAGCACTCAAGTTTGAACACTTTCATGAACATTGTTACTTAGCTGTAAGAGTTGTACCCTTCTTGCTGACTTGTACCGGTAAGTCGCTTTGGATAAAAGCGTCAGCTAAATGACAATGTAAATGTGGAGCCTGTTATTCTGAGCAGCAACACCCTCTCTGCCTTCCAGGAGTTCAGTGGCTCATCACCCAAGAGGAGGAGAGCGGAGGAGAAGGATGAAGGCATCGGCTCCCCGGATGCCCTGGAGGAGGAGAAGGGAGAGGAGCTGAGGAGGGAGATGCTGGAACTCCGTCAGCAGCTGGACAAGGAGCGTGCGGCACGTATCATCCTGGAGGAGCAGGTGAGAGAGATGAGATGAAAGTCATGGTGGAGGGACAGGTGAGAGAAAGAACCATGGAACTAGCAGAGAGAAGGTTGTTGTCATGGTGGAGGGACAGGTGAGAGAAAGAACCATGGAACTAGCAGAGAGAAGGTTGTTGTCATGGTGGAGGGACAGGTGAGAGAAAGAAGCATGGAACTAGCAGAGAGAAATAACCATGGAACTAGCAGAGAGAAGGTTGGTGTTATCATGGTGGAGAGACGGGTGAGAGAGAGAACCATGGAACTAGCAGAGAGAAGGTTGTTGTCATGGTGAAGGGACAGGTGAGAGAAAGAACCATGGAACTAGCAGAGAGAAGGTTGTTGTCATGGTGGAGGGACAGGTGAGAGAGAGAACCATGGAACTAGCAGAGAGAAGGTTGTTGTCATGGTGGAGGGACAGGTGAGAGAGAGAACCATGGAACTAGCAGAGAGAAGGTTGTTGTCATGGTGGAGGGACAGGTGAGAGAGAGAACCATGGAACTAGCAGAGAGAAGGTTGTTGTTATCATGGTGGAGGGACAGGTGAGAGAAAGAACCATGGAACTAGCAGAGAGAAGGTTGTTGTCATGGTGGAGGGACAGGTGAGAGAGAGAACCATGGAACTAGCAGAGAGAATGTTGTCATGGTGGAGGGACAGGTGAGAGAGAGAACCATGGAACTAGCAGAGAGAAGGTTGTTGTTATCATGGTGGAGGGACAGGTGAGAGAAAGAAGCATGGAACTAGCAGAGAGACTGTTGTTGTTATCATGGTGGAGGGACAGGTGAGAGAAAGAAGCATGGAACTAGCAGAGAGAAAGAACCATGGAACTAGCAGAGAGAAGGTTGTTGTTATCATTATGATGGAGGGACAGGTGAGAGAGAGAACCATGGAACTAGCAGAGAGAAGGTTATTATCATGGTGGAGGGACAGAAATTTCAAACCTTTATTTCAACTCGTAAGACACTGAGTTTACCCTAATTTACAGCGACAACGAGCTTACAAAAGAAGACACGGTTTAGGAATAGAAAATCGGCTAAGATGGTTACAAGTATTTTATATATATATTTTTGCCAAGCATGTTTTTCGTCTGGTGAAACACACAAAACGATCACAAAACTGTGATCGGTAGAAAAACACGTTTCAGATTCGGTCAAATAGACATAGAATTAGGGCGGCTGGGTGGCGCAGCGGACAAGGCGCTCGCAAGATACCCTGGTATCGAATCCAGCTGTCAGCGTTGCTTCCGGCTTGGCCGGCCGTCATACTGGCTTGATTGGCAGAGTCAGCGGGAGGGAAGCCGGTGGGTGGGTCTGGGTCGTTGTGGACAGCGACTCCTACAGTTCGGTCGGGGCGCCTGCACAGCGAGGGAAAGATCTAAGAGAGGTAGTGTGACCTTCCACAAGTTACACTCTCCCAGTGAGAGTCCGCGCTGCCAGGTGAAAAGAAGCGGTGGGCTGGGTACACATGTGTCGGAGGAAGCATGTGATAGTCTCCGCCCTCCCAGACCGACGGTAGGGGGTAGAGTGCGCAACGACCAGGAAGGGGATTGGGAAATGGCATAACGACTAACATTGGGAGGGGAGAAAAAAAACAACGGAAAAAGGAGGGGAAAAAAAGATTTAAAAAAAAAACATAGAATATACCTTACCTTAGCCAGAAGGTATTCCAAAAAGAATAATTCCAAGTGATCGCATCGCCATCATGATTACCAGTGTATATGTCTATACACGTTTCAATGGTAAAATACGCTTAGGCAACGGAATTTCGAGGCGATCAATGTGAATCTATGTTCAAGCAGGAGGAGGGGCCCCTACCAAGAAAAGAAAAAAAGAGGAGGCCGCGTATCAATACCAAGCCATTCCAGTTTAGTTCTAGTGTATGTGGATGTGCCAAAGTGATTCAGATCGCTCCGGGCAAGTCTGTAGAGCGGGGATCAAAGTAAAAAGATCAAATGATCCAAAAACGTAATATTACGTGATTGGCACCCAACACATGGCGAGCAAACACGTAATATTACGTGGATGGCACTGAATGAGTTAATAGGTAAAGTAAATATTGGAGAATTATGTCTTAAAATTTCTAAACGCTTCCTCGTGTGTGTATCCAGGTGCGTGCTCTGGACAGCCATCTACACCCAGAACGCCTGAAGGTGATCACCCAGCAGGTGCAGGAAGAGCAGGCCCACCTCCAGAATCAGACTCTGTTACGACTGCAGCAGATCCACGAGAAGGCCACCGACAGACACACACAGAGCACACAGGTTAGACGCACATTTCCGATAATTTATTTTTGTATCCATTCATTTGTGACGTCATTCAGGGTTTCTTCCCGCAATTCAACACAGTGCTCTTGTTCGGTGGTCACTCACTCGCAGGCAGCTGCAGAGCAGTGAAAAGCATAAAAGCTAGATGTAAACGTAGAAGTGGAATATATCTAGATGTAAACGTAGAAGTGGAATATATCTAGATGTAAACGTAGAAGTGGAATATATCTAGATGTAGAAGTGGAATATCTAGATGTAAACGTAGAAGTGGAATATATCTAGATGTCGAAGTGGAATATTTAGATGTAAATGTAGAAGTGGAATATATCTAGATGTAGAAGTGGAATATCTAGATGTAAACGTAGATGGTTGCTGATGGTGTCCATGTTTGTATCAGGACTAATGCTGGCTCTAATTGAAGTTATTTTGTTATTGAAGAATAATGCTAGTTCTTCACATTTTGATGCAGATGACTGTGGAGGGGTGGGGGCAGTGTTGAGTAGCTGGTCGATGGCTCAGAATAATATTCTAGAATTTCCAACATTCTCTGTGATAATATTAGAAAAATAGTCCTTTCTTGCCACTCGTATTTCTTTGTTATAGGCAGTCATGGCTTCCTTATATATATCGCAGTGGACTGTGAGCTTGGTTTTCCTCCATTTTTGTTCAGCAGCTCTACAGATTCTCTTTGTCTGACCAACACTGCTATTATTTAACCACAGGGAGATTTAGTCACTTGGACTTGTTTTTTTTACCTTTAATGGAGCGACAGCATCCAGTGTATATGATAGGCCGGTTGTTGTTGAGATTTTCAGCCATGCAGTTTAAAGAACAGTAGAGGCTGGAATGGATGGTTCAGTTTGTCTCATGATGTTTGAGAACTTCTCTTCTGTGATGTCATCTAGTACTCTTCGCTTTACAACGGTTACCTTTTTTTTGTCTCTGTTAAGTTTAGGTTAACAGTGATGGTCAGATATAGGTAATTCGATTACTGATACTTTATCAATGTTCAGGTAAGGAATGTGTACCCGGTTGACCCCGTTTGCTCTGGTCTGTGTCTCGTCCCCCAGGTGCTTGCTCCAACCACACCACCCGCCCCCACCCACCACCCCACGGTCATCGTGCCCGCCCCCGCACTGACCCAGCACCATCACGTCACGGTGGTCACCATGAGTCCAGCCATTAACGCCAGCACAGTGTCCACGTCCCGGCAGAACCTGGACACCATCGTACAGGTATGTGCGTGTCTTGTGTGTTTTCAGGGTATTAAAAAGTATTACATTCATAATTCTCAGTTTAAAGGCCTTAACTCATTCAGCGCCAGCCATTAGACGGGGCCCGTTGTAGCTAGGCCGCGCTTTAAAAGATAGGAGTGCGTCACCTTGTTTGTAGAGCTATAACTATTCTATATTATAGCTATGGATACAATACTATGGCCCATTTGACATCAACTATCTATCGTTCAATATGTGAAAAATAATTAATTTCTTCATCCATACGTTCCTGTGTTATACCGTGGTGAATATAAGTATATTTTTAGGGTGGTCTGGGGTAATTCCCGAAATGCTGAATTATAGCCTTATACGTCAATTCTACTATAACCGTTGCCGTTTCTTGCCTTGACATGCTACTATTCTCAAATCAAATCTATATAATAGGTATTATGTTTCATCATGAATGCATGAAAGGGGGGGTAGTTTTTTTATGCTTACGGCATACGTTGTGGAGTAACGTTACACACACATGTTGCGATCGAGGTGAAGTCATAGTTGGATCAAAGCAGGATTGATATCATATAGCCCTTACCTTCACTAGGATGTACCCCAAAAAGAATATTCCAATTATCTGATCGCGATTCCAAGTATTGATGTCCATCGTGTCGCCAACATAATCCACCACACATCATGCATCGGGAGCATTTGACGCTTCTCAATCCGATCGCTATAACCGCTCCACTCGCCCGACAAAGAAAAGTCCGCCCGGAGACATTTGATCGACGCACAGGCCAAGATACAAGGTTTCAAAGGGTGCTCAATACCACCGTCTAGCTGGATGCGGCTGGTATTGCACTTTGTCGATCTCGGACTCATTCCCTATGGTAACACTGAGGTCCCCGGATGAATAATGAATACAAATATCTAATAAAAGAATAAACGACCAAAACCTGAGATATCTCGGGTTTTCGGAGGTCTTGGCGCTCAATGCATGGCGAGATAACCTGACTTATCTCGGGTTTGGCCTCCATTGAGTTAAAAGGTATTTAAAAGTCTTACATTTAATTTACATAGGTTTTAAAAAAAAATCGGGGGGGGGGGGGGGGGCCCAGTCGTTGTTTTTTGCGGGGCTAACGGGAGCTAGTGAGAGCTTGTATGGAACGTGCAAGGATTTAAATTAGTGCACAAGTGCAGCCACTAGTTCAGTGTCTCTGAGTTGTTTTCTTTTTGCTAGCATGGTTGTGAAACTGGTATTAGATTTAGCTCTAAGTGATAGTAAAAAGGTCTTAAATGTAACTTGCAGATGCCCTGTAATTGTACGAAACAAAGATTATCTTTGAACATCCCATCATTCTCCAAGAGTAGCTGAATTGTTCTCCCTTGCCGTTTACAGACCTTGCACCTTGGTGTTTATTGTTTATTGTTCTTTATTGTTTAAAAGGATCCCCATTAGCTGTCACCTAAGTGGCGAGCTAGTCTTCCTGGGGTCCACACAGAAAGACAACAGAAAACACAAAACCTAACAACATGAGATACATATGACAATCACAATTAACAATGATAATCTAAAAACGGTAAAACATTGTAGACATCATTAGAATCGGAATATTTTGCTCACATATTTAAGTAGTGCATTCTCAGGTGGTATTTGAAAGTCACTTTACTATTCAATTTACTTATGTTCAGTGGGCAGTTATTCCAATGATTGATGGCACGATAAACAACAGTCCTCTTTAAAGCATTTGATTTTGGACGTGGTAACATAATCTGTCCATCATCAGCTGACCTAGTAAAATAAGAATGAACCTGCCTGCATCTGACAATTTGTTTGTATAAGAAAACAGGTTGAGACGAAAAGACAGTGTTCCCGAAAAATTTAACTGTGTTGAAAACCAGCCTATTCTCTACTGTTAACCATGAGAGTTGCCGGTGCATAGTTATAGTGTTTGTTCTCATGGAGCAATGTAAGACTAACCTTGCAGCTCTGTTCTGGGCAGTTTGCAATTTCTTTAGTTGACCTTTGGATGCAGAGGACCATACTGGTGCACAATAATCTAGGTGACATAAAATTAAAGATTTCGCCACCTGTCCCACAATATATGTAGGGACATAAGAAAGACATTTCCTCACAATGGAGATACCACTCCCCATCTTATTCACTATGGTATCAATGTGTTCTGCCCACGACAGCTGGCTATCAATTATTATGCCCAGTAATTTTACTTTATTTACCTGTTCTATGGGTTCGTCAGACACGTTCAAACTCATTTTTGGTATTGATGACAATTTATGACTCGAACCCAAGATAATTGATTTGGTTTTTGAGATGTTTAGTACCAACTTATTCCGTTTTATCCAATCAAACACCATATTTAACTCAACTGATAAAACATTGTCCAGTTCACTGACAGTTTTTGCAGCATAGTACAATGTGGAATCATCAGCATACATTTGTACAGTTGCTTTACACAGAACTGATGGTAAGTCGTTTGTGAAGATGGCGTATAGGAGTGGTCCTAGGCAGCTCCCTTGCGGGACCCCGCAGTCTAAGACCTTAGAGTGAGACCAGCTGCCAGTTAGGCTTGGGCGGTATGACGGTATTACAATATACCGGGGTATTTAGAAATACAGACGGTATTGAAAATCAATACCGTCCGTCACCGTCAAAATCACAGATGCGCTTCAGCTTCTATTACAGTGAAACTGAGTTTTGAGTGTAGTGCACACACTGAGTGTAGTGCACACACGCGCCAGCAGAGGGCGAGACCAGTCTAGTGGAGCGAGTGGGTCACAACGGTGTTCACGTTTTACGGTAATGTTGCGACAGTGCTGTGAAAATACCGTAAAGCGTTGTGACGAGAGTTGATGTGTGTTGTTGTGGAGTGGTGCGCTGGTGGAGCAAGCAAATACTCCGTCTCTTATTATATGTGAACTAAAGAGTACAAGGTTTACACAACAGCCCCCACCCGCCTTTTTATTGTATTTGTATCGTCCTGTACTATCCGCTGTCAGCTGTTTATCTCTCTCTGTGAGATACTGAGCTTGATTAGATAGCGTTAGCTCACGCTAACTAGCGTTAGCTCTGCGGCTAATCTTAGATTACCCTGAACTAAATCAATGACTAGGTTATAAAGCATTCGAGTCGTTTTCACTGCACATAGAAGTAGCCAAACAACGGGAGCATTTCGGGAGCATATGACCAAAACTCATGCAATTTCGAGCCCTTAACGAATCAAATAGTCTGCCAAGGCTAGATGCTAACGCAGTAACGCTAACGGTGCAGGCTTCTGACTACCAATCTGAGAGCTGACGATGATTTGTTTACTTGGTAACACGCGTTGCCCCCCCCCCCCCCCCCCCCCCCGCTGATGAAAATGAAAGTCATACCGTCAAATACCGTGCACCGGGGTATGATGTGATAAAGGTATAACGGTGTGAAAAAAAGGATACCGCCCAAGCCTACTGCCAGTGTAATAAACCCTTTGTGTCCTACTTGTGAGATAACTCTTCATAAATATGATGGCTGTTGGACAAAACCCATAGCATTCTAGTTTACCGATGAGCAGATCATGGTCTATGACATCGAATGCAGCACTAAAATGAAGTAATACTGCACCAGTCATCTTTGAGTTATCAATTTCCTTGAGCCAGTCATCTGTCATTACTGTAAGGGCAGAACAAGTGGAATGATTAGGTTTGTAAGCATGTTGAAAACTTGTGTTCAATCCATTACAGTCAAAGTAATCCTGTATTTGTGAGTGGACTATTCTCTCCATCAGTTTACTGAGAACTGGGAGAATAGCGAGGGGTCTACTGTTCTTCCCAGTCAGTGCTAGTCTGCCATCTTTAGGTAAGGGAATAATTTTACCATCTTTCCAGACAGTGGGATAAACACCTTTCATTAAGCATGCATTTAATATATGACATATCGGACCATAAACATAGTCAGCTGCCAGACCAAGTACCTTACTATCTAGCATGTCAGTACCTACTGAGCTATGTTCAGGAAGGGACTTCAACAGCTTCCTTACTTCCCGCTCATCTACACAATTAAACTTAAAAGTGCAACTCTTGTCTAACATCACATTCTTTTTTATGAGCTTTAGATAATCATAATCAGTATTGTCCATCTTCTGCATTAGTGCATAGACCTTATTTATGAAGAAATCATTAAAATAATTTGCTATATCAGATGGTTTTGTCAGAAACGTGCCTTCTGATTCCACAAAGGAAACCCCACCAGTTGTCCTTCTCCCCATTATTTCATTAAGGGTTTTCCAGAGCTTTTTACTATCTTGCTTTACAGCATTTATTCTTTGCATGTAATATTCTTTTTTCATTGATCTATTCAATTTCGTAACCTGGTTTCTCAGTTGACTGTACATTAACTCCACTAATCCAGACATTACTAATGTAGATTTTGCTTCATTTCTTTCCTTCATGAGCCTCTTTAGAGTCTCATTCAGCCATGGAGCTGGTCTAACCTTTACAATACACTTTCTCATAGGGGCATGCTTATCAACAATCTTCATGAAGCGTTCCATAAAGATATTTAAGGAGGCCTCAGGCTCCTCAGCAGTATACACATCAGCCCAGTCAATATCACCAACATCTGCCAAAAAACTGTCAGGAATGAATTTCTTGAACATCCTTTTATGTATTATATTGACCTTGCATTTAGGAATTTTTGTTTTCCTGGTAATTGCTATAATATTATGGTCACTAAAGCCCACAGATCGAGAAACCGGTTTAATGCAGCATTCAGGAATATTTGTGTAAATATGGTCTATGCAAGTGGCAGAAGTATGGCCAGCACTGTTAGTGAAGACTCTGGTTGGTTGAGAGATCATCTGAGACAGATTACAAGCATCGATTAATGATACAATCTTTTGTTTCATTGGACATTGCAAAACCAAGGCAAAAGGCATGGTGTGAAGGCAAAGTTGCAACAGATCATCCTGTGTCTATGTACAGGACATAGACTAATAATGTTAATTAATAATGACTAATAATGTTAACTATATTGTGACCATATATCGCAAAGAGGGGACCTTTCTTTATTTTTTTTTTTTATTTTTTTTTACTTTATTTTTTAGCGTTTATCGCTTTTCTGGTCAAGCATGACCGACAGTTGTAGGGTGAAACGGGAGAGAGAGCAGGGGGAGACATTCGGCAAATGACGGCGAGTCCGGGAATCGAACTCGGAGTCAACCAGATCCGTGACGCAGCACGGAGTCCCGCGACGCAGCGCGGTAACATGGTGTGCTACTGGAGCACCCCGACCTTTCTTTATTACTCAAGTTTTTATCACATTTATTCACATTCTTCCTACTTCTGACCGCTCCGATGGTCCCGTTTGTCAGCGTAGAGTTTAGGAACAAATCCACACTATCCGCCATCTAGTCAGTTGCCGTCCCATCGATCATAAATGGCTGCATTTATATAGCAGCTTTTGTCCAAAGCGCTTTACAATTTGTTCCTCACATTTTACCCAGTCACTCACAGATTCACACACCGACGGCGGTGGCGACCAAGCCGACCATGCAAGGTGCCGACCTGCTCATCGGGAGCAATTAGGGGTTAAGTGTCTCGCTCAAGGACACTTCGACACGGTGTCCGGGAGGAGCGGGAATCAAACCGGGAACCTCCGGATTACCAGACGACTGCTCTCAAGCCACTAGTCGCCCCTCACTGTGTCATCATCCTCTTATAAACCTGTTCGCTGTCCACGTCAGAAAGGAACGTAATCCTGGTCAGAACAACGGGGCAGACTACAATATATTTGCATTTTTTAGCCATGCTAGCGATCTAAACAATCAATCCATGCCAAAGCTAGATATCTAAAAGGTGAAAGACTCACACTGAGTGAGTGTTAACGTGGTGTGTTGTCCCCCCTCTGGTCTATTGGACTGAGTGAGTGTTAATGTGGTGTGTTGCCCCCCCTCTGGTCTATTGGACTGAGTGAGTGTTAACGTGGTGTGTTGCCCCCCCTCTGGTCTATTGGACTGAGGCTGCGGTTACACTAGGGCCATTTCATTTAGTTTCATTTCGCTTTTGAGAACGCTGCGTATTGGCAGGCAACTAAGCGTTAAGTTAGACGTCGTTTTGTCACATCTACTATATACATGTAGTACAATGCCAAAGCAGTAGGTGGCGATGTAGTTCAAACATGAAGGCCATTTTCAACCAATCAGAAAAGGTTGAACGCGTCACTCCACATCCTGCTCAAAATCTCAGAGAGCCACCATCTTTATACCTCGCATGAGCCAGAAATAAAGTGCAATAAACAAAAACTGATACATTCACATTGTGTTCTGCCTCATTTGTTGATGATTTGTTGATGAAACAAAACTAACATCAACACAATTGACCACCAAGAGCGGAGTTTAGTCTCACATAAATATCGCAGATTTTGTTAGCTTACATGCTAACGTGATTGGGATATGCCATTATAACAGTATAGCATTGTGGCTAGCAGCGTAGTGACGTTAATGCTAGCAGAATGAATGGATGTAAACTTTATTTAACAGATTGCAGAATGGGTACAATACGGCTAAATACAAACAATTGTTAAGGGAATGCAGACTGTTGTAGCTTGGACTGGGCTCCTTATAACAATAACTTGACAACACAATTGACCACCAAGAGCGGAGTTTAGTCTCACAAAAATATCGCCGATTTTGTTAGCTTACGTGCTAACGTGATTGGGATATGCCATTATAACGGTATAGCATTGTGGCTAGCAGCTTGGTAACGTTAACGCTAGCAGAATGAATGGATGTAAACTTTATTTAACAGATTGCAGAATGGGTACAATACAATACGGCTCAATACAAACAATTGTTAAGGGAATGCAGACTGTTCTTGGACTGGGCTCCTTATAACAATAACTTGACAACACGTTGGTAGCCGCAGCTACTTGGTACAGCTCTGCTGTAAACACTGGAAATAACCGTGCGGGTCTCTACTGCGCATGGGCATTGGGCAGAACGGCTCCGTATCCGGCTTGCGCAGATTACATGGCACCATTGTCGGCGAGTTTCCAAAACGAAAACACCTTTTCAGCGTTCCCGCTAGGGAAACGCGCTTTCCTGCCAAAACTGTGTTTCTTTTTAACTTGGACATGCAAACGTAATCATTCAGCAACAAAACGTTGCTGTTTTAGCCCAGTGTAACCATGGCCTGAGTGTTAACGTGGTGTGTTGTCCCCCCTCTGGTCTATTGGACTGAGTGAGTGTTAACGTGGTGTGTTGTCCCCCCTCTGGTCTATTGGACTGAGTGAGTGTTAACTAGGGCTGTCTTAAATACTTCGAAGCTTTGTTCGATGGCACAAGCTTCGAACATAAGAAAAAAGATCGAAGTTTAAAAAAATAAAAAATAAAAATTAATTATAATTTTTTGCCTCAAATCTTGCGCCTCCATTCCAATGAAATGAAAGTAAGCGGCGCCTTCCCGCCTCCATTCCAATGAAACGAAAGTAAGCGGCGCCTCGACTCCACCTCTCTACAACAAGCACATGGAGATTATCTGTGTTGAAAACAACAAGGACATGTGCAGCAGACATGTCGACGAAGAAGCGAAGCAATGCCGTTTGTTATTTAAGACTGTCGGACAGATTTGTGTTCATTGTGCTGCTTTTTTAAAGTGTCCAGACCCATATAAAAATATGTCTTAATAAAACGTGCTTAATTAAGTCGAATTCTGCCTTTGTCTCTATCAACTACATATAAATATTTATATAATTGTTTGCTTGATAGACGAAGGTTGCAACATAATTATGTAATGTCATGTCGTTGGCTGTGAGAAAAGCCCCACTGCACCCAGGCAGGGCAGCCGAGTGAAACCTTGTTGGCTGCGTCACAGTCACGAAAGGGGCTACTTAATTAATTAATCCAATCCACTTTATTTATAGAGCACATTTAAAACAACAAAGTTTAGCAAAGTGCTGTACAAATCCCACAACATAAGATAAAAAAATTAAATAAAATAAGTATGTTTTTTTTAATTTTTTTTAAGCTTTGAATTAAAATCGAAGCTTGGCCCCGAAGCTTCGATTGCCAAAAAAAGCTTCGAAGGTCAGCCCTAGTGTTAACGTGGTGTGTTGTCCCCCCTCTGCAGGCCATCCAGCACATCGAGCGCACTCAGGAGAGGCGGGCCAGCGCCGAGGAGGAGCAGAGACGAGCCGTCATCGTTAGCCCCGCCCACGTCGCCATGGATACCGCGTGCTCGGACACAGACACCGACACAGAGGGAGAGGACTGCTCCATGAACTAATCCATCTCTCTCACACACACACACACACACAAACACACACACACACACACAATAGATGCATCCTAACAAGTCAGAGAGAAAGGTTAAAAGACTTGTGCTCCATCAAGACCTCAATCTCACAGACGACACACACACACACACACACGCACACATTGCCAATACCTACCCACTGTAAAAGAATGATTCCCTCCAGGAGCCCGACTACTCTCTTTTTTTTTTTTTTTTTATAGAAATGTTTTATTCGGCATTATCCCTAATCCCCAATCCAGTGGTTAAGCTCTCTGTCAATCATGTACTGTAAAATCGGGTGTGGGTCGATGACCCTGGGATAACGAACATGCACGGTGTAGGCTATAGCGGGACAGGCTCTGTTCCGACACGAGTCCAGCGCGAAAGAGCTCCATCTGTCGCGTGTTAGTGCACACATTGGAACACAGTCCCTGTTGTTGGGGGACGAAACCAGAAACTTGAAAGTCTCTGCATGTAAAACTTATCGCCATCTTGTCCGTCCCTCCCTTGTTTTAAATTCTTTTTTTTATTTGTGTGCTTCATACAATCATGGTCATCCCCAATTATGTGCACACTGACAGTATTATTTGTATTGGAAATTTATAAGGCATCGATGTAACTGAGAGTTGAAAGTGAGTATGCAAAAAGCAAAACAACTTTTTGGCAAACGGTTAGGTACACTTCTAACCTATTTCTACCGATTTGAACATTACCCCCTGTCGGTTAGGCTACATTCTTAGGTTCCAATGGCCGGTCACCTGGCTACAGCCAAATTCATATACGGCTCTAAGTGTGAATATAAGCTTTCCTCGGTTTATTTGGAAAACAATGGATTGTTCTCTGGTTTTTAAACTTGCTGTTTTCTTTTTGGTTTAGTTTTTGTGTCAGGGTTACTGAATGTAGAAGATTAACCTTTTTTTGTTATTTTTTTTAAAGTTGGGAGGTTTCTGCCAGGATTTACAAGAGGAAACTGAAGCCCAAGACTAAAAACATGTTAAGTCCTTGTTTTCGAAGTTACGAAGCTCGTTTTCAAATCGCCAACGTAATTGTAGTTTATTGTGTGAATGTTCCAACATCACTGTCTTAAATTATGAATTTACACACAACGCTCAAAGTTTACAGTCTTAAAAGACAATGAGATTTGGGCAACAAAAAAAAGTCACTCATCTGAAAACTAAAAGATGCACTAAGATTTTCAATTGTGAAACGAGGGCCATGTTGAATAAGCATGTAATTTAGTCCTTAACCCTTTCACTACCACACTACAGAAGGTTAACCTTTCACTACCACATGTGGCAATTCCTGGTGTAGGGGTGGCAGAATAAAACAACAGACAGACGAGTTGCAAAGACATGGAGAATGACAAAAAAGACGTTGCAGAAGATCCAGACATTCTGTCTTGAGGCGCATCTTCAGAATCCGGTGCAATAAGGAGCTGTGGCAGAGAGGGAGCCAGGACCAAGTAGAGAGCCAGATCCGGAGACTGAAGTGGGGATGGATTGGTCACACCTTGTGTAAACCAGCATGGCCCTGCCATTTCTCTAGGAATTTGCACTCCGCGGTCGGAACAAGTATGAGGACCCGGTCTCCCACATTAAACTCCCACAGCTGTGCACCCCGATCATAAATGCACTTCTGTGCATCTTGGGCCTGTTGCATAATTATGTTCTCTTACCACCGGCCAGAGCGCTGGAAACCATACACCAGCTGCAATACATGTGTGTGTACAATAAATGTATATGAGGGTGATGTAATTTTTGCCTAAATGTTCAGCGGCTTGACCAGTGAGTGAGCACATATGTGGAAAAAGGTTACTATAGCATCAGCTTTGTAGACAGGGAAGGTTATCTCTGTCATTGTTGCTATTTAAAAAGCAGCTGAAGCCGATAGCATTGACATATCTTTGCCTGGACAGGCCCACGAGTAGTGCCTTGGCTCGCCACAGTCATAACAGCGCCTTTGGTCCCGGTCAAACAGTGGCCTTCTCCGGAGTAGTTTCGGATCACCTGCGCCCTCTACCCGGCCCCTTGGGCTTGGCTCGTCGTGGCCCCTCCTTGTTTTCAGTCTCTCCAGTTTTTCTCCACGTAACTTGGTGCGCCTCCACAATGTTAACCAGCTGCTCTCGCATATTTCTTTTGTGTCATAAGGGAGGGCTCTAACGAAGCGGTTCATAACAATTATTTCCAAGACAGTGGGCCCCCAGGGTCAGTTATTAACCAGGCTTGGCCTACTCTTGACAAGTCGCACGGGGAGGCCTGGGGCTCATGTGCCCAGTCATGGAAGCATTGCGCAAGGCACTGCCATAGCGGCTAAAAGCGTTTTAGCCTGGTATAGTTGTCTGCTTGCTCCGGTGGTCGGTCCTGGTAGGCTTTTTGCCGTTACCTGACAGGAAGGGGGCCAGTAGTGTGTGTGTGTGTCCCAGTTCTCCTCTGGGCCAGCCCTCTCGGTTGGCGGTTCGCTCAAATGCTTGGAGATGGGATTCTACATCCTCATGGATCTCCGCTTGAATCAACGCTGTCTGTTTCCTCTGCTCTTGTATTGCCTCCTCATGCCGGGCCTGTTGATCCAGAATCGCCTGTACCAGCTGCTGAACAAGAGCCTCCATGCTTTTTCTCAACTGTTTTTTTTTTATTCTGCGCCCCTTATTGCCGGTCTTATTATAGTTGCCCGCATTTTCCACCACTGTGGCAATACCACGTGTAGGGGTGGCAGAATAAAACAACAGACAGACAAGTTGTTTCCCAAAATAATACTTTCTCTTTTATTATCTAATCAAACAAAACATTTCACGGTTCTCCCTACTCTCTGACTTCAACTTAGACTGTCTGCCGGGCGGCTTTTCCGCTTACCGGTCTCTGTCCTCGCCCTGATATGAGGGAGTGAGCGTGTGTCCTTGGGGCCCATTTTGTTGACTCTCCTCAACACGCGCATCACGTCGTAATTCGCTAGCTGGTCTTGATGGCCTTCTAGCGGCAGGTGCGCCTGGAAGCGGACACCCAAATATGGGCAGCACCTAGCCATTGGGCCGTTACGTAGCGCCCTTCAATCACCAACCCCAGTGGTGGCTTGGTGTTTCCACACACTACAACCGTCTGTAGTGTGGTTGTGAAATGGTTAACCCTTTGTCGTGTGGTAGTGAAAGGGTTAATGTCGGGAACGAGGGATCCAAAATCATAGTCTGTGCATTTTTTTTAATGGACTTCTCTCTGTATGTCCGAAGGCTTCAACTTTGTCCCAAAGACTCCTAGTCTCACTTCTGTTCATTTCAGTGACTATGCACTTTGGTATTTATGCAATTCCATCCTCAGTATATATGCTTGTGTATTGTTATCTTTTTTTTGTTAAATAAGGTGGAATGGAGAGGTCATCTATGCACCATTAACGAGCGCGACGTAACACCCATAATGTAACTTTAAGTTGACATGCTTACTTACATCAAAGAATGTAATCTTCAAGTTTTTTTTTTTAAAAGGTGCTCGTTTGCCAACCCGGAGCTCTTCTGCCTAGCAGGGAACTTGCCCCCCGCCCCCCAGACCTCATCATTTTAACCTCTGTAACCTTTTTCTGTAATTATTATTATTATTATCGCAGAGATAAACACTAGTGATCAAAAGAGAAAAGGTACAAATAGGAGTGTCGTTTTAGAAATGGTGTTACAACTAAACCATTACCTTTTTAACTTTGCTGTACACTTTAAATTCATCAAATGCCATGCGATGTTTTGTGGTGTGACCGAAAGCCAGGTGTAAATGCACTGAACTGAACTAGATCCCACCCCCCTCCTCTATACCGAGCTTGTACCCTCCACATGAACTTGCTTCTGTTTGTCTTGGGAACGGGACTGGAATCCCCACACGGAGCGCCTCTTCTGTTTCTCCCGCTCCGTCTCCATACTGACTTGATGCTGTAAAACATTCCATTTGTTTGGACTTGTACGCTTTTTATTTCATAATTTTCTCGTCTTTTCTTTTTCTTTTTTTATAAATGTTCTGTTGCCAATTGACGTGTGTTATTTGATTGCGATGTTCTTTCTCAGAGTAATTTGTGTGTTTTTTTTTTCTTTCTTTTTTCTTACAGGATTTTCTTTTTCTTGTTTTTTCTATACAGGTTTCGCATGGCTAATCATCCGACATGAAATATGCCTGTTTTATGTGTGTTAAGAGGATGCTCTTCACTCTGTACTTGAGAACGATAGAATATTTTTTTTTTTTTCAGTTTTTCTCTACTCCTGGCCGACCGCAACGGGAGGCTATTTTTACATGTTTTGTATGTAAAGCGTTTTATTTTTATCGAGCGTTGGAAGTTTCACTGACATACTATGCCTAGCCTTAGATGATTGTAGTAGAACAGGTTGTTTTCCTTATTTTCCTTTGTGTGTGCGTGTGTGTTTCTGTCGAGGTTCAGGCTCCATATTAGTCAGAGAAACCCAAGGCCCCAAAATTGTGTACATTGTATCACAGCACTGCTGTCTATTGGTGGAATATGGAAGAGATAATTGATTATATTAAGCACTTGCTGTTCTGTACTGCCTGAATCAATTATATGGAAGATTTTTTGCCTTTTTTTATTGCTCTTTTGCTGTGACTTAAACCGAACAGCTGTGTTTTTCCTTTTCATCCTTATCTGTCCTGTTGTCGCATTTTTAACAACAAAACATTTTATATTTCCTTTTTATTTTTTTATTTTCTTCATCAGTCCAGGTTGTTGAGAAGCTGTTTATATTTTGTTTATATAAAAAAAAAAAAAAGAAAAAAAACTTGGGTAATCAGGCCTTTGTAAGGACAGACAAAAAATAAAATTTGTACTTTGTTTTTATAACACAGCCGTGACGGGAGTTTTTCTGCTTGGTTAAAGCCGATGTCTGTCGAATCATTCTTCTGCTTGCCTGTTTATCCACCATGCTTGGTATGTTTACTGTTTGATGCCCTTTTTGGGTGATGTCTTATTCTTCTGGGTAACAGTGTTTCCCCTAGGATTTTTTTCAGGGGGAGTGGTAGGCCCCCCGAAACTACTATTGTTGTCGCGCTGCACGCGTGTCACAGATGCATGGTGTCAACAGTGTTGACGCTCGCAGTAAGGCGGTTGTTAGTATCGGTGCATTTCTCTACACAGAAACGATTGCATACAAATTAGGTAAATATTAACAATATTTATTTACAACACAAATTAACTTATTTACAATTATACATAGAATAGAATAGAAATACTTTAATCATCCTGAGGGAAATTTGGCACTACAAATCGCTCACAGTAAACAGTGATGCATTGTAAAGTCTGATTGCTGTTGGAATGAAGCACTTCCTGTGCCGTTCAGTACTACATCTTGGGAGTCTAACACTGAACATGCTCCTCCTGTCAGCCAAGTCTGTGTATAGTGGGTGGGAGGGGTTGTCCCTGATTGCCTGGAGCTTAGCAAGGCTCCTCCTCTCCACCACCACCGCTAGAGAGTCCAGCTCCACCCCAACCACGCTGCTGGCCTTCCTGACCAGCTTATCCAGCCTGTTGGCGTCCCCCGCTCTCAGTCCACTACATACAGTAGTGACAACACACATCAACTATTTACAATATAGGGAGGCACATACAACACAACTATTTACAACCAGTGTCAGAGCGAGCATACTCAAATTGTGCGGAAATTCTGAGGGCTCAGAGTGCACACTGGACGCTCTGACCAAAGAGTCAGTTTATCAGAGCGGAGCAGATTTTCAGAGTGAATGTATTAACTCGCCTTGCCCTATGAAATCCGTTTTTATCTTTTCCCGTTTTCGGATTTCTCTGATTTTATATTTTTTCCTTTTGGATTTAACAAAAAAAAACTACAAAATTATGTTTTTAACTAACTTTAATAACAGTACATCTGCAAACAGTGCCAATTCAGTTATGAGGTTTATTTTTTGCAATGCAGTTCAACTGCCAGTGCAGTGCAATAACTAAATAATAATTAAATAGTTAAATAATCATTTGTTTAAAAGAAATCATAAAAAAACTCAAATGTAATTTCTTTCAAAGAGATGTCCTCCCCATCTCTGGCTGACATCACCATTGTGATACATGATGGTTAGGCCTTTGTGGATTCTCTTTTTTGTCGTCAGCAGCGTTTTGTACTTGCTGAAGCTTCTCTCTGTATAATTATTTTTTAAGTTTAAATATCAACATTATCTGGCCATCCTCAGTAAATACTATCAAACTCCTCTAAAAACGAACTGGAAAGACCAGATGAGGTTATGGGTTGCGCCAAAGAAAAATGTGACAAATCTTATTCAAACGGCTTATTGCTATTGACTCTTGTTTGGTGGATTGGATGATTGAAGTCTATCAGTAACTAGGAAGATACAAGACATGTTGGCAATTTTACAATTTATTAATTTAATAAACAGTCAGAAACCTCAGCGTGTGGAAGAACCATACACGGTCACAACAGCCTCAGATATGGACCTCGGTCTGACCTTCCTACGCTGAGCTATGGGCACTTTTCCACACCTACCCCCTACCAGTGGCAACCCCATATCTCCAGTCTGGGACCGAACTTCATCCTCCAGGATAACACTGCTCGCCCCCACAGAGCGGGGTTTATCAGAGACTACCTCCAGACTTTGGGAGTAGAGAGAATGGAATGGCCTGCCAACAGTCCTGACCTCAACCCAATTGAACACTTGTGGGATCAGCTTAGGCGTGCTAGGGTGACCAATACAACCATGTTGGCTGACTTGAGAGTTGTGACAAATCCTGGTTGAGGAGTGGAATGCCATCCCACAGCAGTGTGTGACCACGCTGGTGTCCAGCATGAGGAGGTGCCAGGCTGCTGTGTATGGTTCTTCCACACGCTACTGAGGCTCCTGACTGTTAAATTAACAAATTGTAAAATTGCCAATATGTCTCATTTCTTCCTTGTTACTGATGGACTTCAATCATCCAATCCACCAAACAAGAGTCAATAGCAACAGCAGCATAAGCTGTTTGAATAAGATTTGTCACATTTTTCATGGGTGCCACCCACATACTCAGCTGTGCTGCTCATCCCACAAATGCATGTTCCTTACAAATGGGGCACCATTTAAAAGGTAAATAAACAGGCTTTCGAACGGTATAAAATGTATTGCCAAGAAGCATTGTTACAACAGAGAAATAATCTACAACACAAATTTCCAAACTTTATGTTTATTTACATGTGTAAATATACAGCACTATTTTACATGCTATCACACAGAGGTAGGTAGTTGTGATTATTATGATTACTATGATTGTAGTTAGAATAACAGGAAACCCCTAACCAAAGCAAGGCAGCTAAAGTATGCTAGTCTAATGCATGCTAGCTATTTGTGTCTTGTGATTGTGCCCACGCTGGGTGTAGGATGGAGCATAACGTTCACCAACAGAGATCAAAGCAACCGTTACTGCCACATCAGTTAGGTGACGCTTGATCTTCTGGAATTACCTCACTTTTTTTCCCCGGGTTCATATTTCAGATGTATCAATAAATCAAACTTTATTTGTATTGCACATTTCATACAATCAGTGCAACTCAATGTACTTCACAGAAAATAAGTGCAAAGAATAATTTAAAAGAAAGGCAAGAAACGAACAAACAAATAATAATACAAATAAATAAAAGATTTCTTAAAAGAAAATTCCACAGATTCAGGAGATCCTCGTAGATCCTCTGGCAGACTGTTCCAAAGGCTATAGGACCATAATGGCTAAAAGCTGCTTCTCCATGCCTTTGTGCTCCAGCCTGTGGACCAAGTCAAGTCAAGAGTTTTATTTGTCACGGCATACAAGCATACAGTGAAATGCGGGGGGTTTCACTGTTAGGAGTTAGGAGACCAGCGTCCGAGGAACTAGGGGTTCTGCTGGGCGCATACCTCAAAAGCATTTTAGATAAATAGGCAGGTGCATTGTCATTTATTTAAAAAGAAAATCTAAAACGTAACTGGCAACCAGTGCATGCAGTTTAAAATTGGTGTAACGTGTGCTTGCCACCTGGTCTCTGTCAGCCTGTGTGCTGCTGTGATCTTGACCTCCAGATGGAGAGTTATGAGGTGATGACAGCTCAGTCAGTCCGACATGATGCTACATAGAACTGGGTTGCATTGCAACTTTAGTGCATACAAATAGTTGACGATAACCTGAAAGGCTTGTGGACGATACTGCAGTAACTATGCAAACTGTAACTGAGAGAAATGCCAGTGAAATGTATCCAGTGATTTTGTAGTTACTGCAATTCTTTATACCCCTTTTCTCTAAAACGTCCAACTACCCATTTACTTCAACTACCCATTCACTTCAACTACCCACTTACTTCAACTATCCAATACATTAACTCCAACTACCCATTCACTTCAGCTAACCATTCACTCCAGCTACCCACTTACTTTAACTACCCACTCACTGCAACTACCCACTCACTGCAACTACCCACTCACTTCAACTACCCACTCACTTCAACTACCCATTCACTTCAACTACCCACTTACTCCAACTACCCATTCACTCCAACTAGTACTACCCACTTACTTCAACTACCCATTCACTTCAACTACCCATTCACTCCAACTACCCACTCATTTCAACTTCCCACTCACTTCAACTACCCATTCACTCCAACTACCCATTCACTCCAACTACCCACTTACTTTAACTACCCACTCACTTCAACTACCCACTTACTTCAACTACCCATTCACTTCAACTACCCATTCACTTCAACTACCCATTCACTTCAACTACCCACTTACTTCAACTACCCATTCACTTTTCGAACAGGTCGAAAAGTACCTCGCGGAAAAAAATCTACGAATTCCAATCTGGCTTCAGAACATCCCACTCCACTGACACATGCCTTCTCTATTTAAACGACCACATCAAACAAGAGGTGGACGTGGGCAAATACTGCGGCATGGTCATGCTGGACCTACAAAAGGCCTTCGACACTGTCAATCACACCATTCTGATTGACAAGCTAAAAGCGATTGGTTTTGATAGTCTATCAGTGAGCTGGATGCAATCCTACCTGGAGGGGAGAGAACAGATGGTGGAGGTAAACGGTACCCTATCCCCCCCCCCCTCACAGTGAGCTGTGGTGTTCCACAAGGAAGCATACTAGGACCGCTACTGGTCCTAATTTATGCAAATGACATGTCGTCAGCTTGTGACTGCAAGTTGTTCCTGTTTGCGGATGACTCAGCCCTGCTGGTCTCTGACAAGAACAAGTTACAGGTTGAAAATACCCTCAGCTCGGAACTAGGCAAAATCTGCATATGGCTCGCTAATAACAAACTATCATTACACATGGGCAAAACAGAGTCCATTCTCTTCGGCTCAAATAACAAACTCAGCAAGACCGACGGCTTCTCAGTTACAGTGGGTGACAATATTGTCACAAGGAAAGAAGAAATTACCTACCTGGGTTCCATCCTAGAGGCAAATCTTTCCTGTGACAAAATGGCATCCAATGTAATAAAACAAGTCAACCAACAAACACGATTCTTGTACCGGATCTCCTCTCTGGTAAACTAGAATACCCTGAAGACTCTGGCAGGAGCACTCATTCAAGGGTACTACAACTATGCTTGCACCTCATGGTACCAAAGCACAACAAAATTACAAACATCTCAAAACAAACTGGTCAGACTACTGCTTGACCTTACTCCTAGAACCCACCTCACCCCTGCCCACTTTGACAACCTAGGATGGCTTAGAGTAGACGACAGAGTACAGCAACTTGCAATGGGCCTGGTCTACAAGATACACTACACGACCAAGGTACCCATGTACATGTCAAAATACTTCCCAAAGGTCAGTGAATACCACGATCACAACACCAGAGGGAGCTCCACAAATCATGTTAAACCCAGATTCGGCTCAAACAAGGGACTAAACACGTTTCGCAATTATGCCACATCAATGTGGAACGTCCTACCCAAAGCTGTTAAGGAATGTGAATCACTACCCACTTTCAAAACCACTCTCAAATAACACCTACGGGAGACTGCAATTCTAAACTGGCCCCTGTAAATGTCCTAACCCAACCCAATGTACAGTAAATGACCAAGTAGGGTTTTGTCAA
This sequence comes from Notolepis coatsorum, assembly GCF_963971535.1. Taxonomy (NCBI): domain Eukaryota; kingdom Metazoa; phylum Chordata; class Actinopteri; order Aulopiformes; family Paralepididae; genus Notolepis; species Notolepis coatsorum. Next base: position 103,091,678 of record NC_140171.1, read on the forward strand.
TATTTCAATGTACAGTTTTGCTTGTACAGGTGTACAGTGTCCCACCCCACCCACCCAACCTCCTCCAATGTACAGCCCCCCCACCCCCCCACCTACCCTCCAATGTACAGTTTCTACGTCAAATGTATATACTCTCTTTTCTGGACTCTTTTGGTATCACAAACAGTACTGTATTTGCAAATCTGATATGTCATAAATGTATAGATGTAGCAGTACTGTATCTGTATGTCATGTATGTCATATATGTTAAACTTATGATGAATTTAAAATGGGGGACCCTGATGCAGACCCGGGCATTAGGGGGGCCGCGGGCGGGCATTAGGGGGCCGGGCCCGCCCACTGAGTCAGCTGTGCCCTTTTTTTTTTTTTTTTTTTGTCAATCAAAGTCAACTATCCAAATCCTTAGTCGGGGACAGCCCTAGTGGGCACTGATGTCAACAACAACACTACTGAAGCTAGCACGGCACTCTGTGAGAATTCGTTTTCTACCCTCAAGAACGTCTTTACAGAACATCGACGCAAGGCCAATTTAATTCAGTTGGCATTTGAGAAGGACTTAACAAAAAAGTTCAGGAATGAGTGGAGGGGCAGTGTTTTAAGAAGATTTCACTCTGTCCCCAAACGCCGCTTGCCGCTCTACTAATGATGGTGAGTAGCCTGTGGAGGATTTTTTTTGCTTTTTTATGCACCTTATTTTTGTCAGTTCAGTTCAATTTGTCAGTGAATTCAGAAGTGTTGAATAAATGGAGACTTCTCAAAGATATAGAATAGAATAGAATAGAAATGTATTATCCTGAGGGAAATTTGACATTACAAATCACTCAACATTAAACATTTAGACAGAACAAGCCACGAATAAGAATAACAAAACAAATGGCCTAAGAATAGAATAAAATGAAATAGAATAAAAATAGAATAAAAGATACAGTAAATAAATACAGTAAAAATATACTGAAGTCTACAGTAGGTGTAATATTGCACAGTGCTGTTTAGAAAGTAAGAGTCCAGGAAGATCGTAACTGTCACTCTGTGCTCAGTGATGCAGTGAGGCACAGTGATGCATTGTATAGTCTGATGGCTGTCGGAATGAAGGACTTCCTGTGCCGTTCAGTGCTGCATTTAGGTAGTGTGAGCCTATAACATGCTCCTCCTGTCAGCCAAGTCTGTGTATAGTGGGTGGGAGGGGATTTCCCTGATGGCCTGGAGCTTAGCAAGGTCCCTCCTCTCCGCCACCCTCGCTAGAGTCCAGCTCCACCCCAACCACGCTACTGGCCTTCCTGACCATCTTATCCAGCCTGTTTGTGTCCCCTGCTCTCAGTCCGCTGCCCCAGCAGGTCTGTTATATATATCCGTTCAGTCTGTTTTTGTATAAGTGAATGTTCTTAAGATAGAGAGAAATTCGATTTTTCAATTGCCTCTCTGCTGTTTAGTTCAGCACCGTGGGCAGTGCCAAGCAAGCCACAGCGCCGTTGTCCCAGCTGAAACATATAAAAGGGAACCTGTGTTGAAAAACTATTGTGCCCCCCCGAGAACATTTTATGCCCCCCCACTCATTTGTTTCTGCAGCCTGGTCTGCCCTGATGTAAACAAGACGAAAGTCTTTCTCTGGTCTGCATCCCCTTAACAATTGTATGTATTGAGCTGTACTGTACTGTACCCATTCTGCAATCTGTTAATAAAGTTTTCAATCAATCAATCAAACTTGGACTTGAGTACTGATGACTCGGACTTGGACTCGAGCATTGACTGCAAGCAGAAGCAAAGGCCCTGGCCCAGAAGAGAGTGAGATGGAGAGTTCTGGTGGACGCCTGCCCCCCAACGGGGTAAAGAGGATAAGTAAGTAAAGTAAGTCTTCGTAAAGTCAAGTAAGTCATTGACTGCATTCGGACTCTGCCTGTATTTTGCTTTTTGATTGGTTGATTGAAAATGTTATTATACATTGGAGGTGGTTGTGTGTGGGGGGGGGGGGTAGGCGGGGGGGGTTGGGTTTGGACATTAAGGCAATAGGGGATATCTGCAGAGCCACAGAGCCCAGGCGTGGACGGGTTTGAGGCGGGGCTTCGTGGCGTAGACAAGTATTAGTGGCCTGGACAAGTATTTGCACTACTGCGCATGCGGATGAGGGGGGGGGGGGGGGGGGGCTCTCTCGCTCGCTCCCTCTCTCGTTTACGACACACATACACAACTTAACTTTCGTCTCGTTTACATCAGGGTTCCCCATTTTCAACTTAACTTTCGTCTCGTTTACATAGACAGTAATGTAACATCTAGACATTTATGACATACCAGATCTACAAATATACAGCACTGTTTGTGATACAAAAATATAGTAATAATAGAGTATATACATTTGAGGGGGAAACATTTACATTTACATTTAGTCATTTAGCTGACGCTTTTATCCAAAGCGACTTACAAGTTCTGTACGACAAGTCATCAGGAAGGGCACAACTCTATCAGCTGAGTAACAATGTTCATAAAGTGTTGAGTGCTACAGTGTAGGTTAGTTTATTAGGACAAGTGCATGACAGTAAGGTTAGTTAGGGTTAGATTTTTTTTTTTTTTTTTATTCAGATAATGGTTGAAGAAGTGCGTCTTTAGTCGACGGCGAAAGATTGGACGGGTTTCGGCTGTCCTAACTGGGGTGGGTAGTTCATTCCACCATTGTGGGGCAAGGACTGAGAATAGGCGACTTCTCTTTGATGACCCTCCCGGAGCTTGGATAGGAGTAGGAATAAACTACATATACAGCACTGTTTGAACCTGGCACACAACATACTTCACATGTCATTTTTCTTTTTGTGGAGACGAAGATGATGAGTACCAGTCTTCTCCTCAGACATATAAAATCAGTTTTTCAATCAAAAATAGTAGAGTACATTAACCTGGCACACAACATACTTCACATGTCACATGCCAGTGGTGATGTTCCTAACAAATTTCGTTGTACCAACAATGACAAATAAAGATCTATTCTATTCTATTCTATTCTATGTCATTTTTCTTATACAGAGAAACCCCCCCCCCCCCCCCCCCCCCCCCCCCCTCATCCGCATGCGCAGTAGTGCAAATACTTGTCCAGGCCACTAATACTTGTCTACGCCATGAAGCCCCACCTCAAACCCGTCCACACCTGGGCTCTGTGGCTCTGCAGATATCCCCTACTCCATTAAGGGGCCAGTTTCGAATTGCAGTCTCCCGTAGGTGCTCTGAACGGATCTCAGCCTGCCTGCCTGTCCATCATTTCCACCTGGAGGAATCCCTCTGTTTGTCCCAACAATGGGTTAAATCTCACACCTTGGTGAGAGCCAAGAGGGCTAAAGCCCCCCCCTCAGTGTCCCCATCTCTCCCTAAGGTGAGCAGGGAAAACCCAACCAAAGCTCATCTACATGTAGTTACTATGTGTTTCAATATTAAACAGTGGTGAAAAGTAACTTAAGTATTTGTACTCAAGTACAGTACTTAAGTACAATTTGCGAGCTACTTGTACTTTACGTGAGTATTTTCATTTTAGGCAACTTTATACTTTTACTCCACTACATTTCAAAGGAGAATTATTGTACTTTTTACTCCACTACATTTATCTGAACCCATCAGTTACTAGTTACTTTGAAGAAAAGGATTTAGCATACAAAACATGGCAAACATGTATGAAGATTATATACTTTCGCAGAGGACACAATCAGAGCAGCATAACTGGACCACATACAATTTTAACATGACCTATAGATGAACATTGTTACTCAGCTGATAGAGTTGTACCCTTACTGCTGTCTTCTTGTACAAAACTTGTAAGAGAGAGGTTTTGAAGGTGGGTAGTGATTCACATTCCCAGCTGTGGGTAGGGCGTTCCACATTGTTGTGGCATAATTGCGAAACGTGTTTAGTCCCTTGTTTGAACCGAATCTGGGTTTAACATGATTTGTGGAGCTCCCTCTGGTGTTGTGGTCGTGGTATTCACTGGCCGTTGGGAAGTATTTTGACATGTACATGGGTACCTTAGTGGTGTAGTGTATCTTATAGACCAGGCCCATTGCAAGTTGCTGTACTCTGTCGTCTACTCTTAAGCCATCCTAGGTTGTCAAAGTGGGCAGGGGTGAGGTGGGTTCTAGTAGTAAGGTCAAGCAGTAGTCTGACCAGTTTGTTTTGTGATGTATGTAATTTTGTTTTTAGGAGGAGATCCGGTACAAGAATATAGTTCATTGGTTGACTTTTTTGATTACATTGGATGCCATTTTGCTCAGCTGTTTATTCACCTGGCCTGCAGAAAGCCACACTGTGGGGTCTCAGGTGTTCGGGGGAGGGGTGGGTCGTCGAGCTGTGGGGGGCAGACAGCTGCACCAGGAGGGCGGGGGGGAGCGGGTTGCTGGTAAATTAGCCATTGCTTTTTTAGATATCTTGTTCTCTGAATACCTGAGTATCATGTTACCCTCATTGGCCCATCAGTCCTGTCAGTTGTCAGTAGTTGTAAAGGATATCAGCAAGCTAGTCTACAAACAAGTGAACTATGGACAATGAAATTGCCATAATTTAGTAATATTTTAGTGGTTCAAAAACATCCACAGCAACTGTGACAATTTATGTATCACCTGCTAGCACAGTTGGCCAGTGTTAATCTCCCGTAGTAACCGATAACACTGGTCCCATGAATTTGTTTACATCTGAAAGCTTCATGTATTGATACTTAACTTGACATCTCCTTTCAATGAACAGAGGCCACGCCCCCTCAACCTACTTAGAGTTGGTGCTGTGTTCAGCACTAAAACACTTAATAATAATAACAAATCAAATGAGCATCGGAGGCTGAAAGAACTGTCGTGGAAATATTATCTATACATCTGTGTGAAAATACATATTCGACTGTTCCTTTAAGGACACTGAGAGAGGATGACTTTTGACATAAATCTTTTCCTCTTCTACCAAGGTTATCTTCCCAGCCAGCCAAAGCAAGGTTGTGTTATTACTTCCCGTAACTGGGAACCATTTTTATTTACTATTCATCATCATATCTGATGTATAATGTTACGTCTTGCAAGTGTGTATAATGTACGTGCTGACCAGACCAGACCAGCCTGTTTCAGCTGCTGAGGTCAGGCAGACGCCTGCGAACCCCAGCTACTAGGACAGAGAGGCTTAGGCTCAGCTTCTTCCCCCAGGCCATCAGAGTCTTGAACAATGAACATTGAGTACCACAGAACACTGAACTATCCACACATAAGCACACATGAGCACACACACGACACGCACGCTGTGCACGCTCACACACTAGCAGCCACTTTAACACTTTAACATGAGCGGGCACACACTCATGCCGCACACACCCACACTTATTGCCAAAAGGAAAGGCCACTTTAAATTAGTATTAGCAACAGTAACAGTGTATTGCACTACCAAAGCTACCTAGCATGTCCTATATGCTCTGTAAATAACTATGTACAAATACCGAGATGTCACACCATGTTACCTGTTACCTGTTACCTGTTATTGCACAATGTTTTTTTTATTGGATTCTATTATATGTTGTACCACTGTATTGCACATCGTTGCGGGCAAGACCACCCGCATTTCATTGTATACTCGTATGCCGTGACAAATAAAACTCTTGACTTGACTTGACTTGGGTCACTTTATGGTCAGACGCTTGTGTGTGAACATGTTGTCTCTGATTGTAAACTGTCCTTTCTGCTGTGGCCACAGAGGAAATAATTAAACTATGCTTTCTATTTTTTAATAACTCGACTCAGAATGATTTATACAACGGCTCATCTTTTGTCCTTTAATATTTTCCATAACAGAACGACACTCATAACATTAACATAACACAATACGCTTGTTCTGACTGAATTAACATTATACTGGTTCTTTAAAAAAGTCTTTGAGGATAACACAGTAAAGTTTCAAAAACATATTTCCATTGTGGTCCTCGTTTAAAAGACCAGGTGAATGGGCAAAAATGCTTGTGGCCAGTGTTGTAGTCGAGTCACTAAATCTCAGAGTCGAGTCTCAAGTCCCCATTACGCTAGTCCGAGTCTGAGTCCGAGTCATCAAGGTTGAGTCCACTCCACTCTGGCAGTCAAAGAGCTGACATACAAATAAAAAGGGTCTACATTAAACATAAATGACACAGTGGTCACCATTTCAAAGGGAGTTTATTTACTTTGTGACACAATAGCCAAACAAATGCACTAGCCATCAATATCGTATGCCAAATGATTAGGGCAAAAAAAGAAAACTGTATTTATCAATTAACAAGTCAGAGTCCTCGTTTGCACCTTCCGAGTCCGAATGCAGTGAATGCGTATTAAGCATTTCTATGCTGTACATGTTTTCAACTTTACAATAAGTATCACAAAGAGCATTCATCATTAATAATAATAATAATTATAGCTCAGATTTATATAGTGCATTTCATGAAACACAAGGATGCTTTACAAATCAACTAAAAGACAAATAAAACGCAAGTAGAAGAAATAGTAATAACAATGAAGGACAGGGAGACGACTAGAGGCCAGGTGGGTTTCCACAGCTGTTCTAAAAGAGTCCACGGATTTGGCAGAGCGAATCTCAGCCAGGAGAGAGTTCAAGAGGGTGGGGGCTCTGTCCCCAAAAGTGGCTAATTATATGGAAAATGGCAAATGGCTGCATTTATATAGCGCTTTTTATCCAAAACGCTTTACAATTTGTTCCTCACACTTTACCCATTCACTCACACATTCACACACCGACGGCGGAGGTAACCATGCAAGGTGCCAATCTGCTTATCAGGAGCAATTAGGGGTTAAGTGTCTTGCTCAAGGACACTTCGACATGCTGCCCGGGAGGAGTGGGAATTGAACCGGGAACCTCCCGATTACCAGACAACTGCTCTACCTCCCGAGCCACTGTCGCCCCTTAATTATGGTTAAGTAATGCTTATTAAGCACTCTTCTGCAGTTATTAAGTTACATAATGTTACATTACAACATGAACTAACTTCTTTATAAACTATTTAATAATATATTAATCAATACCTTAGTTAACATGCGCACCCATTAGTAAATGAATACTAGAGACAACTGTTAATTAACTGTTAATTAATGTTTGTGCTTATGTAGTCACTTCACTTTATTGCTAAAGCTATAGTACACACTTGTCATTCTAATAGCTGCCTGCAAGTCAGACGTAAACCAACACTAAATAACACTATCTAATATGGTTTCTTCACGGAAAATAGTGCAAGGAGTGTTACTTTTAGTTTTGCAGTGTGTGCCTTGCATAATGAGCTAAACAGTTAAAACAGTCAACAAAAAATAAGACTTGTTTATGTTGAACTTTAACTTTTGTATTCCAATTTGATCAGAGCAATGGACTAAAAAAATTGCCTGTCAGCTTGTTGTAAGAGCAGTCTCTCTTATTTACATGAGCAGTCTCTCTGAGCAGTCTCTTATTTACATGAGCAGTCTCTCTTATTTACATGAGCAGTCTCTCTTATTTACATGAGCAGTCCCTTATTTACATGAGCAGTCTCTCTTATTTATATGAGCAGTCTCTCTTATTTACATGAGCAGTCTCTCTGAGCAGTCTCTCTTATTTACATGAGCAGTCTCTCTTATTTACAAGAGCAGTCTCTTATTTACATGAGCAGTCTCCCTGAGCAGTCTCTCTTATTTATATGAGCAGTCTCTCTTATTTACATGAGCAGTCTCTCTTATTTACATGAGCAGTCTCTTATTTACATGAGCAGTCTCTCTTATTTACATGAGCAGTCTCTCTTATTTACATGAGCAGTCTCTCTTATTTACATGCACAGTCTCTCTGAGCAGTCTCTCTTATTTACATGAGCAGTCTCTTATTTACATGAGCAGTCTCTCTTATTTACATAAGCAGTCTCATATTTACATGAGCAGTCTCTCTTATTTACATGAGCAGTCTCTCTTATTTACATGAGCAGTCTCTCTGAGCAGTCTCTCTTATTTACATGAGCAGTCTCTTATTTACATGAGCAGTCTCTTATTTACATGAGCAGTCTCTCTGAGCAGTCTCTCATATTTACATGAGCAGTCTCTCTTATTTATATGAGCAGTCTCTTATTTACATGCAGCTGTCTCTCTTATTTATATGAGCAGTCTCTTATTTACATGAGCAGTCTCTCTTATTTATATGAGCAGTCTCTCTTATTTATATGAGCAGTCTCTCTTATTTACATGAGCAGTCTCTCTTATTTATATGAGCAGTCTCTTATTTATATGAGCAGTCTCTCTTATTTATATGAGCAGTCTCTCTTATTTATATGAGCAGTCTCTATTTATATGAGCAGTCTTTCTTATTTATATGAGCAGTCTCTCTTATTTATATGAGCAGTCTCTCTTATTTACATGAGCAGTCTCTCTTATTTATATGAGCAGTCTCTTATTTATATGAGCAGTCTCTCTTATTTATATGAGCAGTCTCTCTTATTTACATGAGCAGTCTCTCTTATTTATATGAGCAGTCTCTTATTTATATGAGCAGTCTCTCTTATTTATATGAGCAGTCTCTCTTATTTATATGAGCAGTCTCTATTTATATGAGCAGTCTTTCTTATTTATATGAGCAGTCTCTCTTATTTATATGAGCAGTCTCTCTTATTTACATGAGCAGTCTCTCTTATTTATATGAGCAGTCTCTTATTTATACGAGCAGTCTCTCTTATTTATATGAGCAGTCTCTCTTATTTACATGAGCAGTCTCTCTTAGTTACACGAGCAGTCTCTCATATTTACATGAGCAGTCTCTTATTTACATGAGCAGTCTCTCATATTTACATGAGCAGTCTCTTATTTACATGAGCAGTCTCTCTTATTTACATGAGCAGTCTCTCTTATTTATATGAGCAGTCTCTCTTATTTATATGAGCAGTCTCTCTTATTTACATGAGCAGTCTCTCTTATTTATATGAGCAGTCTCTCTTATTTATATGAGCAGTCTCTCTTATTTACATGAGCAGTCTCTCTTATTTATATGAGCAGTCTCTCTTATTTATATGAGCAGTCTCTCTTATTTACATGAGCAGTCTCTCTTATTTACATGAGCAGTCTCTCTTATTTACACGAGCAGTCTCTCTTATTTACATGAGCAGTCTCATATTTACACGAGCAGTCTCTCTTATTTACATGAGCAGTCTCTTATTTACATGAGCAGTCTCTCTTATTTATATGAGCAGTCTCTTATTTACATGAGCAGTCTCTTATTTACATGAGCAGTCTCTCTTATTTATATGAGCAGTCTCTCTTATTTATATGAGCAGTCTCTCTTATTTATATGAGAAGTCTCTCTTATTTATATGAGCAGTCTCTCTTATTTACATGAGCAGTCTCTTATTTATATGAGCAGTCTCTCTTATTTACATGAGCAGCCTCTTATTTACATGAGCAGTCTCTCTTATTTACATGAGCTGTCTCTCTTATTTACATGAGCAGTCTCTTATTTACATGAGCAGTCTCTCTGAGCAGTCTCTCTTATTTACATGAGCAGTCTCTCTGAGCAGTCTCTCTTATTTACATGAGCAGTCTCTTATTTACATGAGCAGTCTCTCTTATTTACACGAGCAGTCTCTCTTATTTACATGAGCAGTCTCTCTTATTTACATGAGCAGTCTCTCTTATTTATATGAGCAGTCTCTCTTATTTACATGAGCAGTCTCTCTGAGCAGTCTCTCTTATTTACATGAGCAGTCTCTCTTATTTACATGAGCAGTCTCTCTTATTTACATGAGCAGTCTCTCTTATTTACATGAGCAGTCTCTCTTTATTTACATGAGCAGTCTCTCTGAGCAGTCTCTTATTTATATGAGCAGTCTGTTATTTACATGAGCAGTCTCTCTTATTTACATGAGCAAGTCTCTCTTATTTACATGAGCAGTCTCTCTTATTTACATGAGCAGTCTCTCTGAGCAGTCTCTCTTATTTACATGAGCAGTCTCTTATTTACACAAGCAGTCTCTTATTTACATGAGCAGTCTCTCTTATTTACATGAGCAGTCTCTCTGAGCAGTCTCTCTTATTTACATGAGCAGTCTCTTATTTACATGAGCAGTCTCTCTTATGAGCAGTCTCTCTTATTTATATGAGCAGTCTCTTATTTACATGAGCAGTCTCTCTTATTTATATGAGCAGTCTCTCTTATTTATATGAGCAGTCTCTTATTTACATGAGCAGTCTCTCTTATTTACATGAGCAGTCTCTTATTTACATGAGCAGTCTCTCTTATTTACATGAGCAGTCTCTCTTATTTATATGAGCAGTCTCTCTTATTTACATGAGCAGTCTCTTATTTACATGAGCAGTCTCTCTTATTTACATGAGCAGTCTCTCTTATTTATATGAGCAGTCTCTCTTATTTATATGAGCAGTCTCTTATTTATATGAGCAGTCTCTTATTTACATGAGCAGTCTCTCTCATTTACATGAGCAGTCTCTCTTATTTACATGAGCAGTCTCTCTTATTTATATGAGCAGTCTCTCTTATTTACACGAGCAGTCTCTCTTATTTACATGAGCAGTCTCTCTGAGCAGTCTCTCTTATTTACATGAGCAGTCTCTCTGAGCAGTCTCTCAGAGCAGTCTCTCTTATTTACATGAGCAGTCTCTCATATTTACATGAGCAGTCTCTCTTATTTACATGAGCAGTCTCTTATTTACATGAGCAGTCTCTCTTATTTATATGAGCAGTCTCTCTTATTTATATGAGCAGTCTCTCTTATTTACATGAGCAGTCTCTCTTATTTATATGAGCAGTCTCTTATTTACATGAGCAGTCTCTCTTATTTATATGAGCAGTCTCTCTTATTTATATGAGCAGTCTCTCTTATTTACATGAGCAGTCTCTTATTTATATGAGCAGTCTCTTATTTACATGAGCAGTCTCTCTTATTTATATGAGCAGTCTCTCCTATTTATATGAGCAGTCTCTCTTATTTATATGAGCAGTCTCTCTTATTTACACGAGCAGTCTCTCTTATTTATATGAGCAGTCTCTCTTATTTATATGAGCAGTCTCTCTTATTTACATGAGCAGTCTCTCTGAGCAGTCTCTCTTATTTAGATGAGCAGTCTCTCTTATTTACATGAGCAGTCTCTCTTATTTATATGAGCAGTCTCTTATTTACATGAGCAGTCTCTCTTATTTACATGAGCAGTCTCTCTTATTTATATGAGCAGTCTCTTATTTACATGAGCAGTCTCTCTTATTTACATGAGCAGTCTCTCTTATTTATATGAGCAGTCTCTTATTTACATGAGCAGTCTCTCTTATTTATATGAGCAGTCTCTCTTATTTACACGAGCAGTCTCTCTTATTTACATGAGCAGTCTCTCTGAGCAGTCTCTCTTATTTACATGAGCAGTCTCTCTTATTTATATGAGCAGTCTCTTATTTACATGAGCAGTCTCTCTTATTTATATGAGCAGTCTCTCTTATTTACATGAGCAGTCTCCTATTTACATGAGCAGTCTCTCTTATTTATATGAGCAGTCTCTCTTATTTATATGAGCAGTCTCTCTTATTTACATGAGCAGTCTCCTTATTTATATGAGCAGTCTCTTATTTACATGAGCAGTCTCTCTTATTTACACGAGCAGTCTCTTATTTACATGAGCAGTCTCTCTTATTTACATGAGCAGTCTCTCTTATTTACATGAGCAGTCTCTCTTATTTATATGAGCAGTCTCTCTGAGCAGTCTCTCTTTATTTACATGAGCAGTCTCTTATTTACATGAGCAGTCTCTCTTATTTACATGAGCAGTCTCTCTTATTTACATGAGCAGTCTCTTATTTACATGAGCAGTCTCTCTTATTTATATGAGCAGTCTCTCTTATTTACATGAGCAGTCTCTCTGAGCAGTCTCTCTTATTTACATGAGCAGTCTCTCTTATTTACATGAGCAGTCTCTCTTATTTACATGAGCAGTCTCTTATTTACATGAGCAGTCGCTCTGAGCAGTCTCTCTTATTTATATGAGCAGTCTCTCTTATTTACATGAGCAGTCTCGTATTTACATGAGCAGTCTCTCTTATTTACATGAGCAGTCTCTCTTATTTACATGAGCAGTCTCTCTTATTTACATGAGCAGTCTCTTATTTACATGAGCAGTCTCTCTTATTTACATGAGCAGTCTCTTATTTACATGAGCAGTCTCTCTTATTTACATGAGCAGTCTCTCTTATTTATATGAGCAGTCTCTCTGAGCAGTCTCTCTTATTTATTTACATGAGCAGTCTCTTATTTACACGAGCAGTCTCTTATTTACATGACATTATGACACATGAGCAGTCTCTCTTATTCACATAACATATGACACAGTCTCTCAAAGCCCTGGTTCCTTTAGACAAAGAAATCCTCAAAATAGGAAAGAAATTATTAACAATTACAATAACTTTGAGAATTTGAAATTACCAGCAAGCTACGGCAAAATGTAGTTAAACCACTAGTCTAATTACATGTAAGTCAAGCCACTCCCCAACACTGTAATTAATGTACCCTCATTGTAAAGTATGCTTCCCTGCCCTTTCCTCTCACCTTTGGTGATTGGTCCAGGCAACTGCTTTTACACACAATGGCCGACACGGGTGCAGTTGCTGCAGCCCCGCCTCCATTGGCATGCCCTTTAGCCTTCTCCTGGAGGGGTATATATAGCGTGAGAAGCTAGGGAGAGGCCCCTGGAAGCCAAAATGAAGGCTCTCGTCTCTGTGTGCTGCTTGCTCTCTCTGCTGGCCCTGGCCACTGCAGGTAATGATAACGACATTGGTGTTTGGTTAAAAGCATGTTGGATTTGATTTGATATGTGATTTGATATGTGTGTATTTCACGTATGGATGCATTTGGTTGATCTGGGAGTTATTCAAGCAGTTGCTATGTATTGAATGGGAATGCTGATCCAGTGAGGCTGTAGAGCTACTGACATTGTAGAACTACTGTCTCTGCTCCTTTCATAAAAGCAGCTCTGAAACGCGCCACATACCTGACCGAGGCTTTGATGAACTGTGGCAACATTGATTTCAAAGTCAAGTCAATATTGTGAACCAAAACCTCACATAGATAGAAGTTTTTTTCAGTTTTGCAAATGAGAGAAAGTGAGGCCTGTGAATTACTTTTTGATGTAGATAAATATGCATCACTGATTTTCTCATTTATTATCTGACTATAGTATTGTTTCTTTGGAGCTATATGTTATATTATCATAGTTTAAGTACATATTGAGTACATATTAGCATATTATAGTATATTAGTCAGATGTAAATGTGTTGGACCTTCTACACAGGGTATGGATTGCACCGTTTGCATTGAGGGTGCAACAAAAGTGGAGGTAAAGGGGGATCACCTCGATATGTTTAATTATATTTGCATTGCGTTCGCATTGACCTAGGTATGGTGTAGGACCCCCGAAATGATGAGACTCGGATTGAGTTGCGCTTGAACAAACGTATGCACCGCCACAGCACTATGTAAACCTAATTGATGAGTGCTGTCAGTAAGTGTCTGTAAGGTGTCTGTAATTATGTCTGTAAGGGGAAATGTCATTGCTGACGTGCGACACCGACTGATGGAAAGTGTTTAACGCTGGCTGCCAGGAGAGACTCAGTGGGCTGAGATCCCAGAGGCAGGACTGATTAGAATGATTGTGGTATTTAATGAGGATTTCCATATTTCAAAAGCTGTAGGTGTTTAGTCTCACCTATCATTCCTATCAAAGTGAATCAATACATTTTTTATTGATCAAAGAAACATTAGCTATGACCCTCCTGCTGTGCGATTACAGCGCAGATCGGTAGCGGAAGTAGGTATATTTGCGATCCCTCTTTTTAGGTTAACGCTTGTGGGTAGTGTGTATGAGTAGTGTGTATGAGTGTGTATGAGAAAAAGGAAAAAAAGAAAAAATTCTAACCCTAACTAACCTTACTGTCATGCACTTGTCCTAATAAACTAACCTACACTGTAGCACTCAACACTTTGATGAACATTGTTACTCAGCTGATAGAGTTGTGCCCTTCCTGATGACTTGTTGTACAGAACTTGTAAGTCGTTTCGGATAAAAGCGTCAGCTAAATGACTAAATGTAAATGTAAATGTATGTGGCGCGCTTGATTCAGGTTGGCTGCTAGGAAATGTTACCCTTGCCTGTCCTTGCGCTGGTTAACTTTGGTCCCTGTGAGCTTCCATAGGCAGGTGTTAGGCCTTAGTCAAAGGGTGGTTACCAGATGCTATGGACACCAGATACTATGGACTGAGACTCATCTCGCTAAGACTCAGGAATCCACCCTCACTGTCAGCATGGGCATCTTCATCACACATGCACACATCGTGCACACACGTGTCCTTATGCACATGAACAACCCACATAACACACACACACACAAGTCACAAAATAGACTGTGTTTACTTTACAGCATAGATCACTGCACCACATTCGGTATTGGTTCACCGTTTCTGTCTGCAGACCTGCTAAGCTGCAGTCCCAGTCATGCCGCCCTCTGCAGGCCCACGTGAAGGGGATGCCCCCCCGCTATGGCAGGCAGAGGAGGGGAGAGGGGCGGAGGGGAGGGGGATGTAACCAGGGTACAGTAGCCCGTTGCCAGTTGGGGGCAGATGAGCTATTAGAGCCCTCCTGCCTAGATAATGAAGGCGCCTTAAAGGGCCGGGCTGGACGGAAATAAATTGTGCTAGTGACAGAGCCAGGGTGACAACAGCTGTCGTTTGTGTGTGTGTGTGTGTGTGGGGGGGGGGGGGGCAGAAAAGTTAACAGGGAGTGAAGGAGGAGTACAGGTGGGTTTGACAGCATAGATTTGTGAGCGGAATATAGAATGACTGTGTAGAATGGAGTCGAAGAAGCCGGCGCTCGTCTGAGGCAAAAATGCTTACTCGTCTCATTCCTCGATCAGGAATGAGCTCTGATTGGCAGCGTGGCCAGTCACTCGTCTCATTCCTCGATCAGGAATGATCTCTGATTGGCAGTGTGGCCTGTCACTCGTCTCATTCCTCGATCAGGAATGATCTCTAATTGGCAGCGTGGCCAGTCACTAGTCTCATTCCTCGATCATGAATGATCTCTGATTGGCAGTGTGGCCAGTCTGTGAGAAGAGGCCTTGATCACGACTGATCTCTGATTGGCAGCGTGGCCTGTCAGTGAGAAGAGGCCTTGATCACGACTGATCTCTGATTGGCAGCGTGGCCTGTCAGTGAGAAGAGGCCTTGATCACGACTGATCTCTGATTGGCAGCGTGGCCTGTCAGTGAGAAGAGGCCTTGATCACGACTGATCTCTGATTGGCAGCGTGGCCTGTCAGTGAGAAGAGGCCTTGATCACGACTGATCTCTGATTGGCAGCGTGGCCTGTCAGTGAGAAGAGGTCTCACTAGCATGAATGACACCTGTAACTGCATGTTCTGTTGCACTACAGTTGAAGGCCGACCTCATGACAATCGCAAGGGAAAGGGGAGCGTCACTCTTCCTGAAAATAGAAGGGGAATTATCCCTCCTTCTTTCCACCCCCTGACTCATTGTGGAAGTATTTCTGTCAATGAGAGGGACCAGGAGCACCAGGCGGCACCTGTCGCTCTCCATCCCTGCCACATTCTGCTCTACCTACAGTGGGCTTAGTTGCTGCCATGACCCCAGGGCTGGAGATACCACCAGACAAGCATAACGTTCAAATGTGTCTTTATACTAAAAGTACCAAACCAAAAAAAGGGGGTAAGGGTATGTACATTCAGCGATTTTCTAAACCAGGGTATCACAAGTATATCTGACAGTTATTAGCTGCAATCAGCAGCTCTATAGACCTGTTCGCTGTCCACGTCAGACTCAATGTGCGTGGGCAACGTGGGGGCAAAAAGGAATGTAATCCTGGTTAGAACAACGGGGCAGACTACAATATATTTGCATTTGTTAGCCATGCTAGCGATCTAAACAATCAATCCATGCCAAAGCTAGATTATGTAAAAGCCTCACACTCACAGCCATGCTGATTTGGCTAAATGACATCCAGCCGTTTTCGCTTGAAACTACTTTTAGTCAGGCGAGTGTTATGGTTTCTCCATAGAGCCCGGTTGTACTTTTTATTTTTTTATTTTTTTGGTTTATCTTTTTTTATTGGAAGAATTTATGCAGATTTATACATTTCAGTTATCCAAATTATACAACTTCCATTTCCTTCCCCATTCCTATCCCCTAACCCCACCCAATCCCACCCAGTGAGGGCGACGACAAACATACATATAATTCACGTAAATAAAAAATTTAAATTACATTTAATTTAATTAATTAATTAATTAAACATAAATACAGATGTGACAGACAAAACAACGCAAAAAGAAATGAAGTAAAATTAAAAGAAATAAGAAAAAATATAAATAAGAAAGACAGTAATAATAATATATAATATAAATAATACTTTCCATTTTAGTAGCATAATTTCCAGATGGTAAAACAAATAAAAAGGAAAGTAAATTTAACACCCTCAGCAGACCACCACAATGCCATCTCCCCAGCCATACGTAGGCTACTAGCAGTGTCAGGAAGGTAGATGGGGAAAGGAGGGGGGTCATGGGGTCCAAAGTTTGGAAGGAGTCATATGAGTTTTGAAATGAAGTAGGAAGGGCTGCCATGTTTTGTGGAAGGTATCTGTGTGGCCTTGTGTTGTAAATCTGATTTTCTCTATATGTATAAGAGACATAACATCCCTCATCCAGTGTAAATGTGAAGGGGGAGTGGCTGCCTTCCAGTTGATTAGGATGAGGCGTCAGGATGAGGCGTCTGGCAATATGAGTGAGGCAAAGTTCAAACGTGGTTGAACTAAAAATCCAAAGAAACAGACTAAGAAATGACGTAAACACCATGATCAGAACCGCAAAAAGAAATTTCATCAACGACAAAACTGAGGAAAACAAAAACAAACCCCGCAAACTTTGGAAATTACTCAATAATCAACTAGGCTGCAGTAAAAAACTTAAAACCAGATTCTCAAACATAAACATAAAGACGGACAACACGCTCATCACAGACAAGCTGGATGTAGCCAATTACTTAAACATCTTCTTCACAAACATAGCCACAACACTGGTAAACAAACTACCCTCCCACTCAGGGCATTATGGGGTAGAACACATAGTAGCATACTACAAAAAGCTAGGGGTCCACAAAGACGACTTCAAACTTGAAATGGTAACAACCGATGAGGTTTCAAGTTTCAAGTTTCAAGTTTCTTTAATAGTTGTCATACAGAAGTACAGAATACTTTTATACAAAATGCTTCTTACTGTTGCGCTCCAGAGACTGTGCAAGACAAGATAAGTATGAAATAAAATAACATAGTAAAATTAGAAGTAAAAAAAATGAGGTCACAGTGTTCAGTTTAGACATATGTACAATGTTGAATGAATGAATGAATGAAAACTTTATTTAACAGATTGCAGAATGGGTACAATACAGTACGGCTCAATACATACAATTGTTAAGGGGATGCAGACCTGAGAAAGACGTTTGTCTTGTTTCCATCAGGGTCCCCCATTTTCAATTCATATAGTTCATATATGTTCGATGCAGAATAGACGTAGTTACCATACAATATACAATACTGTGCAGTGTACTAATATACAATACTATATAGTGCAAGGCAGAAATGGAGAAATGGGACGAGGTGCAATTTAGGTACAATTCACAGTAGGTGTACGAGTTGTAGTGCAAATCCTTTATCAATAAATATAAAGTGTAAGTGTGTTTGTGTGATCTAAAGTGTGGAGAGTGGGTGCTGCAGTGTGTTGTTTGTTTGAGTGAGTGTGTGCGTGTGGGTGTGTGTGCTGTGTGCATTTGATGGTTGTTGCATAGTGATTATTGTTCGTTTAGCAGCCTGATGGCCTGGGGATAGAAGCTTCTTCTGAGTCTTTCTGTGCTCGCCTTAAGACTCCGGTATCGCTTGCCTGACCGCAGCAGTTCAAAGAGGCAGTTGTTCGGGTGGCTCGAGTCCTTAATAATTCTCTTAGCCTTCCCCTTGCACCGCTTGTTGTAAATGTTCTGGAGGGTGGGAAGCCCCCCTCCAATTGTGCGTTCGGCTGAACGTGTCACTCTTTGTAGTCTGCTACGGTCTTGTGCAGTGCTATTCCCAAACCAGGAGGTGATGTTGCCGGTCAGGATGCTCTCTATTGTACATGAGTAGAAGTTCCTAAGGATCTTCTGACTGACTTGGAACTTCCTTAGGCGCCTGAGGAAGTAGAGGCGTTGTCGTGCCTTCTTCACAACACTGTCAATGTGTGTGGTCCATGTCAAGTCCTCGGATATGTGGGCTCCGAGGTACTTGAAATTGTTCACTCTCTCAACCGGTGCCCCGTCGATGCTGAGGGGGCTGTAGTCCTTGACCCCCGACCTCCTGAAGTCCACAATCATCTCTTTTGTTTTGCTGACGTTCAGGGAGAGGCAGTTCTCCTGACACCACTGTGACAGGTTCTCTACCTCTTCCAGGTAGGCCCTTTCGTCGTTGGCAGAGATCAGGCCCACCACTACTGTGTCATCAGCAAATTTGATGATGGTGTTGTTGTTCCGCTGTGCTACGCAGTCATGTGTGTACAGGGAGTAGAGGAGGGGGCTCAGAACACAGCCCTGGGGGGCCCCTATGTTGAGCGTGATGGATGAGGAGGTGCAGTTGCCGGCTCTTACCACCTGGGGTCTGCCCGTCAGGAAGTCCAAGACCCACTGGCAGAGGTCATAGTTCAAGCCCAGGTCCCTGAGCTTGGCTATGAGTTTGGAGGGGACTATGGTATTGAATGCTGAGCTGTAGTCGATGAACAGCATTCTCACATAGTTCCCCTGCCTCTTGTCCAGGTGTGATGCTGCTGTGTGCAGCACATGGGCTATGGCGTCCTCCGTGGACCTGTTGGGGCGATATGCAAATTGCAGAGGGTCCAGGTTGATGGGGAGGGAGGAACAGATGTAGCCCTTCACTAGCTTCTCAAAGCACTTCATGGCTATGGAGGTGAGGGCTACAGGGCGGTAGTCGTTGAGGCAAGCGGGCGTAGATTTTTTGGGTACAGTGATGATGGTGGACTTCTTCAGACAGGTGGGGATGACAGCCTGTTCCAAGGACAGGTTGAAGATGTCAGTGAATACCGGGGCCAGTTGGTCGGCACAGACTTTTAGGACGCGGCCGGGGATGCCGTCCGGTCCTGCTGCCTTCCTGATATTCACTTTTTTAAAGATCCGTCTCACCTCATGCTCTGTTACCCTGAACACTGAGTCTTCATCAGCAGACCCCCCCCCCCCCATTGCCATGGTTTGTAGGCTGGTGTTGTTATTCACAGCCTCAAACCTCGCATAGAAGGAATTGAGATCATTTGCTAAGGAGATGTCACTGTTCAGTTTGAGGGGGGTGCCTTTGTAGTCTGTCATTGTTCTGAGGCCCTGCCACATGCCTCTAGAGTCAGCCTGTTCAAACTGAAGTTCAACTTTATCCCTGTAACGCCGTTTTGCCTCTATTACTGCTCTCCTGACGTTGTATCTTGCCATCTTGTGTTCTTCCATGTTGCCTGTCACCAGCCCGGTGTTGTATGCTGATGTGCGCACTTTCAGAGCCTCACGGACGGATTTGTCTACCCAGGGCTTTTGATTTGGGTAGATTTTAATTTTGGTGGAGGGGATTGTTTCTTCTACCAGAGTACAGACATAGTCAATCACCGTTTCGGTGTATTCGTTAATATTGGCTGTGTTATCAAGGAATACACTCCAGTCTGTGCATCCAAGTGCAGCTTGGAGTGACTCCTCTGACGTCACGGCCCAACGCTTAACCTCTCGCGAGACCACCGGCGTTCGCTTGAGACTTTGTTTGTACTTTGGCAAAAGAAAGATGGCGGCGTGATCGCTTTTACCGAATGGACTAAGAGCCTGTGACTTGTACCCATTCTTAAATTGCGAGTATACATGGTCTAATATGTTCTCGCCTCTGGTGGGACAGGTACTCAAAAAATTGAGCGCCCTCCAACCTAACAAGACCACTGGCCATGACAACATCCCCTCCAAATTCCTCAGAGACGCAGCAGCCGCCATCACCCCAGTCATCACACACATAATAAACCTCTCTATAAAACAGGGGCACGTCCCCAAGGACTTCAAAATTGCGAGAGTGACCCCTCTGCACAAAAAGGGCAGCAAATTAGACCCAGGCAACTACCGCCCTGTTTCTATTCTTACCTCCATCTCGAAAGTCATGGAGAAAATAGTCTACGAACAGGTCGAAAAGTACCTGGCGGAAAAAAATCTAATCTACGAATTCCAATCTGGCTTCAGAACGTCCCACTCCACTGACACATGCCTCCTCTATTTGAACGACCACATCAAACAAGAGGTGGACGTGGGCAAATACTGCGGCATGGTCATGCTGGACCTACAAAAGGCCTTCGACACTGTCAATCACTCCATTCTAATGGACAAGCTAAAGGCAATTGGTTTTGATAGCTTATCAGTGAGCTGGATGCAATCCTACCTGGAGGGGAGAGAACAGATGGTAGAGGTAAACGGTACTCTATCCCCCCCCCTCACAGTGAGCTGTGGTGTTCCACAAGGAAGCATACTAGGACCGCTACTCTTCCTAATTTATGCAAATGACATGTCGTCAGCCTGTGACTGCAACTTGTTCCTGTTTGCGGACGACTCAGCCCTGCTGGTCTCTGACAAGAACAAATTGCAGGTTGAAAAAACCCTCAGCACGGAACTAGGCAAAATCTGCATATGGCTCGCTGATAACAAACTATCATTACACATGGGCAAAACAGAGTCCATTCTCTTCGGTTCAAATAACAAACTCAGCAAGACCGACGGCTTCTCAGTTACAGTGGGTGACAATATTGTCACAAGGAAAGACGAAATTACCTACCTGGGTTCCATCCTAGAGGCAAATCTTTCCTGTGACAAAATGGCATCCAATGTAATAAAAAAAAGTCAACCAACGAACTAGATTCTTGTACCGGATCTCCTCTCTGGTAAACAAGAATACCCTGAAGACTCTGGCAGGAGCACTCATTCAAGGGTACTATGACTATGCGTGCACCTCATGGTACCAAAGCACCTCAAAGGCGCTTAAAACAAAATTACAAACATCACAAAACAAACTGGTCAGACTACTACTTGACCTGAACCCCAGAACCCACCTCACCCCTGCCCACTTTGACAACCTAGGATGGCTTAGAGTAGACGACAGAGTACAGCAACTTGCAATGGGCCTGGTCTTCAAGATACACTATACGACCGGGGTGCCCATGTACATGTCAAAATACTTCCCAAAGGTCAGTGAATACCACAACCACTACACCAGAGGAAGCTCAACAAATCATGTTAAACCCAGATTCGGCTCAAACAAGGGACTAAACACGTTTCGCAATTATGCCACAACAATGTGGAACGCCCTACCCAAAGCTGTAAAGGAATGTGAATCCCTGCCCACATTCAAAACCGCTCTTAAAGAGCACCTACGGGAGGCTGCAATTCGAAACTGGCCACCGTAAATGCCCAAAACCCCCACCACCTCCTAATAGACAGTCTCCTCCCCACCGCATGTATATATTCCCTCCCCGCCGTATGTATATTTCCCTCCCACCCACCCACCCCCTCCTAATGTACAGTCCCCTCCCCATCATATGTATATACTCTGTCAGGATCTAGGGGTAACAGTACTGTATATTTGAATACCGCTTATGTCACAAATGTATCAGTACTAAATACCTATATGTCCCTATGCCATAAATGTCATGTATGTTGTGTATGTCATAAATGTCTATATGAAATGAAAATGGGGGACCCTGATGGAAACAAGACAAACGTCTTTCTCAGGTCTGCATCCCCTTAACAATTGTATGTATTGAGCCGTACTGTATTGTACCCATTCTGCAATCTGTTAAATAAAGTTTTCATTCATTCATTCAAGGCCATGGCATTGCCCAATCGCAGCGTTCTCCGGTGTCAGACCAAATAATGCAATAAGAGGGCATGGGTCCGTTGTACTTCTTTTAGCGCAGCAGCTCTCGCAGGTAGGAGGCAACTTAGTCACGTGACTCAGTTAGTATTGCTGATTGGCTCGAACAATGTGTGTATACAACGAACAGGTCTATAGGTTACTTTATTGGTTGGATGGTCAGTCGGTTGGTCCACCAGAGCATCCCCACCCTCTAGCGTGCGTGCGTGCGTGCATGTTCATGCCAATTGGCTAAAAGGGGGTGTGGCAATAGGAGTGACCTACCGCAAAAAGGTTGCAGCTATTGCAGATTCGCACTTGTTTCTTGTTTTTGTCCATTCTTTACTGAGGACTAACATCTTTGTTCATCATAACTAAGGACATCACTTTGTAGCATTTTGCTGGGCCTTAGCAGGGGTCCTCACAACTTACGGGACCCACTTTCTGGCACTGTAGTATGTTGTGCCTGTTTTAGGTGTAGCCTAATTGTAGAGGGCTGGTGCCGAGCATCAGATATCAGACATGAGGCGCCAGAATTAGGGAGAGCGAGGCGGCAGATTCCACAGAAAAGGAACTTTATTTTGACACAGGAATTAACATTAGCCATACATGGAACAAACAAATACATAAATGGTAAATGGCTGCATTTATATAGCAGCTTTTATCCAAAGCACTTGGATACAATTTGTTCCTCACATTTTACACATTCACACACCGATGGCGGAGGCAACCATGCAAGGTGCCAACCTGCTCATCGGGAGCAATTAGGGGTAATAAGACAATAAGTGTCTTGCTCAAGGAATTGAACCGGGAACCTCCGGATTACCAGACGACTGCTCTACCTCCTGAGCCACTGTCGCCCCCATGGCATTATCAAACTAATGGCAATACATGGCATTATCAAACTAATGAACATGAAGGAATAACTCACTTTCAGACACACTTAACAAAGGGACACAGGTCTGGTTGGTGGCTAATAATAAGAGAACTGATTGAGGGCAGAATGAGTACACCTGTGTCTAGACTCCAGACAGCATGGGTGTGCTTGTTGCTCCTCCCAGAGCTCAACAGGGTCCTGACAGACATGGAAGACTTTTGACAATGCCTGTCTAAAATTTTCCCTCTTTGCCACTCAATCTTGATCAGAAATCTCTTAGAAAACCCAGTTACTCAGTTTATTTTATTATAGTACATTCCGCCAATTATTATCCCATCTTCCTAACTGCTGGTATATTAACTCTAATTTAATTTCCGTCCTGCAGCAGAAAATGATCCCATCTTTATAGCAACCACTGGGCATTCAATGTGCCGTAGAACTATTAGGCTAAATCCTTGCAACAAAAAGGGGACGGTTTCACCTTGGCTTTTTACATTAGAATCACATTATCATAGACATTTTACATTGTATGTGTAACGGATGGTATCGTGAAGCGCAGTCAAGAAGGGCTGGGGTGAGTAGCGGTGCTATGGGTTAAACTCACTCTCACATCCTCAAAAGACGCATAGACATGGTACAAAGAAGTGAATTCACCTCTTGGTATAGCGGTCTGTGTTGTTGCACGCGGCGTGGCAGACCTGTGTTCAAATCTCCCTCAAGGCATAAAAGTTTGAGGTGACGTTGTCACAACCGTTACATATGTTCATCAAATGACAACTGAGAAAGACAGAAAGCTTTGCAAAAAATACGTTTCTTTATTTATCCAACATTAGATGTGCAAAGATATTCCCATAAGGAATAGCGTGGCAACAACAAAACCTTACAGATCAAAACCTTTGCCATCATAATAACAGTGTCCACGGCCCATTTCCACTCTGTGCCCTATACACTCACATGGCCCTGTCTCATTTGTTTCACTCAGCTAGGGACGCTTCCAGAATACATAAGCCTGGCTGGAGACACACTTCACAAGTGAGTTCAATGAACCACCAATGAATGCCAGGGGTTAGAGAAAAACATGTGGGGCTAATTTTAGCCGTCCTGATACCCCGCTCCCTCTCTGTGATAAGAGATGTGATGCAAGATAAGTGTAAGATTAGTACAGCTAGAACGCTTTGTTTCCTTGGCCCCTTTATAACCGATTACCCTAACAAAAGATGTGATTGACAGGAGCCGTGGCGAATCAATTGTACACCTGTTCGGCCTGCGTTTGAATGGGACGAATGAAGGAAGGAGGAGAGGAAGGAGAGGCTTCATCTAACACCATGTTAATCTGTGATGCCCTTTCCTTGTCCAAAAAGAGCTCTGCTGGCCAAGCAGTGGACATCCTCTGCTTACATAGTTTGTCCACTGGTTCATATTACAATACACAATGTCCTGCCAGCGGCCATGACACACTTTATACCTCTGCCTTCCCTGGTCTGCTGGTCAGTGGTGTTTCTTTTATGTCAAAGCCAGGCCAAACAAAACAGTGTCAATATTGTGTAAAAAGCAGTGGTGGAAAGTAAGTATTTTTACTCAAGTACTGTACTTAATTTCAAGCTACTTGTACTTTATGTGAGTATTTAAAATTTAGGGAACTTTATACTTTTACTCCACTACATTTCAAGGTAAATATTGTACTTTTTACTCCACTACATTTATCTGAACCAATCGGTTACTAGTTACTTTGAAGAAAAGGATTTTTGCATAGAAAACATAATATATACAAAATAAAAAATGTATCATGATTATATACTTTCACATTTGAAGCCTGTCAACTTCAAGAGGATCAGGTAATCAGAAAAGCATAACTGGACCACATACCACTTTAACACAACCTTTAATCAGAACAGCATAACGAAGGTTATCCTATAACCATAGTTATATGAGTAATAGAGAGCTCTCTGCTCTATGGGATGTTCCCCTGTCACCTATTGTGACCTTGAAAGTTTCCGCCACAATGCACCTACACCTGTCCGGCCACGCCCACTTCCGCCCATGCATTTAAGCGAGGGGTGTGACCATACTTCCACTCTTCCCTAGTCTTGACCGTTATTCAGAAGACAATTAGGGGTCCTCAGTGAGTGAGAGCAGAGCGCTCGCTATTACTCATATAACTAGGGTTATAGGATAACCTTCGTTATATTTCATAATAGCCCCCGCTCTGCTCTATGGGACATGCACCCGCTGAGGTCCCCCACAACCATCAGAACACCGGGGAGGGTCCGGGCCCCCCACCCCCCCCTAGTGAGGGGTGGGGGGGGGGGGGGGGGGGGGGGGGCAGGACACCGACCGTGCGGAAGAGGGGACAGCACCCAACAAACGCACAGGGTGAGCAGAACGCGGGACAGAAGGGTCCGCGACTACCCGACTGTGCGCCCCGCCCGCTACCAGGGAACGTACGTGAAAACATAAGCCCGTGTTACCGCTTCCACACCTCGTGGGGTCGGGGTCGTTAAACCCTGACGCTGCCCGCGAGACGTCCCATGGGGTCGGGGTTCCAAAGGCCCACAGGCCGGGGAGACAAACACTCCAAAAGAGGAGGTTGATCCCTTAACCCAGGCCGACAGGTAACAAGAGCTCCCGCCTCCCGCACTGACAGGAGCGAGCAGAAGCGAGCACCCAGCTCTGCGCGCCGCTGGGGCTCACCTTCCTGCCACAAATGTGGAGTCAGGGAACCCCTGTGGCGCACGGAGGAGAACCGCTGGTGGAGCCCAGAACGATAGTTCCCAGGTCCCGTGGTGATGTCATCTTCCAAACATGAAAAAACAGCAACACAAAACTAATCTAAAAACCTATAGCTAACAAAGAAGTGAAAGATAAGGGAAGAGCGGAAGTATGGTCACACCCCTCGCTTAAATGCATGGGCGGAAGTGGGCGTGGCCGGACAGGTGTAGGTGCATTGTGGCGGAAACTTTCAAGGTCACAATAGGTGACAGGGGAACATCCCATAGAACAGAGCGGGAGCTATTACGAAATATAACTGGACCACATACCACTTTAACATAACCTTTAATCAGAGCAGCATCACTGGACCACATACCACTTTAACATAACCTTTAATCAGAGCAGCATAACTGGACCACATACCACTTTAACATAACCTTTAATCAGAGCAGCATAACTGGACCACATACCACTTTAACATAACCTATAATAAGACATACCAATTGAACACCACAGATACCACAAATTCTTCTATGAAAGAGAGACATCGAGAGGTTTTGTTTCAGATTTTTATCATCAATTACTAACGTCCTCGTATGAAACCCTCCAACTAGACTCTGTCTGGAGGAGGGATATACCAGACCTGGAAAGTGACTTTGATTGGCAAGAAGCCTGGGCAAATGTCCGACTTACATCAAGGAACCCGGACCATCAACAAATCAATCTTAACTATATTCACAGGACATACTTGACTCCTATAAGACTGAACAGAATGGGTCATAAACAAGACTCCAAATGCTCCCAATGTACAAATGGGGATGAAGGGACATTTATGCACATGTACTGGGACTGCCCACCAGTTAAGATATTCTGGAAAGATGTGACCCAACAATTATCAAAACTCTTATCTTGGAATATACCTGTACACCCCTCTGTATTACTATTGAATGATGTTTTTGAGTTTGCAGTACATCCACAGCTAAAGAGATTGGTTTTATCGGGTATCACAGTAGCTAAAAAGCTGATCGCATCACGCTGGTTTCAACCGGAAAAATGTGCCGGAAAGTTTGGTTTCTTACATATCTCGATGTGATTTATCAAGAAATATCTACAGCAAGAATTCTGGGTCTCAATGAATCCAAAATGACAATGTGGTTAGAAGTGGTGGAGAGAATAAAAGCTAGCTTATAATGGTAGTGTCTGGTTAGGAGCGAGGGATAATGGAGGTACTATCCAAAGAGGGGTCCGGGAGGGGGGGGTTCGAGCTGGAGCATATGTGTGTAGGTTTTTAGATAACAGGTATTAGGGATATATCCTGTATAAGACATTGGTATAAATGGTAATTTCGTTGGATATACACTGTGTATTAATGCTTGTGTATCTTATCGTGTGTTGTCATGTTTGTTTATATGTGTGTTTAAAAAATAATAAAAAAATTAAATACAAAAAAAAACATAACCTATAGAGGTCGATGGATACACAAACGTATTGGATGGATACAAAAGTATTTCTACTTTTACTTAAGTAAAGGAACTGTGTACTTATTCCACCACTGCACCAAACACAACATACTAGACAGGCAGCGAGTGTTTTCTGGTCACTAACAGCAGATAGTTTACCTCTCTCAAACCCCACCCTCTTTTCCTCCTGATCCTCCAATCACAACAGCTGCTTCCCTCGGTATCCCTCGGGAAGCGACAGTTGTGATTGGAGGATTGGCGGAAAAGAGGGCAGAGGTGATCAACGGACATACCCAGAGATACAAAGGTGATGAGGGACATTGTGAGCGCTTGAATTGTTGGCGCGTAGAATCACACCCCAGAATAGGAGAATGCAGTCGTTGGCGAGGACGGCGGGGTGCAGGGAGAGGACATCGGGTCCTCCCGCGACGTCCGGGGATAGAGCAAAGACGAGTGATAAGCTTTTCGTCCAGGCCAGCGTGATCAATCTGACGTTGAGGTCATAGCTGCGCGGCCTCGCGGCTGCAGGCTTTGAAGTCCGTTTAAAGGTGACCTTTGTTGGTAGCAGGGTAGCAGCATCAATCATTGCGCAAGTTTGTGAGGATTGTGAGGGGAAATCGTTTGTTGAAATCCCACATAGACCATCCCGACACGAGGAGAATATTTATCCATGTCATCAAAGGACAAATTTCTTGTTGATTTGGATCCCTGTTAACTCCAGTAAAAGCAGCAATGGTTCTTCCTGGGGTCCTCATAATGTACAGCTTTAATTGTTTTGTCAGTCATTTGTAACTTGAAGCCTCTAAACCGCTCAACTCTCTGGTTTGGCGTAGGGATAGTCTTGCCAGACCAGACCCAAATGTTGTAGCTGATTTCAGGTCTGGAGACTTTGTGTATCTGGGCCCCCTAGATTCATCCTGTATTTTTATTGGCTTTGAACAGCACTAAGATTAACATTCAGAGACGTGCATATTTCTTGTTTCCAGTCACACACTGTGCCGGGGCTCATCGTGCCGACATGCTACGTTTTTATTCGCTCTAGGTGTTTTGTGTCATAATTTTGTTATCCAGCGTTCTGCACTCTGCCCTGTTCTGTCAGAACACTATTGAACAAGGTGTCCACACTTGCCTCAGAAACCCTGGTAAATGTTGAGCAAGGGGTGAATCGCACAACAGCTGCCTACGGCTAGCGCTTGACCCACATATTAACCCCACCTTGTAATACGAACTGTAGACATACATTTAGCTGCCTTGTACCATACTGTCCCCGACAATGCATTCCTCAGTCTGTGAGTGCATTGAGCAATGCAGTCAGACTGTGACTGAGTACATAAGACCTCACAGCAATGGCGTGCACAGATAGGGCCGAAGGGGGGCTTGAGCCCCTGCCCTTTTGCCCCAAGTGCCCTTCCAACAAAAAAATATATTTGTCAAATATGAAGATGGAAATGTATACTACGATCCCCGAAAAAATATACCTTATCAACTTAGAAAGTACCCCGCAGATATGAAGACGGAAATGTATACTATCCATGAAAAAATATACCTTATCAACTTAGAAAGTACCCCGCATGCCCCCCCCCCCCAGATATTTTTTTTTGAACAAATGTTTTTTATTTTCCCTTTTTTAACATGAAACTAGACAAACAATACAGTAACAGTAATAAATATCAATGATAAATCACAGGACAATGACAGAAATAATAATAACAATAATGTCCAGTAATTAAGTCAAAATGAATGTAGATTAAAAGACATAAAAATTATAAATACAATGAATGAATGAATGAATGAAAACTTTATTTAACAGATTGCAGAATGGGTACAATACAGTACGGCTCAATACATACAATTGTTAAGGGGATGCAGACCTGAGAAAGACGTTTGTCTTGTTTCCATCAGGGTCCCCCATTTTCAATTCATATAGACATTTATGACATACATAACATACATGACATTTATGGCATAGGGACATATAGGTATTTAGTACTGATACATTTGTGACATAGGCGGTATTCAAATATACAGTACTGTTACCCCTAGATCCTGACAGAGTATATACATATGATGGGGAGGGGACTGTACATTAGGAGGGGGTGGGTGGGTGGGAGGGGAATATACATACGGCGGGGAGGGAATATATACATGCGGTGGGGAGGAGACTGTCTATTAGGAGGTGGTGGGGGTTTTGGGCATTTACGGTGGCCAGTTTCGAATTGCAGCCTCCCGTAGGTGCTCTTTAAGGGCGGTTTTGAATGTGGGCAGGGATTCACATTCCTTTACAGCTTTGGGTAGGGCGTTCCACATTGTTGTGGCATAATTGCGAAACGTGTTTAGTCCCTTGTTTGAGCCGAATCTGGGTTTAACATGATTTGTTGAGCTTCCTCTGGTGTAGTGGTTGTGGTATTCACTGACCTTTGGGAAGTATTTTGACATGTACATGGGCACCCCGGTCGTATAGTGTATCTTGTAGACCAGGCCCATTGCAAGTTGCTGTACTCTGTCGTCTACTCTAAGCCATCCTAGGTTGGCAAAGTGGGCAGGGGTGAGGTGGGTTCTGGGGTTCAGGTCAAGTAGTAGTCTGACCAGTTTGTTTTGTGATGTTTGTAATTTTGTTTTAAGCGCCTTTGAGGTGCTTTGGTACCATGAAGTGCACGCATAGTCATAGTACCCTTGAATGCGTGCTCCTGCCAGAGTCCTCAGGGTATTCTTGTTTACCAGAGAGGAGATCCGGTACAAGAATCTAGTTCGTTGGTTGACTTTTTTTATTACATTGGATGCCATTTTGTCACAGGAAAGATTTGCCTCTAGGATGGAACCCAGGTAGGTAATTTCGTCTTTCCTTGTGACAATATTGTCACCCACTGTAACTGAGAAGCCGTCAATCTTGCTGAGTTTGTTATTTGAACCGAAGAGAATGGACTCTGTTTTGCCCATGTGTAATGATAGTAGATGTAATGCTCTTCCTCGCTCTTTCCTTCCCCTTCCCTTCCAGTTTATATGCTTCCCCCCCCCCCAGATATGAAGATGGAAATGTATACTATTATCCACAAAAACAAATGTACCTTATCAACTTAGAAAGTAACCCGCAGGCCCCCTCCCCTTGAGCCCCTGCCCCCCAAATTGTCTGTGCACGCCCCTGCCTCACAGGCAGCTATAATTAGACAGAGGGAGGTCATAGCCTTTGTTGTGGTCTTTAACTCATTGACCGCCGGGGATTAGCCTTATCCTGTGGTAGTATTGCCACGCTGTAAACGATGGGAGTTAGTCACCTTGTTTGTAGAGCTAAATCTATATTCTATATTATAGCCATGGATACAATACTATAGTCATTTGACATTGAGTTTCTTCGGGTCAAGATGCAAAAAAGAGATAATTTTTTCATCCATATGTTCCCGTGTTATACCGTGGTGAATATAAGTATGGTTTTAGAGTGGTCTAGGGTAATTCATGAAATGTTTAGTTATGGCAGTATACGTCGATTCCATTGTAGACGTTGCCGTTTCTTGCCTGAACCCGCTATTTTTCCGGAATCAAATCCACATCATAGGTATTATGTTCCATCATGAATGCATGAAATGGGGGGGTCGTTTCTGATTATTTGATTGTCGGTTACAGCATTCGTATTCAACACTAAAAACGCTTATCAGCCCGATCGGTACAAAAGCCTTGCAGGATCAAGCTGAAATTTACGTCAAATCATCCTTACCTGCGACCGGGAGTATTCCAAAAACAATATTCCAATTTCTTGATCGCCATCTGGTACATCCAATGTCCATTTGCTCGACGGCATAATCCACCATAACATATGGATTGGGCATATTTGACGGGCTTCAATGTAACCGGCAGAACCGTTCGTCTTGCCCGACAAGGAAAAATGTAACCCCCCGAAACCCTTGGCGATCCCACAGCCCAGGATACAATGTTAGAAAGGGTGCTCGATACCGCCATCTAGCGTGATGCGGCCGGTATTGCACTTAGGCATTCTCAATGCGATTCCCAACGTTAACCCCGAGTCAGTGGGCCTGTAATGAATAGAAAGAAATAACAATCAAATAACGAGTACTCGTTGTTGGCGTTCAACGGTTCAACGAGTATAATCGTGGCAGTGAATGAGTTAAGGTTTTCAGGTATCCAACGTAAATTTTATGGGAGATTTGTGTAACAGAGAGGGAGTCCTCCGTTGTAGAGGTGGTTGTTTTTTAAGTCATGGCGATTGTAAGCAAAGATGTTCTGGTGTGATAGTATGTGTTGTGACAAGTAGTCTGCTTGAAAGCAATGACACCAATTGCACAGAAATAATGCAAAGTAAACGGACTCCCTGATATTTCAGTGGGCACTTTATTTGATTGGATTTTTTACACACTTGCTACATGGCATACAATAAAGACAAAATATCTCAACCAACAAATTCCACTTTTGTTGAATAATTCGTTTTTAGAAGAATTCAGCCATTGAGCCTTTTTGGTTCAAGTAGGCCGTCTGTCTACCCTGAGATAAACACCAGCAATGTTAGTTTTGGTTCACTTCAAGATTCAAGATTCAAGAGTTTTATTTGTCACATATATACAAGACATGCAGTGAAATGTAGGTGGCCATGCCCGCCTGGATTGTGCAAAAATACAAACAATAAAATAAAAAATAGACGAGAAGTAATAAGAATAAAATACAGTACTAAACGTAATAAGTAAAAAGTAATAAGATAAGATGATCCTTTATTAATCCCCTTGGGGAAATGCAGGTGTCAAAGCAGCATGGGGGGTGGGGTACAGGGGGGATACAGAGCTTCCTATACAGTCCAGTATCTATACTATAGATACAATATAAAATATAAATACAAATACAATATAAAAAGTACAAAATACAAGATAGTACAATGAGTGCACGTGGATATGAGTCTCGAGTTTTCACGTACCGAGTTCTAACAACAATAGTTCTCCTGGCAGCAGAGCCAGCTGTCCGAGCCCTTGGTTGTAGGGCCTGATGGCTCTATAAAGGAGGATGGCTGATATAAAGGACCGGCCCAGGCGGTTTGTGGTGTGTCGGGGGGGGGCTGAACGTTCTCTTTATTCTGGCTAGCTCCTCATAGAGGGGGTGGGAGGGGTTCTCCAGGATGGCTTCTAGCTTTTTCCTCATCCTCCTCTCAGCCACCACCTCTAGATTAGCCAGCTCACCACCCACTACCGAGCTAGCCTTCTTCACCAGCTTGTTCAGCTTGCTGGAGTCCCTCGAGCTGATGTTGCCCCCCTAGTACACCACAGAAAAAAAAGGATGCTAGCTACAACCGACTGGTAGAAAGATAGCAGCAGCCTACTCTGTTTCTTCCTGTAGAGGGCCTCAGTGTTGTCCGACCAGTCCAGTTTTTTGTTCAGGTGTACTCCAAGGAACTTGTAGGACTCCACCATCTCTACCTCCTCCCCTCAGAGGATTATGAGAGAAGGGGGACCCTTCCTGCCTCTCCGGTAGTCCACCACCAGCTCCTTTGTCTTGCTGACGTTGAGTTGGAGGTGGTTACTGTCGGACCACCCTACGAAGCTCTCCACCAGAGTCCTGTACTCAGCCTCATCATCATTCACGATGTAGCTGACGATGGAGGAGTCATCGGAGAACTTCTGCAGGTGGCACGTTCTTGTGTTGTAGCAGAGAACGTAATACTATACAAATATACAGTGGATTTAGAATATAAAATATGTGCAAAGATGATATTTGATATGTGATGATATATTTGATGATATTTAAGACTTCAGTTGGTGACAACCCAGTGTCCCTCACATGTTTGGCTCTCAGAATCAGAGTCCCCTTTAATCCCCATCCCCAAGTCTATTTACATACCAGGAATGTTTCATTCCACAATAAGATAATAAAAATTATTATTATAATCAAATCAAATGTATTTGTTTTTTTTGTGAATTTTTTTTTTTATAATTTTTTTGACATGACATAAAACTAGACACACAAGCATTAACAGTAAATATCCACAATAAATCACAGGACTATACATTCCAGTATTTGAATCAATATAAATGTAGTTTACGAGATATATACATAATACTTGCAATACAATACAATACAATACATACATATGCTCTTGCTCGCTCTTCTTCCCCCCCCCTCAGGACCCCCCTTGGATAATCCATCCATTATTTCGTTTCTAACCAAGGATTACAATTAGGGATGCTCGATATTGGCTTTTTTACCGATACCGATATTCCGATATTGTCCAACTCTTAATTTCCGATACCGATATCAACCGATACCGATATATGCAGGGTTTCCCACCCCAAAAAACGGAATAATTTCAGGTAACTAATCATTTCACTGGATATATATATAACAAATATTGTTATTGTTTTTTTCTTTTTTTAAACCGATACCGATATTTTCCGATATCACATTTTACTGCCGATATCGGCCGATAATATCGGTCGGCCGATAATATCGGACATCCCTAATTACAATTCATATGCTAACCTTTATTCTCTCCACCACTTCTAACCAGATTGCAATGCTGGCTTCATTGACACCTAAAATTCTTGCTGTAGATATCTCTAGATAAATCACATCGAGATAGGTAAGAACCCATACCTTCCGGCACATTTTATCCGGTTGAATCCAGCGTGATGCTATCAGCTTTTTAGCAGCCGTAAGACCGGACAAAATTAGTCTCTTTAGCTATATAGAGGCTGCTAACTGAGAAACATCATTCAACAAACAATACAGAAGGCAGTACAGGTATGGTCAGAAATAAAAATTCTGATAATTGCGTGGTTACTTCTTCCCAGAATATCTTAACAGGGGGGGCATTCCCAGTACATATGTATAAATGTACCGATATCACCCCTTAGACACAAGGAGTCTTGTTTAAGCCCCATTCGGTTCAATCTTATAGGAGTCAGGTAAGTCCTATGAATATAATTAAGATTAATCTGTTGATGATCCGGGTTGCGTGACGCTAGTCGAACGTTTTCCCAGACTTCTTGCCAATCAAAATCTACTTCCAAGTCTGGTATATCCCTCCTCCAGACTGAGTCTAGGGGGAGGATTCCATACGAAGACGTAAGTAAGTGATGATAAAAGTCTGATACGAAGCCTCTCGATGTCTCCCTTTCATAGAAGAATTTGTGATATCTGTGGTGCTCAAGTGGTATCTTTAATGGGACTCCATGAGCCTTCAAAGTTGCTAATAACTGTATATAGAAATAATAAGTGGAGCTGGTGAGGTTAAATTTGTTATGAATTTCATGATAGCTACAGAAACCCTGTTCGTTGAAGATATCTCCCAATGTATGTATGCCCTGCTTTTCCCATTTGGGATATCTGATAGGTCGTTGTGCAATAAGGAGTGCATTGTTATTGAATAGGGGAGAATGGCTATGCCATTTATGTTGGTTAGTAAAAAAAAATCTGTGTGTCACGCCATAACCGAATAACATCACCGAATAACATCACATGTGTAATAAGAGGACCAAATTTCAAGTCGCATTGCTTAATTGATAATTTGGTTTATACTATATCCTGCAGTCTATGTGGTGCCACTATGTTTTCTTCTAATGTTCTCCAGGATATAGATGTGTGAGAATCAAACCAGGTGATCAGTGGTCTTAAAGAGAACGCTTTAAAATAGTGGTAGAAGTCTGGAAATGCTAAACCTCCGTCGGCTTTATTTCTCTGTGCGGTGGATCTTTTTATTCGTGGAGGTTTGTTGTTCCAAATAAGTTTATATGCGGTGGAGTGTAATTTTTTCCAGTAACCAGCAGGGAGGGGGGGGGGGGGGGGGGGTAATGGTAACATTGAACTAAAGAAGTTGATTCTAGGTAAAACATCCATCTTAACTATTGATACTCGGGCCTGTACTGAGTTTTTAAGTTTTGACCACCTGTCAAAGTCATTTGTGATCCTATCTTGGAGTCTTGTATAATTATACTTCACCGTTTGGCATATAGTAGGGAATATTTCAACTCCAAGACATCTAAAGTGTTCTACCATTGGTATATTTCCTGGAAGGATTGTAGTCTTCGCAGAGACATTAAGTGGGAGGAAGGCCGACTTTGGCCAGTTTATCTTAAATCCCGATAGATTGCCAAAATCATCAATCAGCTTGAGAAGATGAGGCAGTGAGGTGGTAGGGTTTTGCATGAACAATATTACGTCGTCCGCATATAAACTAATATGATGCTGTGTGCCCTTAATTGAGATTGGCTCTATGGATTGGGATTGTCTTATATACTGTGCTAAAGGCTCTAAGGATAGAGCAAATAGTCCGGGTAAAAATCAAATGTATTTGTATAGCCCAAGATCACATGGAATAGCCCCCATGGGCTTTACAAGTCTTCTTGTACAAGTCAAGAAGAAACATCACAAAAGATCAAAAACCAAGGGCGGCCGGGTAGCGCAGCGGACTAAGCGTCTGTCTACCACCACAGAGCCAGTGGGATCGAATCCGGCTGTGGTGCCTCCGGCTTGGCCGACCGTCCACACTAACACAATTGGCAGTGATAGCGGGTGGGAAGCCGGCGTGGGTGGGTCCTGGTCGTTGTAAACAGCGACTCCTACAGTTTGGTCTGGGTGCCTGCACAGCAAGGGAAGGATCTGGGAGAGGTAGTGTGACCTTCCACACGTTACACTCTCCCGGTGAGAGTCCGCGCTGCCAGGTGAAAAGAAGCGGTGGGCTGGCTACACATGTGTCGGAGGAAGCATGTGATAGTCTCCGCCCTCCCAGACCGACGGTAGGGGGTAGAGTGCGCAACGACCAGGAAAGGGATTGGGAATTGGCATAACGACTAACATTGGGATGGGAGAAAAACGGAAAAAGGCGGTGTGGAGGAGAGAAACCTGAGATGGGCTGTTCAAAGGGGATCCCCCTACTGTGCCCCAATGTCGGTGATAATATAGTGTTATGTATATATATACAAGGTAACAATAGTATCTAAGGTACATAAGAACATTACACAATTTTTTATAAATAGAGCTAAGGACAACAACAACAAAAAAAGCATAAAAATAAATAAATGAAAATGAATGAAAACACCTTCCTAACTGTAACTACTAGGATATGTCACTTCGGGTCATGGAACAGCTGCCGTGCTCTTGGTTTGGTGAAGTCTGTACAAGAATATACTATACTGTCTGTTGGCAAACCTCAAATAGTCCATCCAAGCCTAAGCGTCACCATTCAAGGAGCTGAAATACGAGTTGTGTTCTAGTCTAGGCAAGCAGTGATGTAAAGAAAATAAACGGTCTGCAAAGAACTATAGGACTGTTTGGAAACAAAGACTTGAATGAATTATGGGTGTGCATTGTAAATGCACTGAAGTAATGGTTAGGCTACCTCTGTCATTTCTTACTTAAAAAAATTAAATACTACCTCATTTATACTATTTATACTACCTATTTTATACCCAGTTTAATCACCTGTGCGTTGTATATTACTATTGTACTTTACTGTTACATTTGCACTCTGGTTGGATGCCAAACATATTTTTGTTGTACTGTACATTGTATTGTATATAGCTGTATAATGACAATACATTTTAATCTAATGTAATCTAACATAACATGTTTTCAACTCATGGGTCATGAGTTCATCCTTTATGTATTTACAAGGCATTTATTCTGGTTAAAACAGTGACATTTCAGTCGCTGGGACCTTCATCAGACTCAGTTGTACAGTGTTAGTATACTTCATGTGGTATACTACTGAAAAATGTGGGTACACTATGTCCTCCTCACCCTCTTATATGTATTTCAATAGTAATTAGGATGATATGTGGATATACTCCAAGGTGCTGGGTATATCCTGGATGCGTGTATATGACCCACATACACTGTATGAGGTGTATAAAGGCCCCACACAGACCTCCTAGCCAATTGTCAGATGAAAGTGTGGGATTCAGACAGTGTGGGCTGAATTTCACATCTTAGTGCTAAGATCTTAATTTGTCCTGTATTGTAAAGAAATGGTGATCAAAGACAGAGCAGATTTTAGTCATCCGGATCAGAGTGCCACATTGGACTAAATAAATATCCCTCTTCTCTTCTCTCCTCCTCTCCTCACCTGCCTGCTCCCCTCCTACCTGCTTCTCTTCTCTTATCATCTCCTCTCCTCTCCTGTCTTCTTCTCTCCTCTCCTCACCTGCCTGCTCCTTTCCTACCTGCTTCTCTTCTCTTATCATCTCCTCTCCTCTCCTCTTCTTCTCTCCTCTCAGACCTACTGGCAGAGGCCTCCATACACGATGAGGAGGCTGTGGTGCACATGCAGCTCCAGCAGCCAGACGAGGAGCTGTTCTCCTGCGGGTGTGACCCTACGGAGGAGCATGCGAGCCAGAGCTCCTCTAATGACACCCCGGCCCCAGAGAGGGCAGGGTGCCAGCCCTGTAACCCCGCTGCAGCTTTTGGCACTGCTGCCGAAGATGAAGAGGACGAGGGACCCGTTTCTGCTGAGGAAGTGGTTTCTATTGAGGAGGAAGAAGAAGAGGAGGCAGCTTCCCAGGAGGAGACCGTAGAAGAAGAGGAGGAGGAGGAGGTGGTAGCACCTGAGGAAGAGGCTGAGCCTGAGTCATCAGAGGAGCTTGAAACTTCGGACAAGGAGAGCGCAGAGGTGGAGGAGATACTAGAGGAAGTGGAGGAGGTCATTGAGGCTGAGGAAGAGCCTGCCCTCACGGAGGAAGAGGATGAGGCAGAGGAGGACATAGCTGCAGAAGAAGAGGCAGAAGAGCCTGCTGCTGAAGAACCAGTTGAGGAAATTGTTGAGGAACCAGTCGAGGCAGCAGCTGAGGAGGAGGCAGTAGATGAGGAGGCTATCGAGGGTGTTGAGGAGGAGGCTATCGAGGCCGTTGCGGAGGAGGTTGTCCCAGAGGAAGCTGTGGAAGAGGAAGCTGCTGCTGTGGAGGACACAGCTGAAGAAGAGGTAGCTGAGGTTGTGGCTGAGCCTGAACCAGAGGCTGAAGTAGTGGAGACTGTGGAGCCGGAGGTTCTTCCAGAGCCTGAGCCCGAGGTCATTCCAGAACCCGAACCAGAAGCGATTGCGGAACCTGAAGAGGAAGAACCGGAGATGATTCCAGAACCGGAGCCAGAAGCAGAAGTCATTCCCGAACCCGAGCCTGAGCCAGAGGCGACGCCAGAACCCGAGCCAGAGGCTGCTGTGGAGGAGGCCGCTCCGGAACCTGTGGAGGAGGTAGCTGTGGAGGAGGCCGCTCCGGAACCTGTGGAGGAGGTAGCTGTAGAGGAGGCAGCTCCTGTGATGGAGGAGGCAGCTGTTGTCGTGGAAGAGGCAACGGTGGAGGAGGTGACAGTGGAGGAGGTGACAGTGGAGGAGGTGACAGTGGAGGAGGTGACAGTGGAAGCCGTGGCTGCAGATGAGCATCCAGAGACACCACGCAAAGGTACAAAAATAACCTTCCGAATCACACAAGTGTTTTGTGTGTCCGTGTGTTTTGTACGTGTCGATATCTATGTTTTCAACTCACATTATTATCTGTGCCGTGAAAAGTAAAGATAAATAGAATTCAGCACTACAGATCAAAATACAGTCCGCGATATACATTCTAAAATATGTATATACATTCCAAAATATACAGCCAAAAATATACAGTAAAATATGTAAAAATCTTACATATTTCTTCACTATAGCTGGTGTCCGACATCTCACTGTCATTATCTCAGATAGTGTAAGCTGCTAAAAGTAAGCTGGGTCGTGTTGCAGTATATAGGTCTATATGTCTCCTGGGGGCACTGCTTCAAATACCCTCCAGTTGACAGCTAACACTGAGGAGTCAGTACTGCTGTAATCAATGAAGCTTTAACACACTCCACCATTTGGTGCCTGGGTGTTGACACCTGGTATTAAAGACACCGGGGGAGTCTTCCAGCGTTCTCCTACTCCTTTACTCTGATCCCACTTCCAACCCACCCCCTCTCTCTCTCTTTCACCCGTGCCGTACCCCCCTCAGAACATGATACTGTGTGTCTGGCCAGAGGGGCATCAGGAATAACCCCTAGTACTGAAATAAACTGACATGGGGGGTGGGAGGGACAGCCTGATAGAACAGTTTGGCCCCAGCTCAGTGCACACATGGTCCGGTCTCTCAGAGCTCAGGAAACGAGTAACCTTGGAGATCATGTTTGTGTTTATGTCATCCATGTTAGCTGTGTTTTCACTAAGTGGATGGTGTTTAAACACAGCAATAATGTTTAATAACATGGCCATTGCACACATATAACTATATATTCACAGTCAGTGAGCATGTCGGACAAATGCCAAAGTCGAAGAGTTTTCCAGTGGTGGAAAGTATTTTTACTCAAGTACTGTACTTAAGTACAATTTCGAGCTACTTGTACTTTATGTGAGTATTTTCATTTTAGGGAACTTTATACTTTTACTCCACTACATTTCAAGCTAAATATTGTACTTTTTACTCCACTACATTAATCTGAACCCATCAGTTACTAGTTACTTTGAAGAAAAGGATTTAGCATAGAAAACATAATATATCCAAAATAAAAAAGTATGAAGATTATATACTTTCACATTTGAAGCCTGTCAACTTCAAGAGGACGTAATCAGAGCAGCATAACTGGACCACATACCACTTTAACATAACCTTT
Organism: Notolepis coatsorum; assembly: GCF_963971535.1. Lineage (NCBI taxonomy): Eukaryota > Metazoa > Chordata > Actinopteri > Aulopiformes > Paralepididae > Notolepis > Notolepis coatsorum. The sequence continues at coordinate 103,131,273 of NC_140171.1, forward strand.
AATCAGAGCAGCATCACTGGACGACATACTACTTTAACATAACCTTACATTGACTGCCAGTCAGCAGGGGGCACTGTGGGCCGCCAGTGCTATGTTCAATGAGGAGAATGCCGTGTTTGCAGTGCTAAAAACTATCTTAAATATTATAGCTATGGATCTAATAACGTTGTCGATTGTCAGTGAGTTTCTTCCAGTCAACATGCAAAAAACAGATAATTTTTTCATCCGTACATTTCCGTTTTATACCGTGGTGAATATGAGTATAGTTTGAGTGATTCTGAGTAATCCCAGGAAAAGACGCGAAAACAGCGTTTTTGTGTTATTCAATAAACACGTTGCCATTCCTCGCTTGGATCAACAATCAACCTGAAATCAATGCTAGATTATCGGTATTATCTTTCATCATGCACACATGAAAGGTGGTTTGGAGCGGGGCGCCCATCCGTGCCGTGATGTGACCAACGGGACACAGCACACACACATACCACACAGACATGCTTCGATCGCACGATTGGTAATATATAGTCCTTACCTTGTCTCTGAAGTACTGCAAAAAGAATAATCCAATTATCTGATTGCCATTCCAGATATCCACAGCGATCCTGTCTCCGACGTTATCCAGCATTGCACATGAACGGATGGGCGGGGTCAGTTGTCCATGCCATCCATATAAGCGCTTGTTTTTCCGGAGTGTTTAGAACCCGCCAACGCCAATGTGGCCGCCTGCGATCTCAGACACATTCAGGAGAGCATGCACAAGGTGCCTCGATGCATTATGAATGGCAATAGCGAATAAAAGAAATAACGAAACAGAAACGTAGATCTACGTTTTTTGGCACTCAACGGTCGGGCCACAGAAATGTAGATCTATGTGAACGGAACTGAAAGTGTTAAAGGTCCTCTGTCTTATAAATAGCCTTTTCCAGTGTTTAGCATTGTTTTCTAGCAATGCGGGTTTGTATCAATGGGGTCTGTGTCTCTAATTCTCATTTTGGCTCATCAGTCTAGTCTCGAGTTCACGAGATCCTCCCTCACTGAACTAAGCCATTCTGATTTGACTGTTTTGCTGACGTGAGTAAGGCACTGGTTGTAGTCACAGCCCACAATCAACAATTCGCTCAACAACAGAGCGAGTGGAAATACTGACACTTCCTCAAACGGGTTGACGTGCCCGGGTGCCGACAGAGACAGCAGAGAACGAGCGAGCGAGAGAGATAGAGAGGGAGAGAGAGAGAGATAGAGAGGGAGAGAGAGAGAGGGAGAGAGAGAGATGGAGAGGGAGAGAGAGAGAGAGAGAGGGACATGGAGCATTTACACACAACCTCCCAACCGTGCGCGCGGGGCAGGAGCTTCTCCACTCGCATATCACTGTCAAAATATCATTGCACACGCTCCCATGCGCACGCCCGTCAAGTCAAGTCAGTTTTATTTGTATAGCACATTTCCAGGCAGCGGCAGCTGACACCAAAGTGCTTCACAAGCAAGTTGATAAAAACAAAATAGTGTGAGGCAAGGTATAAGATTAAAAGAAAGAAAAAAAACATAGCAAAGCAATGAAAGCAACAAAAACAAAACAAAGTGCAAGATATAGGATTAAAAACATAATAAAGCAATGAAAGTAATAAAAACTGGTAGGACACAGTAAAACAAAGAGGATAGAAGGGCCAGGGGTCTAGTGGTGGTTAAGTAGGGGGGAAGGCCAAGGAGAACAGGTAGGTTTTCAAGAGTGATTTAAAAGCCTGTACGGTCTGGGCAGTCCGTACGCTGAGGGGGAGGCTGTTCCACAATCTAGGCGCTGCGGTGGAGAAAGCTCTGTCTCCCCTAGTCTTGAGCCTGGTTCTGGGTACCACCAATAGCATCTGGTCAGCTGATCTGAGGGTTCGTGGGGGGTGTGGCGGTGCAGGAGCTCGGACAGATAGGATTCCATATTCCGATCCGTGCAATAATATTCACAGGGGTATATATTCTCATTTGAAACAAGTTACCAATGCATTGTCCCATGGGATTATGCCCCCCCGCGGCTAAATTAATTAGTATCCCCCTCCATCTCTCTATATCTCTCTCTGTCTGCCAGTGCAGACTGTGGGTGACTGTCACTCAAAGTGCTTATGGGCGGACCCCAGCCCAAAACAGCTTGAAATCTTGAAGTGGAAAAATGCTGCTTTAGAGTACTTGATTAGAAATACAAAACAATGAATTTTTTGGAAAAAAACTTTACAGATGTGTTCCATAGACTCACAGGAATTGTGTAAAGTTGCCCAAATAGTGAAAGGAATAGTAAGACATGTCCCCTTTAATCACGGCAGCATAACTGGACCACATACCACTTTAACATAACCTATAGGGGTCAATGGATCGAGGCTTGAATGCTCCCAAGCACTGGAATACACAAACGTCATGTAGAATGTGTACTTTTACTTTAGATACTTAAGCACATTCAATAGCAAATACTTCTCTACTTTTACTTAAGTAGAATTTGAATGGAGGACTTTCACTTTTACCAGAGTACTCATTTATCTGAGTATTTCTACCTTTACTTAAGTAAAGGAACTGTGTACTTCTTCCACCACTGGTTATGTCATATGGAGTCATCTCCTGGGTATGTATACCAGTTGACATTAACACTTTCTGTGCCGTTCACGTAGTTCTACGTTTCTGTGGCCCAACCGCTGAGTGCCGGAAACGTAGATCTACGTTTCTGTTTCGTTATTTCTTTTATTCGCTATTGCCATTCATAACCCATCGAGGCACCTTGTGCATGCTGTCCTGAATGTGTCTGAGATCGCAGACGGTCAATACCGCCGCCTAATGCCTTGCGGCCGCTATTGCACTCCATTTGAAACGATGTAGTTTGTTTTCTCGGCCGAGCTGCGGCGTGGGGGCGGGTTCTAAACACTCCGGCAAGACAAGCGGTCACCACGGTTGCCTCAACGAGTTCATCCGCCCGCCCGTTTATGTGCAATGCTGGATAATGTCGGACAAACGATCGCGATGAATATTTGGAATGGCGATCATATAATTGGATTATTCTTTTTTCAGTACATCAGAGACAAGGTAAGGACTATATATTACCAATCTTGCATTGATCCGAAATTCTTTTGCCCGCGATCGAAGCGTATCTGTGTGTGTGCTGTGTCCCGTTGGTCACATCACGGCACGGATAGGCGCCCCACTACAAACCACCTTTCATGCGTGCATGATGAAAGATAATACCGATAATCTAGCGTTGATTTCAGATTGATTGTTGATCCAAGCGAGGAATGGCAATGTGTTTATTGAATTACACAAAAACAGTGTTTTCGCGTATTTTCCTAAATTACTCAGAATCACTCAAACTATACTCATATTCACCACGGTATAAAACGGAAATGTATAGATGAAAAAATTATCAGTTTTTTGCACGTTGACCGGAAGAAACCCACTGACAATCGATGGCGTTATTAGATCCATAGCTATAATATAAAATATAGGTTTAGCTCTACAAACAAGGTGAGCGCTTACATGGGGTTAATGGGTGGCAAGGCCTATGCACTTCCCGGAAGGGCTGTGGCACCCGATGTCTTAAATGTGTGTCAGGTCTGATGGCCTCCTTATAGTTGACTGACAATCTGTTCCTCCAATCAGCATCAAAGGCGGGGACACTCAGAGACCGCACCCACATCGAAGAGACACTGGGATTGGCTAACTCCGAGCCCTCAGAGGAGTTTTCAGGTAAGGAACTGAGAATGATGGATATCATCTCGTCTTCATCGACGAGTCTAAGACACAACTCAGAATCTCAAATGACCGTAGCTTCAGGTTGTTTTTGTAGTGATTCTAATTCGTTAGAGACGACTGCACCGAGTGAAAGTGCTGGGGGGAATTCACAGTCACTCTTTCCAATGAAAAGGAGAACCAGATGTGTTTTCATGCATATGAAAGGCTGCCCGACACAGCTTTGCTGGGATTTTCTGCTATGGTATTCTAAAAATTGTTTCATGATGTCGAACAGACTCTGAAGTTTGATCGAAGTCTCTCTGCGTGTATGGTGTAAGCGAAGGCTGCTCTGTGTTTGTGCGTAGTGCATGTGTGTGTGTGTCCAAGCAGGTGGTTAATCAGTGTACTGTAAATATAACTCTTACAATGAAAGCTTCTTTGTTCAGAACAGTCAGGTTCATAATGTCATCATTGGTAGGGTTGGGTACCGTTCACATTTGAACCGATACCAGTACCAGTATCAGTTCCTGGAAGTCAGTGTCGGTACCCAACCCTAGTCATTGGGCCCCAGAAAAGCTGCTCCGGGTCCAGAGGTCCAAGTGAACAATCTCCTCTCTTCCCCTGCTATCGTGTCTTCTGCCGCCTTGTCACGCTGCTCTCCCTGTGTGTGTGTGTCTCTCCCTGTGTGTCTCTCCCTGTGTGTCTCTCCCTGTGTGTGTCTCTCCAGATGCTATGAAGAAACTGCTGCATGTCTACAACTCCGCCATCAGGCCCCTGGAGCAGGCCTACAAGTACAACGAGCTGAGGCAGCACGAAGTCACAGGTAAAGCCAGATATGATAAGATATTTCTTTATTGATTTGATTTGAAATCTTTATTTCGAACATGTAAATAAAACTAAATAAAACAAAAACAAATCATTAATCTCTAGCAATAAATGTTTTTTTTTTTTTTTTTTAATCTTTTTCCCCCTCCTTTTTCCTCCGATTTTCTCCCATCCCAATGTTAGTCGTTATGCCAATTCCCAATCCCCTTCCTGGTCGCTGCGCACTTACCCCCCACAGTCGGTCTGGGAGAGTGGAGGCTACCACGTGCTTCCTCCGACACACGTCCAGCCAATCAACCGCTTCTTTTCACCTGGCAGCGCGGATTCTCACTGAGAGGGTGTAGCGTGTGGAAGGATCACACTATCCCACTTAGATCCTATCCGCGCTTAGCAGGCGCCCCGACCGAACTGTAGGAGTCGATGTTTACAACGACCCGGACCCACCCCGCCAGCTTCTCCCACCCTTTAATACTGCCAATTGTATTAGTGTGAACGGCCAGCCAAGCTGGTGACAACCCCGGAGCTGTGAGCTGGATTCGAACAGGCGAATCCAGCAATACATTTTTTTAATAAAAAATAACAAAAAAAATAAAAAATAAAATAACTTGATTCAATTTACATGTTCGAAAAGGGGTAGGACCCCTTTTCCACTACTCAAAATGAATGTAATTCCTTACTTATTTAAATCCTAGTAGTTTAATTATTTAATAGTGTAACATTGCTCTTTTAGGCAAGAAAAATATCACGCAAAATAAAGCCAGAATGGAATCCTGTGAAATCCAGTGTTGTTACCTTTAGGAAGCCACTCAGGGCTTGGAGAAACAGAGCCTCTGTTGAAGACTTTAACTCACTGAAGGAGTGGATGGATGAACCAGTAAAGTATAAATAAAGTCATTATCAAGAGAACATGACAACAGCACACAGAATCAGAAGCACTTTACTCACCATATACCATACGACACATTGAGATATGTTACAATAGGATATAACATAATACAACGTAATACGATACGATACAATAGTACTCTATTAGTATCTATTGGTCATTTAAAATCTTTAATAGTAAACCGCTTAACCACAATCTGCAGTTGTTTTTAATTATTTTAAATGTTTGATTGATTGAATTTCTGTTTCTATATTTTAATTCTTGTATTTATTATGCGTTGTATTTATCAACGTCATTGTAAATGAGAGCTTGCTCTCAATGATCCTTCCAGATTAAATAAAGATTGAATGAAAGGGTTGGAGGGCTGGTTGAGAAGGTTGACAGCCCTGTTGAGGTGATGGGTGGTCTTGGTTGAACTGTCTACCAGAGGAAGGCTTTTGAAATAGGTGTAAGGAACCTAGAGAAGCTCAATAAAGACGGTAGAGCACTTGAGAGCAGAGAGTATTATCCCGGTCTAAAAACGAACTATCAAAACGTACAGGACCTGTATCTCTAGCCAACCTGGAGAAAAACCTAATGTTTTATGATGTGAAATGTGCGCCCCCATGTGGTGCAGGGTGAAAGTTTATTGTAGTACCACAGGCTCTGGTACACAGAAGAAGTATTTCTGGTAAAAGAAAACCTTAAAAATACTGCATATTGAACTTCATTCAATTAGCATGTACAGGAAGACACTACCAAAGGACCTAGTATGTCCTCCATGCTCTGTAAATAACTTATGTACATAGACCGATATGCCCTAACATGTTACTTGTTTATTGCACAATGTTACTTGTTTATTGCACAATGTTAATTCTATTATATGTTATTGCACATCGTTGCGGGCAAGACCACCCGCATTTCATCGTATACTTGTATGCCGTGACAAATAAATCTCTTGACTTGATTTGACTTGACTAGTTCTCTCAATCATGATTAGTCTTGTCTTCTGTTTGATTGACTGGCTGTCTCTCTGCCCCCCCCCCCCATCCGTCCCCATCTCTTTCTCTCGCTCTCTCTCCCCCCTCTCTCTCCCTCTCTCTCTCTCGCTGCTCCCGCCCTCTCTCTCTCTCTCCCTCCCAGCTGGGGAGATCACCTCTAAGCCCATGGTTCTCTTCCTGGGACCCTGGAGTGTGGGCAAGTCCTCCATGATCAACTACCTGCTGGGCCTCCATGGCACCAAGCAGGAGCTCTATGCAGGTACAGTACATATGACTGCATGGCTGCAAGGCCAGATTAAGAATTCAGAGGCCTCTGGGCCAGACTCTTGTGGAGGCCCCCACACACACATACACAGTGGCGTTTTTATATGTAAAACATTGGTGGGGCAGCCACTAACCAATTAGGCTACATACCAGGCAAACTACAGTAATCAAAATGACAGTAATCGTTGTTCGCAAATTTCGCACACCACATATCAGGCATAGGCTACAGGTAAGCCTGCATTGTTAGTCGTGAAAGCAAATTAATCTGTCCACGCTGAATTAAACCCTCTATTTTCCTCAGACTTTCCTTTTTTTGGATTTATCCATGGTTAGCTTACTGGGGGGTCGGAAACTCAAGATTAGCCACTTGCAGACGGCAGGGAGAGGCGCGGGGTGTGACGTACTGTATATTTTAGTTGATGAAATATTTTTGTTGCCTAAATATTTTAGTTGATGAAATATTTTTTCATTTCAGTGTCACAGTATGACATCGATCTCCAAAATAATAATAATAATAAATAAAATAAAAAAGTTTAAAAAAAAATTATAATTGGAGGCCCCTCGTCACTAGAGGCCCCCTGCATGGCTGGTGTGGTGTTTACTGGTATCAGGCCTGGAAACCGTGACTCCTGGGATACTATACTATACTGTATCTGGGGGCGACAGTGGCTCGGGAGGTAGAGCAGTCGTCCGGTTTGATTCCTGCTCCTCCTGGGCAGCGTGTCAAAGTGTCCTTGAGCAAGACACTTAACCCCTAACTGCTCACTTGTAAAGTGCTTTGGATAAAAGCGCTATATAAATGCAGCCATTTACCATTGATCACAGTGCACTACAGCCGTGTAACGTTTTATTTCAATTTCAATTATGCCATCCCACAAAAATGTAAGATTTGGAATTGGTGGTGTCACTTATGGAAACACAAACTCTTCTTGCTGGGCTGAAGGCAGCAAAGAAGCTGTTAGCTATGCGCAGAGAACCCCCTCATTCACTTGCTCTTAGAGCATGAGGTATTTTGCACATTGTGTATAGAGCTTTTGACAGCTTGCATGCATGGAGCGAAGGAAGCAGCAATTGCAATCTGGAGTTGGTCTGGCAGTGCAGTTGAAATCCATTCTAAATTGAGATGGGGATGGTGGTGGGGCGCCTCGGTGGCCGCACGCTGCGTAATCACAACGTCCTGGGTTAGAATCCGGCCCAGGACATGTGTTGCATGCCCTCCCGGGCCTCCCCCATCTCTTCTGCCGACTGTCCTATCAATAAAGCATAGAAAAGCCCCCCCCCCCCCCCCCCCCAAAACATAGATGGGGATGGAGGTGATAGCTTGGACCTTGGATCTCCTTTATCCCCCCCCCCCCCTTTTTTTGTATTTAATTTAATTTTTTACTTCTCCACTTATATTATATATATTATATATTTGTTTAAAAAAAAATCCTTTTCCTTTTCTAAAAAGTTAATAATTTAAAAGTACAATTTACTCATTTATCTGAGTATTTCTACTTTTACTTAAGTAAAGGAACTGTGTACTTCTTCCACCACTGCATCTGCCCACCTTTCTCCCCTGCTTATTTCTTTCTCTTACTCCTCTCTCTCTCCCTCCCTCCCTCCCTCCCTCCCTCCCTCCCTCCCTCCCTCCCTCTCCCAGGTGCTGAGCCCACCACGTCAGAGTACACAGTAGTGATGCACGGTGACAAGTACCGCACGGTGGAGGGCATCGTCATGGCAGCGGACAGCTCTCGCGCCTTCTCGCCCCTGGAGAAGTTCGGCCAGGGCTTCCTGGAGAGGCTGGTGGGCATTGAGATGCCCCACAAGCTGCTGGAGAGAGTCACCTTCGTGGACACGCCCGGCATCATCGAGAACCGCAAGCAGCAGGAGAGAGGTGAATTGAATTGAATTGAATTGAATTGAATTGAATTGAATTGAATTGAATTGAATTGAATTGAATTGAATATAACTAATATTAAATTTGTCAAGTCAAGTCAAATCAGTTTTATTTATATAGCACATTTTAAAACCTCTTAACAGGCACCCCCAAAACTGGCCATTTTCGTTTTCGTTTTTGAGGATTGCATACTTTTTTTGCAAACCAAAATACTATACTTTATACTTATACCACATGCATGACCCTGGTCTCTTTTGAAAGATGACATTCTGAATTTTCTGATACAGTAAGGAAAACTCACCTTTAGTGTTAATGAAATAGAGTAACATATGTCTGAACTTGAGTTGTAGAAAAACTTTTTTCTGTAGTAGTTAGTATTCCAGAAGTAGTATTTCCCCACAATGGCTGGAAGCTTAGAAAACTCCCGATATCCATAGCCTGAAGTCTTATGTAGTACATGTCTAGATTTCATAAAGATCCGTTCAGAAATGAGTGATTAGGAGTGATTTTAGTAAACTGTGTACAAAATAAAACGCAGTTTTCTCATAGACTTCAATTCATTCTGCGTTTTTTCTCTTCCTGTTTTCGCTAGTGACTTTTCACTTAGATCCTAGATCACTGGATAGCCACACTCATTGGCTACAACCCTGTCTAATCATTTTCGAGATCGCCAAATGATTGACTGAACTAGAGCCCCAAGAGTCGGGAGTGGTATTTGCAAATATCGGCATGTAACTCGAGAACCGCTGAACGGATTTTGTCACCTGAAAGGGCTATCGACAGGCAACAAATGGGGCTTTAATTCGATATATATATATTGTATTACAAAATATGCACACCCGAGCCACTAGTGGTCGCCAAAGTGCCGGTGGGAAAATCGTCCTCATGAGGGCACACATGTGGGCCCCTGCAGCTTAAGAGGACAACAGCAGTTGACAAAGTGCTGAACAATTTACACAAAATTCAAGATACTATACTCAAAACCATATGAAACTATAGGGCGGCTGGGTGGCGCAGCGGAGATTGCGTTCGTCACCAATGCAAGAGACTCCGGTCTCGAATCCGGGTGTCAGCATTGCCTCCGGCTTGGGCCGGCCGTCATACTGGCTCAATTGGCAGAGTCAGCGGGTGGAAGTCGATGGGTGGTAATCTGGACGTTGTGGACAGCGACTCCTACAGGTCGGTTGGGGGACGCCTGCACAGCAGGGACAGGAAATAGCGGGGGTAGTGTGAGCCTCCCACACGTTACACCTCGCCAATGAGAGTCCGTGCTGGCAGGTGAAAAGATGTGACAGGCTGCCTCCTCGTGTACCGGAGGGGACACGTGATGCAAGGCTTCTATCCTCCCTACAACCGACCAGTGGGAGGCATATGCAAGCAACGCTCAAGACAGGGGAGGGGAGAATTGGAAACACGAAATTGGGATGGAAGAAAAATAGAAAATAAGGAGAAAAAGTGGATAAAAAAAAAAACATATCAAACTATTTAAAACATATATACATTAAAATCACATTAAAACTAAGCGGATGCACAAGGGATTTAGAAGGCCAGGCTGAATAGATGGGTTTTAAGCAGCGATTTAAAAGTGGCAAGTGACTGGGCAGACCTAATATTAGCAGGTAGACTGTTACAGAGGCGCGGGGCAGCCACAGCAAAGGCTTGTTCGCCTCTGGTTTTAAGCCTTGCTCTGGGGACGTCCAGGAGCATCTGGTTAGAGGAGCTCAGAGCTCTGGACGGGGTGTACTGTGGACATGCAGGAGATCTGCGAGGTAGGGAGGAGCAAGGCCATTTAACGATCAATAACAGTTTAAAATCAAACTAAACTAGCACAACATAAAACACAGGCATAGACAGGGTTACACATTAGAAACACGTAAAAGACAGTTCATGCTTCCGACTTGTTGATCACTTTGCAGATTTAAGGATGCTAATGGCACTTGGAATGAAGGACTTCTTGAATATATTCCTAGTTGCCAGGGGGACTCCATAGCACCTCCCAGAGCTCAAGAGCTCAAACTGGCTGAATAAAGGATGGGAGTCTGCCAAGATACTCCTCGCCTTCTTCCTTGTTCTTTCTTATAGGGATATGTATATAGTGTATGAAGGTGATATCATTTTCATTTTGTATAGGTTTAGTTTCAGCAGCTCATAGGTTTATAGGTCAAATGTCATACTGTAACACACACACACACACACCACATCATCATAATGAATGCATCAAATATAATAATAATAATAACAATACATTTGATTTATATAGCGCTTTTTACAGTGCTCAAAGAGGCTTTACAGTATGGGTTAAAAACAACAAAACTAACAAAACAAAACAGCTAAGGGGCCAACAGCAAGAGTGAAAAGGACGATATGGCATTTTTTTAAAGGCCAAATGAGGTATGGATGTAGTGCAAATCTCTTTAATAAATAGATAAATATTATGTCGTTTTAAAGTGTCTAAAGTGAGTGTTAAGGTGAGTGTTTGTTTAAAGTGAGTGTGTGCATGTGGATGTGTGTGCAATGAATGTAGATGGATGGGTTGATGTTACATAGTCATTGAGCATCCTGATGGCCCGGGGATAGAAGCTCCTTCTGAGTCTCTCTGTACCGGCCATGAGACTCCGGTAGCGCTTCCCTGGGGATAGAAGCTCCTTCTGAGTCTCTCTGTACCGGCCATGAGACTCCGGTAGCGCTTGCCTGGGGATAGAAGCTCCTTCTGAGTCTCTGTGTACCGGCCACGAGACTCCGGTAGCGCTTGCCTGGGGACAGAAGCTCCTTCTGAGTCTCTCTGTACCGGCCATGAGGCTCCGGTAGCGCTTGCCTGGGGATAGAAGCTCCTTCTGAGTCTCTCTGTACCGGCCATGAGACTCCGGTATCGCTTGCCTGGGGATAGAAGCTCCTTCTGAGTCTCTCTGTACCGGCCATGAGACTCCGGTATCGCTTGCCTGGGGATAGAAGCTCCTTCTGAGTCTCTCTGTACCGGCCATAAGACTCCGGTAGCGCTTCCCTGGGGATATACCGGTAAGCTCCTTCTGAGTCTCTCTGTACCGGCCATGAGACTCGGGTAGCGCTTGCCTGGGGATAGAAGCTCCTTCTGAGTCTCTCTGTACTGGCCATGAGACTCCGGTAGCGCTTCCCTGGGGATAGAAGCTCCTTCTGAGTCTCTCTGTACCGGCCATGAGACTCCCAGTAGCGCTTGCCTGACCGCAGCAGTGCAAATAGGCAGTTGTTTGGGTGACTAGAGTAAATATCACACCATGCTGTACATTCAACAGGTTATGTAACTCTGATCCTCCTCCTCCTGCCCCATCGCAGGCTATCCCTACAACGAGGTGTGCCAGTGGTTCATCGACCGGGCCGACCTGATCTTCCTGGTGTTCGACCCCACCAAGCTGGACGTGGGCGGTGAGCTGGAGATGCTCTTCAAGCAGATGAAGGGCCGCGAGTCGCAGATCCGCCTCATCCTCAACAAGGCCGACAACCTGGCCACGCAAGACCTGATGAGGGTCTATGGAGCTCTGTTCTGGAGCATGGCACCCCTGATCAACGTCACAGAGCCTCCCCGCGTGTACGTCAGCTCCTTCTGGCCCCAGGACTACGCCCCCAACACCAGCCGCCAGCTCTTCATGAAGGAGGAGACCTCTTTGCTGGAGGACCTCAACCAGGTGTTTCTCCCTTCTTATATTTTGAAACATTTACAAGGTTTATGCTTCTAATAAAGCACCGAAGTTGTCATACCAGCCAAATTCTTTTCCAAGAGGTGTTTTGGCTGCACTGTGAAAGCCTCTGAAACAGACTATGCATTTTCTTCCTAATCTTATAGATTTTAATATTTGGCCAGACAGGGGCTCAATCTGGTCAAATGTCGTAGTGTGCAACATTGATTGATTAATTTACTCTGATTGGCTGTTTGATAATTATACTCGCTCTGATACATGATTGTAATCAAGCCATTACTAATTCTATTACTAACATCTCTCTCTCTCTCTCTCCCTCTCTCTCTCTCACACTCTCCATCTCTCCCTCTCTCTCTCCCTCTCTCTCTCAGGTGATTGAGAATCAGCTGGAGAACAAGATTGCCTTCATCCGCCAGCACGGCATCCGCGTGCGCATTCACGCCCTGCTGGTGGACCGCTACCTCCAGACCTACAACGAGAAGCTGGGCTGGTTCAGCGACCCCTACGAGGTGTTCCACGACATCGTCTCCGACCCGGACAAGTACTACATCTTCAAGTCCGTCCTGGCCAAGAGCAACGTGAGCAAGTTTGACCTGCCCGACAAGGAGGCCTACCAGGACTTCTTTGGGGTGAACCCGGTCACCGGCTTCAAGCCGCTCTCCACCCTCTGCAGCTGGTCGAGCGGCTGCCTGCTGGAGAAGATTGAGAAGGCCATCACCGTGGAGCTGCCGGCCCTGCTGAGCAGCGTGAGTAAACCGGACGCGCCTGCCCCCGCTCCCGCCGCAGCGGCGCCTCCGCCCCCTCTCCCCGGCACGTGCGAGGGTCCCGGGTGTGAGGCCAAGAAGAACCCCTGGCGGAGGCAGTGAGGCGCGGGAAGAGAGGGAGAAGAGAGAGGGAGACGGAAGAATTGAGGGAGAGGGAGGAGAAGAGGAGGAGGAGTTGGGACGGCGGTCGCCAGAGGCTTTCCTGAGATGACCCTTGCCCGCTTGCGTTTGTGTGAACCGGACATGGAGGACGGAGGAGGGTGGGGTGGGGTGGGGTGGGGTGGGATGGAGGACGGGTGGAGATCATGTGTGGAGGACGAGGAGAGCAGGGACCTTTCCGCACGAAGCCATTTGGGATTATTCTCTCTAGTAAACGATATCAATTCGTAAAATGAAAATGAAAATTCAGAGACTTCTTCTGTTTCGCCTCTTGTGATGTGAATGGAAACAATAGTTTGTTGTTTTATTTTCTCATTGTTTGGAAGTTTGTACTTTTATTTATTCAAGTTTTCCGTTTATCCTAATGACCTAAACACAAGAAAGATGTCGGCAGAGGCTACTTCTTCTGAGATCAATAACGCCACTCTGATGTCTTCTTTGTAGATTGTAAGGTGCAAGGACTCTGTCTGTCCTGCTCTGCTGTACTTATCCACTCCTCTACATATCTACGTTTGTTTGAAATGGTCTGAATCCGGAATTGAACTTGTTCATTTTGTTTTCAGTTTTTCATAGGTTGAGTTTTGGTTCACATTTTGCCAATTATTGATAAAAAAACATACTTCATAGACAAAGCCATGGCGGCTGATCATACAGGTCAGCCATTCATCCAGGCGGCTGGACTGGAACATCCTAAGGAACCTAGGTGAAAAACAGAATTATTTCCACTTTTTCGTGTACAAATGTACTATTTAGGTTGTTTCGTTCAGTCTGTGATAAGTTATGCATGCAATTTGGGATTTGTATGAGGATATTGTTTGGTTATATTTTCATCACACTCTAAAAGCTAACTGCTCCAGGGTTCACTCCAGGGATCACTTGGAAACAGTCTGAGAACCACCTTTGTTTCAGGCGGACCAGGGCGCAGTTACTTGGTGCTGTCCAAGTTCAACTGGGTGTATTCACCTCCCCAAACCAAACCAAACCAAACCAAACCAAACCAGGGTAGTAAACTAATTCCATGGTTCGATTCAAGCGCACCAAAACAAGGCAGATGTCATCGATATGCCCTGAAGGCATAAATTATTCTCTGTGCCCTCGCAGAGATTCCAGTTTAGCGTAGAGATTTGTACTACCTAAAACCAAAATGTGATTTTTCTTTTATTTGACCCGTCTACCTTTGGTACAATTAGGTTGGCTGATTCTAACGCTGTGTTTGTTCCTTGTGGTCTTTTATAAAAGCAGGCCTCATAATCTGTCCGCAGTGTCCTAGCCATGTAACATTGCATTTGTACATTTGATGCCATTATGGCGTTTTGCCTTCCATGTTGCTAGTTTTAACTCCGCAGTGTAGCGTATCAAGTGGACGTTTCATTAAAAGTGTAGTATTTTCCTTGTAGAAAGGTCCTTTTGTGACTGTGATTCTTTATGTGATTTATTTGAAGAAGAACAACAACAACAACAACAACAACAACAACAACAACAACAACAACAACAACAACAACAACAACAACAACAAATAAGCCCTATTAGCCTTGTTAGGCTACAAAGGGATAGAAGATTTAAAAAATAATATATATATCTTCCCTGAAATCATATATTATTCTTTGCTACCTTGCAAAATGCAGAGGAAAGGGGTTTGTGCACACACACACACACACACACACACACACACACACACACACACACACACACACACACACACACATTGCTGGGTACAGACACCAACTGATGTACTGAACACAAATTTAATCAAAGCAAGAGCGAAGGCAGACAGGCGTTGGGGCTAAATCCTAATTAATTTTCAACAAACAAGTGCGATATAGAATATATATATATATATATATATATATATATATATATATATATATATATATATATATATATATATATATGATATATATATATATGATATATGTGACACCTGCATAAGCACACTAACCCAAACCTCCATGAAATGAACAATACAAATGAGGATGCTGTTCTTTTTTTATTATAAGATCCTGCAGCAGCAACAAACATCCACCAGGTGGCGTCTTCACCCAATTAGAGAGTGTAAATCTAAAGTGCCTTCTGAACCGTTGACCACATAAATTACAGTAGGGAGTGCAGCTATTTTTAACCCAGCATGTCGGTGCCGAATATGGAACAGAAAATAAAAGCAGAGAAATATTTTGTGACCTAGTGTCATTCCCAATCAGTGGGCAGCAAACAAGCTTTATTGAGTGGATAAATCCTGCGGTTTCTGGTAACTTTGAAGAATAATTTCCAAAACGTGATAAATTATGAACATTATTCACTTTGAGGAAGGAAGCAGTCAGAGCTTGTAAAACTGTTCCACCAACTATAGCATAAAAAAGCTTTTAGATACAAATATATTTAACAGAGTTTGTATTATTATTATTTGTTTAAATTTCTTCTCCAATTAAAAAAAAAATATTTCTTTTATACTTCACACATTATTTACACATTACATTTCAAATACTTGTATACTATTACTTACATATATTTATATATGTTTTTACTTTAATTTTGTCTACCACTGGGTAGATTAGTACAAATTGCCAGTTATCAAAGCAACTTCTACAGAGCAGAATCATCTACAGAGCTTCTACAGAACAGAATCATCTACAGAGCTTCTACAGTGCAGAATCATCTGTAGATGATTCTGTTCGGTAGAAGCTCTGACGATAATTCTGTTCTGTAGAAGCTCTGTAGACAATTCTGCTTTGTATAAGCTCTGTAGATGATTCTGTTATGTATAAAGCTCTGTAGATGAATCTGCTCTGATGAGCTCTTTATTCTACAGAGCTTTTACATAACATAATCATAGAGCTTCTACAGAGCAGAAACTACAGAGCTGTATATGGAATCAACCTTGAGGGTGGGCCCTCAGTTTAAATCATGATAACAGTAGGCAATAATACAACACAATAAAAACAATAAAAAGTGGGCAACAATAAAAACATAATTAAACAATAAAATACAAGCAAGACACAAATAAGAAATCAGTAAAACAGTTCATGAAGCAGGGAGGTTTGAGATCATGGTTTTAAATTGCCCATTTTAGTAGTAGAGAATATATTTTTAGCGTGTGTTGAAGATCCTTCCACTAAAATAAAATGCCGACTTTCCCACAGTAGTTCAGACTGTGCCCGGGGGACCTTAAGCGGACACCAGTCATTTCAGCAGGTTAGATAGGGTCCAAAGTTCCAGCATCATTGCAATAGCTTTCGGAAAATGGCCTTATAGATAAACAGATGCCAATGTTTATTACGCCTCTCTTCCAGAGAAGACCAACCCACCTTATCATACACGATACAATGGTATGTACCATAGCTATCGCCAGCAATAACTCTGAGAGTCGAAGGAGGAGAATTTCTATAAATTATTATTATATCCTCATAATCCAAAGGAAAACTGCTTCAGCAATCCTTTTTCTATTAAACATATGGAAACTCATTCTGTTTTTGTAAAAGAAGCCACATTTCTTGGAAAGGAGCTCCTTGGAAAGGAGCTACGTGGACATTGTATCTTATTTTTCTCTCTCTCGCCAATTTACGAGAAAAGCTAAGACATAATGTCTGCACCTTCGGAGGGTTCGAGCGCTCACAACGTCACCCTTCACCAGCGCTTCTCCATTGCCGCAACCGCCGTGCGTCGTGGGGCGGCTCTGACTCCGCGGTCGTGGCAGTCGGATATGCCCGGGGGCGCCCGGTGGTGAGTCTGCTGCCTCTCCAAGGGGCCGTTGAGCCGCCGTCTCCCGTGAGATGGCCTGGTTCCGGCCCTGGTTCCCCCGCCAGTGGACAGTCGGCCGATAAGCCGAACGCTCCTCTGGTGGCTAGGGATTTGCGACGCAGACTCTTCGCCTCTGCTCGCTCCCGTCATAGGGCGGCGAGCTGCAGGGGCGAACGGCCTGGCTTTGAATTTGTGCTGGAGCCGGACGAGAGTGCTCTTGCCTTGTCTCCATTTCCGATGGAGACTGAGGATCACATGGAGGGGGCGAGAGCGCTCTTGTGCCCCAGTGGAGATGTATCATTCTCCCCCTCGGGGTGTGGCAGGGAGTGTTGCGTCTCCTTGGGGTCCCTTGTTCTCCGGTGTTGGGGTAGAACCTCCGACCCTGAGACAAGATGCCCAGCTATCTGCCGCGTCGGATGGTGGCGCCCGACATGGCAGCCTCCCGTACGTGAGGGACGCGAGTGACGTGGAGGGAGGTATGCAAGGGGAGTTGCTTGCCTTGTTCCCCGAGCTCATGGCGGCTGCCGCAGCCGCTAATGGCGTGGCGTTGCCGCAGCCTCTGCCTGCACCTGTTCCTGATGACATGATAGGTCATCTCTGGCAATGTCGTCCTGTGAGAGAGACAGGCGTTGTCTGCCCATTCTTCCCGTCAATGGAGGCCTACGTGAAACAGGGACAGGTAATCTCCCGCATCACTGGCCTTACCCCCGCCTACGTGCCAGTCACGCGGGTGGCGGGTTTGGTCCAGGGGCTAAATGACGGGGTGCCTCGGCTTGATAGCCCGATGGCATCCATACTTTGTCCCCGAAATGGTGTGGGAGCCGTTGCGGAAGCCGGTTCCCCAAGGGAAATCGGCTAGGCAGATGGCTAATTGGAGTGACCAGGCGTACATCGCTGTGACTCAGAGCCTAGCTGCGACTTCTAACATCGCGCAGCAAGCGTGCTACATGTCGGGGATGATGGCGGGCGGGTCGGTATTGGATGAACATCAGCAATATCTTCACACCCAGTCGGCTGGAGCCATCCTGCACCTTACCCAGCTGCAGGCGATAGCCGCCGGGAAGGAGCTCGCCCTGGCCACTCTATCCCAGCGCCACCTTTGGCTGGAGCAGGCGCGGGTGCCGGAACAGAAGAGGATTCCCCTGCTCACGGCCCCCCCTCTCCGATGCTGGGCTGTTCGGGTCGGCCATGCAACAGATGACGGCTGCCTGCAGAGAGATGGAGGAGGAGCGCTCTGTGCTCCAACCCCATTTCCCCCGACCCGATGCCACCGGTGATGGCCGAAAAAAGCAACGCCGGCAGAGGACCGCGACCGTTGCCTCCGCCACCACCGCCGCCGCTGCTGGGCCTTCATCGAAGAAGGCCAGCAGTGGAGGGAGTGCCTCGTCCGCCGCAGCCAGCCGCCCCACGCCCGGAGGTGACGGTAGGGATCGATGTGACCAGGCGCCCCAGAACCGTCCCTCCGGGCCGGCTCCCCATGGGGGCAAGCACCGCGCTGCACGTGGCAGGCGCCGCTAGTGACTCCCCTGTTTACCCCTGTCCCCTTCCCCTCCCCAACATATCATTTTTTGTTACTAAATAAAATGTCCCTCCTGGTGGGGGACTGTTTTTTGTTACAAACTGTGTGTTTATTCAATATTATATATTGGGGATACGATGTGTAAACCCTCACCTACTTGTGGGGTTGTGTGTTTGCTTAAGAGAGTAGGACAGTTTCTTGTAAATTGTTCTGGTCGCTATATATATGTGTGCTTAGCAAGGCCTGTGGCTAGCACTCGGTCGAAAGACTTGTCTTCCCTCATCATGAAGAAGACTGTGTTCTTCTTGCAATAGTAAGAGTGAACTTTACCTTTTTTTATCTGAGGGGGTTGTGTGTATTTTGTTACGTTTGGGAAACATGGCATCGAGTCCACAACCTGCTTAGAGTGTTTGCCTACAGAAGTATTCATATATGTAGCTTGTACCGAGGTCTTTGACCCTCTCTTTAAACGTCTGTGTTTTTCTTAGACATAAACACGGGTGAAGTGTTCGCACATGAGCCTAAAGCCTTGTATGTAAAACCTGTTCGCAAACGAGTTTATCGTCTGTGGCTGGCGTGCAGTTGTTTTAGCTTATCCTAGTGGATATATGCTTTTTCATGTAGCATGCTAGGTAAACTGGTATCATCGCTGCTTGTTTGTTTTCATCGTATCCGAGGTATGGGGTCATGAGGGGGTGAACTGATAAACCCCTCCTCCCTTTTTTATTTTTTATTGGTCAGGGGGTTGGACCTCCTGTCCTTGGGGCTTCCTGTCACGCTGCTGGGTCAGCGCGTCACAGGGTAGGGAGAGGGGGGGGAGGGAGTTCCCTGGTCCCACGCCATATTTGGGCAGGTGGGTCACGGAATTCCCCCCGCCATAGAGTACGTCACTGGGCGCGTTTCTATTGGTCGTGAGACTTCCGTGAGTTCTTTTCAGGCTCCATGTTGTGGACCAAAGATTGGGTTATGCGGTGCGTGAGAACTTTGTTTTCTGCTCTGCGCTCTGTTGCATATGTATTGAGCTTTTGGTCACGCAGCTCAATGTTACATATATCTTTTCAATTATTACTCACGTGGGAGGTCTCTCTGGGGGTTACCTGTCTCCTCTCTTTTATACAGAGCAGGTTTTTAACAGGGGTGTTTTCCCTCGGACGCGTCATATGGGACCCATATCTGTGTCTCTTGGCCAGCTTCCTGCCGCTCTCCCAGGCGGCTTGGAGGGAACGTTATCTGGGTTCTTGTTAGAATTACCATTGATGTGTTTTGGGTTTCGACATGTACATAGTGCTGGCCCTGGGTGCTTCTGTGTGGAACCACGCATGGGCTGGCGCGCCTTGGTTGCTCATCATGGAAACAGCGTTTTTCATGGAGCAACTAGGATGGAGTTTTGTCTCTTCCGAGCGCCAGTGTACTAGGTTAGTCTCGACGAATTCTCGTTCATCTCTGGGGGGAGATTTCGGAATAGATCAAAGCATTGGCGGAGGGGTCTCACACCCTTGGGGTGGGCCACCGGGCGCGGTGCATTTGTAACGGATATGTGCCGCGATAGTGTGACTACGGCACATAGAAGTGTGTAAAACTCACTCCCCAGAGGCATACAAACTGAGCGCTTAGAGGGGAATTCCCTTCTTGGCGCAACGGTTTGTTATGTCGGCCCCGGTGCAGACGCCCGGGGTTCGACTCCCACTCGAGGCACGGTCGAATTTCGTGGCAGGTGCTAGGTGGCACATGCTACAGTGGTGCCGTGACCCGGATGCCTTGGGTGGTGTGAGTTTAGGGGGGGTGAATGTAACGGATATGTGCCGCGATAGTGTGACTACGGCACATAGAAGTGTGTAAAACTCACTCCCCAGAGGCATACAAACTGAGCGCTTAGAGGGGAATTCCCTTCTTGGCGCAACGGTTTGTTATGTCGGCCCCGGTGCAGACGCCCGGGGTTCGACTCCCACTCGAGGCACGGTCGAATTTCGTGGCAGGTGCTAGGTGGCACCTGCTACACATTCATGTTCTGACCGTCTTGGTGGCGCCCTCTGTGATGTTTTAGATCGACAAGTGTACCTAACCCCTCTTAGGACTGGGGATGGTGGTGTGATTAGGACACAGGACTGGTTATGGTCGCGCCGGACCAGGTCAGCAGTGTTGGGAAAGTTCACTTTCTACATGAACTAGTTCAGTTCACAGTTCAAATTTTTTTAAATGAACTAGTTCAGTTCACAGTTCATAATTCAAAATGTTGAACTAAAGTTCATGGTTTCAAAAATGAACTAATTTAGTTCTTTTTTGTTATTTTTTTATTTATTTTTTATTATAGATTTTTCACGTACAGTTACTTACATTACAAAAACACACATTGGGACAAGGGTGGGGGGGGGTCCTCCAGTTCATCTCTATGCCATCATCCACACCATAAGCAAGCAAAAACAAAACAAAAAGAAAAACAAGCACAAAGGAAAGCAGACCAAGACAGGCACTGTACAGTATTGCACTTGCCTCGAGCGCATTCACATGTAGACATACATATATTTATTTTTTCCTATCCTACTGTAGGTCTGTCCATACAATGGGGCACTGGGCCTTTAGAAGGATCCGATACATTTCAGCAGGATAATAGTCTAATAGTGGGGCCCACCACACCTCCTGAAAGGAAGCGTCGTTGACTCTATGCATTGCACAGTGTCTTTCATGGGGTAGGAGCACACCGAAGATCTCTCTATACCACATTTGTAAAAATGGAGGCTTATCCTTAATTCAGTTTATCAGAATGCATTTCCGGGCTGAAAGTAGAAGTTTATCAAATCGTTTGAATTGTAAACTCTTTTAAATGCATACGCCGACGTCTAGAGGTAGAGTCTGACTCTGACTGAGAGAGTGCTGCTGCTGCTACTGCAGCTCTCGGCTTCTGCGCGCAGATTCCTGTTCCACTGCTTGTTGTGAGGAGGAGTCTGATGACGTAGCAGGGGGTGACAGGCTGGTTGCCAGATCGGGTGGTTTTACGCATAATCTTTAAGCCTGTTTACAGTGTTTTAACTGAGTTTTCGGCTGAAATGCATTATGAATATGGCACATATTTGAACGCCGTTATAATAGAGTGCTGAGAATGAACGCACTTTTGAACTCCGTTACACAGGGTTGAGAATGAACGCGTTCTCAATTACGTTCATTTAGCGGATATACAGGACACTTTTGTATCACAAACAGTACTGTATTTGCAAATCTGATATGTCATAAATGTATAGATGTAGCAGTACTGTCTATCTGTATGTCATGTATGTCATATATGTTATGATGAATTGAAAATGGGGGACCCTGGTGGAAACAAGACGAAAGTCTTTCTCTGGTCTGCATCCCCTTAACAATTGTATGTATTGAGATGTACTGTACTGTACCCATTCTGCAATCTGTTAATAAACTTTTCAATCAATCAATCAATCGTTCAGTTCAAGTTCGCCCAAAATACGAACGCGTTCATGAACGATCGTTCATTGAACGCGTTCAGGTACATCACTGCAGGTCAGTTAACCCGTTGTCCGCCGGGGCGCAGATCTGCTGTTCTGGTACTCTGAAGGACTTGTGCTTTTTCGGGGGGGAAATGCCGGGTTGGCCCGGGCGTTGCAGGGTTTGATGTTATGGAGGTGTTCGTGGTTATGTCACTGCGTGTTATCCTTCACTGTTGCTTGGTCCATATTGTGTTGTACCTTGCGCTGTGCTAAGGAGCCTGGTCCTTCTCCATTCTTTTTCGCCCCTCTCTTCCCCTGCTTGGCGGGGCTGGGAGGGGGCTGTCGATGTGGTTCTTTTGTACCCCTCTGGCATCCCTGTGTACGTCCCGGTCCGCCGGGCCCAGGTCCGGACTCGTTCTCGTCGACCTGTTGGCCTGGGTTAACCCCTTCTTGAGAACTGAAACACTTGTACTGCTGTATAGCCGGTGTATACCCGCAGTTGTGTTTCTGAGTTTTTTCTTGGGGGGGTTATAGGAACAACCGCCTCCTGTTAAACTAAACATAGGGAGGTTGTTGGTTCCCCGGTGTGTTGGTAGCGGAGTTGACTCTCGGGTTAGGCCGGGCTTGACCCCGTCTGCCTGCGAGTGTGCCCCCGCACCTTTCATGACGTCTGCCAATCATGTCAGCCTTCTCTGCCTCTGCCTCTCTAGGGGGTCGGGTTTTTTTGTGGAGGCTGCGACATGGTGCACAGCATACCGGACGCCCCTTCCGCCGGGGTGCTGTTCTCAGCAGACCCCTTAGGCGCCTGTCTAGTCCGCAGTGCTCCGGGCACAGGTCGAGTTATGCTTTTGACCTGTTGCCTGGATTGAGGGATCAACCTCTTTGTGGGTTGTCTCCCCGGTGCGCTGCCTGGTCCCACTGTGTTGTGGGGGTGTAGCCTCTTTGGAGTGCTTCAGGGCGGCGTGCTGTAGGGGGGAAGGGCCTGCTCTTGGATGGGCCCTGTCCGATACGCTGGCGATGTGGGGGGTGGTGTCACTAGTGACCGTCTGGTGGGGTCTCGATGCTGCGGCATCGTTGGCCTCACCAGGCCCCCTTTTTCCGGGGGGTCCTGACCCTCAGGCTGTTCCTGGGGCTGGGTCCTCCTTCGTAGTCGCGGGTTCTTCTGTGTGAAGGTAAGTCCCACGATCTGCTCACCCTGTGCGTTTGAGTTGCTAAACCCTCTTCGCACAGTCGGATCCGATTCCCCCCCGTCCTCCTCTAGGGGGGTCCGGGGGCTTGGGTCCTCCCCGGTTCTGATGGTTGTGGGGGGCCTCAGCGGGTACATTTGTCGAGCTTCCGCTCTGCTCAGCTCCTGTGTTCCACTACGAGCAGAGCGTAAGCTATACGATAATATAACATACGGTTATCCTATAACCATAGTTATATGAGTATAGCGAGCGCTCTGCTCGGACTCACTGAGGACCCCGTGGTCTTCGCCTTCGGTGGTGAAAGACTTGGGAAGGAGCTGTTAGTATGGCCACGTCCCCACTTATGTAGAGGAGCGGATGTGGGTGTGGCCAGGAGGATGGGTGTGTACATGTGGAGACATTTTATTCAGAATTAGATTGAAAGGGATAAGTTCCACTACGAGCAGAGCGCTCGCTATACTCATATAACTATGGTTATAGGATAACCGTATGTTCAACATGAAAATATTCGCAATTAATCGTAAAGGTAGCAAAATAACAACGTTTATGTTTTCGTTCACTGAAGAACTACACTGACTTTGGCGCTGATGACTGACCTCACCTCACCCGACCCAACACTAGTCCTCTGGTAATCTAAAGCCACCATCTTTAAAAGCCACAACCACGATTTGTATTTATAATTTAAATCGTATAACGTTAATTCGCTGCATATTATATCACGGTCGGTAAGTACTAATGTAAATCATTGTTTCGTTGTACATATTGTGTATTATAGTTGATAACGTTATTGTTTTTTACACAACGTTAGTCTGAGAAGAGGACCTGCTAATTGTATTCGTTCCCGAAACATAACACGGAGCGACAGTGGTGGGCCAAACAAGCAGGCTCCGATTGTCATGATTGTCATTTCCCTGTATAAAATAAGAAATTCCTTTATTGATCCCCTTGGGGAAATTCGGTATCATAGCAGCATGGGGGAGGGGAGGTACAGCCAGGTAGTAATAATAACTTTATTTGTATAGCCCTTTTCATACAGAAGTATGAAAACTAGTTTACCTAGTAGAAGACATACTACAGGTACAGGTCACAGAATTATAGTACAGTGGAGAAGTTACGATTTAAATAGAATAAAATATGTATATCTATATATGATTCATTGTTCTATATATATGGTTCAGTATTCGATTCATTATTCTAATAGCATTTGTGAATTCCTATAACGTGATTGATTGATTGATTGAAAATGTTATTAACAGATTGCAGAATGGGTACAATACAGTACAGCCCAATACACACAATTGTTAAGGGGATGCAGACCAGAGAAAGACTTTAGTCTTGTTTACATCAGGGTCCCCCATTTTCAATTCATCATATAACGTTAACAATACTGTATATTTGCATATCTTGTATGTCACAAATGTAACAGTAGTGTATATATGTATGTCATGATGTATATCTGTATGTTGTGTATGTCATAAATGTCATTATGAATTGAAAATGGGGGACCCTGATGTAAACAAGAAAAAAGTATTTCTCTGGTCTGCATCCCCTTAACTCATTGACCGCCGGAGGTCGCTGTGGGCGTATGGCCGTTTGTGCCAGAGCTGTAATGAAATGGGGGTATATGCCGGTGTTTGTAGTGCTGAAACTATATTAAATATTATAGCTATGGATCTAATGACATAGTCGATTGTCATTGAGTTTCTTTCGGTCAATAATTTTTTCATCAATACATTCCCGTTTTATACCGTGGTGAATATGAGTATAGTTTTAGGGTAGTTCTGTGTAATCCTGGTGAAACGCTGCTAAACAGCGTTTTAGTGCAATTCACTAAACACGTTGCCATTCCTCTAAACACACAGGATACGTTACACACACACCACACACACACACCCCGATCGCGGGGAAATAATTATCGGATCATAGTGTAATTGAAAGGAACAAATGAGGCAGTAAAACACACACTACAGACACTACAATATCATCTCAAAATATTTGGTAATATATACTGAACTTTGTTTGGAATCTATTACTGTCAGAATGAAAGATGTTTACAAATTGAGTATTGAGGTGATCAAATGGTGTTTTTGTTTTGTGTTCGTTTTAAAAATTCACATTACAAAAAAGGCACCTGAAATATGTGTCAACGTTTAGATAAAACCTATGCCATATCAGACACCAAAATAGAATTGAGTAAGTACACAGACACCATTGTGTTCAGAGACTGTCTTGGTGTCCGGCTTTAAGATCAACTGGCAAAAATCTGCCTTTCTTCCACTTAATGCGCCTGCGAAGGCTACCATCCTGCCTGCAAACATACTTATGGTGGAGCACTTTAAATGTCTCGGAATTGAAATATTCCCCACTATTAGCCAGACGATACGGTATAACTACTCCAGCTTGGGTGACAGGATTACAGATGACTTCAACAGATGGTCCAAATTAAAAAATTCATTACAGGCCCGTGCGTCAATGATTAAAATGAATATTTTACCTAGAATAAATTGTATCAGCTCAATGCTCCCATTGCCTCCTCCTGTTGGTTACTGGCAGAAGTTGCACTCTGCCTCATATAAATTCGTTTGGAATAATAAACGCCTGCGCTTGAAGAGATCAACTAAAACAGCGTTTTAGTGCAATTCACTAAACACGTTGCCATTCCTCTAAACACGTGCCCCTCCTTGCTTTTATTGCTACCAACGGGATACGTTACACACACACACCACACACACACGCCCCGATCGCGGGGAAATAATTATCGGATCAACGCAAGATTGATAACATATAGTCCTTACCTTGTCTATGATGTACTGCAAAAAGAATAATCCAATTATCTGATCGCCATTCCAAATACTGGTCGCGATCGTGTATCCAACGTTATCCAGCATTGAACATGAACACTCAGCCCAGACAACAAGCCACATCGTTTCAAATGGAGTGCAATAGCGGCCGCAAGGCGTTAGGCGGCGGTATCGGACCATTGCAATCTCAGACAGAGTGCCACACATTTCCACAGCACAGCAGGATGAATTATTAATGGAAATAGCGAATAAAAGAAATAACGATCCAATAACGAGTATACTCGTTGTTGGCAGAATTCGATTGGCGGAGCTATAACGAGTTGACTCGTTGTTGGTGGCCATTGTGTTAACAATTGTGTGTATTGAGCCGTACTGTATTGTACCCATTCCGCAATCTGTTAATAAAGTTTTCAATCAATCACATTAATACACCAGCTGACCCTGTTTTCCATGCATAAACAGTCCCAGCTTAACCGATTAACCCGTTAATGTTTATAAAAAAAATTCGAGACGAGCTGACAAAGAGCCGGGTGCTCACTCACGGATCTGCACCTGCCACTTTCCCGAAGGAAAAGTGAAGGGACCCATCCTCTTTAAGTGGAACGATGCAGAGTACTCCAGGCGAAGTGTTGGCCTTCCAACCCCTTCCAGAGACAGGTTCCCTTCCGTGACACCCAGCACACCGAACAAACCCAGCACATCCCGGGAGGGCGGTAGGTCAGCGGGAGACTAATGTAGAGGGAAACTAATGATCCTTTTACAACATACACCACCAGCTTGATATATTTTTTATTCAAGTAAAAATACCAAAATAATGTGTTCTAACCAGGGGCGTAGCTGGGGGGGGTAGCTTAGGATGATTCCAAGGGCCCAGCACTGGGGGGGGGGCCCAAAAAATTAAAGATTTTTTTTTTTTTTTTTTATTCACTCAGGTGTATTATTGATGCTCTCATTGGGTCTCATTCCCGAAAATTTTCCAAAGATATATTCTGGAAGACTTATCTTGGAACCACTGAGACATAATCTATGACAAGTACACTCTGAGTCCTGAACGTGCTGGAGATATGTCTTAAGTGGCTGAAACGGTCACAGAAATTATATGATCTGATATCTGTTTGGAGAATGGCATTCTGTCGTAAACTCCTGTAGTAAAATCCCACAGACTTCCTACAATAATTTGTGGTTATTGTAGCACAATACAATGAGATTGATTGTCTGAAAGGAGGAGGAAAGATTCATACTTGATAGAATGGTTGGTCTCCTCATCTGGCTTAATGCAGATGAAGAATAAAACGTGTACGCCAGACAAACCAGAATTGTAGTTCAACTCAGCTGATTTATTTGATTAGCCAGGAGTCCAAGGTGAATAAAAGGTTGACTTCTACATACAAAAGATGATCAGATAATATTTAACAGCTGTCTGTTGTACAGAAATATCACAATCAGGTTTGCATCTTCAAACCTAAATACTGCACATCAAACAGTCACTTGGTTAACATAATTTGAACATACATGGTTTACTGTACACATTATACATGAGTAAATCTGGTTTACAGATCAGGGATCTGTACAACATTACTCTAATCTATAAACAACCATTTGGTGTTTCCCATGATTTTACTCACGTACAATGCATCAGCTCACGGTTGTTTCTGGGTGGTTTAGCGGTGGGGGAGCCCCCAGACCCCTGGTTGGGTCCGAGAGCTCCTGAATAACCCTGTGTAGGGCCCTATATACTATCATTTCTAGCCAATAATACATATCGCTGGTCCAATCCAGCGGCGTCTTCTTGTGGGGGTGTCCGGTGGGCGCTGGCAGCCCCTCCCTCTGGGTTTCTCTGGGGGGAGGCTGGCTGCCCCCCCCCTTTGATCTCCCGTGTGGATCTTGACTCAATACCCAGAGGGGGACGCTAGTGGCCCCCGTCAGTGTCTTCCTGATTGGGTCTGTCCCTACAGAAATCTCCTCTTAAATGAATAATATATAACTTTAACATTCCTTCTATATGGCTATAGATGTCTAATATCATCCAAGTACAGTCAGTGCTTTCTAAGACTGATACCAGACATCATATAAGACCTTTTGATACTAAACAGTTGATTAATCGATTACTTTGTTTGTGAGTTAGTGTTCTCTGATCAGCATTTACATACAGTCAGTTCGAGAAGGTGTCGTTAGTTCTCTAATTTAGTCATTGCTTGAGTGGGGGTTGAAGTAACTGTTGCAGCTGTTATCTGATGCAGCTGTCTCAACTGACAGTTGAGACTGTTTAACCCACTGAGTCCACTCTGCTATTGAAAGGTACATCTGGCTTTACATTTATGGTTCTCTAATTTATTCACACATATTAATTATGAAATTCATCGTCAATATTTACCACATTTCCCCACTTTGACAATTCAATTGTCATATACTGTATATTGACTTGATTTTCTATACATACTAACCATACAATATAATAATAAAAATCATTTTTTTTTTTTCCCAATTTTTCTTTTTTCTCATATTTTTTCTTTTTCATTATTCTTTGGTACATATCATCAATTAGTTTCTTCTTGTCTTCTTCTTTTCTTCCCCACATTCCCCTGACTATGGCCCCCTCCCGGGGAATCCTGGTGACCCATTCATCCAGCTCCCCAATTAAACTATTCTGCCTTTAATGAAACAGTGTTTACCACCTACTATCATCAGGCTCTGTTCCTCTGGGCCCACAGCCAGAGGCTTATTTGTTGAAAACAATTAAAACAATGTAATCTAAACATTACACATTAAAGTAAAACACAATTTTTTTAAAAATTATGGTATCCGTTGACATGATCTGTGGAGACACAGAGATTATTCTTCATTCTTTCATACATTTTGCTTCTCCTCTCCTGTTAATTCCTTTTCCAAGTCAGCCCAATCACATTTTGCATAATCAACCCAGTTGGTCTTCTCACCTCTCCCCCCTTTTATGAACATCCCTATGGACATAAATCTTACCACCTCTGCGCACAGACGGACAGGGAGGGAGGAGCATCACGCAAGGGAAAAAAATTTCACCATATCGGCCATAACCTACACCTTACTTTTTACTCTACCTATGTGTATGTGTTTAGTTTAGTACTCTTGCGTTGTGTCATAATCTATATCAGTTGTTACCGTTCAGTCACTTCCCGTCCAACACACCAATCAATCACACAGAGGCCCTTGTTCAACGCTTTGGTTGCACAGTCTCCGACCGTTTTCGCCCCCCCCCCTCCACCCCATGCCGGCCAGCCTCAGCTGAAGCCACTGTTTTTAGGCCTGGACCTCGTCCTTTCCGTCCCATGACTGTATTTCCATGGATCTACAGACGAACGACTCCGTCAGTCTGGAGGTATGTCTCAACCTCCGGCCTTTGTATTCGGGGCTTATATTGAAGGAGGGGTAGAGTCCCAAGCGACCTCTCTTCATAATCCAACAATCTCCCACAGGAACTGACTGAACGGGTCACACCATCGTGTCATAATCTAATGAAATGTATTCCTACACATTTTCCCCATGATCCCCCCACTCGTGATGGTCCATCCTCCCTCTCCGACCGAACTGCAAGGGAACAAAAACACAGAACAAATTTTCCTTATATAATATGTCAAATATTTCTCAAGAGACGCCAAATGGTTAATCATTATGCAAAACGTAATGGGACCACTTAACTGCCATTGATCTGATCCAATGTATCTCACGCTCCAACCGTCCTCTCCCCAGATCATAGAGAAACAACAAACAAAACGCAAATAATCAAAAAAAAACATTCCAACAGACGTCACATGCAGACCACCTCAATGGTTATTAAAAAAGAAAAGAAAAGAAATTTAAAACCTTCCAAGCCAGCCTCATCACATCTGTCATTGTGATTTTGACACCTTTCAAGCCAGCACAGTCACCCTCTACAGGCTCCATTCACACCCATTCAGGCCACACAATCATAGATAAAAATAGAAAAGAAATCCAAAAACTTAAATTCAATACCTTATCCCTACAAAACATTCAACAGAAATCAAATCAAATGCAGTAAAACAAATGATATGAAACAAATGATAATGGTATAACCCAAGTGGTTCGATACACTCCTTACCTAAACATATTTTGTTATTCTTAAGACTAGTCTCACCTTAAGTGAAAGCTAAGTTGCGTGTGTGCATGCATGTGCGACCAAATTGTGTGAATGTGTGTCTGTGTGTGTCTGTGTGTGTGTGTGTGTGTCTGTGTGTGTGCGTGTGTGTGTGTGTGTGTGCGTGTCTGTGTGTGTGTGTGTGTGTGTGTGTGTGTGTGTGTGTGTGTGTGTGAATGTGAATGGGTGTGTGTGTGTGTGCCTGTGCCTGAATGGGTAGACAAAGCCTCCTTGCCCCCATGCAGCTCAATCATTCACTAAAGGACATCTCAATCTCACACATACATACAAAAATTAAATTTAAATAAAAACATTCATATTATAAACATATATCTCTCTCATACCCTCGTTAATCAACCACAGACCGACAATGGGTTAGTTCCCCTGCGCTCATCTCTTCTACTCTCTCATCTTGCTACACTCATCCCTGGCTAATACAATTCACACTTAATTTCTACACTCCTACCTACTGCCAGAGAGAGTCTAGGAACTCTCCCTCAACGACAGAACCTCAAAGCAGTCCTAGTACCCTGAGAGTCTACCGCTATTCCTTCTAATCAAACAGGTAGCCCCCCAATGTAATTAACCTCATCTGAGCTGGCTATCCTAATTCAATTACTGTGCTCACTCCTCCATCAGCTGTGTTCTGTATTAGCACGCTTCCTGTCTCAACATTTCCCCTGTCATAAAAATAACTGCCAACTGTCTCCTGCATCTTCACCTCTCTCTCCTGTTGCATCTAATCTCACGTCATCCTGTCATAAAAGAACAAACAGCCACTGTAAACAACAGCTGTACATCCTGACCCCCCTTGGGCCTATTGGCCCGCCTCAAAAGGATTCCTACCCCCCTGGGTAATACAACCCTTCATCTGTAAATCATTAAACGGTTAGCACATTTCTCATCTTCCCAAAGGCAAGCGCCCCCAGGTTTTTGAATTAATATAAAATTATTAAGGATTAATAAAACACTCATGTCAAAATTTGTCATCTTCAGCAAGCCTCCATCAATAAATTATCCTACTAGTCGAAGGCTTGTGTCAACACTTTAACACTATATCAAAGACTTCAACAATCTAAAACAAGCATAAACACATGTCCTAACCATATCAACAGTGTATTAAAGATTTAACAATCTAAAACAAGCATCAGTAAATTATCCTGCTCCACAACCGGGCTTGCATCAAATTTCACTATAAAACATTTAGCAACTAATATAAACATTATCCTATTTAAATCTCCAGCGTTATTAAAGCTATAACAAGTATCTTACATCAAGCTACATAAAACACAACATTATTATCCTCAAGCTTACCATTGTACACGTTACACAAATTAAAAAACTGGAAATACGCTTTCAACTATAGAACATTTTACATGTAAGCATGTTTCATCTCAGCATAACATTTATAGTGGTTAGTCCTAAATTTGCACCAAGCCTCAATTGTTGTAAACAGGTTTAGGAATGTTCCTATATACAAACGTGACTATTTTTAATCAATCAACTACTCCTCCCCCCTTGGATAAAAATATTCCTGTGTCAAAATGTGCGTACGTAAACCAACCACTAACAATGTTATGTGTCTTAGCCCGTGCACTTGTATTAAATCGCCAATGTACTAACAAAACTGCTTTCTTACACAGACAACAAGGCCCCACCAACAAATTATAATCTCCCCTAAAACTGAGACCTGTGTCCACATAATAACAGTGTACTAAAGATTTCCCTCATACAAACCTCTTAAAATAATCAAAACACACTTGTACATCCTAAAAAGCACATTATTTATCAGTTAAGTTCCCACCATGCTATGTCTGATAACTGTAAACAGGATATTCCGGGAACGCCTACCACTGTATACAGATGACATGTGACTATAATGTAGACGCTTTAATCAAAATATGACGCAAGCGATATGCCTTGGATAAGACTCCCCCTGTGTAACATATTTACTGCCCATTTATTACAAGTAAGTTAAGGGCATGTATTTTAAATCATCCCACCACATGCTTACACCTATATAATTTGTAGTAACACCACCAAACCCACTCCCAGAACATTGTTTACAACCCACAGAATGTACAATATACTTAATACAACCATTTTACATAACGCAGAGTCCATTATAATGTACAATATACAATTACCCGTTATCCCCGGCCCCGAGCGAATTATGAATTACGAATGCATGGATCCACGCTGTACCGCGCATGCGCAGTGGCCAACGTTGCGACTGTCCCCATAACGTTGCTACGACAACCAAATTCTGCCACACATTCATAACATGCCCCGACATTCATAACCTGCCACGTTCTCTACCCCTCCCCAAACATCATTCTCAAAACTCGAAACGTAACATATGTCGCCCGCAAACGCCACACAACAACAGCCCGCAAGCTAACTAGCTTAGCCAGCTCTGATGCGACGTTCAAGGCCCTCACGGAAGCCGTGCTTTCCAAGATCCATTCATCCACGCAATTCGCTCAGTACCAATCAAAGCATAAACAACTCACACAAGCCTAAAATAACCAACCCCTATAAAAGAAGAATAATTTTTAAAACATTCTCACCAACCAACGCCGCACATATAGTCAATCACGAATCCTTTCTCCTACCCTTCTCTTCTTCCGGCTCCATGGGCGCTTTCACACTCTCCACGCAACACCATGACGTCATCAAGCAGCGACTTCTTAATATCGTACACAATCGTTACCGCATTAATAATACGCTTTGACCCTTTTAACCTCCTTCCAGTTAAGAGTACCCTCCTCCCGTTCGGATGCACTCCTTGCCCTACTTAGATGCACCTCTCCCCGCCAGGATCAGGAGATACCACGTGTGGGGAAACCGGCTTTTTCAGGGCCGCATTGCCGCCTACACTGGACCCCCTCTCACCCAACCAAGGATACAGGCCTCCACTTCCAGGCTAAGGTCTCCTCACATGAACAGAAGAAGTCCCCTTATCTTACCTTCAGGTGCAGTTTAAGGCTGGGCCTCTTTCCAACCTTAGGAGAGACAATTCAGATTCCTCTGAATTGACACCCCTCATCCCTCTGCTTCCCAGCATTTTCTTTTCAAAAACACTGATCACAGAAGCACAGCTCGCCTACTAACCCTGTATCGGCTAGTAAGGTTACCGTGGCCTGACTGTACATTGAGCCAAGTGCATTTATGCCCATACTGTCCAGTCACTCACGGTCCCCGTCCCGCTATCTGTGACTATAAGCAGGGGTCATAACGCTCTCCTGACCGGCTGGCGACCCAGTCGATAGCGACCTCATAGTCCGTCATCAAGTCAGGACCCCAAGCAGCTGACTGTCCGTAGTACCTATCAGCCACTCAGTTTAGAAACCGACGGTCTTGTCCCCACCCCGCTTGCTCTGGGCATGGAAATATTGACCGTTTTCGCCAGCCTTGCCTGTTCATGGCAGGAGCTGTGCCCCCTACGGTGCACCGCCCTGCTCCTAGGTGTGGACTGTCGCCCACGTACCACCCTGTGCCAACATTTACCTTACATGCGACATCAGGGCCGACTAGACGGTACCACAGTGGTATGTTGATTCATACCTCGTTACGCACGGAGGCCTTCAGTAACTCCTCAGCACTATAGTTTGTGTTTAACGTGCGCCCAGACTCTTGCGAGCCCACTGCCGCCTGTTGAAGGCTAGAGGTTCGGGGTGCCTAATCCCCTCCCTAACCCTCAAAACGGCCACAATTTCGCCACCCTGCGTCTCAATCCGCCTCTTACTTGTAATCGCCGCCACAGTGTTTAATCAATCCTCTCATAACGCCATTGTAACGTCCCCAGTTCCACCGCGGACTTTTCCACAGAGCTAAGCTAGCTAGCCCCAGCCAACAGTAGGACTCGCCTCCAACATAATATGTCCGTTGGTCATCAAAATATCATAACAAAACCATTAAGTACTTATCAGTCAGTTCGACCGAATCGTTTTTGTATCACAGCGAACGTAATTAATCAACAGGCCGGTTTCGCTCAAGAGAACGTACTACGCACCCTGAACACGCCGGCACCCTACATCCCCATTAACTACTACGTTTTAATCCTGCAATCGCACAGACCCCTGCGCTGATCATGCCAGGGTCAACAACCTTTCACCATACTTGACTCGTATGTTCTGAAATAGTAACAGAACCCTTAGCCCGACGCAATTATGCCCATACTGACCCGCCACTCACGGTCCCCGTCCCGCTATCTGTGACTACAAGCAGGGACACAATGCACCTTGGACCCAGCTCCCCTTCCATTTCAGAACAGTCAAATCTCCTCGTCTTACCTGCGCCCTCTTCCTGAGAATAACTTTAGGGCAATTATATACTCAGAACGCGCCCCTGTCGTATACAACAGAATAACCGTGCTTCCTAGCAAGAAAAGCCTTTTACCTGCCGTCATGCGACGCTAGCTCCCACAACATGACCAGATAGTCTGTGCGCCACCACCCTTCCTGGTGCAACTCCCCCGTATAGTTCATAACGTACATTCCATACGAGTTAACTAACCCCCGTGGCCCGCTGGGCCGAGACCGGCCTCCTGTGTCTGAACGAACACACAAACACAAAAAGCCTACGTTTGCATGTTCACTGCACAACAAGCGCGACCGTCATACCTCCGGACACACAAGCTAAAATATTGTTGTTGTTGATATAGTCTGTTTTCAGTATAAAGCAGTTCTTTGTTGTCCTGGCTGACAAAACAAAGCAGTCTGTTTTTAATAATATTGCATTTACCGCTCCAGTTGTTCCCACCGCAACCCCCAACCCTGCATGCAGACGCCATATTCACCGCGGGCCCCAAACAGTGGCGTACACAACCAACCTCCATCCTTCTCCTCTCCCTCATCCATTCAGACAACAAGCCCATCGTTAATCACTCCAAACGCAGCAACACCCCAGCTCTTCGCCCCGTGTCCCCAACTTACAGCACGGTCCAGATATGATACATATAACAAGACCCTACCGCACCTTTTCAGGGGGAGACACAAAAGGGTAGGGCAGCACGGCACCATTTCTGTAGTAAAATCCCACAGACTTCCTACAATAATTTGTGGTTATTGTAGCACAATACAATGAGATTGATTGTCTGAAAGGAGGAGGAAAGATTCATACTTGATAGAATGGTTGGTCTCCTCATCTGGCTTAATGCAGATGAAGAATAAAACGTGTACGCCAGACAAACCAGAATTGTAGTTCAACTCAGCTGATTTATTTGATTAGCCAGGAGTCCAAGGTGAATAAAAGGTTGACTTCTACATACAAAAGATGATCAGATAATATTTAACAGCTGTCTGTTGTACAGAAATATCACAATCAGGTTTGCATCTTCAAACCTAAATACTGCACATCAAACAGTCACTTGGTTAACATAATTTGAACATACATGGTTTACTGTACACATTATACATGAGTAAATCTGGTTTACAGATCAGGGATCTGTACAACATTACTCTAATCTATAAACAACCATTTGGTGTTTCCCATGATTTTACTCACGTACAATGCATCAGCTCACGGTTGTTTCTGGGTGGTTTAGCGGTGGGGGAGCCCCCAGACCCCTGGTTGGGTCCGAGAGCTCCTGAATAACCCTGTGTAGGGCCCTATATACTATCATTTCTAGCCAATAATACATATCGCTGGTCCAATCCAGCGGCGTCTTCTTGTGGGGGTGTCCGGTGGGCGCTGGCAGCCCCTCCCTCTGGGTTTCTCTGGGGGGAGGCTGGCTGCCCCCCCCCTTTGATCTCCCGTGTGGATCTTGACTCAATACCCAGAGGGGGACGCTAGTGGCCCCCGTCAGTGTCTTCCTGATTGGGTCTGTCCCTACAGAAATCTCCTCTTAAATGAATAATATATAACTTTAACATTCCTTCTATATGGCTATAGATGTCTAATATCATCCAAGTACAGTCAGTGCTTTCTAAGACTGATACCAGACATCATATAAGACCTTTTGATACTAAACAGTTGATTAATCGATTACTTTGTTTGTGAGTTAGTGTTCTCTGATCAGCATTTACATACAGTCAGTTCGAGAAGGTGTCGTTAGTTCTCTAATTTAGTCATTGCTTGAGTGGGGGTTGAAGTAACTGTTGCAGCTGTTATCTGATGCAGCTGTCTCAACTGACAGTTGAGACTGTTTAACCCACTGAGTCCACTCTGCTATTGAAAGGTACATCTGGCTTTACATTTATGGTTCTCTAATTTATTCACACATATTAATTATGAAATTCATCGTCAATATTTACCACACTCCAAAGCGCGTTCCCGTTCAGCTCATTTGCATACAAAACACCGCCTCCATAGTTCCTTATAAGGCAACTGGCGACGCAGCTGTGTGAAATGGAATGGCGGAAGTGCTTTGCGAGCCGCGTGATTACGAAACCTAGCGTCAGTCAGTGCCAATCAGAGAGCGTCTCCGAGAAATGCGGCTAGGTTTCGTAATCACGCTTGCGCCCATCAAAAGTTAAAACTAGATTAGATTAATGTGTTGGCATCATATACAGCTCGAGCGCGGTACACACCTGCCGCAGCGCGCGCGCACACACAGATACACACACACGCGCGCGCGCAGTACTGTATATGAATGAATGAATGACATAATATATATAGCCTACGGCGGGCGTAATGAATGAACGTGGCTTATTATTCCATAAGCCTATAGGCTACTGTTCATTCGTAGGCGCACACAAGACTTGTTATGGAATATTAATGCAGTCTATTTCCACCGATTAGCTTTAGTTCTTATTTATTTATCCACTGTCATTTCAGTGTTGGTGTATAGGCTATATAGTGTATTTCAATATAAGTTTAATTGATTAATGATATATTCGAAGGAATGCAGGTTTATAGCTATATCAACCCCCTCCAATGTACAGTAAATGACCAAGTATGGTTTTGTCAATATTCCAATGTACAGTTTTGCTTGTACAGTGTAAGTCTATCCCCCACCCATCCCTACCCAAACTCCTCCAACAGTTTCTACGTCAAATGTACTCTCTTTTCTGGACTCTTTTTGTATCACAAACAGTACTGTATTTGCAAATCTGGTATGTCATAAATGTATAGATGTAGCAGTACTGTCTATCTGTGTCATGTGTGTCATATATGTTATGATGAATTGAAAATGGGGGACCCTGATGTAAACAAGACGAAATTCTTTCTCTGGTCTGCATCCCCTTATGTAATTGAGCTGTACTGTACTGTACCCATTCTGCAATCTGTTAATAAAGTTTTCAATCAATCAATCAAACAAAGGTCTGTCCCATTGTATACCAATCAATGGGATACATTGCATGTTGACCTGCATTCTTTCAAATGTATATAATTAATCATTAAAACAGATGTGTAACAAATAAGAAATACAAATTCCACAGAAGGCATTAAATTATTATTATTTTCAATCATTTCACAATAATTGCATAATTGTGTTTGAATATCTGAGTAATTATTTGTCCAAAATAGCTGGTTCAGATATGGTTAATCCAGCTGCCCTGTGATCAGATGAATCCATATTATTTATTTTTCCGACATCAAATTCGTAATTTCTTATTGTACAAATATTGTCATATTTATTTTAATTATGATTAAGTAATTAATTCCAAGGAGGCCTGTAGCGTTGACGTGAAGGAATCACTATGAGAACACAGTCTGTCAAGTTATAATAACATTTTAAATTAGTCAATCAATCATGAGGTTTGATCGTGGGCTGAGAGCATAATTATTTAAGTGTGCTCCTCAGCACTCTTAGATCTGCTCTCAAATAAGATCTCAGGAAAATTTGAAGACTCCCACTCCCAGCCCTAATATGTCTTAAATAGGCCGAAATCTGGCTAAGACGAAATATTTTGTCGTAACTTCGTTCGAGAATGAGACCCATTGATACTATGTTTGTTTCTGAAGTGTGTGTGTGTGTGTGTGTGTGTGTGTGTGTGTGTGTGTGTGTGTGTGTGTGTGTGTGTGTGTGTGTGTGATATATAGAGAGAGAGGGGGGGCTTTGGTAGACTATTGCATTGGTCCATTCATTGAAGATGAACGCAATGCGACATCCTTTACTAGGCTCACCCACCAACAGTGCAGGTGCTGAACTGCTGATCCGAATGTATAGGTAAAAACCATATTATGCGTTTATCAATAAAAAAATTGCCAAAAAAAAAATCACTGGGGGCCAACAAATACATTCTTTCATGGGGCCCAGAATCTGGAGCTACACCCCTGGTTCTAACAATACTCCTTGAGCTGGTAACTCTCACCAGATAGAAATCTGGGCTTTCACTAGCCTCTGCAATAGTCATGTCCCTGTGTTTGTAGGGACACTTCACTTCCACCAGTGCAGAACTGCCTACAAGTCCGTCGGGGCCCAGACTCCTCCACCTTCATCTCAGTTAACTCCTCAAACCTCCCTCCCCCTCGTTTGAAACCCCCCAGTTGACAGA
Organism: Notolepis coatsorum; assembly: GCF_963971535.1. Classification (NCBI taxonomy): domain Eukaryota; kingdom Metazoa; phylum Chordata; class Actinopteri; order Aulopiformes; family Paralepididae; genus Notolepis; species Notolepis coatsorum. Next base: position 103,169,652 of record NC_140171.1, read on the forward strand.
AAGAACCCGATCCAAACAATACTCTCCCAACGCTCTTTTCATCAGTGAAGGTGTAACCCGCTTTGCCACCAAAGTTACTGGCAGTCAGTCTGCCGGACCTGATGCCAGGTTGGATTATCCTGTTGTTTTACTGTGCTTACTTGGACAGCGTGTGATGGTTTCGTGTGGGTTAGGAGAGGAGACCCCACTTGCAGGTAACACGAGCAGAGAGAGAAGAAGCTGAGACGACGTACTGAAGTGACAGGCTTTTACTGAGCAGATTCGACAAGGATACACGTTACAAACGGTAGCAAAAACAAAAGCGAACTGCAAAACCCGGAAACAAACTATACACCGCAAAGCTGGCAAAAAATGTGGACTTAGAGAGGAACGGACTCACAGGGAATATAAGTGACAAGAGGTGAGTACGTGACCGAAACCAACTATGTGAAACAATACACTGAAACAAGGCAATACAATGGTGCGACCAGGAATGTGAGAAACTGGCAGCTCTATATACACTGCCCTGTGATTACTAACAAGTGCCAGCTGGTGTAAGGCCAAGCAGGTGAACACAGAATTAGTAAAAGAAAACTCACAACATTGTTAAAAGCATGTGTACAGGAATATCTAAAAGGAAACATATGTAAACAAACCACCCTTAAAGGAACATACATATGTAAAGATGTTAAACACTTAAAAACATGTGTAAAGGGAATGAGCCTTAGAGGAAACACAAGTAAAGTATTAACACTTATAAAAACATATGCAAAAGAGATGAACCTTTAAAGGAAACATATGAAAAGATAAACCTATTAAAAACACAAGCTAAAACGCACCACACAACATGAACAGAGAAAACACAGTAGCATTAATAATATCCAGAAGACCTAGGACTACAGGCCTGATGATAAGGTCCAATATCTGGAGCTGCTGCGTTTGGCCACCAGAGGGTGGCAGAAAACGACTGTTCATATTGTTCAAGCATGATCCCTTGCTGGGACCATGACACAGCGTGCTGCATCTCCATTGCAGATAATATGCTTGGGAAGCCCATGTTGCCTAATGATGTCTGACTGCGACTGTGAGGATGGGAAGACACTGCTTCTCTGGTTCAGGAGAAAGGATCCATCTCAGACCTGTGAACCGGTCCAATCCAGCAAGGCTTTCGTAAAATCCCCTCCGTTCCTCCTCTGTGACCCCCCTGGACAGTGCTTTGTATTCTTTAGGGGGGGGATACAGCTCCTTCACAGACAAAATACCATGGTTACCGATGCTGACCTACATAGGAATACTTTGTTTATCATTTTTGTTTGTTAGGTTTTAGTCACATATGCATTTTCAGTGGTCAACTAATTCAGAGGATAGTGTAATTGAAAGGAACAAATGAGGCAGTAAAACACACACTACAGACACTACAATATCATCTAAAAATATTTGGTAATATATACTGAACTTTGTTTGGAATCTATTACTGTCAGAATGAAAGATGTTTACAAATTGAGTATTGAGGTGATCAAATGGTGTTTTTGTTTTGTGTTCGTTTTTAAAATTCACATTACAAAAAAGGCACCTGAAATATGTGTCAACGTTTAGATAAAACCTATGCTATATCAGACACCAAAATAGAATTTAATAAGTACACAGACACCATTGTGTTCAGAGACTGTCTTGGTGTGCATTTCATTGTTTGTGTTCTTAGTGCCTCGGACCACGGATTTAGCTACACCAAGGTTGTGGGCACTGGGAATATTTCTAAAGTGTTTTACATCAGAAGTGCTATTATAATCTATATCTGTGGGAAGGCAAAAGTGCCCTTTTCATATAATAAATATGTAATACTATTTGTATTTGATACTATTAGGGCTGTCAGTTTATCACGTTAATTAGATTAATTAATTACACAGCAAATTATCGCGTTATGAAAATTAACTCAAAATTAATTAAAAAAAAAAAAAAAAATTATTATTATTACTTTTAAATATTTTGTAATCTCATTCATTCCAAAGGAACGTAGAATACACATTTACAGACTTTATTTTTTTTTATTATTATTATTTTTTTTAAATATGGTCCATTTGCATGTTCTTGGTATCTGATTCTAGGGACATCTATGGATCTCAGGGAATGTATTCCCAGTGTCAGAAATACTGTGTCTGTTACTAGGCTTAAATTTGTTTTATCTTTGAATGTGAATAACACCATGCTAAAATTGACCAGACCTGAAAAATTTAAGCAAATGAATAAATGGAAGATGATTAAACAGAAGGTTTTGTAGATACAGTACTGAATTCTGCCATCCGGACACATGCATTTGAAATATGATTATAGAATATAGAATATTAGGGCGGCTAGGTGGTGCAGTGGGCAAGGCGCTCACCACCAATGCAGGAGACGCTGGGTTCGAGCCCAGCTCTCCGCATTGCTATCAGCTTGGCTGGTCGTTCATACTAATACAATTGGCAGTATTAGGGGGTGGGAAGCTGATGGGTGGGGATCGGACGTTGTGGACAGCGACTCCTACAGGTCGGTTGGTGCGCCTGTGCAGCAGAATCAGGAAGCGACGGGGGCGGCGTGTCCCTCCCACGCAGACCCCCGACGCTGAGAGATCGCGCTGTGCAGGTGAAAAGATGCGACGCTGCTTCCTCGACTACCGGAAGGGACACGTGATGTAAGGCTTCGTCCACATTGCAGCCGGCTTGTGGGAGGCATGGCCTAACAGCGTTCGAGACAGGGGAGGGTAGAATTGGACGATACGAAATTGGGATGGGAGAAAAATAGAAAAATGGGAGAAAAAGTAGATAAAAAAAAATATATAGAATATTAGGCCTAAAATGGTTATGCGATTAAAATGCGATTAATTAGATTAATTAATTACAAATCCTGTAATTAATTAGATACATTTTTTGTATCGCCTGATACTAGCACTAGATACTATATAATATGTAGTAGTAAAACTATATGTAATAATTATCAAGTGCAAGTCTGTAACGCTCCCCAGGTTGCTGCGCCATCCTGTGGACTAATTCAGGTGGTGCAGCTCTTGTCTTTATTTATTAATGTGTTTCATATGATTCTTATCAATCTGTTGTCTGTACATTTGATGTCTGTCTTGTCTGTGATGTTACACTCCCTGGTCTAATGTCTTCCCTATCTGTGTTGGTTTTGTGATCTGGTTAGTGTTGTTTTTGTGTGTATTTATATTTCAACCTTGTAATGTTCTGTGTCACTCTGTTTTCCCAGAGTCTAATCACCCAATCCTGTGTCAATCAGTGTCTGTATATATGCCTGTGAGTTCCTGTCTTCCCTGTCGCGTCATTACACTATGTTCCTGGTTCCTGTCTGTGTGCTCGTTTGCTTGTTAGCCGTTCACTGAACATTGTTTGTAAGTAGCTTAAAACTGTCTTGTCGAAGTGTCTATTGCTCCTTGTCACGGAGGATAGAATTAGTTATAGTATTTATGTTTTGTAGGGCAAGTAGCACGTTTGGAGACTTGCCCTCTCTGTTTGTTAAGCTACTCGTTCCAACATTAAAGGAACATTGCTCACTTCAAGATCCAACTTTTGTCTTCGTCTCTCCTCTGCTGGTCTGCGCCGGGGTTCCACTATTATAATGCCTAATCGTAACACAAGTCCATCATTCCAGTGATGTGAGAGGCAATATGGGGCTTATCACTTGTCACTGTGATGTAGTGTCAGAGAGGCCTATAGATAGCATGCAGCCAAATTTAAAGTTTTGTTTTATCACATGTAAGGCACATGTACATTACAATGAATGACCCTCCTGAGATTGTGTTTCATACATATTATATAAAATGAATTAATAGTCATTCAAACAGCTCTATTTGAATTTTAGTTCAACCAGGAACACAGCCATGTACTATTGAGATTCAAAGTGAAAATTCTAACTTTAGTAATCCAATCCAAACTTTAATGTCAATTCAACATTCAAAGTGATGTAAGCAAACACACTGGAAATTATATTTTTTGCAAGATACTGTTTTTCTGTTAATTTGTCTTACAGACTTGAGGAGACAGCTAGGGGGAGTGTTCCACCTTGAACACCCAGAGATATCCCTAGTTAGGAACTAGTGCTCTGTTCTTTCCTCATCCTAAGATTACCACACGTAACAGTACTATGCCTTTTGACTGTTTGATGTTAATAAAGTTATGTTTTGTGGGCATTGTACGCAGTGATTACGTTCTAAACAGCGTTTTAACAGTATATTACATTTAAACATTTTACATTTTACAACAATTTGACCTGACTCCCACTGCCATGCCTCCCACCCACAAAGCAGGCAACTCCTTGGATCTCATATTTTCCCGTAACTCCAGCATCATTAACACCACGGTAACTCCCCTACATGTATCTGACCATTCCTTCATATCCTTCTCACTAACTCTCATGCTTAACCGAAAGGTCTTCACCCCAACTCAAACCGTCTCACTCAGACGTAACCTGGCCTCCCTATCCCCCTCCACCCTCTCCTCTGACATAATATCCGCTCTACCTTTGAGTGACACCTTCTCTGCTCTCCCCACAGAGATGGCAACCTCCACCCTCCTCTCAGCCCTTGCAACCTCCTTTGACAAGCTCTGTCCCCTCGTTGAGAAACCTGCCCGCCGTTCCCCACCCAGTCCATGGCTGACGGATGCAGTGAGAGAACAAAGACAGGTCCTGAGAGCGGCTGAGAGGAAGTATAGAAAGTCACGCCTCACTGCTGACATCGACACATATCACAACCTCTTGTTAACATTCTCCAAAACCATTACTAATGCCAAAGCTTCTTTCTTTCACCATAGGATCGAGGCCTCTGCCAAGAATCTACGCAAACTGCATGCTACCATGTCCTCCCTCCTCACTCCCCCCCCCCACCCCCTCCTCCCTCATCTTTTTCTGCCGAAGACTTTGCGATCTTCTTTGAGGAAAAAGTGGAGAACATCCGCAGCTCCTTCTCCCAACCCCCACCCATTCCAAACGCTGAATCGAGAACCTCATCCTTCACTCTGTCATCTTTCTCCCCCATTACAGAAGCCGAGACCCTGACACTGGTAACGTCGAACCGTCCGACTACATGCCAGCTGGACCAGCTACCCTCCCCACTCCTCCAGACCATAGCACCGGACATCCTCCCATTCCTAACTGCAACCATCAACTCCTCACTCAACTCTGGGGTGGTCCCCACCTCCCTAAAACAAGCCAGAGTCACGCCCCTTGTTACGAAGGATCAGATTAAACCGAGTATATATATTTATTTATTGATATATATTGAATAGTATTTGTATATCGTTTGATATCCCTTGTATATTCCTTGTACATATACACGGAATATCCCTTTAGCCTACTATAGCCCATAATAGTTCATTCTCCTATTGGACAAAGGACCAGGCGCCAGGGGACCAGCCCCCGGAGCCAAGTTCAAAGTTACCGACAAGACATGTCTGTACTAGCCCCGGCCCTGCCCAGGGATACGGCGACAGAAATGAGAGTGGCACTATTTGTTCACGTGCATATAAATATAGCGCAGGTGGATACAGAAGTTAGTTAACCTAGTTTGTTACCCACTAAGTGAAGCCTCACCCACGATACGACGTGCGGTGAAGTATGGCCTGTTTGGCCCCAGAATAGCATTGAGACCGCGTGCGAATTAATAACTGAATTGTCAGAGTTTGGCACTGTACCGTCGAGTGCGACGTATATCTATTAAGTTAATAATAGTCTATTGTGTATGGTGCATCGTGCGGTTAGAGTTCTAAAGTGACCGGCATCTCCAACGCTTCCTCGTGTTAGCTAGATTCTTATCCAGGCTGGGCCGACCACATGGCGCTTTCGTCCGAGGAGATCTAGGCGAGGACCGAATGGACATGTACACTGGATTACCTACCCGACGACTGCTTAGCCCTTTGCGGCTGGAATATATATTTGCTTTGGTACTGTGATTTGTGGAGCGGATAATCGCTGACGCCTGTGAGTGTTGGATTTACCCCCGAGAGGAGTCAAGGTCGAGTCGGCGCTCAGAGAGCCTGAGGCCGCCTAGCTTTCTTCACTGTGGAGCTACAGCCTACAAGAGAACCAAGCTGTATTCGTCTGCGGATCAAGAGTCTATCGCACTGTCTTCTGTACTCGAAGTCTCCCTAGATATCGTTGACCAGACGTTCTACTACCGACAGCTCTCCTACCCCCCTGCCGGCTTACAATCGGGAGGACCCCTTCCAGTATATCCCGCTATATCATTAAGTGTACCATAGATATAATTCCCTAAGAGCCAGGTTGTATACTTGCCTCCTGCGTAACCAGAGAATGGACATTCAGTGTTGATTTGCCTACGAATACTCATTTGCCTTACAAGTGCAATCAAATGTAATATAAGTATCATATGTACCTTTTGCTCCATTAAATACTTGATTAATACCTTTGACTGGAACCGATTTCATTGTGGGAAGTGTTCATCATATTCATATATTGTGTACTGTATGGCCAGTAGTTAAAGTACATAAAGCGGTAGTGGTTTAATGATACCATACTTATCAATACAGTCAGGGAATTGTACCCCTCAGTTACAATTGGTCCTTCGAGCCGGATGGTAACTAGTGTAATATTAATATAGTGGTATTAATATTGAAATGGCCTATGATGAACACTCCACAAAACGGTCCTCCTAAAGTAGATCGCCCGCAGCGTAGACGGCAGCCACCTCAGTACTTAGAGGATTACGCGGCCAGTATACTACCTAGCCTTCTACAGACGGTAAACGCGGTAAAAGTAGAAAGTAAAATTATGTCCGACCCTATCAACCAGGATACCCCGACCACAGAGGCCCTAGTGGGTTCTAATGTAACTGACCAAGCTCACGGTGGGGACCAGGAGGGAACCGACACGACTTTACCCCCCGCCAAGACCGAAGAAGTAGTCCCCGGAGAGCTCCGGGAGGAAGACAACCCTCCAGAGATGGAACTCTGCACGGTACAAGATGAGGAGAGCGCCGCGGAGATAGAGCTCCAGGACTCCCCGCAGGAGAACGCATCTCCAACGAGTACTGCCAGGAGCGGATCACCTCAACCAGCGTCTTCCCCCAGCGAGGCGGACAAGATGCTGGCACAGGCGTTCCTCGCCAGCCTAGCAGCCTCAACAGAGCGCGATCGACTCCAAGCACAGACGCTTAGTGAGCGCGAACATTCTTCCATGGAAAGAGAACGCATTCAAGCGCAGCAACGGAGCGACGAAGATCGTATACGTCTAGAGATTAGACGCCTTCAGACGGAAGAGAATATGGCAAGAGACCGGGCCGACACCCAGCGTGCCGCTGCCGGTGCCCAAAGAGAAGCAGAGCGCGACAGAATACAAGCGCAGCTAATGGAGCAGCTGATCGCCAAGGCAACACCCCCTCCCTCCGCACGGGGTTCCAGGGCCTCGTCAAGACACGGGTCAAGGGCACCCTCCCCTAACCGATCAAGCGACCCTGAACTCGACCACCAGAGAGAGCCTATACCCCCCTCCGAACCCCTTCCCCGACCGGTCCCAGTGAGACCCAGCTACAAGGAAGGAACGGTGTACACCGTGGAGAGGCTAAATAGACGACTACAGGACCTAGATGACCTGACAGAAGAAGAAGAGGGAGAGGAGGAGAGTCAAGCCCGACGGCAGCACAGTACTCCACAGGACCAGGAGGTCCAGTACAGCCCAGGCTCTACCCCCGCGGCTCTGCGCTACAGACCCCCGACTCTATTCACGGGTGAGCATGACGCACGACCAGTCCCGAGGAATAGCACCTGGATACGCGGGCCATGGTACCCTGCCGGTACCAGCCCACCGAGAGGCGTAAGAGGAGACTCGCCTAGGAGGCCTCTCTTCCAACGCTCACCGATGTGCCAGCCATCTACGGCGTCATACATTGGCACACCGACGTTTCCAGACTTCACCCATGAGAACCGAGCACAGTACACGGAGTTACGGATGTGCTTAGAGACAATGATGGTTGACGTAGCTGATGAACGCCACAAGTATGCTATCCTATTGAAGCACCTGAAGGTGCCCCGAGCGCACAACATAGCGCTGGCCTATGCCACCTCTACTACCCCATACACAGCGGCTCTAGCAGCGCTCGACCAAAGATATGGACGCATATGGGATTACGTAATACAAGAGATAAGGCATATTGACCGCCTACCCCCAGCAACAGACAATCGCTCACTAGACGACCTGTCTATCAAAGTACAATCCCTGGTAGGGATGCTGGGGGCGCAACGAGAAAAGGGTATGCACGAACTATACGCAAACTCTAATGTCGAGAGGATTTTAGAGAAGCTGCCGCCCGCACGACAAGAGCGCTTCAGGCGGCAAAGAGACCACCGTGATCCTAACGGTCCCGAGCCATCCCTCCTAGACCTAGCCGACTTCCTGGCGAGAGAAGTCAGCAGCCTACGATTGGATACGTTCGTGCGGAGCACACCAAGCTCCAGAGAGGGACCTAGGAGAGCAAACGATGGCCGAAGATTGGTGACTGTCATGCACCAATCAGAATCAGTACCGAGCAGCAAGAACCACAGTACCCCCTCGATGAAAGAGAAGTGGAAGATGGTGTGCCCGTACTGCGAAAAGGAACACTGGTTGTCACAATGTGACCTGTTCAAGAAGATGACCGCTGAAGAAGTGAGTCAATGGATAAAGTCCAACCGACGCTGTTACCAATGTGCGCGCAGTCACATGGCAGCCGATTGCCGCTTAAAGAAGAGGTGTAGTCGGTGTGACGGAGCCCACCTAGATGTCCTACACGACAGTAACAGAAGAAAGCCTGCACCTTCCAGCAGCACAAAGGCAAGTGTTATGTACATTGACCCCGCCAGCAGCGGGGGCGCCCAGGTGCTCTTAAAGGTGGTCCGCGTAACACTGAGTTACCAAGATAAGGTCATGGACACTTACGCCGTCCTTGACGACGGGTCAGAGAAGACCCTTCTCCTCGCGTCCGCTGCGGCCCAGCTGGGGCTGCGGGGGAGCGAAAACCAGATGACGATTCGGACAATAAGAAGAGATCTAAAGACGATAAAGGGCGAGAATGTCTCCTTCACTATCGCAGCAAGCGGGCAGCCAGAGAGACGGTATAGGATTACTAATGCTTTCACCAGCCAAGAAATAGGCCTGTCGCAGTACACCTACCCCATCGCCAAGCTGATGGATAAATATGTGCACCTGCGCCAACTACCTATCCCGCTCATAGACGGTGCCACCCCGACCCTGCTGATAGGCTCCGACCATGCAGACCTCATAGTCCCGATAGACCGGGTCCACACAGGACCCAGAGGCTGTCCTGCAGCAGTCGAGACCCGCCTAGGATCGACATTACAAGGCCCCCTCGCTAAGTCTCTTAACCGAACAGCAGCCACTAACTGCCTCCACTCCAGAGTGACAGAAGAAGACACCACTCTCCTACAGCACGTCGAGAGGCTATGGACACTAGAGACAATGCCCTTTAAGAACGAAAGGAAAGACATTCGTTCCAAGGAAGACATTTACGCTATAGCCCTCCTCGAGCAAGGGACAAAGAGAGTCAACGTCAACGGAGTGATGAGATACGCAACTCCACTCCTGAGGCGAGAGGGTATGCCTACCTTTCACGCCACAAAAGAAGCGACGGAGCGGTATCTATTGAACACAGAGCGGCGCCTAGCCAGAGACCCCGCTCAAGAGACTGTGTACCGCGCTGAGATTAACAAGCTAATCACAGCGGGACACATAAAGAAAATTGACATTAAAGAGGCCGATCAGATGACCGAATCATGGTACGTGCCGCACCACAAAGTCCACCACAACGGCAAGGATCGTATTGTGTTCAACTGCAGCTACCAGATCGGATCACAAAATCCGAATAAAGAGCTCTTGCCCGGCCCAACACTCGGCCCCTCTCTACTAGGCGTGTTACTACGTTTCCGCCAGGACAAGGTGGCCATCAGCGGCGATATCAAAGGGATGTTCCTGCAGGTGAGACTAGTGGAGGAGGACAAGCCCCTGCTGCGGTGCCTATGGAGAGAGAGGATCGGGGATGAGCAACCAGCCATCTATCAATGGGAAGTCCTCCCTTTCGGAACCACATGCAGCCCATGCTGTGCTACGTTTGCACTGCAGAAACACGTCGCAGAGGACCCAGCAGCAGATGAAGAGGTCCGACAAAGTGTAGGAAATAGTTTCTACGTGGACAACTGTTTGCAAAGCGTCTCGACGCCAGAAGAAGCCGAGGCTCTTCTACTCAAGCTCCGCGCCTCCCTGATCAAAGGCGGCTTTGATCTCAGGCAGTGGGCCAGCAGCGACCCGCAAGTATTGCGCAGCCTCTCCCCCGAGGACAAGGCAGCGAGCAGCGAGACCTGGATGGCGACCATCCCAGGAGAAGCCCAAGAAATGACACTAGGACTAGTCTGGCGCTTCAAAACAGACTCGCTCCATTATAGACACAAACCCCTGACCAAGGAGCAGGGAAGGTCGACGGCACTACCGACCACCAGACGGAGTGTATACAGAACACTCGCCAGACAATATGACCCGTTGGGATGTATTCTACCTTACACCACCAGGGCAAAGATGATTGTAAGAGCACTATGGGACAAGGACCAGGGCTGGGACGACCCCATACCCGAACACCTTGCATCCACATGGAGAGAGTGGGAGACGGAACTCCGCTCACTCCCAGGTGTTAACATACGCCGCAGCTACTTCCCACCCACAGTGAGGCCAGAGACATGCAAGATGGATCTGCACGTCTTCAGCGACGCCTCCGAAGTAGCCTACGGTTCGGTGGCCTACTTGCGTGCCCAAGAGGAGGGAGGAGAAATACATACTGCTTTCATCCTGGCTCGCTCAAGAATAGCCCCACGAAAGCAACAATCTATCCCGCGTCTAGAGCTCTGCGCAGCCCTAGCAGGAGCGCAGCTCGCCACGTTAATCCAACGTGAACTCACCATTCCGGTGCAAAGAACAATCTTGTGGTCAGACTCCACGACAGTACTCACATGGATCCGGTCTGATTCGTGCAGATACAAGGTCTTCGTGGGAGTCAGAGTCACAGAGATTCAAGAGTTAACAGAAGTAGCGAGCTGGAGGTATGTGGACACAAAACACAACCCAGCTGACGTCATCACCCGGGGAATGTCCCTGGATGACCTCACCCGTCACAACCTCTACAGTGACGGACCAGAGTTTCTCAAGCTCCCGGAAGAAGAGTGGCCTACACCCACCCCACGGGAGGCGAGTAAAGAGGAGGCCGAAAACAAGAAATCTATGTTCTGTGGATTGAACACACTCGTCTCCACAGACCCCGACATAGACGATTGCCTCACCCTAGAGAGTGTGCAGCTAAAGACATTTCTGTGGCACCACCCAGAGGTTCAGCCCACTACTGACATTTCAGCAGCTGACTACGAAGAAGCAGAACTTCTTCTACTACAACGAGCCCAGAGAGACTCGTTCCCCGACGAGCTGGACTGTCTACAGGGAGCAAAGCCCGTCCCATCAGACAGCAGACTGCGTCACCTAGCACCCGAGAGCGACGCCCATAGTCTCATCAGAGTGGGTGGTCGTCTGCGGAGAGCCCCAGACTTACCGGATGACGTCAAGTACCCGATAGTCTTGAACAGCCGACACAAGGTCACAGAGCTGATCATAAAGAAATACGACGAGGATGTGCACCACGCAGGGGCAGAGAGAGTCTTCGCGGAGATCAGACGTTGTTATTGGATACTGCAAGGGAGAGAAGCAGTGCGGCGCTTCCAGCGAACCTGTCTAGACTGTCGTAAGTGGCGAGCACAGCCCAGTATACCCCGGATGGCTGACCTACCTCCCTGTCGCCTCCGACTCGGCGACAAGCCTTTTCACTCCACCGGTATGGACTGTTTCGGCCCGCTGTATATAAAGAAAGGAAGAGGAACCGAGAAGCGGTGGGGTATTGTATTCAAATGCATGACCACCAGAGCGATACATATCGAACTCCTTCCAACCATGAGCACAGACTCATTCCTTATGGCCTTCCGAAGATTCACATCACGGAAAGGCAAACCGTCTATATTGTTGTCTGATCACGGGACAAACTTCAAAGGCGGAGAAAGAGAGCTGAGAGAGAGCTTCCAAGCTATGGGCCCAGAACTTAAGACCCACCTCGCTCCATCCCAGATTGACTTCCAGTTTAATCCCCCGAACGCACCTCACTTCGGTGGAACTTGGGAACGAGAAGTACGTTCCATAAAGACAGCCCTGTACGCCGTGCTTGGGGCCCAGACCGTGGCGGAAGAAGTCTTAATGACAGTCCTCACGGAGATCGAGGGAGTATTGAACTCAAAGCCCCTCGGTTACATCTCAAGTGATGTAGCAGATGTCGACCCAGTCACCCCCAACACACTCTTGATGGGGCGGCTGGACCCCGCGCTACCCCAGACAATGTACAGGCCTGAAGAAGCGAACGGCCGAAGAATGTGGAGGTACAGTCAAGTATTGGCTGACAAGTTTTGGAACAGCTTCCTACTCCACTACCTACCGTCTCTACAGACCCGCCAGAAATGGGTAAAAGAGAGAGACAATTTGACAGAAGGAACAGTCGTCATGATTATCGACCAGTCACTACCCCGAGCTATGTGGCCGGCTGGCCGCGTAAGCAAAGTGATCACCGGTGCCGACGGAAAGGAAGGGCGGACCTACACCCGACCCGTGGCGAGGCTAATAGAACTGCCAAGGCTCCCCGATACCATCGATGACGACCATGACCCCATGACTTTGTGAATTGACTGACCCTCACAGCAGACACTGAGTAGTGGACAGTGCGGTTAATCTGTCTCTGCTTAGCTAATTAGGTGGGACTAATTAGGGGGCGGCTGTTACGAAGGATCAGATTAAACCGAGTATATATATTTATTTATTGATATATATTGAATAGTATTTGTATATCGTTTGATATCCCTTGTATATTCCTTGTACATATACACGGAATATCCCTTTAGCCTACTATAGCCCATAATAGTTCATTCTCCTATTGGACAAAGGACCAGGCGCCAGGGGACCAGCCCCCGGAGCCAAGTTCAAAGTTACCGACAAGACATGTCTGTACTAGCCCCGGCCCTGCCCAGGGATACGGCGACAGAAATGAGAGTGGCACTATTTGTTCACCGTGCATATAAATATAGCGCAGGTGGATACAGAAGTTAGTTAACCTAGTTTGTTACCCACTAAGTGAAGCCTCACCCACGATACGACGTGCGGTGAAGTATGGCCTGTTTGGCCCCAGAATAGCATTGAGACCGCGTGCGAATTAATAACTGAATTGTCAGAGTTTGGCACTGTACCGTCGAGTGCGACGTATTTCTATTAAGTTAATAATAGTCTATTGTGTATGGTGCATCGTGCGGTTAGAGTTCTAAAGTGACCGGCATCTCCAACGCTTCCTCGTGTTCTTATCCAGGCTGGGCCGACCACATGGCGCTTTCGTCCGAGGAGATCTAGGCGAGGACCGAATGGACATGTACACTGGATTACCTACCCGACGACTGCTTAGCCCTTTGCGGCTGGAATATATATTTGCTTTGGTACTGTGATTTGTGGAGCGGATAATCGCCGACGCCTGGGAGTGTTGGATTTACCCCCGAGAGGAGTCAAGGTCGAGTCGGCGCTCAGAGAGCCTGAGGCCGCCTAGCTTTCTTCACTGTGGAGCTACAGCCTACAAGAGAACCAAGCTGTATTCGTCTGCGGATCAAGAGTCTATCGCACTGTCTTCTGTACTCGAAGTCTCCCTAGATATCGTTGACCAGACGTTCTACTACCGACAGCTCTCCTACCCCCCTGCCGGCTTACAACCGGGAGGACCCCTTCCAGTATATCCCGCTATATCATTAAGTGTACCATAGATATAATTCCCTAAGAGCCAGGTTGTATACTTGCCTCCTGCGTAACCAGAGAATGGACATTCAGTGTTGATTTGCCTACGAATACTCATTTGCCTTACAAGTGCAATCAAATGTAATATAAGTATCATATGTACCTTTTGCTCCATTAAATACTTGATTAATACCTTTGACTGGAACCGATTTCATTGTGGGAAGTGTTCATCATATTCATATATTGTGTACTGTATGGCCAGTAGTTAAAGTACATAAAGCGGTAGTGGTTTAATGATACCATACTTATCAATACAGTCAGGGAATTGTACCCCTCAGTTACACCCCTCATAAAAAAACCAACCCTGAACCCCACCGTCATAGCCAACTATCGTCCTGTCTCTCTTCTCTCCTTTCTTTCTAAAACACTTGAACGTGCTGTATCCAACCAACTTACTGCTTATCTCTTACAGAATGACCTCCTAGACCCCAATCAGTCTGGCTTCCGGACTGGCCACTCCACAGAAACGGCCCTCATTGCGGTCACAGAGGCACTTCACTTAGCAAAAGCGAAAGGCCTCTCCTCTGTCCTGATTCTCCTAGATCTATCTGCAGCCTTCGACACAGTCAACCATCAGATCCTCCTCGCGGCCCTCGCAGGAATGGGAGTGGCTGGATCTGCGCTGACATGGCTGACATCATACCTCAACGACCGCTCCTACCAAGTGTCATGGAGAGGGACTCTGTCGGCCACCCGCCCCCTCCGGACAGGTGTCCCCCAGGGCTCGGTCCTAGGACCCCTTCTCTTCTCCCTCTACACTAAATCACTGGGTAACATTATCACGTCTCATGGCTTCTCATATCATTGTTATGCCGATGATACTCAACTCTTCCTCTCCTTCCCTCCCTCAGATATCCACGTCTCTGAGCGGATCTCGGCCTGTCTGTCCGACATCTCCGCCTGGATGACGACCAACCACCTCAAACTGAACCTAAGCAAAACAGAATTGCTCCACCTGCCGGCCAAATCCTCCCCCCTGACCGACCTCTCCATCACAGTCGAGAATGCAGCTGTGACCGCGTCCCCGACCGCCAAGAACCTTGGTGTTGTCCTCGACGACCAGTTGAACTTCTCTGCTCACATCGCAGCGACAACCAGAATCTGCAGATTCCAGATTTATTCAGAAGGATACGCCCCTTCCTGACAAAAGAAGCCACCCAACTCCTCGTCCAATCAACAGTCATCTCCCGCCTCGACTACTGCAACGCACTGCTAGCTGGCCTCCCGGCCACTGCCACCAAGCCTCTTCAACTCATTCAAAACGCAGCGGCCCGCCTGATCTCAAACCTACCGAAGTCGGCCCATGTCACCCCACTTCTTAGGGACCTGCACTGGCTCCCCATTGCTGCACGTATCCGCTTCAAGGCCCTCGACCTAGCATACCATGCGGCAAAGGGAACCGCTCCCGCCTACCTCCGGTCAATGGTCTCTAACTACACACCCTCAAGACCCCTACGCTTTGCATCTTCTGGCCGCCTCAGACCTACTCCTATCCAAGCTCCCGGAGGGTCATCAAAGAGAAGCCGCCTATTCTCAGTCCTTGCCCCACAATGGTGGAATGAACTACCCATCCCAGTTAGGACAGCCGAATCCCGTCCAATCTTTCGCCGTCGACTAAAGACTCACTTCTTCAACCATTATCTGAAATGATTAATAAAAATAAAATAAATAAATCTAACCCTGACTAACCTTACTGTCATGCACTTGTCCTAATAAACTAACCTACACTGTAACACGCAACACTTTGATGAACATTGTTACTCAGCTGATAGAGTTGTACCCTTCTTGCTGTCTTGTCGTACAGAACTTGTAAGTCGCTTTGGATAAAAGCGTCAGCTAAATGACTAAATGTAAATGTAAATGTAAATGTAAATTGGTTATTTCAGGTTTTAAGTTCTTTCTATTTTTTTAGATTGATGTTTAACAGCATTTAGCCATTTGTAAGATGGGGTTTTGGTTGTTTGTGATTACACTCACCGAAACATGATACAATCAGTCTCTCATGCTTTCCCTGACTGCGCCTCTAAATAACCTGATTTAAAATGGTTCTCTCCTCTTTGTATACTTTTGTCCTCTCCAACAAAGTATTCTCCCAGGGAACTTATGGACACGACAGTAGACATTGCTAACGTCTAGTACTTTTATCTCTGTGAGGTAACGTTAACGGGCATTCTACTGCCCAGGCCCGGACTGGCCATCGGGAGCACCGGGAGTTTTCCCGGTGGCCTGGCCTGCACAGATTTAAAAAAAAAAAATTATATATAAAAAAAAAAAAATTAATTAATACTTTTTTTTTTTTTTTTTGTCAGGCCATTGTTTCTAGTTGTGGCGGCGGCGCGGCGCGATAGTTAGATAACCTAGGTGGGTGGGGGAACAACCAGGATTACACTGTCTGCGACAGAGTTGGAGAACTATCTGACTCTCTCCCTCACACGGACACACACACACAATGGAGCCGTGCTGCCGCTTGTGATTGGTGGAGGCGGGACCAGGCGATACAACTGATTGACAGCGGAGGCGGCGAATGGAATGGCAGACGGCACTCAGATGCAGAATAGCAGCCAGTCAGTGAGCCAGGTAGTGAGGGACTCGGGAGAGATACAGTAGAGCGAAAGTCAATTAACGTTGATGTCAAGATGGACAGTGGAAGAAAGAGAAAGGGTGGAGGAGAGAGGGATAAAACAAAGAAAAAGAAAGGCCCTTACAGGAGAGAGTGGTTAACTGTATTATAATAGTAAATAGAAAAATATGTTGTGCTCTTGCTTTTTTCTTTTTGAAGGTGGAGAGAGTAGCATTGCTAGTGCCACAACAGTTTTATTTGAGGTTCATAACAGTACATTGTACTAAGCAATTGTTGGCTCATTAGTTTGTGATTCACATGCACTAAAATTCACCAGAATGAAGGAAATTAAGTCTTTGTAACAAAAAAATTCCTGCTGGGGGACCCCCAGACCCCCGCTTAAAAAGTGGTCTGATTGGGGCTATATTTCGCGCTATATCTCCCGGTATGAATTATTTCCCCAGTCCGGCCCTGCTACTGCCTACTGGTAAATGTAGTTCTTGTTTTACGACAAATTAAAAACCTTATAACTACCTTTATTTCAACCAAAAATGCTTAAACAATAATGTTAGTGGTCGAAGGGGCTTGTCAATTTCCATGCGGCAGAATTGTTACAATAGCCTTTTCCCAATGATGAATCCCTATACGGGTGGAACAACCAGCGACGTTAGACTACACCTCCCTATATCATTCATGTAAAGGTGAAGAGGACAGGAACACTGCACGCTTCCCAACGGGGGGGGGGCATGCCGAACAATCAGCTTCACGCACCTGAGAGGAGTTTGCAATCAGCTTGTCGGGAGAGTACAAGTATTGCCGACTGCCTTCCACTCGTTGCCAGGTCGTTCTGTATCCTACCATCTACTGCCGCGTCTCCGGTGTGAGACGTCGTGCCATCTGTATCCTACCATCTACTGCCGCGTCTCCGGTGTGAGACATCATGCCATCTGTATCGTACCATCTACTGCCGCATCTCCGGTGTGAGACGTCGTGCCATCTGTATCCTACCATCTACTGCCGCGTTTCCGGTGTGAGATGTCGTGCCATCTGTATCCTACCATCTACTGCCGCATCTCCGGTGTGAGACGTCGTGCCATCTGTATTCTACCATCTACTGCCGTGTCTCCGGTGTGAGACGTTGTGCCATCTACTGCCGTATGGTGCCGCGTACTGCCGCGTCTCCGGTGTGAGACGTTGTGTCACTCCCCATTTTCCCCGGGGAGGATTCCGGTGCGTTCTCTCTCTTTCCCTGGATCTGGATAATATGTCCATTAATTAAATGGAGCAGACAGCTTTAGAAGAAATTAAATCCAATTTATCCTCTCCAGTTGAGCTCCTGGAATCAATGGGTTACAAAGCTTCAAATACATCACTAGTAGAGGAGTGCTCAAAAGGTAAACTGAGAGACATGGCGCATGGTGCAAACACAATCATCATTAAAGGAACACGCCAACATTTTGGGAAATTAGCTTACCGTATTCTCCAGAGAGACAATAAGATAGATACCAGTTTCCTCTCTGTGCGTTCAGTAGAAAGCTATCTGGCTGCATGTTAGCCTAGCTTAGCACAATGAATGGAAGCGGACAGTGTCGGTTATCCTTCGGGAGAGGTGTTAGTTGTACAATGCCTAGGCTAACCGGCACTGTCCGCTTCCATTCATTGTGCTAAGCTAGGCTAACGTGCAGCCAGATAGCTTTCTTTTCTTTTCTTTTCAAAGAACACCTACGGGAGACTGCAATTCGAAACTGGCCCCTGTAAATGTCCTAACCCAACCCCCTCCAATGTACAGTAATTTACCTATGGTTTTGTCAATATTCCAATGTACAGTTTTGCTTGTTTGTACAGTGTGTCCCCCCCAACCCCCTCCAATGTACAGTAAATTACCTAGTATGGTTGTCAATATTCCAATGTACAGTTTTGCTTGTACAGTTGTACAGTGTTTCCCCCCCCCCAACCCCTCCTGCCCACCCAACCCCACCCAACCTCCTCCAATGTACAGTTTTTACGTCAAATGTATATACTCCCTTTTCTGGACTCTTTTTGTATCACAAACAGTACTGTATTTGCAAATCTGGTATGTCGTAAATGTATAGATGTAGCAGTACTGTCTATCTGTATGTCATGTTATGTATGTCATAATTGTCCTGATGAATTGAAAATGGGGGACCCTGATGTAAACCAGACGAAAGTCTTTCTCTGGTCTGCATCCCCTTAACAATTGTGTGTATTGAGCTGTACTGTATTGTACCCATTCTGCAATCTGTTAATAAAGTTTTCAATCAATCAATCAATTCTACTGAACGCACAGAGAGGAAACTGGTACCTATCTTCTTTTCTCTCTCTGGAGAAGACGATAAGCTAATTTCTCAAAATGTTGGAGTGTTCCTTTAATAAGGGGGGCCCTGTGTATTGTTGAATTGAGTTTATTTTATCTCGAACAATCAACCATATAAAAAACACAATAAAAAGGATAAACTATATAAAATCTTACATTCTTCAGTAAATGATAAACAAATTAGTTCAAGAAGGAGCAGAAGGAAGCAAATGCTTATCTAGTCCTGCCCCTTCCTCACAATATCATACAACTAAATCTCTTACAAAACTAAAATAACAAACAAAATAAACATCAATAAAAAAAAACACACATTTTTGTAGAAATAAAAAGTAACACAAGCTCCTCGTTTTTGTACTCATTGATGAGGGTTTTCTTATCTATTTTTTAACTGTACAATGGTCTTGCTCATTTGTGTTTCTTCATCTAAGCCATTCCACAGATTTACACCACAAACTGAAACACACAACCCTTTCTAGTAGTATTCCTTTTCAAATAAATGCCCAGCATCTGCAGAGGTTTTTATTGAAACAGTCCCATGTAATGTGTGTAGGGAGGGAAATAGTGCTTTCCAAAATGTTGCAGGGTTTGCATAGGAGCAGGTAATTAGGTCTAGATAATATTCAGATTTGACTTTTTACATTTTACATTTACATTTTGTCATTTAGCTGGCGCTTTTATCCAAAGTGACTTACAAGTTATGTATGACAAGTCAGCAGGAAGGGTATACGAAACTTAGGTGCTGCAGTGTTGAGTGCATAGTAGTAAAGACATATTAGTATAGTAGGAAGAGTGCATGGTAGTATAGGACAGTAAGAAGGTTAGTGTATTTTTATTTCAGATATAGATTTTTTCACAGATTTATTTCTAATTTGTCTAAATGGTGCCCAATGTGATGGTTCTCCAGAGCATCTAAAAAGTAACCAGGCTCTGTTCCTTTCCTCGAATGAAGCTGTTAGTCCAGATGAAAACCAGGTCTTATTATCTTTTATTCTAAGATTTTTTGAATGGTGCATGTTTGTCAATAACAGAACGATTATGCTGTGAGGGGTTCTGTAGAAACTGTAGATTATTCTGCTTTGTAGAAGCTCTGTGGATTATTCAGTTTAGCATATATTAATCAATCGTTTGTTTTCAATAGCTTGTTAATATATGTAACGGTTGTGACAACGTCACCTCAAACTTCGATGCCCAGAGGGAGTTTCGAACACGGGTCTCCCACGCCACGTGCAACAACACAGACAGCTATACCACCTACAGAAGTTCGCTGACGACTCCTCCATCATAAGCTACATCACCGACGATGATGAGGAGGAGTACAGAGCCCTGGTGGAGAGCTTTGTGGGGTGGAGCGACAGCAACCACCTCCAACTCAACACCAGTAAGACCAAGGAGCTGGTGGTGGACTTCCGGAGGGGCAAGAAGAGGTCCCTCCCCCCGATTCCCATCACCATCCGAGGGGAGGAGGTGGAGGTGGTGGAGTCATATAAGTTCCTTGGGGTACACCTGAACAATAAACTGGACTGGTCAGACAACACAGAGGCCCTCTACAGGAAGGGACAGAGCAGGCTGTTCTTCTTGAGGAGACTGAGTCAGGTCCTTCAATGTTTGCAATAGACTGCTGCAGTCATTTTACCAGTCTGTAGTGGCCAGCGTCCTCTTCTATGCTGTGGCATGCTGGGGGGGCTACACCAACTCGAGGGACACCAACAAGCTCAACAAGCTGGTGAGGAAGGCTAGCTCCGTGGTGGGAGTCGAGCTGGTCAGACTAGAGGTGATGGCAGAGAGGGGGATGAGAAGGAAGCTGGCTGCTATCCTGGAGAATCCCTCCCACCCCCTCTACGACGAGCTAGTCAAGATGAGAAGCACGTTCAGCCACAGACTCATACCCCCCCGACACTCAACTAACCGCCTCGGACAGTCCTTCATACCAGCGGCCATCAGGCTCCACAACAGTGGGCAGGGACTGCGGCCAGACATCCAACTAGAACTAATAGGAACCCAAGGAGGACAATAACACTACCTTATGCATACTGCACCGTATGTGAATACTGCACCTTAAGTGAATACTGTGATACTGTGAATACTGTATATTTCAGTTAGTTAGATAGTAAATTATAACACTACCTTATGCATACTGCACCTTATGTGACACTGTGAATACTGTATATTTCAGTTAGTTAGATAGTAAATTATATTGACTTATTTGTTTACACTGCTTGTGTTGTTTTTACTACCTGTACCTTTTGTTGTACTGTACTTGTGCTGTGTGATGACAATACATTTGAATCTAATCTAATCTCAAACTATTATCTTCAGAGTCAAGTTTTTTGATGGTTTAGAACACTTCTATGTTGGCATCTACTGTTGACCTAAACTCAAAGATCCCTCGTCTTTACCGGCCACAACCACCTCCTATGAGACATGTTTCTCCTTGGAAACTTGTTTATATTGCCCTCTCAGATCAAGCATTTAGAAATTTTAGAGACAGCATTTTTCTCCTGGGGGAGCATGCCCCCGGACCCCCCTGGTAACAAAAAGTACTGAAGGACCTTGCCCCCCCCCCCTAAACCTCTAGTCTAGGGACGCCCCTGTCATTTACCAAGCTGCAGAGCAGAATGATTGACCAAGCTTATAAAGAGCAGAATCATCTACCAAGCTGCAGAGCAGAATCACCAAGCTGCAGAGCACAATCATCTACCAAGCTTATGAGGAGCAGAATCATCTACCAAGTGTATGAAGAGCAGAATCATCTACCAAGCGTATGAAGAGCAGAATCTTCTACCAAGCGTATGAAGAGCAGAATCATCTACCAAGCTTGTAAAGGGCAGAATGCGTGCTTTAGATTGTACAGAGCAGCTCATGGGGGGTGAAAGCGCGGGGCAGAAAAATATGCAGTGAAATATGAGCATGAGAGATGGATAGTAGGATTGGACAGGGGAGAAGAGGCCAGAGACAAACACAATAAGAGAGGTGGGGAGTGAGAGAGATAGAGGGGAGAGAGAGAGAGAGCGAGAGAGAGAGAGAGAGAGAGAGAGAGAGAGAGAGAGAGAGAGAGAGAGAGAGAGAGAGAGAGAGAGAGAGAGAGAGAGAGAGAGAGAGAGAGAGAGAGAGAGAGAGAGAGAGAGAGCGCTGCTTGCTTATAGTTTCATTTGATTCAGTAATGTTTGTGTTCACCTGCTCAGGATGAATCCCACCCCGGCAGTAGACTATACCCCCATATGTTCACAAACAATACCCCATTATACGCCACTATACCCTATACAATACCCCAGTTATTAGAAAACAACATTTATTTGTATTTTTTTTTATAAATCTTTGACCCCAACCACGATCTTTACATTTGCAAATCGACCGTGCCATAATAAATAGCAAAGAAATAAAGTAATAATGAACTGTCTGCCCCCTCTACTTGAATGCGTGCTCGTCGTCGACACACAGGCCTGCGTGCGCGCCCCCAGATCCCCTCCCCTGTATTCTCTGTGCTCCCCCCTCCACCTCGGACGCCCACCCACCCGCCCGCTACAGCCACAACAGCTGGGCGAGAATTTCCGAGTCCGACACAGTCAGGGAAGATGGTGGTGGCGTCGGGAGCGGAGTTCTCTGGATAGACACGGAAAGCACCAAAAAGAAAACTCTCTCCAGCCATTTATACTCTCCAACTCGCAGCAGAAAGCCATAATACTAGTCGGGCAAAAGGGAGGCAACCGACGCCGAACGGAAGAGGACGCAACGTCGGGACAGTGTTGTTGGACACATGCATGCCAGCTAGTGTCGTCCAGACCAGAGGAATTCGGTGGGAGATAACAAGACAGCGCTGTTTGCGATCCCGCTGCACTGTTTTGAATAAGGGAAACGGGATCAAGGGTATTGTTGCTCAAGGGATTTCAACTCCTCGGGGGCATCATGTGAGAGAAGGAAACTCACAGTCCCAGCTCCAACCCTACTCCACGAGTAAAGCCTGCTGTGCCTCCTCTCTCCTAACGCAGGAAACACGGCCTGGGAAAAGTTCGGAAGCTTTTGGACACAGAGGGGGACATATCTCTGACGTTTTGCATGCGTTTTTTATGCCTTCTTTTTGAGAAGTAGTTTTTAGTGGCTGCAAATTTATATAATTTCCTCTCTATAGTCACAAATACAAATTGAAGAAATTATATTCTAATGCCTATGTTGTTGGGAGTGATTATTGCAATACTTTTTCGCCCGATAGCTGGTTTGATCATCACTATTTATAGACCATTCCAGTGGGCTGTTCTTCATAGCTTTATGTTTTGCCAACTGCGCGCAACAAGTTGGTGACACTCCCAACAGAAGCCAAGCTCAGATAATAAGAGCTACGGATCACGTTTTCAGCGCTGCTGCCCTTTCGATTTAAACGTCTTCAAATTACAACCTTTCGCTCCCGACCTCTTGGAAGAAGTGGGGGAATAAACGGTGGAAATCCGGGAGAGGGGAGTTCAGGAAAGGACGGGGATGGATCCGTGGGAATAGGCCCCCGCCTGTTGCACCAAGTGGACTCTCTTGTAGTTTGTATGTCGTGGACCGACCGAGCTGCGTGATTATTATTCCCTTTAGATATTTACACGCAGTGCCCTCGGTTGGAGCCGCCGGGGGAGCAGAACGTATGGGTCGAGAGAACTACTATTCTTACACCATTGACTCATGCATGTCAAGAAGAGGATTTGGCCGTTATTCAAGAACACGGGAACTGTAAGTGGATCATTTGACGTCGAGATAAGAGGGACACTATAACTTTTTCTATAATTTTCTTGTTCTTTAAAAATTTGGTCTAATTCTGTGTGTGTGGGTATTAGCCTACACACCAACTTCTCACAATGAAACCATGCACTTGAACATTACTTAGCCGTCGCCTGCCTTTAATGCAACAGGAACGTTATTTGTTTTATTTTATTTAGTTTTTTCTGACCGACTCTTTTTTTTCTTCTGACAGCAGCGCTCACTGCCAACAACAAAACACTGAAGCGAGAGATTACTTTGTATAACAGCAGTGAAATCACTACACTGTTGAACCACCTTTTCCCACCTCCCGATCCCGATGCTCCTGTCGGGAGGGAGACCGAGGAATGACCGTTTTCACCGCCGTTGGAGAGAAACACACGAGCTCGAACCGGACAGTTCAAGAGCCCCCGAAGATACTAATGAATGGAATGTGAGTACTGACGTAATACTGGGGTCGGATAATGAACTACTCAAGAGTCTGGAACGGTCCTTTATATGTGAGTGAGTGTGCAGGCTACCCTGTGCGTAGTAAAGACGTCTGTTCCGTGCGCACGATTCATGCGGTGTGATTATTACAACAAACACCTTTGCGCTCCCTCGCGCCACCTCTCCGCCGCCCCCCCCCGTGCCAGATGTGCACACACGGCGTCCACACACTTCATCTGATTGCATGAGCGGGCATCAGTTATTATCACCAAGAAACATAATATTCCTATTTTCCCCACGTCACACACAGTCAACATGGCCACTCTGCAACATCACCGGCAACTTCTCATGCATGGCACGGAGGTGAGCTGCGACTCCGGTAGGGACGGTGGCGCCGTGACGGTGCGGATTACCAACAGCACGCCACACGTGCATGAGCACCAGTACGAGCTGCCCAGGACTACCAACAGTGGCGGAGGAGGAGGAAGCTATGGAGCGATGAATAAAGGCAACCCCAACCTCCACAAGTACAGCATCTCCTCCAGCTGTAGCTCCGGGGAGTCTGGGATGAGGCCGACGATGACCACGCTCAGGAGCCAGAGGAAGATCCCCCCGCTTTTTGAGCGCTCGGCCGCCCAGTGCTGGGACCCCAAGTTCGATTCCTCCATCCTGGAAGAGGCGTGTCGAGAGAGATGTTTCCCCCAGACGCAACGGCGCTTCCGCTACGTCCTCTTCTACCTGGCAGTGGCATCCGTCCTCTGGGGGGCCTACTTTGGGGTGAATGCTGACCGCTGTGACCCTGTGACCTTCCTCGCCCCCACGGCCTCCTTTCTCCTCTTCCTGGTCCTCCTCTTCCTCTTCACTTTAACCGCTCCTTACACGCGCCTGTACAACCAAGCCTCCTTGCTTCTGATCGTGGCCACCTTCGCCATCACCCTGGCGCCACAGATTCAGACCGCAGGCTACTCTGACCTGGAGTGGGTCCGGGATACGAACACCACCTCCGCCACCTCTCTCACGGCGGACGGGGCGTCCTCTCCCCGGGCTCCCTGCATCTCCCCCGTAGGCACCTTCTCCCTGTGTATGGAGGTCCTGCTGCTGTTGTACAGCGTCCTGCATGTCCGTCTGTACGCCTCGGTTCTGCTGGGCTTCCTGTACTCTGTGTTGTTCGAGGCCCTGGGGTGGCTGCCGCTGCTCCAGAGGAGACACGGCGGCGGCGGCAGCGGTACGGAGTGGGCGCAAGGCGAGGCCCCGGCCGGAGGTTCCGATTCGGACTGGCAAGGCGACACCCTCCGCTGGCTGGTGCCGGCCAAAGTGCTGCTCCACTTGTGCGCGCACGCCATCGGCATCCACCTGTTCATCATGTCGGAGGTGCGTTCGCGCAGCACATTCCTCAAGGTGGGCCAGGCCATCATGCACGGCAAGGACCTGGAGGTGGAGAAGGCGCTGAAGGAGCGCATGATCCACTCGGTCATGCCCCGGAGGGTCGCCGACGAGCTGATGAAGCAGGGCGATGACGAGGGCGGTGGCGCGGACAGCTCCGGTAAGCGGTACTCCGCCGGCGCCTGCTCCGCCTCAGCCATGTCGGTGGGCGGCGGCGGGGTGGGGGGCGGAGCGTCGTCGTCGATCGCCGCCAGCCCCAAGAACCACCCTCACCACTCCCACAAGCGCAAGAAGACCTCCATCCCCCGGGCGCAGATCATCTTCCGGCCCTTCAACATGAAGCGCATGGAGCCCGTCAGCATCCTCTTCGCTGACATCGTGGGCTTCACCAAGATGTCTGCCAATAAGTCCGCCCACGCCCTGGTGGGCCTCCTCAACGACCTCTTCGGACGCTTCGACCACCTCTGTGAGCTGACGTGCTGCGAGAAGATCAGCACCCTGGGGGACTGCTACTACTGCGTGGCGGGCTGTCCCGAGCCGCGGCCGGACCACGCCTACTGCTGCGTGGAGATGGGCCTGGGCATGATCCAGGCCATTGAGCAGTTCTGCCAGGAGACACGCGAGACGGTGGACATGCGCGTGGGCGTCCACACAGGCACGGTGCTCTGCGGCATCTTGGGGATGAAGCGCTTCAAGTTCGACGTGTGGTCCAACGATGTCAACCTGGCCAACATCATGGAGCAGCTGGGCGTGGCGGGCAAGGTGCACCTGTCGGAGGCGACCGCGCGCTTCCTGGACGACCGCTACCAGAGGGAGGACGGGAGGGTGGCGGAGAGGGCGGGACAGAATGTGATGGAGAAAATAAAGGGTAAGATGGCGGTTTGTTTTTTGGGAAATGGTTGTGCCTAACGTACTTCCGTGAACACGAAGTGTACGTGCTTGAATGACACGTTTTGCTGCGAGAGCCTTGCATAGCCGTCACAACGGGAACCACCACTGTCATTGCAAGCGCAGGCTTCATTAACTCATTCAGAGCCACGCCCCTTTGACCATATTAGGGCTATCGTGCCAGTAAGGAAGTCGATGGGAGGTCGGGGAAATTTGCGAACGCCTAAACTATATCTTAAATTATGGCTATGGGTCTAAAACACCCCTTGCTTATCAATGACTTGCTTGCAGTCAACATGTACGAAACAGATTTTTTTTTCATTGGTACATTTCCGTTTTATACCGTTTTGAATACGAGTATAGTTTTGGAGATTTTGGAGAATTCCAGAGAAATTCCACGATAATAGCCCTTTACTGGAATACACAAAACACGCTGTAATTTTTTGGCTGATTATTAATCGTTTTCAAATAAATGCTAGATTATCGATAGTATATGTGTACTTATGCACGCTAGAGAAGCGTGCTGAAAAATCGATTATCCATGCCGTGGATACGGCTAACGTTACGCACACACACACACAGACACACGCTGCGATGGCGGAGAAAAAAACATCTGATTACCCCAAGACTGGTAAAATAGAGTCCTTACCTCACATCAGATGTTCTGCAAAAAGATTAATCCAATTCCTGATCGCCATTCCAAATATTGATCACGTTTATTGATCCAACGTTATAGCACCAAAACACATAATCCACGCTGCTCTGAGTGTCCTCAGTCCATCTGTTATAACGATACTGCATGCCCGAGAAGTAAAACCTGGACCGGACATATTTTCTTGATGCACAGTCCCACCCAATCCAATCCAATGATGTGCAATACCATCTGGGAGACGATAGGCGGTATTTGCCCTTTTCGATTTCAGACCCACCCATTCCCAATGATAACGTCAGGCTGGATGGATGAAAAATTAATGGATATTGCTAATAAAAGAAATAACGATTAACACCCGAGTTTTCTCGGGTCTTGGCACTCAACCCGACTAATCTCGTGGTCGGCACTGAATGGGTTAAAGACGTTTAGTTTTCGTTTAAATGAGGGGAGTGTCATACGCTCACTCCTTAACTCAATCAGCGCCGGACCCAATGATAGTCGGGTTAACTCGCCAACCATTCAGCGCCAGACCCGAGTATAGTCGGGTTTTCATCGTTATTTCTTTTATTCGATATTTCCATTCATTACAGGCACACACGGACATCTGGGTTAACATGGGGAATCATCCTGAGAATGCCAAAGTGCAATACCGGCCGCATCCAACCAGGTGGCAGTATCGAGCACTCTTTGAAACATTATATCTTGGCCTGTGCGTCGATCAAAAGTCTCCGTCAGATTTTTATTGGTCGGGCAAGGGAGCGGTTATCCCGATCGGATTGAGAAGTGTGAAATGCTCCCAGTGCATGATGTGTGGTGGATTATGTTGGCGACACGATCAACACCAATACTGGGACTCGCGATCAGATAATTGCAATATTCTTTTTGGGGTACATCTTAGTGAAGGTAAGGCCTATATGGTATCAATCCTGCTGTGATCCAACCATGACTTCACTTCGATCACAATATATGTGTGTAACGTTACTCCACAACGTGTGCCGTTGGTGACGATCAAAGCATTAACCCCCCCCCTCCCCCCACCCTTTCATGCATTCATGATGAAACATAATACAGATATATAGATGTGATTTCGAAATAGTAGTGTGTACAGGCGATAAACGGCAACGTTTTTAGTGAATTGCACGTAATGCTGCATAGCATCATTTTCTGGGATTAGACAGGATTACTCTAAAACTATACTCATTCACCACGGTATAAAAGGGGAATGTGTGGATGAAAAAATTATTTCTTTAACACATATTGAGTAGGGGTGGGACGATACATCGATCCAGATCGATACATCGATGTAATTATCAACGATCGAATCGGATCGATGCGATGTAATAAGATCGATTCATATCGATACTCTTATTTTGAAAATCCTGTGGCGAGTCTCATAACTGATTGTGTTAAATGGGCATATGATATCATCTCATATCGATCGCAGGCACCTGAATCTAATTGTATCGTATTGTATCGTGAGAGACTTTGTGATATCGGCAAATATCGTATCGTTGTCCAAAGAATCGATATCGTATCGTATCATGATGAAACTGGTGATTCCCACCCCTAATATTGAGCGATAGATAGTCGATGTCAAATGGGCCATAGTATTGTATCCATAGCTATAATATAGAATATAGTTATAGCCCTGCAAACACCGCCACGTATTCCTATATTTTAGAGCGTCGGCCTGTTAACAACACATCACGCATATCGCTGTGGCGCTGATTGAGTTAAAGGACGGCAGAAATGAAAGAAAATACATTTTGAAGTCAGTTTGTTGTGAAAACGACATAATAAACCGTAGATTAGACGTATGTTAGTGTATCGCTACACAGGGTCACAAGGGTTGTATGGGGTCACAGCGCACCAGACTCCAAATACCGGTATGTTACCAGATCAGTTAGTCCTGTCGGCAACTGACTGCCAGCGGTAAGAGACAAATGATCACGTTGTCGAGATCAATGTTTTTTGAGGATTGAGGAAAACTATGTGTTTATTTGTGTAGATTGAATGTCATTCGGTGAACTGCTACTGAATGTAATGGAGCCACCAAATTATATAGTGCCATAATTCTATAATATAGGCCTAGTAATGGCAGAACGGATGTTTGGAGAAACATTTGGTAGAAACTTCAATGGATAGAGATGGACATTTGATCAAATAGTCTCGGTGCTTCTCTGGGACTTGCATTTGTATTTAGTGTATTGCCAAGCATCACTGGCCATTAAAATGAAGACCCAACACCTGTTTGTTAAACAAACTGTAGAAACAACGGCATATACCTGTGTGTCGGCTAACTACATACCTCCCTCTCCCCAGACTGCCCTGCTCTGGGGGGAAGAGACCAGGCTCTGTTTGAGGATCATTAGGTTAGATTAGATTAAAATGTATTGTCATTATACAGCACAAGTAGACTACATTCCAACAAAAATAAGTTTGGCATCCAACCAGAGTGCAAATGTAACCGTAAAGTGCAATAGTAATATACAATGTATAGATGATTAAACTGGGTATCAAATATATAAATTAATAGATGTATGTACAGAGTTGTAGTATTCATATATACAGTGATGCAGGTATAAAGAGACACTGGTAGTAAATCATACTGGCCAGCAGCATAACTAGTAAGATACAGATATATAGTATCTACAGATATGTAAAAAAGGATTATGCAGGTATCTACAGATATAGATAGATAGATATACAGTTGTTGTAGTATTCTTGGTAAAGAATAGACGGACACCGGACTTAACGTAAGTAACACTTTACTGCTTGTTTACATGGTAACGGAACCCCGTCCGGGGACCCTAGTGCGCATGACACAGAATAGGCAATCTACTACAACAGTAAGAATAAATATATTTGTATAGTTTATACAGCATTATTGTACATGCTATCATACAGAGTTATATGGGTTATGTGCAGGTGTATTAGTAGGTATACAAGTATTATATGCAGGTATATTCAGACAGATACGCACTACATGAAGTCAGGTTTACTCTATCTATCCTATCTATCTCTCTATCTCTCTATCTCTCTATCTCTCTATCAATCAATCAATCAAATTTGGCTGACCGGTTGGGTTGGTTCATAATGGAAGAATTTGGGAGCTAAACATACAGAATTCAGGCTTCGCTGTCTGCATGATGTGGTGAGGGGTCTGTGCTACTCTGGCGGTGGGTGTGTTGTGGAATTAAGCATTACATCACGTGACGGAGTGTGTTATAGAAATTAGATCACGCCTATGGGTGGTTGTTAGGCCCGAGGCGCAGCCGAGGGTCGTTAGACCCCCATAGGCGTGATCTAATTTCTATAACACACGACTTCAAGTGGTGTAATACTTTTATACAATGGCCGAATTCATCCAACCTTATTGCTATACAATAAACACAGTAATTGATAATGGAGATTTATTCACAAAACCATCCGCAGAAAAAGTAGGTCCAAAAAAATTAAAAAATAAGTTGCCTCCGTGTCTAGAAGCAGCTGGGAGGTGTGATGCTTCAAAGCATGCCATCTAACAAAACCAATTACATAATCCAACATTGTGTAAACAACTAACATATTCCAGTTAACGGTATCTTTTTATTTGTATTTTTTAATCCTCTCTTTCTTCGATTTTTCTCTGTTTTTCTCCCCGTCCCAATTTAGTCATTGTGCCAATTCCCCCCCTCCCCTGCCTGGTTGTTGTGCGCATGTTCTCCTACTGGTCGGTACAAGGGAACCCTGAAGTCATCACGCTTCCTCCGACACACGCGGCGACAGCCAGTGACTCTTTTTTCACCTGGCAGCGAGGACTCTCATTGGTGAAGCGTAACGCGTGGGAGGTCACGCTGCCTTCATCAAGTCCTGCCTCTGCTGAGTAAGCGCCCAGACCTGACCTGTAGGCGTCACTGTCCACAACGCCAGATTCCCACCCATGACTTCCCTCCCCCTAACTCAGCCAAACGAGTTAGTATGACGATCAGCCCAAGCCAAGGCAATGCTGACTCCGGGAGTCGAGACCGCAGCCTCTTGCATTGGTGACGAGCGCAATCTCTGCTACGCCACCTGACCACCCAACGGTATCTTTTTTTAATTATTCGTTACGAAATATATCCATACTTCCATTGTGTCCGGGACATCCAGTGAAATCGCTTTGTGCGACAGTGTCCTTTTGCAGAGGCAGGTTGCTACAAAGCATGCCATCTAACAGTGAAGTTACCGGTTGTTATTTGATTGATTGATTGATTGATTGATTGATTGATTGAACATTTTATTACCAGATTGCAGAATGGGTACAATACAGTACGGCTCAGTACACACAATTGTTAAGGGGATGCAGACCAGAGAAAGACTTTCGTCTTGTTTACATCAGGGTCCCCCATTTTCAATGCATCATAACATATATGATATACAGATAGACAGTGCTACATCTATACATAGGTTGCTACAAAGCATGCCATCTAACAGTGAAGTTAGCGGTTGTTATTTGATTGATTGATTGACATTTTTATTAACAGATTGCAGAATGGGTACAATACAGTACAGCTCAATACACACAATTGTTAAGGGGATGCAGACCAGAGAAAGACTTTTGTCTTGTTTACATCAGGGTCCCCCATTTTCAATGCATCATAACATATATGACATACAGATAGACAGTGCTACATCTATACATAGGTTGCTACAAAGCATGCCATCTAACAGTGAAGTTAGTGGTTGTTATTTGATTGATTGATTAATTGACATTTTTATTAACAGTGAAATGACAGTGTCCTTTTGAAGGAGAGGGATGTTCTACAACGAATACCATCTAACAACACACTTCCCGCGATTTATATTTTGTTTCACAATGAGTCATGACCAACAAAATCGATAATCCAACATTGTGTAAGCAACTAACACATTCCATGTGACTATCGTTTTTGAATGAGTCTTTATGACGATATCAATACATCCATTCATAAAGATTATTGTCTGCCATCTTGGTTTCATTCATAAAAACACGAACGGCGGAGTGATTCGGAAAAAACGTTATTAGGTTGTGGGCGGGTTCTGGGATCACGTGGAGTGTTATGAGAAATAACAATGTCTGAAAGAAGTGTTTCAGCCAATCAGAATCAAGAAATTTGCATGCCATTGTATAAGGTGCAAAAGTCCATGCACACATGTTTACAAGCATGTGTTTTTCTTAGTGTGTGTGTGTAATCACACACAGCTTTCTGTGAAAACCTGTGTTAGTGGTGATAATCTTCCCCAGTAGGGAATTCCTTACACGCCGTCTAATCTTGGGTCTCCCGTGAATAGAAGCCGTTGTACTATTGTCAGCCCTTATGTCAGCCCACAAAGGGAGCGTTTGTCAAGGCCAAGGGTGTATTCGCACGTGTCTCTAGACACTTCCGTCACCGTCTATTTCGAGACTTGTTAGTAGCGAGAGAGAGACGCGCACAGATAAAGTTATTTAGAAATAAGAGGGGGAGGGAGAGAGAGGAATAATTTTACACATTGGTTACATAGCGATTTCTCTCTGTCAATTTCTTTCACTGTCTCTCACACCTTTGCACAATTGATGAGCTCTATCTCTCCTCTCTCTCTCTCTTGGTGTCTCACTAGTTTCCTCCCTCTCTATCTCAGTCTGTCCTTCCATCCTTTTTCAGTAATATCAGTCGAATCCTTCTGGACCACCTGTCTCTCAATCTACCCATCTGTATCTATCTCAATCTACCCATCTGTATCTATCTACCTCAATCTACCCATCTGTATCTATCTATCTCAATCTACCCATCTGTATCGTATCTATCTCAATCTACCCATCTGTATCTATCTATCTCTACCCATATGTATCTATCTATCTACCATCTCTATCTATCTATCTATCTATCTATCTATCTATCTATCTATCTATCTATCTATCTATCTATCTATCTATCTATCTATCTATCTATCTATCTATCTATCTATCTATCTATCTATCTATCTATCTATCTATCTATCTATTAGGGATGCCCCGATCGATCGGCCACCGATCGTTATCGGCCGATAATCAGTATAAATATGCGATCGGTGATCGGTGATAATGCTTTATTTTTGCAGATCGTCAAAACCGATCGATGACACGGAAAACATGATCCAATTCTCTGCCGAGTTCTCACTCGCTCTTCTCTCCAGCCCCTCCCGCACCCATTGTTTACATGGGGGCTGGAGGAGAAGGAGGAGCCTCCGGCAACAGCAGCGTTTCCGTTAGCCGGTAATTACCGGTATTTGACCGGCAAAATCTGTTGAAGTCCGACATATTTAATCTCTCCGGTCTTAATGTCTGGTGAAAATAATTCCCTCTAAGCACAATTTGATTATTTGAATTGTATTAAAATAGGCTAAAATTAAATAGCCTATGCGATGAACAAAACAATCATTACATTTGTTTCATCGTTGCTTCACCAAGCAGGTATAATAATAACACCGCTGTGTCAGTGGGAACTTGCTGCTAGATTTGCGACTGCATGCAGCTGCAGAGCTGTTGCCGTCTCTCTCTGCCAAATTTCTCAGTTCTTCGCTTGATATAATTAATACAAATGTCCAATATAACGGAATTCGTTAGCTCATAAAAATGTGATTATAACAGACTGCTGTTTATTAATGTCGGGCGACTGCCCACAGACACCTATTTGATTTAAAGTCTGCAGCAGCACGGAGTCTCTGGACTTATTTTATTTGGAATATAATGACTATACGCAAAAGTAGCCTAGTTTTAAGTTAAAATATTATAAATCTTGAGGATGTCATTCTTTATATAGCCTACCTATCAATTGTTTTTAAGCTCAATAAACTCTGACCGGAATTTCTCTTATTTGACCGGTAGATTTAAATCTACCGGACCCTGAGACCGGCAACAATTTTTTCTAACGGAAACCCTGGCAACAGTCTGCTCTAGTAGTGTATGCGACGTGAGTTAGCGTTGGCTACCTATCGAGCCGTTGGCTACCTAACGTTACTGTTTAAACTAAATGACCCAGTGACTACATGAGGCATTGTTAACGGTATCTAGCCGGCTAGCTACTGATAGCTCCTGATATCAACAAATGCTCCAGCAAGTCTAGTAGTGCATGATAGCTCACGTTAGTTCATTTTCGGGGCTACATGTGAATGTGATCAATAGGGTCCAGCTGCAGCTCCCGAGAATCCTGGCCGTAGCTGGAGGCTACTCGAGTACACATAGACAGTGGAGCTGTTTGCAGATAGCTAGCATTTTGACTTGTTGTGTGGTGGCGATGTCTCGCAGATAATACAACTACAAGTATGATTATCTAATATATATATTTTATAAAAAAAAAAAAATTATATAATTTTTTTTTAATTTAAATCAAAAACGATCGATATCGGATCGGTATCGGCCGATATGGCTCAAGACGATCGGTATCGGTGGCAAAAAACGTGATCGGGGCATCCCTACTATCTATCTATCTATCTATCTATCTATCTATCTATCTATCTATCTATCTATCTATCTATCTATCTATCTATCTATCTATCTACCCATCTGTATCTATCTCAATCTATCCATCTGTATCTATCTATCTCAATCTACCCATCTGTATCTATCTACCATCTGTATCTATCTATCTATCTCAATCTACCCATCTGTATCTATCTTATCTGCCCATCTGTATCTATCTATCTACCCATCTGTATCTATCTATCTCAATCTACCCATCTGTATCTATCTTATCTGCCCATCTGTATCTATCTATCTGCCCATCTGTATCTATCTATCTACCCATCTGTATCTATCTATTTAAGGCCTTCGCCAACTGGACCCCCCCCCCCCCCCATATCTCACCCCCTACCAACTCTCCCCAAGACATTAGAGACTCCGAGTCCCTTGCGGTGTCCAATACCGCCTCAAGACCCATCTCTTCTCCCCTGTGTTATCTTAGCCCTCCCCCCATCCGTCCTTCTGTCATGTTTGTCCCACTACCCCCCCCCTTTGTGTGAAGTCACTTTGAGTTCTAGAAAAGCCCCATTATTTTTTATTATTATTACTATTATTATCCGTCTTTCTGTCTGTCTCCATCTCTATATCTCTGTGTTATCACTCTTGTTGTCCCTGCTTCTCACCTGCCACATAGCCCCATTGCATGTGGTCTCTGTTGTGTTGTGTAACACAGTTTTATTGCTCTGTGTCTGGCTTTGCTATAGATCCCCCGCCAGGACTACCATTGGCTCTGTTTAATCTCCGATACCCCCCTCTCTCTCTCTGTCTCTCTTTCTCTTTGTCTCGCTCTGTCTCTCTGTGTCTCTATCTCTGTCTCCCTGTGTGTCTCTGTCTCTCTGTATCTCTGTATCTCTCCCCTCCTCTAATTTCTACAATTGTAGTCCCTCTTGTCCTGCTCATTGTGTTTGCCTCTGGCCTCTTCTCCCCTGTCCAATCCCGCTATCCATCTCTCATACTCATATTTCACTGCAGGTTGGTGAGGGCTGCATTTTCTGTTCTATGTTTTTGTTTAGCTGGCCTTTATATCCTGCATATTTGCTGTGTTCATGCAGTTATTAGGCTCTTGTTATGGAGTATTGTTACTTGGGGAAATGGGGTCGTGAAGTTCTTAGGTTGTGTGTGTGTGTGTGTGTCTACAACGTGCCTTGCACCTTGATTCACATCAACATCTAGAATCTCTTTACACATGTTGTGAATGGCTGTACTGCATTAAGGCCCGCTAGACACGGCCTAATCACAGTCCCGATTGGCCGGTTGGCCGTCAGCTGTTGCAGAGGTCTTACCAGGTCATGTACTGTATGTCTGCACAAACATTCACAAGCGACGCCTCATGTCTGAAGGGTTTAATGTTACTTGTGATGCTTGTTTTGTTCCTCAAGTGACCATATTCACACAACGGCAAAATGGCTGTTAATATGGTCAATATTCCAAATAGGTAAAATAGACTTTTGTCAGTGAAGATCAGAGAGAAAAGTGCTACACCACTACACCTCCCTATAAAGAGCCTGCAGGACTGGGGACTTCTACCTAGAAGGTAAAGCAGGGGATACTATAAAGACTTCTACCTAGAAGGTGAAGCAGGGGAGACTATAAAGAGCCTGCAGGACTGGGGCCTTCTACCTAGCGGGACGGCCTGGCTACAGTTAAGTCTCTGGCTTTTCCCCCCTTGCATTTTTAGGTGACATGTTTGATTTAGTCCAGACTAGCCAGCCTGGGGGTAGGGACTACACACTGCCATGTGCAAGAAGGAAAGCGTCGGCCTACACACACACAGACACACACACGCTAATTAAATGCTCAGGAGCCACCACACAATGCCAGTAGCTCAAGAGAACAGTAGCTCAAGGTTCAGCATGATGCCGCGATACTGCAATCAACTGATTTGTATGTAATACACACACAAACTCTACCTATTAACAACACGCACAAACACTATCTATTAACAGACAAACGCTCTATTACACACACAAACTCTACCTATTACACACACAAACACTACCTATTAACACACACAAACGCTACCTATTAACACACACAAACGCTACCTATTAACACACACACAAACTCTACCTATTAACACACAAACACTACCTATTAACACACACAAACACTACCTATTAACACACACAAACGCTACCTATTAACACACACAAACGCGACCTATTAACACACACAAACTCTACCTATTAACACACACACACAAACACTACCTATTAACACACACAAACACTACCTATTAACACACACACAAACACTACCTATTAACACACACAAACACTACCTATTACACACACAAACACTACCTATTAACAAACACTACCTATTAACACACACAAACACTACCTATTACACACACAAACACTACCTATTAACACAAACGCTACCTATTAACACACAAACACTACCTATTAACACACACAAACTCTACCTATTAACACACAAACACTACCTATTAACACACACAAACACTACCTATTAACACACACACAAACACTACCTATTAACACACACAAACACTACCTATTACACACACAAACACTACCAATTAACCAGTGTTGTAGTATTCGAGTCCTGGACTGATTTTAAGGACTCGTGATTCGACTTGGACTTAAGCACTGATGACTTGGACTTGGACTCAAGCATTGACTGCATTCAGACTCGGAAGGTGCAGACTTGTTAATTGATGAATCTTTATTTTTTTTATCATATGGCATAAGATATTGATGGCTATATTAATACCGTAACATTATTTAATTTCGTGCAAGGGCAGAGACGTATTCTGACTAGGGATGTCCGATATTATCGGCCTACCGATATTATCGGCCGATATCGGCATTAAAATGTAATATCGGTATCTGTTTTCAATTTATTTTTTTATTTTTATTTTTTTACATTTCTATAACCTTTATTTACCCAGGCAAGCAAGTAAGAACAAATTCTGATTTTATTTATTGTCAAAAGTATGCATAATGTTGTGTTAATTCCACAACAAGAGATATGTAATGTTAATTACCTGAAATTATAAAAAATTTGGGGGGGGGGGGGGGGGGAACCATGCATATATTGATATCGGTATCAGAAATTAAGAGTTGGACAATATCGGTATATCGGTATCGGTAAAAAAGCCAATATTGAGCATCCCTAATTCTGACGTATTGATGACTTGGACTCGAACACTGGGGACTCGAGATTTAGTGACTCGACTACAACACTGCTATTAACATCTACCTTTAAATTGGGGATGGGCATCAATTTCCAAATTGTTTATGCAAAAAAATCTATATTTTCCCCTTGTTTTTACGGGCAACTACAATGTGTAGTGTATTGAGAGGGGGCCCTATTTAGTATTCAAATAGTTCCCAGTGACTATCTAATAGCAATGTTGTGAGTGTGTTCCCATCCCTACTTTAAATGGATGCTCTTTCACATGTGCATGTACTTAAACATATCCGAATACTGTATTTGAATCCACAGATCACCCATCACACATGCATGGGATTTAAATATTAACTTGATTGGATACATTAGCCACTAATGCCGCTTTTCCACTGGATGGTTCCTACTCGACTCGACTCTACTCTGCTTTTTCGGTTTTCCATTGCCAAAATTTGCGGATGGTACTTTTTTTAGTACCTGCTTTATGTCTAGTCTACGGACACAACGAAGGCTACCGAATATCAGAAGCATTAAAAAGGAAACTTAGACAAATGGATAGCCCCACCAGGGCCGGACTGGGAAAACCGGCCAGGAAATATAGGCCCCAGTCCTGCAGGCTCTTTATAGTCTCCCCTGCTTCACCTTCTAGGTAGAAGGCAC
The DNA here is from genome assembly GCF_963971535.1 of Notolepis coatsorum. Lineage (NCBI taxonomy): Eukaryota > Metazoa > Chordata > Actinopteri > Aulopiformes > Paralepididae > Notolepis > Notolepis coatsorum. Next base: position 103,207,813 of record NC_140171.1, read on the forward strand.
CAGTCCTGCAGGCTCGTTATAGTCTCCCCTGCTTCACCTTCTAGGTAGAACGTAGTTCTATTTCATTCTGGCCTCCGCTCAGCGTCAGTCTGCACTAACCTCACTTCGTGCCTAGCACTGAATAAAAAACTCCACAATGTACCTTTACATACCGACATCCGTCTGGCCACACCCCTATCCGCTTACCTTCATAAGCAGGTGTGTGGTCACCTACTCGTCTCCTTCTTCACTTTCACCACAAGGAAGTGCCTTCGGTTGTTTAGTTGAAGAAAGTTGATACGTGTTTAAATTTTTTCTTGCTTTTTTCTTTCATATATTTAAAAAGAAAAAAGCGAAGTCATAATGTTTACCTCGGAGGGTCGCGCTCGCAACGTCACCCTTCACCAGCGGTTCTCCATTGCCGCCTCTGTTGTACGTCTTGTAGCGGGGTTGAGGCCTCTCTCGTGGTCGGCAGCCATGCCCGGTAGGCGTCCGATGGATAGTTTGCCTCTCCAAGGAGCTGGTGCACCAGCGCCGTCTCCTGTGCGATGGCCTGGTTCCGGCTCTGGTTCCTCTGCTTTCGGGGAGTCGTCCACTGTTGGGCGGCCGGCGCCTTTGGTTGCGGGGGATTTGAGACGCAAACTTTTTGCGTCAGCTCGCTCCCGTCGCAAGATGGTGGCTTGCAGACGCGAACGGCCTGATTTTGGTGAGTTGCTGGAGCCGGATGAGGATGCGTCTGATTCTCCATGGCCGATGGAAACAGAGGACTACATGGTAGAAGTGGATGGGTTCTTGTTCGAAGCCCCGGTGGAGACATGTCCCCCGCCCGTCCAGGTAACACTGGAGGGGGGTGAGATGTCTCCTTGGGATTCCTCGTACGCAGATGTTGGGTTAGAACCTCCCAGACTCCGCACCTATCACAGGCAGTTGAGTCTTGGGTTTCCCCCCGTCATAGCAAACGTCACTAAGCACGCTTCTATTGGACGGCGGCTTCCGTGAGTTTTAGACCCGTATGTAGGGCTGGGCGATATGACGATATTATATAAATATCGGGTACAGTTCATTAACGATACACTTTTTCAACGTATCGTGGATATCGTGATGTTTTGCCCAAGAGGATTGTGTCGCGTCAATCTGTCCACACGTTACTCGTTCATATCTCAGCCCGTGCTGAGATATGCCCATTCCGCGGTCTGTTAATAAAGTTTTCAATCAGACAGATGTATGGAAAGGCTTTTATTATAACATTCGTTGTAGTAAAATCATTATGCCTCATTTAGTCATCCTGTTTAGCACTGGTCTCCTACTCGACGGCCGCAGGGAGCTAACGTTAGTAGCCTTGTTGACGTTGTTCAGCCACAGGACATTCAGGAAGTAAAAAGCTAGGAGCTTGCCGATTGGTGCTAAGAACAGCAGGGCGGGTGCAAGCGCTGTGACGTAATTGGCAGACTCGACTGTCAATCAAAATTATATGTTTCCGTCAGAATGAATGAGTGAAGACTTTGTTAAAGGGTTGCAGAATGGGTACAATACAGTACAGGAGGATGAAGACCAGAAAAAGACTTTCGACTTTTTTACATAAGGGTCCTCCATTTTCAATTCATCAAAACATTTAGAGACATACATATATACAGTAGTTTCATTAAAATGCTATTGATTGATTGATTGATTGATTTAAAACTTTATTAACATATTGCAGAATGGGTACAGTACAGCTCAATACATACAATTGTTAAGGGGATGCAGACCAGAGAAAGACTTTAGTCTTGTTTACATCAGGGTCCCCCATTTTCAATTCATCATATTTCATATCTAAATCATATAATATCTCATTGCTAAATATATGCAATATATAATCTAATAATCTAAATCTAATATATAATATAAAAATGCTAAATGCATGGGTATTTTATTTTGTCTTTAATGTTAGCTTGCAAAATCAAATACTGTCTTGGTAAGCCTCATAATGAATTGTTTGGGGTAAAAAAGAAAAACATCGTGATGTGTATCGTGTATCGCCGAAAGGTCAGAAAATATCGTGATATCATATTTAGGCCATATCGCCCAGCCCTACCCGTATGTAGGGTCTGTTGTTGTCAAGTTGTCGGGCAGAGCGTAGGAACTTACTGTTCTACTACGCTCGATATACGTGTAACTTGAGTCTGTTGGTCACATGACTCAATGTTACCGTGACTTTTCAATCTATGGCTCACGTGGGAAGTCTCTCTGAGGAGTCCCGTCTCTCCTCTGGTAAGGGTGGCAGGATGTAAGAATGTAAAAAAAATTTACCCTCGGCCGCGTCACGTGCGATTCATGTCAGTCGGTGTTTCTTTCTTTTTTAATAAATAAAAAGAGTGGAGAATATGAAGCACGACAAACTTTTTGTCGTTCTCCCAGGCGACTTGAAAGACCAATGTCTGGTGTCTGGTTAGACTATCCATTGATGTGTTTGGGTCTCGACACGTACATAGTGCTGGCTCGGGGTGTTTCTGTTAAGAATCATGCAGGAGGCTAGTACGCCTTGGTTGCTTGTTATTAAAACAGCGTTTTTATAGGGCAACTGGGATGGGGGATTTTTTCCTCTTCCGAGAGCCTGTTACTGGGTCTCGACGGATTCTCGTTCATATCTGGGGGATGTTAACGGAATAGATCAGGACATAGGTCGAGGGGTCTCACGCCCTTGGGGTGGGCCACTGAGCGAGGTACAAATGGGACTGTCTGGGTGGCGCCCTCTTTTCATGTTTTAGATCGACACGCATACCTACCCCCTCTACTGGAGTGGGCATGTCGGCGTGGTTAGGGCATGGGACTGGTTCTGGTCACGCTGGTCCAGGTCAGTTAACCTGTTGCCCGCCGGGTGTCACAGGGTTAGGCGTTATGGAGACCCTTTGTTGGGTACATGTTGTACCTGACACTATCATCAAGGGGCTGGTTCTCCTTTTTCTTTCGCTCCTCTCTCACGCATGGCGAAGAGGGGGCTGTTGGGGTGGTCTTCTGGACCTCCTCTGGTAACCCTGTGTGCTTCCCGAGCCGCCGGGCCCGGTCCGAAGTAATGTTTTGTTGAAACCGTAGGCCTGGGATAACCCTTTTTGGAAACTGAAACACTTGTACTGCGGTATAGCTGGTGTATACCCGCAGGTGTGTTTTGGAGTTTTTTTCTTGAGGGGTTATAGGAACAACCACCGTATGTGGTACCAAGAGGGTGGTTGATTCCCTGGTGTGTTGGAGCAGAGTCAACTCCCGGGTTACCCGGTTGAGTGTGCCCTTGCACGTTCATGACGTCTGCCAATCATGTCAGCCTTCTCTGCCTCGACCCTCTGGGTGGGTTTTTTTTGATGGAGGCTTTGTCATGGTGCGCAACAATGCCAGCATACGCCCCTTCCGCCGGGGTGCTGTTTTCAGTTGACCCCTTTGGCGCCTGTCTCGTCCGCAGTGCTCCAGGCTCGGGTCTACAGCCTGCTGCCTGGTTTCCCCGGTGTGCTGCCTGCTTCCGTTATGGTTAACCTTTTGAGTGCTTCAAAGTTACGGCCATGCTGACTGCCTGTGTTGCAGGGTCAGTGTGCCAGGCGGCGTACTAATGGGGGGAAGGGCCCGCTCTTGGAGTGGCCCTGTCCGAATACGCTGGCAATGTGGGGGGCGGTGTCACTAAGTGACCGCCTGGTGAGGTCTTGATGCCTGGCGTCATTGACCTCTCCGGGCCCCCTTTTTTCCAGGGGGTCCAGTCCCTTCAGGGGGTCTGGGTCTTACTTCGCGCTCCGCTGCTACGGCCTTGCCACGGGGTTGAGTTTGCTCTTGACTCCGTGATTTTTGGGGGCAGTAACGAGGGTTGTTCCTTCCGTTCGTTCCCTGGTGGCATGTTGTGCGTGTGCGTAGTCGTGGGGTCAAGCCACGGTCTGCTCACCCTGTGCGTTGAGTTGCTCGAGTTCCTCTTCGCACGGTCGGATCCGTCTCCCTCCCGTCCTCCAATAGGGAGGGTATCCCTCCATTAGGGAGGGTCGGGGGGCTCGGTCCTCTCCGGTCTGATGGTTGTGGGGGGCCTCAGCGGGGTACATTTGTCGAGCTTCTGGCTTCCGCTCAGCTCCTCTTGTGCAGACTGACGCTGAGTGGAGGCCAGAATGAAATGGAACGTAAGGTTATGTATATAACCAAGTTCTATGAATACTGGTGACGCTCAGCGTCGGGACGCCACTGCGGCCCTTGATCTCGCCTTGTGGTGAAAGTTTGGGAAGGAGGCGAGTAGGTGACCACACACCTGCTTATGAAGGTAAGCGGATAGAATAGAATAGATAGAATAGAATAGAGAATAGAAATACTTTTATTATCCCGTGGGAAATTAGACACTGCAAATCGCTCAACATTTAAACATTTAGACAGGACAGGTCACAAATTAGAATAATAACACAATCAAATCAAGTTGCCTAGGTTAAGAGTAGAGTAAAATAAAATAGGATAAAATTAAATGAAATAATATATACAGAAATAAATACAGTAAGAATATACTGAGCATACTGAGCATGGGGTAAACAATTTGGTCAATATAATTATAATTATAATTTAAATCTAAATCTAACTAAATGAAATATGAACTATATATTCCAGTATTCAGTGTAACTAGGTGCAGTATGCTTTAGGTAGTGTATTGTCCTCCTTGGGTTCCAATGAGACTTAGATCAATGTCTGGCAGCCGTCGCTGCCCCCTGTTGTGGAGCCTGGAGGCCGCTAGTCGCGTCCTCCTACCACTATTGAGCTGCCGCTCTGTGCTCAGTGATGCAGTGAGGCACAGTGATGCATTATATAGTCTGATGGCTGTTGGAATGAAGGACTTCCTGTGCCGTTCAGTGCTGCATTTGGGTAGTGTGAGCCTAGCACTGAACATGCTCCTCCTGTCAGCCAAGTCTGTGTATAGTGGATGGGTTTTCCCTGATGGCCTGGAGCTTAGCGAGGCTCCTCCTCTCCGCCACCCTCGCTAGAGAGTCCAGCTCAACCCCAACCACGCTGCTGGCCTTCCTGACCAGCTTATCCAGCCTGGTTGTGTCCACTGCTCTCAGTCCACTGCCCCAGCAGGTCACAGCGTACAAGAAGGCGCCCGCCACCACCGACTCATAAAACATCCTCAACATCCTTGTACAGACATTGAAGGATCTCAGCCTTCTGAGGAAGTAGAGTCGGCTCTGGCCCTTCTTGTATAGTGCTTCTGCATGTTTTGACCCGTTCAGTTTGTTGTCGATGTGCACACCAAGGTATTTGTACACCTCGACCATGTCCACATCAACTCCCTTGATGGAAACGGGGGTCACGGGTGCACTCCTCCTCCTCCCTAGCTCCACCACCAGTTCCTTGGTCTTCGCCACATTTAGCTGCAGGTGGTTTTTGTCGCACCATGTGACAAAGTCCACTACCAGTTCCCGGTATTCTCTCTCGTCACCGTCCTTTATACATCCCACTATCGCAGAGTCATCAGAAAACTTCTGAAGGTGGCAGGACTCTGACCGATAGTGGAAGTCGTTGGTGTAGACAGTGAAGAGGAAGGGAGAGAGGACTGTCCCCTGCGGGGCCCCGGTGTTGCTGACCAGTCTGTCTGACACACAGCTCCGTAGGCGCACGTACTGTGGTCTTCCCGTCAGATAGTCCACAACCCAGGACACCAGGGGGGCCTCTACTTGCATCACCTCCAACTTCTCACCCAGTAGCCCAGGCCTTATGGTATCGAAAGCACTGGAGAAGTCAAAGAACATGATTCTCACAGTGCTCCCCGGCTTGTCTAGGTGAGTGTAGGCTCGGTTCAGCAGGTAGATGACAGCATCCTCTACCCCCAGTCGGGGCTGGTAGGCGAACTGGAGTGGGTCTAGGTGGGGTTTGGTCACCGGGCGGAGTTGCTCCAGGACTAACCTCTCCATGGTCTTCATTGTATGAGAGGTTAGAGCCACCGGCCTGTAGTCCTTGGACGTGCTGGGACGCGGGCACTTGGGTACAGGGACCACACAGGAGGTTTTCCACAGTGTCGGGACTCTCTGCAGCCTCAGGCTCATATTGAATATGAACTGGAGCACATCACACAGCTGAGAGGCACAGGTTTTGAGTACCTTTGGGCTCACCCCATCTGGACCCGCAGCCTTGCCTGCGTGTAACTTGCTCAGCTGTGTATATAGGGGTGTGGCCAGACAGATGTCCGTTTGTAAAGGTACATTGTGGAGTTTTTTATTCAGTGCTAGGCACGAAGGGAGGTTAGTGCAGAAGACTGACGCTGAGCGTCACCAGTATTCATAGAACTTGGTTATATACATAACTTTACGTTGTAGTTTGTAGAGCTAAACCTATATTTTATAGTATAGCTATGGGTCTAATAACGCCGTCAAGTGTCTGTGAGTTGCTTCCAGTCAACGTGCAAAAAAACAGATAATTTTTTCATCCGTACATTTCCGTTTTGAATATGAATATAGTTTGGGTGCTTCTGAGTAATTCCAGGGAAAAGACGCGAAAACAGCGTTTTTGTGTAATTCAATAAATACGTTGTAATCTTTCGCCTGATTATCGAATCTTTCTGAAATCAACACTAGATCATTATTATCCTTCCTCGTGCAAGTATGCAATGTGGTTTAGACCGCCCCCCCCCCCCCCCCCCCCCCCCCCCCCCCCCCCTGCACCCAACGGCAAACAGCCACACACATAAAACACAGATAGCTTCAATCACGGTAGAAATAAATATCAGATCAACGTAAGCTTTCATATATAGTGTCCTTACCTGGTATCTGATGTAATGCAAAAAAAACTATCCAATTATCTGATCGCCATTCCAGTTATCCACAGCGATCCTGTCTCCGACGTTGTTGGGCATTGCACATCAACGGGCGGGCGGGGTCAGTTGTCCAAACCATCCCTACAAGCGTGTGTTTATTTTGGATCCACTTTTTCTCCCATTTTCTATTTTTCTCCCATCCCAATTTCGTATCGTCCAATTCAACCCTCCCCTGTCTCGAACGCTGTTTCTTGCCTCCCACAAGCCGGCTGTAATGTGGACTAAGTCATACATAGCACGAGTCCCCTCCGATACTCGAGGTAGCAGCCGTCGCATCTTTTCACCTGCACAGCGTGATCTTTCAGCGTCGGGGGTCTGCGCTTCCTGATTCTACTGCGCAGGCGCACCAACCGACCTGTAGGAGTCGCTGTCCACAACGTCCGATCCCCACCCATCAGTTTCCCACCCCCTAATACTGCCAAATGTATATTAGTGAGGACGACCAGCCAAACTGAAAGCAATGTGGAGCGCTGGGTTCGAACCCAGCGTCTCCAGCATTGGAGGTGAGTGCCTTGCCCACTGCACCACTTAGCCGCCCTACAAGCGTGTGTTTTGCCTGAGTGTTTAGGACCCGCCCCCACGCCGCAGCTTGGTAGAGAAAAGAAACTAACCTGTTTCTAATGGGGTGCAATAATCGCCGAAGGCGTTAGAGGGCGGTATAAGACCATCTGCCAGCTCAGACACACTCGGAACAGTATGAATTATGAATGGCAATAGCGATTAAAAGAAATTGGGCGTCAGAAACGTAGTTCTACGTTTTCGGCAACCATAGTGTTAAGTACTCTACTTAAGTACAATTCCGAGCTACTTGTACTTTACGTGAGTATTTAAATTTGAGGGAACTTTATACTTTTATTCCGCTACATTTCAAAGGACATATTGTACTTTTTACTCCACTACATTTATCTGAACCCATCAGTTACTCGTTACTTAGAAGAAAGAGATTTTGCATAGAAAACATAGAAGAAATGTATGAATATTATTATACTTTCACATTTGAAGCCTGTCAACTTCAAGAGGACGTAATCAGAGCAGCGTAACTGGACCACATACCACTTTAACATAACCTTTAATCAAGAGCAGAACTGAACCACGTACCACTTTAACATGACCTTTAGAGGTCAATGGATGGAGGCTTGAATGCTCCCAAGCACTGGAACACACACACACATTATGTAGAATGCATACTTTTACTTTAGATACTTAAGTACATTCAATAAGCAAATACTTCTCTACTTTTACTTAAGTAGAATTTGAATGGAGGACTACTTTTACCAGATTACTCATTTATTCAGATTCAGATTACTTTATTCACCATATTGTATACAAATGGAACGTGATTCGACATTACAGTGCATGATTTTTTTTCACAAATAGGAATAACATAATAATAAATAAATAAGTGCAAAACGGGACAGAACAGTGAGACAACAATAAGACAGTAAAAGTGCAGTGGTTGGGGACATGGATACAGTGCAGCACAGTTCAAGTCCAGAGGTCCAGCCCTAGCAGCTCGCCATAGAGGGGGGGGGGGGAGCAGGGGGACACCGGACTCGTTTACCAGGCGAGCTGCTGAGGGGAAGAAACTATGGCGGGACTTTAATGTCTTGGGTATTTCTACTTTTACTTAAGTAAAGGAGCCGTGTACTTCCTCCACCACTGGTGGTAGGAGATGGGAGGATGTGCAGAGAGAGGAAGAGAGAGCTCCCGGGCTCTTTGGTTATTTACGTAAATGCCCCAGATCTTTTTACCTGCTTTCTGTCTGCCGCTCTCTACAGTCTACAAGGAACCGTGTACTTCTTCCACCACTGCTATTCTTATATTGGTCTAAGAAAATGTGTGTCCTTTTTTTTGGAGAGATAACGGGGGGAAAGGACTGGAGTGACATTGTAGATGTACTAAACCACGGGCTGAGCGACACTCACTGGTGGATTATAATTGGCTCTGTCCTTGTCCGCGTCTTCCGTTTGAAGCACGCTGCAGACCACGGGAGACCGCGCAGAGTGATCCGTCAGCCATACTGTGAGAGAAATCATTAAAATGACGTCCTGGGCGTCCCGATTACTCATCAAACCCTTTCCGCCTTCGGAGTTCCACCATAGAGAGAGAGACGAGCGTGGAAGATACGCAAGCCATCAATTCCATTTGATGAAATCTTTATGCGGTGTGTGGCGGGGCGGGCTGCGATGGTGGCGTGTGCTTCAAACGTACCTCCCTTTTTTTTCCAAGATGTAACTTTGCAGCTCAGTCTTTTGACTCCTTTTGTCATTTAGGGACCTCAAACCTAATAAACGGAAACACTTCTAAATTCATATACAAATCGGGGGGGGGGGGGGGGGAGGGCTGGGTGACATTAATAATGTAAGTGATCAAAAACTGGTTTGTAACCATGTGTTCCCTCTTCGTATTTCGTCCCTCACTCGCCACCATTCAAAGCTGATCCCCTTCCGCTCCCTCACAACCTTGACCCCTGCCGGAATCGCTCGACACACCTACGAAAGTCTTTTTCTGGTCTTCATCCTCTTAACAATTGTTTGTATTGAGCTGTACTGTATTGTACCCATTCTGCAATCTGTTAATATAGGTTTCAATCAATCAATCAATCAATCAATCAATCAATCAATCAATCAATCAGCAGCTACTCTCCATTCAAATGAAGGGGAAATGTGTTCCTCCCCGCATGTCTTGATTAGATTAAATGTCTTGCTGACTTGTTGCACACAATTTCTAAGTCACTTCTAAAGCGCCTGCTAAATGTAAAATGAAAATTAATATAAGACTGTTTTTTTATTTTTATGGAAACGTGGTAATGATTAACCGTTGTGTGTGTGTGTGTGTGTGCGGTATGCTTGTGTCCGTCCTTCCCTTCTCAGACATCTACATTTAATTGTTTGTCTCCTTGACTCTTACCCCCCCCCCCCCCCCACCCCAGAACATGCCCCTGTCTTTCTGCGAGCATGTCTCGGGAGTGGTGCGCTTTGTGCCTTTTGTGTGGCTGTTTGTGTGAAGGCGAGACTTTGTCTAAAGGTGAAAAGAGACCGAGCAGTCGTACCCATGGGCCGTTCCTAACCCCACTACTCCTCTCCCCAATTAGTTTACAGCCCCGCTGTCACTGCAAGGCTCAAGGGTCAACTGTAATCTGTTGGCTAGGTGGTCCTGTAAGAGTGTGTGTGTGTGTGTGTGTGTGTGCATTCCTATGCCCCTCGCCTGTATTGGAATGTATGATAAGAGCACAAAAAGGAGTGAGATAACACAAGAACTGAACCAGAGAAAGGCAGGAGTAAAAAGTGGAGGAGAACAGAGGAGATGGAGAGATTCACTTGAGAGCCAGGGGAGAGACGAGCCAGAAAAGAAGGGAAGAGAGGGAGAGAGAGAGACCCAGTAGAAGAAGAGACGGAGATGGCCTAGATCCATTTATTTTATTCTGGATTGGTGGTCGTGGTGGGAGATTGATAACGGTAGATATAAATTAATATTGACAGACAATTAGAAGATAGAGATATATGATGGTGAGTGTGGCAGGGAAGGGTGCAGGGCAGTGCAGGGGCAGTGCACATATGAGACAAGGTCATGTGGAGACAGGAACAGAAACTGACCAGAATAATAAAGGGTTCATACATTTTGAAGTTATGTTAGTCATACACTGCATACACTAAAAAATACACTAACCTTCTTACTGTCCTATACTACCATGCACTCTTCCTACAATACTAATATGTCTCTACTACTTTGCACTCCACACTGCAGCACCCATGTTTCAGCACTGTTTGATGAACATTGTTACTCAGCTGAAAGAGTTGTACCCTTCCTGCTGACTTGTTGTACAGAACTTGTAAGTTGCTTTGGATAAAAGCGTCAGCTAAATGACAATGTTAATGTAAATACACACCGTCTTCTTATACGTTGATATGAGGGTAAGAAGAATGGTGTAGAACTTGCATTTTTGGCTCCAGTACCAATACAGGTGCGTTGGACCTTGATGTGTGTTGAGTTCTATGCTCTGGTTCTTCTTACAACGTCTGAACGTTCCTAAATCTAGTCACTATTTGGACACCAACTCACAAAATCTGTTTAAATGTTTGAAACCTTCTGAAAACCACTGCATGTCCATGCTACATTATTAATTGAGATGGATGTGGTGAGTTATTCTATTCCTATGATATTTGTTTATATCTATTCCATATTTTTGGTAGTGTGCTGTGTGACTTTTCTGCCGTTGTCTTGGTTCGCTTGAAATGGTCCGAATCAAACGCGAAATATCTAGAGCCATGTGATCCTGCAGGTCAGCCATGTGATCCTGCAGGTCGCCATGTGATCCTGCAGCTCGGTCATGTGATCCTGCAGCTCGGTCATGTGATCCTGCAGGTCGTCATGTGATCCTGCAGGTCTGCCATGTTATCCTGCAGCTCGGTCATGTGATCCTGCAGGTCGGCCATGTGATCCTGCAGCTCGGTCATGTGATCCTGCAGCTCGGTCATGTGATCCTGCAGGTCTGCCATGTGATCCTGCAGGTCTGCCATGTGATCCTGCAGCTCGGTCATGTGATCCTGCAGGTTGTCATGTGATCCTGCAGGTCAGCCATGTGATCCTGCAGCTCGGTCATGTGATCCTGCAGCTCGGTCATGTGATCCTGCAGGTCAGCCATGTGATCCTGCAGCTCTGCCTTTTATTGGACATTATTTGGAATCCTAACATGAATACTATGCACACAAATAATGTTGTGATCCCCACTTTGGCTTGGAATATGGTGAGAGTCTAGGCTACCGTCACTTGAATTATGGATGTGAGGTAGTCTATTAATTTAGTATCACAACATTATTAGGCTATTTAGAACATACCAGCAGCGAAGATAATAACCATGATGATGAAATTGGAAATATATGGGAACAAGTCAACAAAATCAGCTTTCTGTCAAGTCAGTGACATTCCTGGTCTTTTCCTGCATTTGGTCTGATTGCTTTTGCACCTCAAACGAACCACTCCAGGGGTCACTTGTAGACCACCTCAAACAGGTGGACCAGGGTGCGATTGTTTGGTGTGGACCTGAGTTCAATTCTAATGTTAACACCAACCCAATCGTTAGGACAGCCGAAACCCGATCAATCTTTCACCGTCGACTAAAAACACTTCATTCAATATCTGAAATGGAAGAAAAAAACACTAACCTTCTTACTGTCTTATACTATCATGCACTCTTTCTACTATACTAATATGTCTTTCTTTACTACTGTGCACTCAACACAGCACCACTTTTTGATGAACATTGTTACTCAGTTGTAAGAGTTGTACCCTTCCTGCTGACTTGTCGTACAGAACTTGTAAGTCGCTTTGCATAAAATGTGTCAGCTAAATTACTAAATGTAAATGTAATGTAAGAAGGAGACATCCAGCAATGTGGTTCCGGTGAATCCAGATCAGGATGAGAATGAAACATCCAGCATTTAATTTAATTTAGTTTAATTTAATTTCAGGGCTCATACAGAACCAAGCATTTCACCTGTATTTTATTGTGATATTTAACCCTCGAGTCAACCTTTAAAACAATCGCACCTTTTAGCCCTTTGCCAAAAACTGCGATCTCAGTAAAACATATCTTTTTCATGTATTGTTAAAATAAATTTTCATGAATATCATTATTAACTTCAAATGTGTGAAACTTCCGGTTTAGCTACAATATGTAGCGCACGCGTTTGGTAACAGCTCCGCTCCTGTCAACGTTAATTTCGTTCAAAAACATTATTTTAACAAATACCAATGAGATTAAACCACATCGTATGTATTAATAGGAACTTCTACTAACTATATCAAAAGACATAAAGACTCAACATGGTTGGTAAGGATGAGAAAAGGGTTGGAAAGAAACACGAAGCAGCAAATCCAACGGCGACGATTGAGACACGCTCAAGAAAAACAACGGGCGACGCGGCGGCAGATCCGTTGTTGACAACCCCTGATGAGAATATACCGGGACCATCGACGACTGGCTCCGAGAGGGAGACAATAGAGGACAACATAACGGGAACGACAGGAAAAAGTACCGTGAGGGACAAAGCAGAGGATTTTGAGAAGATAATGGCCAACAAATCCATCGCTCCCATCACTGCACCTACAATATCAACTGACACAGGCAATATTTTACTCAACCCGACTTCAACTCTCTGACTATCCTGATGAAGGAACAGATGGTCGCTTTCAAATTACACGTCGCACACATCGATACTAAATTCGAACACATCGATGCTAAATTCGAAGAAGTTATGAAAGCGGTCGCTGTACAGTCCGTGCGAATCACGACAGTGGAGAATACGGTGACAGAAATTACACGGGTAGTCAAAGAGAACGAGAATATCGTCAACGATGGATTGACAGAGTTAACGAAGGAGATAAAAAAGGTGGAAGAAGCATGTCGGATAAAAATACAAGAAGTCAAAGATGAAGCGATGGAGAGGCTGCTCGAGACCCAACGTTACTACAGGCGAAATAATATCCGCATTGTGGGACTTGATGAATCAGTCAATTGCACAGACGACAAGTTCCCAACAGTGTTAGCAGAGATTTTGGGTAACAACATTCTAACCACAGAGCCGATAGTGGACCAATGTTACAGAATCGGTACTCGAGAACAAAGAGGCAACGGTCCAAGAGTCATCATTGTTACTCTGCGCAAGACGGCAATAAGAGATGACATCATCAGAGTTGCACGCAACCAAAGGGGTAAACTGAAATATGGTGAAAATTCAATATTCATCTACGAAGATCTATGCAAAGAGGCCATCGCTCAGCGTTTCCCCTACAAGGAGGTGATGCAGAAATTGTTCAAGTGTGGCCTCAGACCAAGGCTAATATACCCGGCACTATTATCGATCGTGGGAAAAGACGGCCGTAGGGAAGGATTACGCACGCCTAAAGACGCAGAGGAATACTTGAATCGACATGGAGCAGGTCCCCCAGGGCAGAACGCAACACTGTCTCGCACCAGATAAGCCTACTCATCTCTCTCTTTCTCTTTGTATTTCAGTATTAGAATGACTTTACCACCACTCAACAAAAGTAGCAGATGATATGCATGCCGGCAACACCAAGGCACAAGGCTTATAATATGGTTCGTAATGCATTATATTTACAGACTTCTGATCTCCGTGGAGAGAAGAATATATCATTGACACTGTGAACAATCTGGAATATTCTGGGCTCATCGCTCGACTGCTCTGTGACACTAAGGAATATCCCGAAAATACAAGTAGTCAAGAACCCTGGGTAGGAAGATCATTCTGGAACATAACAGCAGTCTGTTTGTATATACTAGGGTATTCTACAACCTTCTAGAATATAATGCACCATTACAACGAAGGCCTGCAACTTTAACATTAACATTCGGTGTGTATAAGCATCAATTGACTGAAGTTTAATCAGGCCTTGATAAGGCTTTAAAAAAAATCAGCCACATCTAAATGTATGAGCACAACAAGGTTATTCTAATAATTTAAATAATCACTCCACTGATTTAGAGATTGGCACAATGTAGCTCTAAAAGTCTCTGTTTTTCTCTTTTATCTATGTATTCAATTTGATTCTAGTGGTTTCTCTCCACGTTGAGTTTTACTTTAGCTCTCACTCCCTTTTTTCTTTTTCTTTTTTTTATCTTACATTGTTCTTTTCTATTTTTCCTCATTTTAAGGTGTTAGTGTTTGTCTACAATCTTTTCCTTTTTCTGATGTTTCCTACATAAGTTAGTAGAAGGTTCAAATGAATATATCAATGAAGGTATTCTTTTTTTCTTCATTTTTCATAATATTTTACTACATTAACTCTTTCAATGCCATGCCTGGTTTTCCGTTTTACCGCTTGAATGCCACCATCGGCGCCAATGTTAACGTTAATATCGCCTAATCTATGTTTTAAATTATGGCTATGTGTCTAATCTGCCCATCGCATTATCAAATACTATTTTCCAGTCAGTGCTGTGAAGGCAGATTCTTTTTTTATCGCGTCGTTTCCGTTTCAGAGCAGTTAGAAAAGCCCCCGTTTTGATATAAAAAACAGCTCATTCTGGAGCATTCTATGAAAATCGTCTTTTAGTGGAATATTCCACAACGTTGATATTCGTCTGCCTTTTTATGAATCGTTTTCAAATAAACGCTAGATGATCAATATTATACGTGCACGCACGCACATTACGGCCGCGCACTGATAATCGCCCCGTTGATTTCCTCTCGGACTTTTACAATGAAACCGAAAGAAGACATTTCACAAAACAGCTTATAACTTCATCAAACTTACTCCGATTATCCTACCACTGATAACACAGAGTCCTTACCTGACATCAGATGGTATCCAACTGGTATATTCCAATTCCTGATCACCATTCGAAAAAATCGATAAGTGTATGGATCCAACGCGACACAGTAGATCTCTATGATCCGCGGGGATCTGAGGCTCCAGAATGAACTGTGGTAACCCCGGCTGGATCAGTGAACTGGAAAATGTGGAGTACCGGATTTTTTTCCCCATTCATTTTCATTGAGTCCATTCCAAAATCACTTATGTCATCTGGGAGACGACAGGGGGCGCTTTTTTCCACAGTGATCGTCGGCGCCCCTCGGCTATACTCGGGTAGGCTCGGGTGATGCAATAATTTTTCAGATCGCAAAAAAAAATAAATAAAAAAAAATCCGAGAAATCTCGTGAGTGGCTAGCAACCACCTATAAAAAAACACGAGAAATCTCGTGAGTGGCACTGAAAGAGTTAAGGGAAGGCGCAAGACCAAAAGCGACATTCTATTGAGTTAGAATGAAAATGTTAGATCCTATGGCAATTAGCATAGGACGAGTAGGATTACAAAGCTCAGTTTGGGCAATCCGGTGGCCTAAGGGAGGGAGTCATACGCGGAGGATGTGTCTAAGGAACACAGGCCTGTACGACTCTCTGGGAGAGGAGGAAAAAGGGGATTTTTATTTGTATATATATATGTTTTTAAGCTCTGCTCTCAACGGGACCTCAATAATTGGATGTACATCTATTGTACACGGATATCAATAGTTAAGATGGATGTACTACCTAGAATCAACTTCTTCAGTTCAATGCTACCGTTACCCCCTCCAGAGGGTTACTGGAAAAGATTACACTCCTCCACATACAAATTTATTTGGAATAACAAACCACCACGTATAAAAAGATCCACCGCACAGAGAAATAAAGCAGACGGTGGCATGGCATTTCCAGATTTTTTCCACTATTTTAAGGCGTACACATTAAGACAATTGACAACATGGTTTGACCCCCAAGCATTAGTATCCTGGAGAAAATTAGAAGAAAACATAGTAGCCCCACATAGACTGAAGGACATAGCATACACTAAACTACCAATCAAGCACTGTGAACGGAAATTTGGCCCCATAATTACCCATGCGATCCGGATATGGCGTGAAACACAAAAAAAATATCCTAACCCACAAAAATGGCACAATCATACTCCCTTATTCAATAACAATGCACTCTTAATTGAAAAACGACCTATAAGATTCCCTATATGGGAAGAGCAAGGCATACACTCATTAGGGGATGTTTTTAACAAACAGGGTTTTTGCAGTTATGGAGAAATATGCAAACATTTTTATCTCACCATGTCCACATGGCTTTTTTTACATACAGTTACGGCTATGTTTGAAGTCTCACGGTGTTCCATTAGACATACTAATTGAACACCACAGATACCACAAATTCTTCTATGAAAGAGACATCGAGAGGTTTTGTTTCAGATTTTTATCATCAATTACTAACGTCCTCGTATGAAACCCTCCAACTAGACTCTGTCTGGAGGAGGGATATACCAGACCTGGAAAGTGACTTTGATTGGCAAGGAGCCTGGGCAAATGTCCGACTTACATTAAGGAGCCCGGACCATCAACAAATCAATCTTAACTATATTCACAGGACATACTTGACTCCTATAAGACTGAACAGAATGGGTCTTAAACAAGACTCCAAATGCTCCCAATGTACAAACGGGGACGAAGGGACATTTATGCACATGTATTGGGACTGCCCACCAGTTAAGACATTCTGGAAAGATGTGACCCAACAATTATCAAAACTCGTATCTTGGAATATACCTGTACACCCTTCTGTATTACTATTGAATGATGTTTTTGAGTTTGCAGTAAATCCACAGCTAAAGAGATTGGTTTTATCGGGTATCACAGTAGCTAAAAAGCTGATCGAATCACGCTGGTTTCAACCGGAAAAAATGTGCCGGAAAGTTTGGTTTCTTACATATCTCGATGTGATTTATCAAGAAATATCTACAGCAAGAATTCTGGGTCTCAATGAATCCAAAATGTCAATGTGGTTAGAAGTGGTGGAGAGAATAAAAGCTAGCTTATAATGGTAGTGTCTGGTTAGGAGCGAGGGATAATGGAGGTACTATCCAAAGAGGGGTCCGGGAGGGGGGGGTTCGAGCTGGAGCATATGTGTGTAGGTTTTTAGATAACAGGTATTAGGGGTATATCCTGTATAAGACATTGGTATAAATGGTAATTTCGTTGGATATACACTGTATATTAATGCTTGTGTATCTTATCGTGTGTTGTCATGTTTGTTTATATGTATGTTTAAAAAAAATAATAAAAAAAAAGAAAAATGTGAGACTGAGCTACTTTCCTGGCATATACATAAAATATAGCCAACGCTATCCACACACATGTGAAAAAAAGGCTATTTGCAGAGAATTGCGACAAGGGTGACTGGAGGGTTAATAAAAAAAACTTGAGAACTTGAAACTTGAATGTGGTTCAGGTGAATCCAGATTGGGGCTTGCACACGCCACCCACACACAATCGGTGCTAGACTTTGTATTGTATGTCATCATAATATTGTGTAAAACCACATTCCAATACCATTAACACTGCTTGTGTGACAGAGACGCAAGGCCCAGGGGTTGAGACGCTATAGTCTACCATACATAATTAAAAGGCGATGGCTCAGAGCTAATTAAGTCTTAGAGCAGAGGGGGAGGAAGGCAACACCACCGGTAATGAGAGCTATGTATCTCAATCCTGTTTCTGCCTTCACTCGCTCCTATTTTGAACTCTTAATACAGTGTCTCTCTATCAGCTGTCGTACCTCTTCTTTTTTTATAGTCCCCCTCTCTTTCACCATTACCCCCCCCCCCCCCCCCCCCTACTCCTTCTTACCTCTTGCTGAAATGGTGAGTCAGGTCTGTCCCAACCAGGTCAATGCGTGTATGTTCCTGTCTTGATAAGGTAGCCCAACCCTGTTCCATCTGATTACAGAGAACACACACACACACACACACACACACACACACACACACACACACACACACACACACAGTCTCACACACACACACACACGGAGAGAGGGACAGTGTTGTTCTCATAGTTTTGCTCTCCAGACAACATTGACATAGTTTTACCGAAGTGTCTCTGGTGACTTGTGTGTGTTGTGTGAGTCCATGTCCTCACTCCTTCACTGATGCATTACATAACACATTGTGCCATAATATTGAACCTTCTCGTCGTTCTCTTACCTCCGTACTGATAATGGACAACAAAGACTTGTCTCTGTCTACGTCTCAGCCTTCCAATTAGCTGCTCCCAGCGGTTGGAATGAGATGAAAGACTTTGAAAATGGACAAATTGATCCCCCCTCGCTACTTTTAAGGACTATTGAGTTGTGCAACTGGTTGTTTGTTTGATGTGTGTTTTAATTATTCCCCTTAACCTCTGTGATGTATGTATCGTCTGTCTCTTTTCTATTTTATAATCTTTTTTTCCCCCTTTCCCTGTTACCCTTCGAGAGGCCCTTTTGTCCTCTCACCAGGCCGTCATTGTAAATAACAATTTGTTCTTAATTGACCTGCCTGGTTAAATAATAATACAAAATAAAAGTTGAATACATGGAATTCTGTCTTTTGAAGGAGGTTTCAGTTCAGTCTGAAAGCGGTGTGCACCGTTTTGCTACGGTTTCCATGTCTCATAACGAAACAGGGCTTTGCGGTGCGTTTTCTCCTGTTTGTCGGGTGTGTCCGAGGTGTTACCCAATCAGCTACGACGTGTATATAATGAGAATGGCCTTCTCAGCTGCCGTAGTTGCAATGCTTGCGTAACACATGACTGGGTGTTCAGCGCACGGCCGTTTCCGTTTCAAATAAAAGTTGTCAGCTGAACGGCAGTGAACGCACACCATGTTGTCAACTTGCCAGCTTCCTGTGATGTAACTTCCTGATTACATCATTTTCCTCATTTTCAATGTCGTCGAGACGTAGACATTTCAATTAATATATATATTTTTTAACAATATAATAATAATAAATAATAACTATCTATATATAGTACCTTTCACACATGGACCGCAGCCCAAATCGCCCCACAGCAAATAGCACGTTGATCCAGCTCGCAGAAAGGTTCCTAGTGCAGGGTAAATCTTATTCCTGTCAAAATATCTTCCTACCCTACTTCCAGCTTACTAACGTGATAAACAAACTATTCATAAAGTTCATATTTGCATTTCAAAACGATAACGTCAACCTGCCATCGTATGTACAGTCAGTTTCCACTGTAAATGCAAACGGACTGTCTTGAGGGAGAAGCTAACATTAGCTAATCATTGACTAGCGTGCGTCGGACATCTTGGCTAGCAAGCCGTGTACAATGCTAAGCTAACGTCATATCAACCTGACAAACTGAAATGATATGCGGTGAAAATGGTTGTAGGCCTATATGTTATAAACTGATTGTACATACAACAACGTTATGATGTTACTGTTAGCCTATATTAAATCCTATTCGTTTCAAGGGTTGTACTAGGAATGGACTTTACCAGTGGTGGAAAGTAACTAAGTATTTTTACTCAAGTACTGTACTTAAGTACAATTTCGAGCTACTTGTACTTTATGTGAGTATTTTCATTTTAGGGAACTTTATACTTTTACTCCAGTACATTTCAAGGGAAATATTGTACTTTTTACTCCACTACATTTATCTGAACCCATCAGTTACTAGTTACTTGTAAAAAAAAATAATGTATGACGATTATATACTTTCACATTTGAAGCCAGTCAACTTCAAGAGGACGTAATCAGAGCAGCATAACTGGACCACATACCACTTTAACATAACCTTCAATCAGAGCAGCATAACTGGACCACATACCACTTTAACACAACCTATAGAGGTCAATGGATACACAAATGTGTACTTTAGATATAGAGGACTTTTACTTTTACCAGAGTACTCATTTATCTGAGTATTTCTACTTTTACTTAAGTAAAGAAACTGTGTACTTCTTCCACCACTGGATTTTACCCCCAGAACGAGATTGGCACCACACCAGTCCAAACCTAGTTGGAAAATGCAGAAGGAGACTATAATCAGGACAGCTATTCAGAAGTGGGATTGTGACACATGCCCAGTAACCCAGTAATTTTACACACTGTTGAAAACTCGTACTGCATGTATTGGGGGGCCCAGTTTTGATTGGATGTGATGCTGTTGGGCCCCGTTTTCACGAACGAGTACATACTTCCTCTGGGGATGCAGCCTCTGCCCAGTTTCAAACCACCGGTCCTGTGCTAGTCAGTGTGAAGGGCAGCAGTGCTCCCGGGCTGAGCCAAATCAAAAGCATGCACTTGACTGGGTAGAAGGGCAGTATAGACCTGTTCACTGTTCACAAACATACCGTGTTCGAGCCAATCAGCAATACCAACTGAGTCACGTGACTTAAGTTTCCCCGGACCTGCGTGAGCTGCTGTGCTAAAAGAATACGATGGGGCTCTATCGAGAAACCATGACACTCCCCTGACTAAAAGTTGGTTCAAACGAAAACGGCTGGATGACATTTAGCCAAATCAGCATGGCTGTGAGTCTTTCACCTTTTACATATCTAGCTTTGGCATGGATTGATTGTTAACTCATTTCCCACCAACAACGTTTACATACGTGTTTGGCCGACGACCGTTGAACGCCAACCACCACGTATACGTTATTTGATAGTTTTTCCTTTTTTTCCAATTTTAATATTCTATTCAATGTCAGGGACCCGTATGTTGCCGTTAGAAGGCATACTGCGACCCCGAGGGTCAGTACCGGCCAGATCCTCCCAGGTGGCACTATCAGGAGTGCAGTAAACCCTGTTCCAGACCCTGTGTTACACTCAAATGTCTCCGGGCGCAGTTTTCTGGGTCGGGCGAGTCGAGCAGTTCTCCCGATTGCATTGAAGCGCGTCACATGCCCCCGATCCATATGTTGTGGTGGGTTATGTCATGGACCAGATAGACATCAGATGGACCAGATGGCGATCAAACAATTGGAATATTATTTTTGGAATACTCCCGATCACAGGTAAGGACTATCTGACGTCAATTCTAGCTTGATCGTGCAATGTTTTTATACCGATCCAGCTGATCAGCGTTTTTGTGTCCAATACGAATGCCGTTACTGGCAATCAAAGAATCAGAAACGACCCCCCCCCCCCCTTTCATGATGGAACATAATACCTATTATATACATTTGATTTGGGAATAGTAGCGTGTCCAGGCAAGAAACGCCAACGCTTATAGTAGAATTCACATATAAGGCTATAATTACTAGGGATGGGAATTGCCAGAGACCTCACGACACGATACTATCGCGATACTTGCGTCACGATATGATAGTATCGCGATACTAAATATATCACGATATGCTGAGTATTGCGATATTAACACTTTAATCGCCAAGGACGCCGTAACTCGTCATTCCCCGCCATGCTTAATCTGCCAATGACGCTGTAACACGTCATTGAGATCAATATTTCAAAAATCTGTGATCGCAATCATATTTCTCCCGCGGAGACTTGAGATCTACTGTTGATCCCCTCTCAACTCTCCAACGGTTCAAGAGCGCCATCTGGTGGCCGATCGGCGGATTGCCCAAACCGGAAATTGGAAATGGAAACTGGTGCTCATCCAAATTCGGTCCGACCACTCGCGAGTCGCTATAGGTCCCGGGACTCGAGCTTGACACAATGGATAGCGATCCGTTACCAATAACTCGATAAACAACATGATTTGGACGTATATACTATTATACAACCTGGAGATGGATCGCATATTTCAAGGTGACGCACTCCTATCTTTAAAGTGTGGCATAGCTACAACGGGACCCGTCTAATCCCCGGTGGTCAATGAGTTAAGATCGCTAGCGTG
The DNA here is from genome assembly GCF_963971535.1 of Notolepis coatsorum. NCBI lineage: Eukaryota > Metazoa > Chordata > Actinopteri > Aulopiformes > Paralepididae > Notolepis > Notolepis coatsorum. Next base: position 103,229,794 of record NC_140171.1, read on the forward strand.
GCTAACAAATGCAAATAATTGTAGTCTCCGCCGTTGTTCTGACCAGGATTACGTTCCCTTTGCCCCACTGATGCGTGCACACACTGAGTCTGACGTGGACAGCGAACGGGTCTATTCCTACTAGAGGGGTGAGTTTAAGAGAGATTTTCAACTCCATTACCAAACATTTATTTTTGGTAATTTGGTGACCATTGGCGCCGGCACACCGCTGGCCTAGGTGCTTTAAGAAGAGCGATACCGAACCTCTGGTTCTGCCAAGAGAGGTCTGGAGAAGATAAGAAGTTACTATATAACTGTTGTGAAGGATCAGATTAAACCGAATATATATATTTATTTATGGATATATATTTAATAGTATTTGTATATCGTTTGATATCCCCTGTATATTCCTTGTACAATATGCACTGAATATCCCTTTAGTCTACTAAACAGCCCATAATAGTTTCATTCTACCATTGGACGAGAACCTGGCGCCAGCAGCCATACCCCTAGGTTCAAGTTCAATCGTGCCGACCAACATGTCGTGGCAAGCCCGGTTCCGCGTAGGAATACGTCTGGCGAAATACGAATGGTACTATTTGCTCACAGCGCATATATATATGGCGCAAGTAAAGTAGAACTTCCTTTTAGTCCATTAGTTCTTTACCCTCCAACCTAGTAACAGACGCGAAGCCTCACCCACGACGCACGTGTGGTGCAGTAAGGCCTACTTGGCCTCAGAATAGGCATTGAGATATCGTGTGGATTAATAGTTGAATTGTCATAGTTTGGCACTATACCGTCGAGTTGGACGTATTTCTATTAAGCTAATAATAGTCTATTATGTATGGTGCATCGTTCGGTTAGAGTTATAAAGTGAGCAGCACCCCCATCGTTCCTGACGTTATCTGGAGTCTTAACCAGGCTGGGCAGACCACTTGTGGTGCTTGCATCCGAGGAGCTCCGGGCCAGGACGAGTGGACCTGTACATTGGATTACTTTACCCGGACGACGGCGAGCCTTCCACGGCTTGGATTATCTACATGCTTTGGGTGCTTTGATTATTCCATGGATAACGGCCAACACTGCTGAGTGTTGGAACTACCCCCCGGAGATGAGTCCAGGTGAGACGGCGCTCTACACCAAGTGAGGTCGCCTCACGTCTCTCCGTTGTGGACCGGCAGCTACCGTCCACCAGAGGGTCCAGCTGTATTCATCTGCGGACCGAGGTTCTGTGGGCATCGTGTTCAGGACTCTGAATTCTCCCAAGAAATCGTCGGCCAGATGGGATACCGCCAGCGGCTCTTCTAACCCCCCCTCCTACTGTCTTACAACCAGCGGGACCCCCCCCCCCCCCTTAGTGTATCCAGCTATAATCATTTAAGTACCATCGCTATAGTTCCCTAAAGAACCGGGTTGTATACTTACTCCCTGCGTAACCAGAGATTGGACATTCAATGTTGATTTACCTACGAATACTCATTTGCCATACAAGTGCATTTCAAATCATAAATGTCATCAAGTGAACGTTGTATATACCCTTTGCTATATAAAATATTCGATTTGTACATTTGTGTGGACTTCGTTTCATCAGGTGGGAAAGTGTTCATCATATCTATATCATGTACTGGATGGCCAGAAGTTAAAGTACAAGAGGTAGTGGTTTAATAATACCATACTTATCAATACAGTCAGGGAATTGTACCCCTCAGTTACAATAACTATAGCATACAACTATAGCGACAGTGGGTCGGGAGGTAGAGCAGTCGTCTGGTAACCCGGAGGTTCCCGGTTCGATTCCCGCTCCTCCCGGGCAGTGTGTCGATGTGTCCTTGAGCAATACACTTAACCCCTAATTGCTCCCGATTAGCAGGTTGGCACCTTGTATGGTTGCCTCCACACCTTGTCGGTGTGTTGGTGAATGGGTAAAATGTGAGGAACAAATTGTAAAGCGCTTTGGATAAAAGCACTATATAAATGCACCATTTACCATATATATATATATATATATATATATATATATATATATATATATATATATAGGGCTGACCCCTATTAGTCGACTAATCGGTCGAAAGGAGCCGTAGTCGACTAGCCAATCTTAGTCAAAAACAAAAAAAAAATTATAATATATATATATTTTTTTATCATTCTTTCCAAAAGAAAAGAGGCCTAGAAGCGTGGCTAACGCTAATGGCACGCATACCAGAGGCTAACTGCTTACGAAAACAGGCACAGAGGCACTGAAAGAGGATTTCACCCATCTATTGAGCACACTAGACTAGACAAATATCAAGATGTATCCATCAGTGGACCAATTGCATGATTTTGCAGAGGACAAGAAGCCTTCAGTTGACTCCTTCAGACATTAAGCACCCCCCACAGCCCAAATGGAATGATACAAAAAAAAGAATATATATATATTAAAAGAAATTTAATAAAAATATATTGTACTTTTTTTCTTTTTTTTGTCTGCCAATAGTCGACTAATGGCAAATTTTGGCCAATCATAGTCGACCATCCAAATCCTTAGTCGGGGACAGCCCTATATATATATATGTATGTAGTAACTTACTGTACTGTGAATTTCTCCAGACCAGGCTGAGGTGTGGCCAGCAATACCGACCCCTCCCCTGTCACCCCTCAACTCCAACCCACACATCAGACCCAAACTAAAACATGCTACATTACAAAGTGCAACACCATACTTCCTTTTGCTTAGAGGTCGCTGGTGGACGGCAGCACAGATTCTACCTTTTAATAACCATAAGTGCAGAGCTTTAGTATTCTGTTTTTGTTTAGCCGATTAAAAAGGTTGCATTAATTTTGGTTATTGGTCGAAGGATTTACTTCAAAGTGGACTGAATCACATAGCTTAACAGCCACAAATCAAGTGTGTGGGAATTTGTAGGTTACAGGTCCATGTTAACGGAAAATAGCAGAGTGCCCGCTACCATACTACCTTTAATAACCACAAGTGCACAGCTTTAGAATTCTGTTTTGTTTAGCTGATTAAAAAGGTTGCATTCAGATTGAAGGATTTACTTGAAGGACTGACGTACCCTAGCCTAAGGACGGGGACACGCGGGACGAGCAGTGAGCCTGGCTTTTTAAAACGCCCAAAGCCGCTACTCTGCACACGGCGACGAGAGATTCTGCTCCTCTGCTCGCGATCGCATGTAAAGGCGCAGAGCAAAGGAACCAGATTGATTGATTGAAAACTTGAATGAACAGATTGCAGAATGGGTACAGTACGGCTCAATACACACAATTGGTAAGGGGTTGCAGACCAGAGAAAGACTTTCATCTTGTTTCATCAGGGTCCCCCATTTTCAATTCATAATGACATTTATGACATACACAACATACAGATCTCCAGATATAAAAATTAGGGATGTCCGATATTATCGGCCGACCGATATTATCGGCCGATATCGGCAGTAAAATGTGATATCGGAAAATATCGGTATCGGTAAAAAAATAAATAAAAAATTACATTTTTTTTTTTTTTTTTTTTACATTTATTTAACATTTATTTACCCAGGCAAGCAAGTAAGAACCAATTCTTATTTTATTTATTGTCAAAAGTATGCATGTTGGTTTAATTCAACAACAAGAGATATGTAATGTTAATTTTAACTTTTTTAATTATCATATTTTGCACAGATAATGCTTACATTTAGAAAGCCTTTTGAATGCATCCAGTGAAATTATTAGTTACCTGAAATTATTATGTTTTTTGGGGGGGAAACCCTGCATATATCGGTATCGGTTGATATCGGTATCGGTATCGAAATTAAGAGTTGGACAATATCGGAATATCGGTATCGGTAAAAAAGCCAATATCGAGCATCCGTAATAAAAATCGAATCTAATCATCTAATCTAATCATGACATACAGATATACAGTACTGTTACATTTGTGACCTACAAGATATGCAAATATACAGTACTGTTAAACAGATCCTAACAGTAAATATATACATACGAGGGGGAGGGAACTGTACATTAGGAGGGTGTGGGAGGGAGGTTAGGACATTTACAGGGGCCAGTTTCGAATTGCAGCCTCCCGTAGGTGCTCTTTGAGAGTGGTTTTGAAGGTGGGTAGGGATTCAATTTTTTTTACAGCTGTTGGTAGGGTGTTCCACATTGATGTGGCATAATTGTGAAACGTGTTTAGTCCCTTGTTTGAGCCGAATCTGGTTTGCACATGATTTGTTGAGCTCCCTCTGGTGTTGTGGTCGTGATATTCACTGACCTTTGGGAAGTACCTCGACATGTACATGGGTACCTTAGTGGTGTAGTGTATTTTGTAGACCAGGCCCATTGCAAGTTGCTGTACTCTGTCGTCTACTCTAAGCCATCCTAGTTTGTCAAAATGGGCAGGGGTGAGGTGGGTTTTAGGAGTAAGGTCAAGCAGTAGTCTGACCAGTTTGTTTTGTGATGTTCTTTAACAGCCCACCAGCCACTCGCCTCATGGCGTCGGCCGGGTGGGACACCGTTCCACCATGTCAGAGGCAAAGGACTGATGCCACCTGCTTCACAAGCACGGAGCACCAGTGGCGGCTGCAGACAAAAGACTACTACTAGTGAAGCACTGCCTCACTAGTAGGCATGCAGCAACCTCCACTGTGGTGTGCACCCATGAAGGAGTAAATGAATAAATGAACGAAAACTCCACTAACACACTGCAGAATGGGCTAGCCCATACACACAAATGTTAAAGGGGCTATGTACTATAAATGTCATTTTTCAGTCTCTAGCATTGTATTATAGTAATAGGAGTTCGTATCAATGTGTTTTAGTGTCTAAATACCATATTGGCGGATTGCTCTGTTTCAGCTCAGCCCCTTTCCTCCAGTAAATCAGGCCATTTTGATTTGAACGGCCGATATACGTCATACGGCCGCTGGGTGATGCGATTGGCTCTGTGGTTGGAGCTAATGCCCGCCCCCATTCTACCTAGACTAGACAGCGAGTGGAGGAAGCCACTTCCTCAGCTGCGAGACGGAGTGGGGCCCGTGCGCTCTGGAGGGAGAGAAAGGAAGAGAGAGGGAGAGAGAGATGGAGAGAGAGGGGGCACTTGGGGGGGGGGGGGGTACCTGCCGGCCGCGCGCCACACACCCCCTCCCTCTCTCTCTCTCTCTCTCTCTCTCTCTCTCTCTCTCTCTCTCTCTCTCTCTCTCTCTCTCTCTCTCTCTCTCTCTCTCTCTCTCTCTGCCGCGCGCAGACTCATCACCGAGAGGGAGAGAAAGGAAGAGAGGGAGAGAGGGGGCCTTGTCAATAACGGCCTCTTTTTTTTTCTCTCTCTCTCTCCCACCCCCTCTCTCTCTCTCTCTCTCTCTCTCTGCCGCGCGCAGACTCATCACCGAGAGGGAGAGAAAGGAAGAGAGAGGGAGAGAGGGGGCCTTGTCGATAACGGCCTTTTTTTTTTCTCTCTCTCTCTCTCTCTCTCTCTCTCTCTCTCTCTCTCTCTCTCTCTCTCTCTCTCTCTCTCTCTCTCTCTCTCTTCCCCCCCCTCCCTCCCTCCCTCTACCAGTGCAGACTGTGGACTGACTGTCACTCAAAGTGCTTATGGGCGGAGCCAGGCCATAACAGCCTGATTTCTTGAGGCTGAAAAATGATGGTTTTGAGTACTTGATTAGAAATATAAAACAATGCATTTAAAAAAAAAAAAAACCTTACAAATGTCTTCAATAGACTAACAGGAATTGTGTAAAGTTGCCCAAATAGTGCTAGGAATAGCAGTACATAGCCCCTTTTAAGGGGATGCAGACCAGAGAAAAACACCAGTCCCGCACACAATTCATAGATTCACAAAAAGCACACCAGCCCTAGGCCTCAGCCCATCCACCCATGAAAATGGTAAACAAGCCCCCGTCAAAACTCCCAACATTAGACACCGATTGACCGTCAGCATGAATGGTTAAGAGGAGGGAAGACCTTTTAGTAAAGACAGGCCTCGGCGGGGAACAAGAACGGAGACCTAGCATTGTAGCATTAGCATTAGCCGCGCGCACTAGGATAGCTGGGAAAACACCCAAAACAGAGTCATGACGACCATGTTTTCCCAAATATCCTGCCCCTCGTGCCAATACACGACTCGGCTGTCTCACTGGACAACGAGCAGTATCACAAATGCTAGCATTAATGCCTGGCAGCGCAGGCCCTACCTGTGCGCAACCTAGCCCGACAGCTAGCCGCCGCGCGACGTCCCTCGATCCGCTGTCACGAGATGAGGAAAACCCAGGACAGGCCCGATGCGCTGTTAGGATGTGCCGAGAAGATTCCAGGGGCTGGTGAATCTCCGGCGAAAACCCAACATTGTGTAATTTCTCTCTGCATTTCATAACAACTAGTTCATGGAGTGCACTGCAGCGTCCATGTTGGAAACAAAAAAAGAAGAAGGTAGAGTGTGACCATGTCCGGCGTCTTATAGGAGGACGCTGGGCCGTGGCCTGGTCGCGTGCATGGGTGCAAATTGTTTGTCCATGAGCACAGTAGGTGCTAGGAGATAAGAGTTATCTCATAATGGCAAGAGCGAGATGCGATGACAGTATGATAATATAACAGAGAAGCCGTTTGTCTTGCTGAGTTTGTTATTTTATCTAAAGAGAATGGACTCGGTTTTACCCAGGTGTAATGATAGTTTGTTATCAGCAAGCCAGGTGCAGATTCTGCCGAGTTCCGAGCTGAGGGCTTTTTCAACCTGCAACTTGTTCTTGTCAGAGACCAGCAGGGCTGAGTCATCCGCGAACAGGAACAAGTTGCAGTCACAAGCTGACGACATGTCATTTGCATAAATTAGGAACAGTAATGGTCCTAGTATGCTTCACAGCTCACTTTGATGTGGTCGTTCAAATAGAGAAGGCATGTGTCAGTGGAGTAGGATGTTCTGAAGCCAGATTGGAATTCGTAGATTAGATTTTTTCCGCGAGGTACTTTTCAACCTGTTCGTAGACAATTTTTTTCATAACTTTCGAGATGGAGGTAAGAATAGAAACAGGGTGGTAGTTGCCTGGGTCTAATTTGCTGCCTTTTTTGTGCAGGGGGGTCACTCGCAATTTTGAAGTCTTTGGGGACGTGTCCCTGTTTTATGGAGAGGTTTATTATGTGTGTGATGACTGGGGTGATGGCGGCTGCTGAGTCTCTGAGGAATTTGGATTGGATATTGTCATGGACAGTGGCCTTGTTAGGTTGGAGGGCGCTCAGTTTTCTGAGTACCTCATCTGTTGTTACCATTTCAAGTTTGAAGTCGTCTTTGCGGACCCCTAGGTTTTTGTAGTAGGCTAGGATGTGTTCTACCCCAAAATGCCCTGAGTGGGAGGGTAGTTTATTAACCCATTCCCTGCCAAAAACGAGTTAACTCATTATAGCCCGCCAATCGAATACTGCCAACAACGAGTATACTCGTTATTGGATCGTTATTTCTTTTATTCGCTATTTCCATTCATAATTCATCCTGCTGTGCTGTGGAAATGTGTGGCACTGTGTCTGAGATCGCAACGGTCCGATACTGCCACCTGGTGGTATGCGGCCGATGTTGCACTTACTTTTTGAAGGAAGTATGACTCTGTGCGTCATTGAAAGTCTTCCGGGCGGAGTAACGTGGATCAAGATATACACTCGATCGCATTGAATCGCCTTCGGGACGCCAGAATCATTATGCTTTTGGGGTTATATCGAGGGCCAATTGGACATACGATCTAGCAGATGGCAATCAAATAATTGGAATATTCTTTTTGGATTCTCATTTATTTATTGTCAAAAGTATGCATAATGTTGTGTTAATTCCACAACAAGAGATATGTAATGTTAATTACCTGAAATTATTCCGTTTTTTGGGGGGGGAAACCCTGCATATATCGGTATCGGTTGATATCGGTTGATATCGGTATCGGTAATAAAGCCAATATCGAGCATCCCTAGTTATTAATGAAATATATGATTATAGAAATCTCAGGGCATTGATTCGGAAACCGGCGCATATTGACAGGAGGAAGTGGCGCAGCCAAAAGTGAGTAGTCTTTTGAAGGACCCAGGGCTTTTCATGGACTTTTGAATTTCGAAAAACTACCCTACCCAGTTTACGCCATCCCCTGTCAATCATCTGACTTCTGGATTAACTTTTTTATTTCTCTTATTTTTCGGGATTATCTCCCACAAACCTGAACGTTATTGCCATAATACAGAACACAGTTAGTTTCTCTACCTTTCTGTGAACGTCTAGCAAAAAACGGCGTTGCAATCTGATGAACATTTTTTGGAGAAATTTACATTATAAAAGAGTAACTGTACTTGTGAATCACGCCACTAAATCCAGATTGAATTCTGCCATTGGAAAGGGGAGATTTGGCCCAATCCATAGATGTGCGACTTGGCCATAATAAGGTAATTTATAGGCCTGATATTCTATAATCATATTTCAAATTGCATGTGTCCGGATGGCAGAATTCAGTACAAAACCTTTTAATCATCTCCCCTTTATTCATTTGCTTAGATTTATCAGGTCTGGTCAATTTTAGCATGGTGTTATTCACAGTCAAAGATACAAAAGAATATATATAATTTAATTGATATTCTCCTTTGGTTCATTACAATTTACTCAAGCCTAGTAACATACACAATATTTCTGCCACTGGGAATACATTCCCTGAGATCCATAGATGTCCCTAGAATCAGATACCAAGAACATGCAAATGTGCCGTTAGTCGACTATTGGTCGACCAAAAAAAGAAAGTATAATATTTTTAAACCTTTTTTTATTTATTTAATTTATTTTTATTTTTTATCATTCCATTTGGGCTGTGGGGGGTGCTTAATGTCTTAAGGAGTCGACTGAAGGCTTCTTGTGCTCTGCAAAAGCATGCAATTGGTCCACTGATGGATACATCTTGATATTTGTCTTGTCTAGTGTGTTCATTAGATGGGTGAAATCCTCTTTCAGTGCCTCTGTGCCTGTTTTCGTAGGCAGTTAGCCTCTGGTATGCATGTCATTAGCGTTAGCCATGCTTCTATGCCTCTTTTCTTTTGGAAAGAATGATAAAAAAATAAAAAATAAATTAAATATATTAATATTATTATTATTATTATTTTTTTATTATATTCGACTAAGAGGTTGGCCAGTCGACTACGGCTCCTTTCGACCGATTAGTCGACTAATCGATTAATAGGGGTCAGCCCTAGTATAGGGACGAAATACCAATGGATTAAGTATAATATGCGCAGGTCATTACTAGCCTTCCAGGAATTACCCCAGACCACTCTAAAAACATACTTATATTCACCACGGTATAAAACGATAATGTATTGATGGAAAAAATATTCCTTTTCCACATCTTGAACGATAGATACTCGATGTCAAATGGGCCATAGTATTGCATATATAGCTATAATATTTAAATAGTTATAGCCCTGCAAACAAGGTGAGCGACTCCATTGGTTTAATGCGTGGCAGCACATCAGATCCATTTCCCAACGTGGCGGTCAATGAGTTAACCAGTGTTGTGGCTATGTTTGTGAAGAAAAGGTTTAAGTATTTGGCCACATCCAGCTTGTCTGTGATGAGGGTGTTTTCTGTCTTTCTTTATGTTTATGTTTGTAAATCTGTTTTTTTGTTTTTTGCTGCAGCCTAGTTGGTTGTTGAGTAATTTCCAAAGTCACAGGGTTTGTTTGTTTTCCTCAGTTTTGTCATTGATGACATTTGTTTTTGCGGATTTGATCATGGTGTTTACATCGTTTCTTAGTCTGTTTCTTTGTATTTTGAGTTCTACCACGTGGGCTTGGAGATCTCTGTTTGTGCTTTTGGCAAGCTTTGACTGACTTTTATGAAGTTCAGAGCATTTTTTGTCTCTGGATTTCATAGCAGTCAGTATTTCAGAGTGCATCCATGGCTCAGCACGATTTTTAACCCTGGTGGTTCTTAGGGGGGCCATGTTGTTGAGTATTGTTGTGAATTCAGACACAGAAACTATCACTGAAGATCGTGAAGGAAACCAGCTGTTCTCTGGTGTGTTACTTGTATAACGGCCACAAAACAGGTGTGTGTGAATCTGTAGGTTAGCGGTGTGTGTGTGTGTGCGCCTTTGCCTTACTAAGCTAAAGTGGCGTTTGCAGTGAAACGTGGTCTGGGTAAGAGGAGGCAGTAATCTTACACCCAATTTAATACCCACATTTTGGCACATGCCCACATGTCGCGACACTACACCAATCTCAACACGGGTGCTTTCATTTCCAGCCATGAAAATCACCTTGTGGGTGCAGGCAAAAAAATAAAAAATTCCCCTTGCACCCGACACAATTGGCAGTACGCCAGCTTAAGCCGACAGCGCTGGATTTCTGCCGTCGCGGGCACTGGCTTTGTCATCACGACAGCGCTGGCTTTGTCATCGTCCCGTCAATTTTCCTTGTGGTTGTTGTGACCATCTGTGAGCCTGTTGTTGTGGTTGTTGTGGCAGGCCAGAGAAACCAGGGAGTAGTTGTGATAATTCACCTGACGAGCCCATCATGATGTTACTCATTGACTCCACTCAGATGTGTGCTACTCAGAGGAGCAAGGTCTGAAAGTGTGTGTTAATGCACGGTTCACTAGCTTTCTCTGTGCTTTCACTGGGGGGGGGGGGGGGGGGGGGGGCACATGTGTATCTCTAACAGACTATTTCTCTTTGTGTGTCTGTGTGTGTGTGTGTGTGCTGATGTGACAACTGTTTTAACATTTCAGACAGTTGGATCTGTCTGTGTGTCGACAGCAGCTGGTTGGGCCCGGCACTGCACACACAGAGAGAGTAAGAGAGAGATGGAGAGAGAGAGACAGAGAGTATGTGCATTTGTGTATATGTGACATCTGTGCTGGAGAAGTTGTGTGCTAAACGATTGCTCTGAATAATGTATGCAGAGCGTGGCCCCAATCCTGTTAAAAAATCCATGACCTTCATTCGCACTGATTTCTCTGGCTAAAGTATGTGTATGTGTGTGTGTGAGAAAGAGAGAGGGAGAAAGTGTACACAGAAAGCCTGGGGAAGCAGGGGGGTATATACTGGGGAGATGTGTTCTGAAAGAGAATGCAATGCAGAGACGGAAAATGGATACATAAATAACGGCGAGGGATCATGAATCAAACACGGATGACACACACTGCTGAATTGACTTGGTTGATGTTGAGGCGTCTTAAATAACTCTATATTGTTCACCTTCTTGGGGATGGGGAGGACTCCAGCTAATAGATGGATGTTTATTGTCTCAGTTGAAAGAGAGTTGTCTAGAGAGAGGGATGGGGAGAGAGAGAGGGGGGGGGAGATATGGAGAGGGAGATGGAGAGAGAGATTTTCTCTGGTCATGACCCTTCTCCAAGGATTTCCCACAGTCTAGCTTGGGGTGGGGGAGGGGAAGTGTGTGTGTAGGGGCATCTTGACAACATGACATACTGTAGAATGAATCACCCATATGACCCTCTGACTCTAAGGAGATGCGTGTGGGGGTGGACAAACAACCACACAACACGTGTGTACAGGGCAGGCACACTCTCATTCTGTTAAACCAATGGGGTTTTTCTTCACAGTTGCAGATAAAGATTAGGCTACTACACTAATATTATAGTATTAAAAACTGATGAGTTATATTCATTAAAGAAAGTTGATTTAATAAAAAAAATTACTAATTTAATCAGATTAATCACTTTATTCAAATTCATTTATTTTTATGATATTTATAAAACAAATAAAAAGAAAAAACTTTAATTTGAAATGATTATTTTTTATATATATTTTTTTTTAATTAAAAACGAAGGTTCGAACGTCCGTTCGAAAAACCCTGACGAAGTTCGAATCCCAAAAACAGGCTTCGAGGACAGCCTTAACACACACACAATGTGCATCCATGTGGCGGTTCATGCACGTACACGTACACTCCATCATGTTTGTTCAGTACAGTATATACATGCAGTGTCATCCTCCTGCTCTTCTCAAGGTTGTCCACAGCTCCGGGACGGCTGCCATTGATGGACAGGCGTTGCAGAGATTCGGCGTAGAGATAGATAGCCTCTCTGAACAGTGTTCTCTGTGTTCCGTTTCAAGGTGTGTGTGTGTCTCTCTCTCTCTGTGTGTGCGCGCGCGCGCGCGTGTGTGTGTGTGTCTCTGGGGCTCCAGGAGGAATAGGGTGTCACTCGGCGTGACGCAGTGCCCCGTCGGGAGTGCGTCACGCTCCTGTCAAGTCCCTCCACATCCCCCCAGCAGGACTCACGGCAGGAAGAAGGCTTTATAAACGGAGAGGGGGATAGAAGGAGAGATAAAGGGAGGAGAGGAACGGATCCGGTGGGGGGGGGGTTAGAAAGAAGGAAAGGCACAGAAAAGGGAGATGGAGTAAATGGAGAGAGAGATGGAGAATGAGAGAGAGGGGCTCCCTGGACTTTAGTATGTTGCAGTTGCTGAGTGAGACCCATGAGAGGGGGAGGGAGGGAGGGAAGGAGGGGGGTGGGGGGGGGGGGCGGTCGGAACCCAGAGGATCATCCTCCGTTCCATCAGTGTGTGACCTAATATGGAGGCATCTGCTACCACACTGAGCCCTGAGCCCGTTCTCAAGCTCCGATGCTGCTCCGGGGGGGGGGGGGGGGTGTTGGCGGTAGAAAGTAAAACAAGTGAGAGAGAACGATGGAGGGATAGAGACTGAAGGATAGAGACGGCAGGAGAGATAACGACACACGTAGACGGTAGAGCGACAGTAGGAGAGTCGGACAGAGAGGGACGGCGAGCGACGGGAGAAGCCGGCGTGTTTGTCGGAAAGAGAGGAGAACGACTTAATGTCTATTTCTACCGCCGGATGATGTTTATTTGAATGTTTTTTGACTGTTTGGAACGTTGAGATGAAAGTAGGACAAACAAAAGCATCATAGAGGTTGTGGGAAACGCCACGCAGAGAGAGAGAGGACTTCAGACACTCTTAGTTTGCCTCGTGTGCTTTGGTTTCCAGGTTGAGGTGCTTTGATTTATAATTAATTTGATTACATCTCGTAGGTTCCATCCAGCGTAATGTTGTCACTTGGATGTAGATCTCTCTCTCTCACTCTCACTCTCACTCTCTCTCTCTCTCTCACTCTCACTCTCACTCTCACTCTCTGTCTCACTCTTTTACATACAAACACATACACACACACTGTGTGAGACCATAGGGGGAAACGGTGACCCCCGAGGTCACCGTGGATGGTTTTGATCATGTGGGTCGGAAGCCGCCTTAAGGGCAAAGGTCACGTGACAGGAAGTGTGGAGTTCGCGGACCCAGGATGCTCTTCTGGGGACTCGCCCAGAATGTGTCAGCGTTCATACTCCATTCAGACGCCCCCGGCAACGCAACCTCACACCTGAAGCCACGGAGGAAAGTGTGGGGGTGTGTGTGTGTGTGAATGTGTTGAGTATCTGTGTATGCATGAGCGTGTGTGTCGTGGGCGAGTTGATTTCCGATGTGTGTGCGGGGTTGGTGTGTACATGTGGAATGTCACAGCTCAGCCCGCCTCCAGCAGCCAGACGTTTCTATCGCCTCCTTTCATTCATTCTCTCTCCTCCTCCCGGTTCATTCATCCACGCGGGCGACAGCGGCTCAGTGGATGTAGAGCGGTCGTCTGGTAATCGGAAGGTTCCCGGTTCGATTCCGGCTCCTCTCGGCAGTGTGTCGAAGTGTCCTTGAGCAAACTACTTATAGTACATAATGGTAAAAAGACAGTAATAAGGTCAGATGTGTGTTTTTCTGTGACTTTCTATTTTATACTTATTATACTTATTTATACTATCTTGTTATTATCTAGCACACTCTCAGGAGCAAAACAGAAAGAAACATTTCATGCAAAGTATTCTGTATTTCTGTATGACAAATAATAAAGAAACTTGAAACTTGTTTTTAGTTACCTATTGGTGTTAACACAATATCTGAAATATTTTTTACATTTTCTTAGTCTTTTTACTATTATGCACCTTACTACTATGTTACTATACTTATACTACTACCTATCATGCTCATGCCTATAGCCCTATACTGCTATGCACTCAAAGTGTAACTTGACAAACAATGCCACTGATCCTTAGCTGCCAGAGATGTACCCCTCCTGCTGACTCGTTGTGCACAATTTGTAAGCTTTTGATAAACGTCTTGGCTAAATGTAAATCTAACATTCCTATTTGATCTGTTTGTGTGTGTTTGCGTGTACTTGTATTTCTATTCTACATGGGACACTGACCTGTTTACACACTCACGCAATGGGTACCAAAAACATCATGGGGACAAGTTTGGGTGTCCCCATAACACAAATTAGGTTATGGTTAGTGATAAGGTTATGGTTAGTTAGAGAATGCATGTAAGTCTATGTAATGTCCCCATATTTCACATAAACAAACATATGTGTGTGTGCGTGCACGAGTGAGTGTCTGTGTATATATATATATAAATGTGCGCGAGTGTGTGTGTGTATTGTGGGTTGTGTTATATGGTGTGAGGCTGGGGGCGCTGATACTGCGGTAGTGTCTTGGATGACTCATGCGCACGCGGGGAACGTCAAACCCAGAGGAATGTGCGTGTTTTCATCATCTGCTCACGGTTCCTTTGCATCTGAACCAGTTTCTATATCCCCAGTGTATGTGTGTGTGTGTGTGTGTTCATCCAGGATGGTCATCATTAGGCCACCTCTCAGAATGTCTCCTGGGACTGCCAGATGTTGTATATTTAAGTGTATAAAGGGGTGCAATGTGGGTGGTAGTGCCCTGTTGTGGGGGAGAGAGAGAGATATTTCCTGTAAGTATTGCTATGCACCCCTTTTGATCACTAACACGAGGCAGATGCCACTGGTTTGCATATTCATGTGTCTCTCTCTCTCTCACACACACACACTCACTCTCTCACTCTCCCTCTTCTCTCCCTATCCCTCTCCCTTTCTCTCTCTCTCGTTCTCTCTCCCTCTCTCACGCGCTCTCTCTCTTCTCTCTCAAGTTTCAAGTTCAAGTTTCTTTATTAGTTGTCATACAGAAGTACAGAATACTTTTATACAAAATGCTTCTTTCTATTACGCTCCAGAGACTGTGCTAGACAAAAATAGATAAGTATAAAATAAAATAAGTATAGCAAGTAAAAAATAGAAGTCACGTACGTGGACACAAGTGTTCAGTATGTACATGTACAATGTTCAATGCAGAGTAGAAGTAACTGAGTTACCATACAATATACTAATATACAATATACTATATAGTGCAAAGCAGAAATGGGATGAGGTACAATTTACAGTAAGGTGTAATGAGGTATGGGTTGTAGTGCAAATTCTTTACCAATAAATATAAAGTGTGTTTAGGTGTTCTAAAGTGTGTAAAGTGGGTGCTGCAGTGAGTTGTTTGTTTAAAGTGAGTGTGTGCGTGTGGATGTGTGTGCTGTGAGTGCATTTGATGGTTGTTACATAGTGTTATTGTTCGTTGAGCATCCTGATGGCCTGGGGATAGAAGCTTCTTCTGAGTCTTTCTGTGCTTGCCATGAGACTCCGGTATCGCTTGCCTGACCGCAGCAGTTCAAAGAGGCAGTTGTTTGGGTGGCTGGAGTCTTTGATAATTCTCTTAGCCTTACCCATGCACCGCTTGTTGTAAATGTTCTGGAGAGTGGGAAGCCCCCCTCCAATTGTGCGTTCGGCTGAACGTGCCACTCTCTGTAGTCTGCTACGGTCTTGTGCGGTGCTATTCCCAAACCAGGAGGTGATATTGCCAGTCAGGATGCTCTCTATTGTGCATGAGTAGAAGTTCTTAAGGATCTTCTGACTGACTTGGAACTTCCTTAGGCGCCTGAGGAAGTAGAGGCGTTGCCGTGCCTTCTTCACAACACTGTCAATGTGTGTGGTCCATGTCAAGTCCTCGGATATGTGGACTCCGAGGTACTTGAAACTGTTCACTCTCTCAACCGGTGCCCCGTCGATGCTGAGGGTGCTGTAGTCCCTGACCCCCGACCTCCTGAAGTCCACAATCATCTCTTTTGTTTTGCTGACGTTCAGGGAGAGGCAGTTCTCCTGACACCACTGCAACAGATTCTCTACCTCTTCCAGGTAGGCCCTCTCGTCGTTGGCAGAGATCAGGCCCACCACTACTGTGTCATCAGCAAATTTGATGATTGTGTTGTTGTTCCGCTGTGCCACACAGTCATGTGTGTACAGGGAGTAGAGGAGGGGACTCGGAACACAGCCCTGGGGGGCCCCTATGTTGAGCGTGATGGATGAGGAGGTGCAGTTGCCTGCTCTTACCACCTGGGGTCTACCCATCAGGAAGTCCAAGACCCACTGGCAGAGGTCATAGTTCAAGCCCAGGTCCCTGAGCGTGGCTATGAGTTTGGAGGGGACTATGGTATTGAATGCTGAGCTGTAGTCGATGAACAGCATTCTCACATAGTTCCCCTGCCTCTTGTCCAGGTGTGATGCTGCTGTGTGCAGCACATGGGCTATGGCGTCCTCCGTGGACCTGTTGGGGCGATATGCAAATTGCAGGGGGTCCAGGTTGATGGGGAGGGAGGAACAGATGTAGCCCTTCACTAGCTTCTCAAAGCACTTCATGGCTATGGAGGTGAGAGCTACAGGGCGGTAGTCGTTGAGGCAAGCAGGTGTAGATTTTTTGGGTACAGGGATGATGGTTAGGGTTGGGCATCGTTTGGATTTGAACGATTCCGGTTCCGATTCCGATTCTCCATATCGATTCCTGTTCTAAACGATTCTCGATTCCGATTCTTTGAGGTGCAGGTCAAAACAGGTCACAGCTTATTTCGAAGGAGATTTTTTATTTTTTTTTTATTTCAAAAAGAAAATCATACTATTCACATTTTCAGTTGACTTGATACAGTTTAATTTGGTTGCTGTACTGTAACTAGGGTATTAATTAACAAAGTAAAAAAAAAAAAAAAATTGAAATTTAGAATCGAAATTCAAATATGTTACTTCCGGTTCCAGAACCGGAAGTTAGGAACCGGTTCCTATTAGAACCGGTTTTCGGTGCCCAACCCTAATGATGGTGGACTTCTTCAGACAGGTGGGGATGACAGCCTGTTCTAAGGACAGGTTAAATATGTCAGTGAATACCTTGCTCTCTCTCTCTCCCCTCTCTCTCTCCCCCATCTATCTCTGTTTCTCTCCCTCCCCCCTCTCTCTCTATATCTCATAATAGAAGCTTAACAAGGAAAATAATGGACAAAAGTGACCACCATTAGGCCTAATGATGGCGAAGTCACGACCCGTTTCGAGACTTGTTATAGAGAATGTCGCATAGGCCGACAAAATAAACCCACATGTATTTTTTTTATCTACCATATAGACACGGCGACCAGATACACCAGTCTCAGTGTCAGACAATGATGCCACTGTTTCACTGTGATTTAAGGCAAAAGTCCCATTGAGCCGTTGACATGATTCTATAAAATGACAGCTCCTTTAATAATCCTGTTTACATAACGTTGTGATGTTATTCCCACGGTCAAGAGGGAATATATGTGTTGCTTAGAAATCTTTTTACTTTTATCTGGGAAAAGATTATTTATTATTATTATTTATTGAGATAAAGATATATGTGGTGATCGTTTCATTAACTTTATCCTACTTGATGACATTGCTACCCAATGAATGACCTCACCACATTGCCACCCAATGAATGACCTCACCACATTATTATCAGGCTCTTGCCCTTGTCGAACTTTATTGATTCATTGTCGACTGGCCTAGTTATTTGATTGTAATTCAATTGTTCTAAAACAAAACGGCAACAGCTGGCAAGTGCTTTGTTAATAAGATCAATTCTATAAGAGATTTATATTCATAAACTTTCGCAGGCCCAGGCATCATGCGTGACACGACGCAGTCGGAGACCACATATGCTACAGTGATTATGTTTACATCTGTCATGTCATGCGATTAAGAGCGTGATACATGAACATAATCGGAGTATTATGTTTACATGGCTTGTGCTATACTCGCATTATTGTCTTAATTGCAAATTGTCTTTTTGCTATGCATGTAAACGTAGACACTGACTCACTTGCTTACTTTACTTTTAATTTGAGAAATTCTCTTTACAGTACATCCCAGCAGCTACTGATACATCTGGTCTCTGTGCCTGTCCCAGGCCATGTAGCTCTGGTCTCTGTGCCTGAGTGTCCCACTGTCCCAGGCCATGTAATCACACATTCCAAAATCCCAGGGTGGTCTGAATCTTAAGAACCAATCAGATTTTTTTTTATTTTTGACCTGCCAAGTGGCGTTCCCAGAGCCGCAAAAAAATTGCTCAGCGCTGCCCGTGCCTCTGGGAGTCTGTAGAGAACTGCCTGGCGTGAACAGTGATTCAGAGCGTTCTCTGTTTGGGCTCGACCTGTAAGCTCACTCTGGCTCATTTCTCCTAAATTGCCTGCCACACCTTTTTAAGGCCACTCCACACAGACCTGGAAGTGTCTTTTCAATCGCTGTCTGCTAAGCCCTGTCGCTTTACAGCCATTTTGGCGTTGCAGTGTCTCTATTGACCTGTCTCTCATTCCTGTTGAGCAGGTTACCGTTGGCTTCTTCTCATGAAGCACTCCTTTCAGACCCTTTGTCACTCATGGCTTATTGTTTTGGAAGGTTCCACTCGTCTTACACCAGGGACACACCTCGGAGCCTGGCTGTTCACACCAGAAGAGCAGGATCCTGGCTCCTCTTCTCCATTCACATGACAGTGGCTCAGGAGGTAGAGCGGGTTGTCTGTTAATCAGAAGGTTCCCGGGTTACATTCCCGCTCCTCCCGGCAGCGCTTCGAAGTGTCCTTGAGCAAGACACTTAACAACTAACTGCTCTGGATGAGCAGGTCGGCACCTTGCATGGTTGCCTTCGCCGTCGTTGTGTCAATGTGTTAGTGAATGGGTGAATGTGAGGCATAAGTTGTAATGCGCTTTGGATATAAACGCAGTCCATTATGTAGAGACACTCATGACTCGCAGAAGAAATAGACCAAAAAATAGACACAAATATCACGAGCCGTCCAATCAGTTCAATTGGTCCAGTCCAGTCCAATCCAGTCCAGCACACAAGCCACCCTCCCTTTGTCAAAAGGAAACAAGCAAGGTGGTCAGCACCACAGGGGGACTGCCAATGAAAATTTGCCTTTTGGCTAAAATTGGGTGCATTTACATCTGTAAAATGTTTTATTAATGTACACTGTCCCCCTTGAACAAATAAAGTAAACCTAAACCTAAGCGGCACCACGTCTGGACAAAGACAAGACTGATGTTATCAGCAGCAGCTCAATAGATGCATCAATGAAAGCATTTGGCTTGCTCGCATTAATATGCACTATATTAATATTGAACTGAGAGAGTTAGGTTAGATTTGTGCATATACAGTATAGAGAATGACTTGTGTATTGTATAAGAGGATTGTTGCTCTAATGTGGCTTTAAAGAGATCTTCAACCAAGAGATACCTTTTTTTGTATTGCAAACATATGGCTTCAGATCATTTGCCCAGAGTAGCTAGTTCTCTTGGAAGCTATACGTAAAAATCATAATCTTTCAGCAGTGTAAATAGCACCTAGTATGTATTTGAACAGTGAGTGAACACCGCTAACCAGGTTAGCGTGTGTTTGGACAGGCTGATATCAGCTGGCCCCTGGCCACCTCTCTAATCCACTGTTTGTGTATGTTCTTGTTGGCCCCACTCTAGTGTGAACAGGGCCAAAGCTCTATGCTGTTGTGCAAACACTTTTCTGTGAAACACCTAGGATTACGTTTCCACACGTCTGCCTGTCCGTCTGCCTGTCCGCCTGCCTGTCCGCCTGCCTGTCCGTCTGCCTGTCCGTCTGCCTGTCCGTCTGCCTGTCCGCCTGCCTGTCCGCCTGCCTGTCCGTCTGCCTGTCCGTCTGCCTGTCCGCCTGCCTGTCCGCCTGCCTGTCCGTCCGTCTGCCTGTCCGCCTGCCTGTCCGTCTGTCTACATCAATGGAGTAGAATATGCAGATGTTATATACAGTTTTGACGACATAACTGTATTTGACGTTAGTTTTCCAGTACAAATTCCAATGTGATATGACGTATTTTTTGTTTTTGTCTTCTAATACAATTGTCATGGTCCTATTTCATTCAAAATGGTCTATTTTATTTTACTAAATATACAGTATGTTTTTTTTATGATGTTATATGTATATATATATCATGGTATCAACGGTATAGTAAAAATCCACACCTTCATATTCGGTAGACCTTCCAGCCCTACACTACACTTAATAGCAATATAGATGTATGTATCAATGCATTGGTAAATGGTAAATGGACTGTATTTATATGGTGCTTTTATCCAAAGCACTTTGCAACGTATGCCTCACATTCACCCATTCACTCACACATTCACACACCAGTGGTGGTGGCGACCATGCAAGGCAGGGATGTACGTGCACAAGACTTTAGACGGGCAGGTGCTCAAAGGCTGAAAAGGGCATTATACCTGTGTGTGTTAGAACCGAGCGTGCAATCCCGTTTCTTTTAGGCCCTTTTTGGACGGGGGCCCCCTTTATATGTTTTTTGGGGGGTTTTGGTGATCAAATATTGAATATTGAACTATAATAATCAGTGCAGGAGCTCACTTATCCTTGAAAGACACTTTTATCACTGACTTAAAAGGCCCATACATCTCCATAAATGTTCAGGGGGGAGGGAATAAGTGCTTACCCTACAGACCCCAAGAAGTGCTGTATATTCTGTATTGTTTAATATAAATGCCTTTTTTATTCCAATCCCGATTTGTATTTGAGATTCCCAAATCCCATCGGACTTAACTTCTTCGTGTCCCTCAGTGAGTGTAATGCCAGCATTCAACTGTATGGGCCACAGCGGTTTCTATCATCATCGTCATCGTCATCGTCACCACCACCACCACCCAATGCATAAAATATATAGGTCCGCGGAGAGGCACACTGAGGAGGACGTGCAAACTGCAATGGAATACGGGGCATCTCTCTCTCTTTACCTAATATTTTTATTTTATCCTGACATTTTTCAGTTGGAAGGGCAGTCTATATGCGCAACGGTAAAAAAAAATTGCACTTTTTTATGAGGCTCAAAAGGGCAGGTGCTCGAGCACTCGTTGGGCTCTAATGTGTGCACGTGCCTGATGCAAGGTGCCAACCTGCTCATCGGGAGCAGTTAGGTTAGGGGTTGCTCAAGGACACTTCGACATGCTGCCGGGAGAAGCCAGGAATCAAACCGGGAACCTTCCAAGTTCCAATTACCAGACGACTGCTCTACCTCCTGAGCCGCTGTCTATGTTAACTGACAACAAATGTTAATTAGGCACACAATGTTAACCAATCTATATTTCTATGCATTGTATGCTAATATTTGTGCATTGTTTATATACACACTAATAACGTGTGTTTGTGTTGTCCTGCAGGACTCAATACCTACCTGATCTCTGGGAGGAAGTTGGAACATGATGTCCAGTGTAGCTGTGTGGAGTTTGGGGGCGACTGTCTTCCTCCATGTCCTCATCCCCACACCCCAGATCTCATCCCTTGGGGGGCGCAGGCCACCGAGCCCCCGCTACCGCTCAGATCCCCGGACAGAACCATGGTAGGTCAGCAGGGCAAAGGGGAGGGAGGTGTTGGTCTTGTGGCTTGTCATCTGTCACGTCATTCCTCTTGGCTCCTCCCACACCTTCCAGCACACGGATTCCGATTCCGATAAATTTATTGTCACGTCATTCACTACCATACAAAGAAAATATTTGAAATTCACTTCGTTGTGGTTCCTTGACCATAGCAGCATCCAATAGAATATAAATAAAATAAAATAAGATAAAATAACAGCAAGATGTCTATGTACAGTTCCAAAAAAAAAGTGTGCAGTGTAGATAACAGGATGTAGATATTATACTATATAAAATATAAATAACAAAATGGCTATGTACAGTTCCAACAAGAACAATTTATGTTATGTGATGTGCAATGAGCAATGTGCAATAATTAGCAGTGGGTAAAAATGCAATGTGCAACAATACAGTATAGCAGCAGCAACAGTGTTTCACACACCCGACATCTTCACTGGTTTCCGAACAGGCAAGAACGGTGGCATTACTATACTATACAGTGCAAGTGTCTGACTGGGAAAGCGCTTCCGCATTATTTTCCACTCACTCCGTTTTGGTCATAACTTCAATGTTACACTAACTTCCACTTCCGATACTGTAGATCTCCATGATCAGCGGGGATCTGAGGTTCCAGAATGAACTGTGGTAACCCCGGCTGGATCAGTGAACTGGAAAATGTGGAGTACCGGATTTTTTTCCCCATTCATTTTCATTGAGTCCATTCCAAAATCACTTATGTCATCTGGGAGACGACAGGGGGCGCTTTTTTCCACAGTGATCGCCGGCGCCGCTCGGCTAGGCTCGGGTGATGCAATAATTTTTCAGATCGCTAAAAAAAAATAATAATAATAATTCCGAGAAATCTCGTGAGTGGCTAGCAACCACCTATAAAAAACCAGAGAAATCTCGTGAGTGGCACTCAAAGTGTTAAAAAAATAAAAAACGATCTAAAAACGTAAAATAATATTACGCTTTTGGCGCTCAGCGGTTGGCGAACAAACGCGTAATATTACGTGATTGGCGCTGAAAGTGTTAAGCATGAAGCCATCGTAAGATGGCATTATTATTTATATATTTTTTTTATTATCTTTTTCCTCCTTTTTTTCCGTTTTTCTCCCATCCCAATGTTAGTCGTTATGCCAATTCCCAATCCCCTTCCTGGTCGTTGCGCACTCTACCCCCTACCGTCGGTCCGGGAGGGCGGAGACTATCACATGCTTCCTCCGACACATGTGTACCCAGCCCACCGCTTCTTTTCACCTGGCAGCGCGGACTCTCACTGGGAGAGTGTAACGTGTGGAAGGTCACACTACCTCTCTTAGATCCTTCCCTTGCTGTGCAGGTGCCCCGACCGAACTGTAGGAGTCGCTGTTTACAACGACCAGGACCCACCCTCGCCGGGTTTCCCACCCGCTAACACTGCCAATTGTGTTAGTATGGACGGTCGGCCAACCCGGAAGCACCACAGCTGGATTCGATCCCACTGTCTCTGTGGTGGTAGACAGACGCTTAGTCCGCTGCACTACCCGGCCGCCCTAAGATGGCATTATTTAATGTTTATGGTTTATTGAGATTCTAAACATTAGACGGGCACCGATGGGCATCTGAAAGCAGAATGTTGGCCATTTGGTGGTCATTTGAAAGTACAAGTATAATAAAATATTCTGCCTATTAAAATTATGAAGATAATTTTGGTTTGCTTTGCTTGTTGATTTTAGCCCAAGCCTATATTTCACTTTAACACTTTAATCGCCGATGACGTGTTTAGACGTCATTCCTAGCCATGCTCATTCTGCCGAAGACGCCGTAACTCGTCTTTGATATCAATAATTCAAAAATCTGTGATCGAAATCATATTTCTCCTCCGGAGACATGAGATGTACTGGTGAGCTCCACTCAACTGTCTAACGGTTCAAGAGCGCCATCTGGTGGCCGATCTGCAGATCGGCCAAGAGGGAGGGGCGCGCCAAACAGGAAGTGCTCATCCATATGTCGTCCGGGCACTCGCGATCGGTAGCCGGACTCCATCTCAACACACTGGATGATCAATCGCTCGCCCTAACTCAATAAACAACGTTATTTGGACGTATATAGTATTATACAACCTGGAAATGGTTCATCAGGATCAACATCCCATAATCGAAAACTGTCTACTCCACGCTGATCGTCCAACGGCGCGAGGAACATACGGTAAGATCCAGCGTTATTTTCTAACGTATTCCATATAAACTGCTCTGATGACCATATGACCCACAATACGAATGGTATAACGTTGCCCACGGAATTATAAACGCCCCCTCGCTCATCCGGTCAATATCAGATGATACGTAGTAACTTCTAGAACCACGTCCAGTTGACATTTTTTATCTCGCGCCGATTGCTATCAAACTGTATTTCATCATCAATATAATGCATTTGGAGCTATAAATCAAGTTCTGGAGAAAGCTGCAGAAAACGATAAAAACATACTTATACTTTAGACCAGTGGTTCTCAAACTGTGGTACGCGTACCACTAGTGGTAATTGGTGGTACTGCTGGTGGTACTTGAGTTGAAAACATTTCCAAAAAAGCTAAACAAATTATTATTATTTTTTTTTTTTTGCAGTCAGGCCACTGAACTTAGAAGCAGGCCAGGCCAGTGTTTCTGGTTGCGGCAGTGCGATAGTTAGATAATCTAAGTGGGGAACAACCAGGAGATCACTGTGACAGAGAGTAATGCAGTCTAAACAGTCATAAATCTTTAATTCAACTTCAGCCCTGATCATAACCATTTATTTTTAGATTTCTTGTAATGTCAGATAAAAAATGAAATACTCCCACTTTTCTGAAAAGAGTTGGTGTTAAATCTGACATTACAAAAAATCCATCAAAATATGTGTTGCTGCCAATCATTGACACATGCCTAGCCTGTAATAATCCCCCCCAGAAAAATGTACTTTGCATTTGATATATTGTAAATATTTTACTTTTTGTGTTTTTTTTAACAATAATTTGTGATGCCATCACACAAACTGGCATTTAAAGGGTAAAAAATCAAAAATTCCTGCACCAGAATGCAGGAAATTAAGTTTTTGTAACAAAATAATTGTGTGTGTGTGTGTGTGTGTGTGAGTGTGAGAGAGAATGACGGACAATTGCTTGCTGTGAGAGAGAGAGAGAGAGAGAGAGAATATTAAGTACATTTGCTGAAATACAGTTGTTCTTAATTTTCTCACTTGCTATGTGAGAATATTAGTTATTATGTTCTCAATGCCCCTTGCATTGTATGAGTTGTGGAAGCGTTTGCTAGTTCTAGTGCTATCCCTTTGTACATTGTGGCTGTGTCTGACAAAAGTTAACAATAAATAATGGTATTAGGAATACATTTGCCTCCTGCGTGAACTGTGCATAGCTAATAGACTGTATTTTAACGCCGGTCATATGGTGGTACTTGGAGAGCCAGCTACGTTCTCAGGTGGTACTTGGTGTAAAAAGTTTGAGAACCACTGCTTTAGACCATATTTTAGTATGAATATGTGAATGAAAAAGTATATCGTTGCTACACCCTGAACAATGGATATAGGACATTGAATGGGCCATAATAATGGCAATTTATCAATAGAATTTAAAAAGTTATAGCCCTGCAAAGAAGGGGAACTTCTCCATAGACAAATAGAGCTGGCTAGGGATGGTAAATTATGAATTTAACCCATGGCGATCAAAGTGTTAATATAAATTAAGATAAGATATTATCTTGATCCCCTTGGGGAAATAGTAGAATTTGTCAAGTTTCAGCAGTGTTACCTCTATTTAAGTGCATCTATCTACAGGTAAGCTAGCGACCACTGTCCCTGTCGTCTATTCCGCTGAAACCTGACTAATCTTTCGCCGTAGACTAAAAACACACTTCTTCAATCAATATCCAAAAAATAAATAAAAAAATTAAATAAAACGTTTTACTGTCTTATACTATCATGCACTCTACCTACTATACTAATATCTTTACTACTATGCACAAAATGTTAAGCGCTGTTTGATGAACATTGTTACTCAGCTTTAAGAGTTGTACCCTTCCTGTTGACCTGTTGTACAGAACTTCTAAGTCGCTTTGGATAAAAGCGTCAGCTAGATCAGGGGTTCCCAAACTTTTCAGGCCGCGAACCCCAAATAACGGTGTCAGAGAGCCGCGACCCCCACTATTATAGGAGGTAAAAAATGGAATTGGAATATAAATGGAAATGTATGGTTGAAACATGCAAACGTTCAAACGCACACACACTAATAAGCATTGGAGGCTTTTAACCAGGGCCGGACTGGGGAAATCATTCAGGCCAGGAAATATAGTGCAAAATATAGCCCCAGTCAGGCCACTTTTTAAGCAGGGGGTCCCCCACCAGGATTTTTTTTGTTATAAAGACTTAATTTCCTGCATTCTGGTGCAGGAATTTTTTTATTTGTAACCTTTAAATGCCAGTGTTTGTGATGGAATCACAAATTATTGTTAAAAAACAGGCTAGCGGGCGCCCCAGTGGCGAACCACATAACGCGATGAGTCGCGGCACGGCCGACCCGGGTTCGATTCCCGAACCCGTCGTTTTTTGTCGAATGTCTTCCCCCCACTCTGTCTCCCGTTTCACCTCTCTCTCTCTCTCTCTCTCTCTCTCTCTCTCTCTACTGGACTGCCCAGTAGAATAAAGCGATAAACGCTAAAAAAACAAATCTTAAAAAAAACTAAAAAAACAGGCTAGCATTTGCAACAACACTGATTTTGATGGATTTTCTTTTTTTTGTAATGTCAGATTGAAAAAAATACAATCTTTTATTCAACTTCAGCCCTGATCATAACACCACATATTCATTTTATAATTCTAACCCTTTAAATGCCAGTGTGTGTGATGGCATATATTTGCAATATATCAAATGCAAAGTAGATTTTTCTAGGGGGGATTATTACAGGCTAGCATGTGTCAATGATTAGCAACAACAGTTTTGTGTAAGGGTCCCGCCTCTACCAATCACATGCGGCTCCCTTTGTGTGTGTGTGAGAGCAAGAGAGAGAGAGAGAGAGAGAGAGATAGTTCTCCAACTTGTGTGAGTTGCAGTGATCTCCTGGTTGTTCCCCACCTAGGTTATCTAACTATTGCGCTGCTGCATCTAGAAACACTGGCCTGGCCTGCTTCTAAGGCTGAGGTTACACCTTTCGTATCATTTCGTATTGTTTTCTTATACGTATCGCCGCGTATCGCCGCGACGTCATGCGCCTCGAGTCACACTTTCGTTTTTTTCCCGTTTTTGTCAGCCGAGCACACTGATGTAGTACACTGCCAAAGCAGTAGGTGGCAGTAGGTGGCAAACATGAAGGCAATTTCAACCAATCAGAACGAATGTGCCAATACACTTCCTGGTGGAAGCTCCAGCAAAGAAAATGTCAATAAGGCAGGCGCCTATGCCGCGCCACCATCTTGCAATGCAAGATGCACTCAATGCAGCAATAATTTTTCAGCAAAGCCTAATAAAAGTGCAATAAACAAAACGGATACATTCACTGTGTGTTCTGCCTGTCATTTGTTGATGAAACAAAACTAACATCAACACAAGTGACCACCAAGAGCGGATAGTTTAGTCTAAAAAACGATCGGTAGCATTGTTAGCTGCATGCTAACGTCAATGGAGTATGCCATTATAACAATATAGCATTGTGGCTAGAAGCTAACGTTAGCTCACGCTACTTAGCCAGCACGAAATTGATGATATCGCGAGCTATCAGTAGTTAGATAACATTAGAGACAACGCTGTGTGTATTAAACAAAGGTGAATAGATGACTGGGCCATTTTGTTTAATGCTTGTTAAGTTGAAAGAGGAACTCTGAGCTAACAGGGTCTGAATCCTGATAGCTCACGTTAGCCAGCTGCTCATGCAATCGGTAATGCTAGCAGAATGAATGGATGTAAACTTTATTTAACATATTGCATATGGGTACAATACAATACGGCTCAATACAAACAATTGTTAAGGGAATGCAGACTGTTGTAGCTTGGACTGGGGTCCTTATAACAATAACTTGACAACACATGGTAGCTGAAGCTATTTGGGACACGGAGCTCTGTCCCAAACACACACACTGTTGTCACCGGAAGGGCACGCAGATGGTATCTACTGCGCATGGGCGTTTTCGCAACAACTGCTCCGTGCTGACTACACGCTGTTGTCGAAGCGTTTTTTTGCGTATCTCCAAACGCAAACACAATTTTGCGTTTTAGCCGTATCCACAAAAAAACGCCAAAAAACGCATTTCTGTGTAGATAGGACATCAAACGTCGTCAAAAACGTATAAAAAAACGCCAGGAATACACTAGTCTAACCATAGCCTAAGTTCAGTGGCCTGACTGCAAAAAAAAAGAAATGTGGAAAATATTTTTTTTGGATTTATTATTATTTTTATAATTTTTTTTCCCACTTTGGGAACCCCTGAGCTAGATGACTAAATGTAAATGTATTCCTCCCAGGTGTCAGGCTCCTCATTCACTTCCATTCATTTTGGAAACCTGGTCTAAATATCAAGTTGTTATTCTTGTCTCGTTTTCTTAGTTAACTTCCACATCTCTCCTTCTATCCTTCCTTCCCTCCCTCTCTCCATCCCTCCCTCTCTCCTTCCCTCTCCTTCCCTCCCTCTCTCCGTCCATCCCTCTCTCTCTCCGTCCCTCCCTCTCTCCATCCCTCTCTCCTCCCTTCCCTCTCTCCATCCCTCCCTCCCTCTCCATCCCTCCCTCCCTCACTCCATCTCTCCCTCCCACCCTCTTTCCATCCCTCCCTCTCTCTCTCCGTCCCTCCCTCTCTCCATCCCTCCCTCTCTCCATCCCTCCCTCTATCCCTCCCTCTCTCCTTCCCACCCTCTCTCCCTCCCCTCCCTCTCACCCTCTCTCCATCCCTCCCTATATCCCTCCCTCTCTCTCCTTCCCACCCTCTCTCCCTCCCTCTCTTCTTCCCTCCCTCTCTCCATCCCTCCCACCCTCTCTCCATCCCACCTTCTCTCTCCCTCCCTCTCTCTCTCTCCCTCTCTCTCTCCCTCTCTCTCCATTCCCCCCTCTCTCCATCCCTCCCTCTCTCCATTCCTCTCTCCCTCCCTCCCTCCCTCCCTCTCTCCATCCCACCCTCTCTCTCCCTCCCTCTCTCTCCATCCCTCCCTCTCTCCATCCCTCCCCCACCTCCACGTCTCCAGGCCCCCTGTGTCTCCTGCAGCGGGGTCCTGTCCTCCGGGAGAGATCAGGGGGACGATGGGACTGTGCTGAACGGCTGCCAGGATGAGCACAAGACCAGCAGTGGCAAAGTAAAGGAAACACACACACATACGGTACACCCCCCCCCCCCCCCCCACACACACACACACACCCTCCCAATAATAATATATTCGATTTGTAGGGGCACTTTATATTTGTGGAACATATCTCAAGGCACTACAGTGTAGAAGAACATAAAAACTAATAAGAGAGTAAAAAAAAGAACATAAAATAAGTAGGACTTAACTCATTCTGCGCCATCGCTTAATGCGCCAGAGGGCGCTAGTACGCCATCGCTTTAATCAATGGGGGGACTGGGAGATTTGCGAGTGCTTAAAATATATCTTATATTATATCTATGGGTCTAATACACCCGTCGACTGTCAGTGAGTTGCTTCCAGTCAACATCCATGAAACAGATTGTTTTTTCATCGGTACATTTCCGTTTTATACCGTTTTGAATATGAATATAGTTTGGGTGCTTCTGAGTAATTCCAGAAAAAGATGCGATAATAGCGGTTTAGTGGAATACACTAAAAACATTGTCATTTTTCGCCTGATTATCGAATCTTCCTGAAATCAATGCTAGATTATCATTATTATCCTTCCTCATGCAAGAATGAAAATAGCCCTGGACCGCAGGGCTCCCCCGCCACCTCCTGCACCCAACGGCACACAGCCACACACACACACAGAGACAGCTTCGATCAAGGTAGAAAGAAATATCAGATCAACGATCAAATTTATATATAGTGTTCTTACCTTGTATCTGATGTAATGCAAAAGAAATAATCCAATTATCTGATCGCCATTCCAAATACTGCTTGTGGAGGTCCGTGCCACATTACAGAGCGTTACACATGGACGGGCGGGCGGGGTTACTGTTCCATACCATCGTTGTTGAAGCCTACCTCGCCTGAGCACCTAAACCCCCACCCGCACGGCTCGGATCGTCCCAGAAAAGAAACTACACCATTTCCAATGGAGTGCAATACCAGCTGGAAGGCATAGGCGGCGGTATTTGCCCTTTTGCGAGCTCAGACCCATTCCCAATGACAACATCAGGCTGGATGGATGAAAATGAATGGATATAGCTAATAAAAGAAATAACGACCAAAACCCGACTATACTCGTGATTGGCGCTGCACGGTCGGCGAGTTAACCCGACTATACTCGTGACTGGTGTTGAATGAGTTCAAGGTCCCATGTTTTGCTATTCCTTTCACTATTTGGGCAATGTTACACAATTCCTGTGAGTCTATGGGACACATCTGTAAGTTTCTTTTTCAAAAAAATTCATTGTTTTGTATTTCTAATCAAGTACTCTAAAGCAGCATTTTTCCACTTCAAGATTTCAAGCTCTTTTGGGCTGGGCTCTGCCCATAAGCGCTTTGAGTGACAGTCACCCACACGGCGTGATACATGTATACGAGAGAGAGAACGAGCGAGCGAGAGAGAGAGAGAGGATACGTCTGTGTGCGTGTGCGCTGTGTGAGCGGCTCGACTGCGATTGTGTGTAAAATGCAGGTGGACCGTGGAGAGAGCGAGGCCGAGGGAGAGAGAGATAGGATACGTCGCTCCGTGTGCGCGTGTGCGCTGTGTGAGCGGGGACAGGGAGACTGCTTCTGCATTATTTCCACTCGCTCTGTTGTTGAGCGTATTGTTGATTGTGGGCGGTGACTACAACCAGTGCCTTATTCACGTCAGCAAAACAGTCAAATCAGAATGGCTTAGTTCAGTGAGGGAGGATCTCGTGAACTCGAGACTAGACTGATGAGTCAAAATGAGAATTAGAGACACAGACCCCACATTGCTAGAAAACAATGCTAAACACTGGAAAAGGCCATTTATAAGACATGGGACCTTTAAACTAGTAAAAGAGTAAAAAAGAACATGAAATGTGAAGGGCTAAAACTAGTAAAAGAGTAAAAGAACACAAAATAAGAAGAGCTAAAACTAGAAAAAATCAACGAAAAGGCTATTAAAAAGATGCCCCACACACACACATACCCCCCCCCCCCCCACACACACACACACATAATATTAACAGTGCATTCAGTCATATATTCCGAAATAAATATCCCATTAGCAGGGCTCTGCACTAATTACACCCATGCAGCTCAAAGTGCTGTCTTTCTGTCTGCCTGCCTGCCTGCCTGCCTGCCCGCTCCAGCCATAATCTCTACAGTTCTGAGCTGATTTGGATGAAACATCACACATAATTATGCTGACGGAAGGACTTGAATTAAAAATGTTCAAATTGGTCGACGACAAGTATTTTATTTGAATACTTTTAGTACATTTTGGCCCATAGTAATGCATCGCAGAATGTTGAGATCCTAGAGTGTGGGAGCAGCTTTTATCCTGAATTTGGCACGTTTTCTAAATCGCCACCATGACCTAAATTTTCACTCAATCTCTGACCTTTTTGCCCCAAAGCGATCACACACCTCAAGGCACTCACAAATATTGTTGTAACACTCTAGCGAGTTTGGTTCTCCCAAAATCAGCATAAGTTGGACATGTGCGCTACTAGCCCCTTCTCTCTGCCCTCTGGCTGAGACTTAACGAGCCAGCCAGGTCACAGGCAGTTCAGCAGCCCATATAAGGGCACAGACACTGCTCCGCTCACATACACACCCATTATCATAAAGGGACAGGCACATAAATGAGCCTCATAGACTTCCAATAGACTTGTCAATTAACTCAATAGACTTCTACTTTCATTGGTCTCTACGTCAGGGGTGGCCAACCCGCGGCTTACGAGCCGCATGTGGCTCTTTGCCCGTCAATGTGTGGCTCTTCCATCCATAATTTTTTATTTTTTTTATATTTTTATTTTATGTCACTCATTCCATAAGGACGTAGAATAAACATTTAAAAAAATGTAATGGTCCATTTGCATGTTCTTGGTATCTGAATCTAGGGACATCTATGGATCAGTGTCAGAAATAGTGTGTCTGTTACTACTAGGCTTGAGTAAATTGTAATGAACCAAAGGAGAATATCAATTCTATTTTAAAAAGAAAATAATAATAATTATCTTTGACTGAATAACACCGTGCTAAAATGTACCAGACCTGAAAAATCTAAGCAAATGAATAAAGGGAAGACGATTAAACGGAAGGTTTTGTAGATATAGTACTGAATTCTGCCATCTTTTTTATAATGTAAATTTCTCTACCATTTTTCATCGTATTGCAACACCGTTTTTTGCAAGACGTTCACAGAAAGGTAGAGAAACTAACTGCGTTCTGTTTTATGGCAATAACGTTCAGGTTTGTGGGAGATCATCCCAAAAAATAAGAGAAATAAAAAAGTAAATCCAGACGTCAGATGATTGACAGAGGCTGGAGTGAGCTGGGTAGTGTAGTTTTTCGAAATTCGAAAGCCCTGAGTCTCTTCCTTCAAAAGACTACACTCACTTTTGGCTGTGCCACTTCCTCCTGTCAATATGCGCCGGTTCCCGACTCAATGCCCTGAGATTTCTATAATCTTATATTTCACTAATAACAGTTAAAATCATTGGTAAACAAACGTAATGCTGAAAATATACACTTTTATTGTATATCTCGGGCTTAAGAGGTTAACCCTGTGAGAGTGCTGGTCCGGCCTTCGCCTTTTTCTTCATAATGTTTGGGATTTCAGCACCCAGTGTTAGATACTGAGAGCGCGGTCTAACTTGACTTTAACCCTGTGAGGCCCAAATAAAAAATACATTAGCAACTTCAGAGGCCAGAGGGTGGGACATATAAACACATTTACTATCAAATAGCATTGTGAGGCTGAACAACAGGACCAATTGACTATACATGTGCTTAACATTTTTTAAATCTTTTTTTTTTAAATGGCTAAAAGTGATTTTGTAATTTTGCAACCGTGGGTCTCATAGGGTACTTTTAACCATGTGAGGCCCAAATAAAAAATACATTAGCAACTTCAGAGGCCAGAGGGTGAGACCTATAAACACATGAATGGTGTCGTGACTGAAAAAAAAGGTTGAGAAACGCCGGTATATGGTGTGGCTCTTTGTGGTACCACAGTCATTTTTGTGGCTCTTAGGTCGCTTTCACATATAGTTTTGGTGGACTCTGTGCGGTTCTGTTGGTGAAGTTGCAACATTGTTGCATTCTTCATTTGGTTCGCCTGCGTTCACATAGAAATCTGTCAGGCAGCACCGAACTATCTGAACAATGTCACGCGGTCGAAAAGGGCGCTTGTCTATTGGACAGTGGAAATGTGTGTGTGGCTGCGAGCCTGTGTGTGTGCGCGCGCGCGTGTGTGTGTGTGTGTCTGTGTGTGGACTGCAGAGCCCTCCGCGGAGGCGAGTTTTGACATGGCATTGATCCATTGTTCTATTGAAGCACATTACCACCATCCTCTCGCTAAACAACTTGTAGACCACGGTGTTTTTATGAGTGCCCACAAGTAGCTGTTTTATTAATAATATAATAAGCCGCGTTTTTTCTTCCTTCTTCCCAAGATGCACAGAGAGAGAGAGAGAGAGAGAGAGAGAGAGAGAGAGAGAGAGAGAGAGAGAGAGAGAGAGAGAGAGAGAGAGAGAGAGAGAGAGAGAGAGAGAGAGAGAGAGAGAGAGAGAGAGAGAGAGAGAGAGAGAGAGAGAGAGAGAGAGAGAGAGAGAGAGAGAGAGAGAGAGAGAGAGAGAGAGAGAGAGAGAGAGAGAGAGAGAGAGAGAGAGAGAGAGAGAGAATAATAATCACTTCCTATATTTGGTTCGCGTTTGGTTCGATGAAGCCGAACCGAGACCGACGTTTTTCAGGCGGACCAGAGTTCGCCTGTTTGGTCCGCGAACCGAGTTCGACACGCATTCACACAAACCCGAAAAACCGGACTATCGAATTCTGGTCCGAAAGTCCGGACCAAACAGCCCCTGTGTGAAAGCGATCTTAGTCTCTGACTGGTTGGCCACCCCTGGTCTAGGTTAACCATGCCCCCCCCCCCCATGATTAAGCCACGCCCCATGTGCAAGCCACGGCCCTTGCATATATCACAAACTAGAGACTCACTGGTGGCGCCGTCGGACTCGGTGAGGAGATCCTATTTCATTTCCCTATGTTTGCCCCGCCTCCGTTCGTCTCGCAAATCACTTGTCTTACAGACACGGTTGCTGCAGTGATGTGAAATTTCCCATGACTAATAAACTCATGACAACACCGGTATTACCGGTGACACCAGACATTTTACAAAATGAATATCTGTAGAGCACTTACTTTCATCTTTAACGCTATGTGGCTACATTGATCCACTGTGTCTGTCCGTCTACGTCTGTTTTTTATTCATTTATAATGACTAGTATCCATTTGTTGGACAGACAGAGTTGACATTAGGTTCTAATTTTGAAATAAACAAACGGACAGTAATACCTTCCCTCAATTTTCTATCCGTTCATTTACGGATCAATGTAGCTGCAGCCTTATTTAGTGAATCAGGCAAATATACTGTTGCTGGTCTGGACTGGTCCTCTGAGCTCCTCTCCAGTCTAGCTGTTGCTAGTCTGGACTGGTCCTCTGAGCTCCTCTCCAGTCGAGCTGTTGCTGGTCTGGACTGGTCCTCTGAGCTCCTCTCCAGTCGATCTGTTGCTGGTCTGGACTGGTCCTCTGAGCTCCTCTCCAGTCGAGCTGTTGCTAGTCTGGACTGGTCCTCTGAGCTCCTCTCCAATCGATCTGTTGCTGGTCTGGACTGGTCCTCTGAGCTCATCTCCAGTCGATCTGTTGCTGGTCTGGCCTGTTCCTCTGAGCTCCTCTCCAGTCGAGCTGTTGCTGGTCTGGACTGGTCCTCTGAGCTCCTCTCCAATCGATCTTCTGTTGCTGGTCTGGACTGGTTCTCTGAGCTCCTCTCCAGTCGATCTGTTGCTGGTCTGGACTGGTCCTCAGCTCCTCTCCAGTCGATCTGTTGCTGGTCTGGACTGGTCCTCTGAGCTCCTCTCCAATCGAGCTACTGCAGGGTTTAATCTCTTTTATTTGATGAATGTTGGCACTAGGGGTGCACCGATATATCGGTCGGGTATCGGTATCGGCCGATAAGTGCCTTGTTGACTGCTATCGGCCTATCGGCCGATAAGCTCAAATGTGCCGATAGCAGTCGCCGATAAATACCCATCAATTTGTGTAGCGTCAAAAGGCAAAAAAGTTCACTCGCGACCTACCTGCACAACGCCCGCCGTCCCCCACACACACACACAAGCTACTGCATCAAAGTAACTACTTATGATTAACAAGGCATTCGTTTTGTGGCATTAACGTTATATAGTTAGTGTTACACGGACAATAACATCAGCATATTATTATTACCCATAGCAGCAAGGCATTACTCCGAGTCCGTTCATTAGCTACCGGGAGATGCAAGACTAACGTTACTGGTGAAAATGTGATTTGCGTTGGAATACTCCTTTGCCAACTTGCTGTACTTTGCTTGCAGGTCTGCAGCCATTATTGCTGCATTATGAATAGCCCCAACTTTAGCCAAGGTAACGTTATGGCTAAACCTTTAACAATAGTTAACGCTAGCTTTCGGTTAGCTGTTCAATGCTATTAATAACACAACTCCCCGTCAACACCCTCTCTCGGGAAGATGGCATTTAAGAAAGTATCTGCTGTTAAAATGACACAAACATTCGTTTTGTGGCATTAACGTTATATAGTTAGTGTTACACGTTCAATAACAAGCATATTATTTACCCGAAGATAGCAGTAAACAAGGCATTACTCCGTTAGTCCGTTCATAGCTCGGTTCCATTCCGTTGCTCATTCCGTACCCAACTACACATTCTGCAATCTGTTAATAAAGTTTTCAACCAGACAAATGTATAGAAAGGCTTTGTTTTATTATAACATTTGTTGCAGTAAAATCATTATGTCTCATTTGGTCATGCTGTGGAGCGCTGGTCGGCGGGCCGGGCAGCTAACGTATCTCGCAAACAGAACAATGGCGGCATGCCCGAAAGTAGAAAATGAATAAGCGCTTGCCGATTGGTGGTAAGGACAGCAGGAGGTGGGTGCTAGCGGTGTGGCGTAATTGGCCGAATCAACTGTCAATCAAAATGGTTCCATTGCATTGGTTGAAAGCTCTGGTTGAGAGAATAGTATCCCGCTGCAGGCCTCCAGAATGGTTCCATTGCATTGGTTGAAAGCTCTGGTTGAGAAAATAGTATCCCTCTGCAGGCCTCCAGACGATACTGGGAGAGAGATAGTGATACCATAAACATATTTCTTGATGTTTCCTTTTTTTAAGTAAATGTACAAATATACAGTAGTTTCATTAAAAAAGAAAATTTAAAAATTTTTTAATTTAAAAAAAAAAAAATTACAAATACTTATATACAAATATCGGTATCGGTATCGGCCGATAGTGTTAGTTGAACAATCGGTATCGGTATCGGCGGCCAATTTTCATATCGGTGCATCCCTAGTTGGCACTGATATGTGAAAATGAATGGGTTTTATAATTTTTTTATCAAATTTGTATTTTCAATTAACACTTTGATCGCCATGGGTTAAATTCATAATTTACCATCCCTCG
Organism: Notolepis coatsorum; assembly: GCF_963971535.1. Classification (NCBI taxonomy): domain Eukaryota; kingdom Metazoa; phylum Chordata; class Actinopteri; order Aulopiformes; family Paralepididae; genus Notolepis; species Notolepis coatsorum. Next base: position 103,266,161 of record NC_140171.1, read on the forward strand.
CCAGCTCTATTTGTCTATGGAGAAGTTCCCCTTCTTTGCAGGGCTATAACTTTTTAAATTATATTGCTACATTGCCATTATTATGGCCCATTCAATGTCCTATATGTATTGTTCAGGGTGTAGCAACGTTAAACTTTTTCATTCACATATTCATACTAAAATATGGTCTAAAGTATAAGTGTGTGTTTATCGTTTTCTGCAGCTTTCTTCAGAACGTGATTTATAGCCCTAAATGCATTATATTGATGATGAAATACAGTTCGGTAGCGATCGGCGCAAGATGAAAAATGTCAACTGGACGTACTTCTAGAATGATCTACGTATGATCTGATGATGACCGGATGGGCGGGGGACAGTGGTGCAGTGCTGGGCAACCGCGGTCAAACGGCGTTTGGGCTTCGAAGTGCGCGCATCCTATTATTATGCAAAGTCTAGGTGATAAGTGCCTAGACTTTGCATAATAATAGGATACCGTTTGGCCTCCGCCCATATTACGACTGCACCCCTGGCGGGGGATCGTTTATAATTCCGTGGGCAACGTTAGATGATTCATCCAGAGTGGGTCATATGTTCATCATAGCAGTTTATATTGAACACGTTAGAATATACCGCTGAATCTTACCGTATGTTCCTCGCGCCGTTGGACGATCAGCGTGGAGTAGACCGTTTTCGATTATGGGATGTAGAAATGCCCGATCCATTTCCAGGTTGTATAATAGTATATACGTCCAAATAACGTTGTTTATTGAGTTAGGGCGAGCAATCTATTATCCAGTGTTTCAAGATGGAGCTATGGGAGCTATAGAGAGTGGCCGGACCACATTTGCATGAGTACTACTGGTTCAAAGGTTAATATCCGTTTGGCGATCTGCCGATCGGCCACCAGATGGCGCTCTTGAACCGCTAGAGAGTTGAGAGGAGATCACACTTGTGTCTCAGGGCCCCGGAAAGGAAATATGATTTCGATGACAGATTTTTGAAATATTGACATCAAAGACGAGTTAAGGCGTCCTCGGCGGAATGAGCATGGCGGGGAATGACGAGTTCCGGCGGTTAACGTGTTAAACAACACAACATAACACATTGATAACAATAATACACAGGACATCACAGGACAGTACTTCAACAATAATAATCATAATAATGACAAGACCATTAGAAATAATAAATACAGAATATCAAAACTTAACTAATAAATACTAAATATCAAATACAGAGTAAAAAATTTAAAAAAAAACACAACCAACACAAAAGACATTAGACATTAGACACTTTTTATATGTGGATTTGATTAAAAGTGTATACAAATCTGAGACAAACCCTCTTGTGGTTGTCCTGTCACCGATAAGCCAGACAAAAGGGTGTGGGTGCAACGCCTGAGCCCACGGCACACTGTGAGCCCTGAGCGTCGACCTTAGTTGTAGGTAGAGGAAGAATGATTTGCCAGGTATATCATAAAACTCTTTTAGGTCCTGAAACGATCGAAGACCATTTTTATCATATATATCTTCCAGAGTATGAACTCCCCTCCTCTCCCATTGAGGAATATTAACAGGTTTGTGCCCAACAAGTAGTTGCTGGTTATGAAAAATTGGAGAGTCGAGGTGCCACGGGCATTTAACCGCACAAGCAGGGGCGTAGCTGTAGATTCTGGGCCCCATGAAAGAATGTATTTGTAGGCCCCCAATTAATGCGAACGCGCGTTAGAGCGCAAGCCGATATTTTTTTGGCCATTTATTTATTGATAAAAACGCATAATATGGTTTTTACCTATACATTCGGATCAGCAGTTCAGCACCTGCACTGTTGGTGGGTGAGCCTAGTAAAGGATGTCGCATTGCGTTCATCTTCAATGAATGGACCAATGCAATAGTCTACCAAAGAACCTTGAGTCGCACTAGGCTGGGAACAACCCTGGGTCAAGTGATAGTAAACTGGACTGGACGAACAACATCGAGGCCCTACAGGAAGGGACAGAGCAGACTGTTCTTCCTGGGAGGGCTCAGGTCTTTTAATGTCTGCAGCAAACTGCTGCAGATGTTCTACCAGTCTGTGGTTGCTGGTGCCCTCTTCTTCGCTGTGGTATGCTGGGGGGGGGGCAACACCAACACAGACAAAATAAACAAACTGGTCAAAAAAGGAAGCTCTGTGGTGGGAGCGGACCTGGACAGTCTGGAGGTGGTGGGGGAGGACGAGGAGGAAGCTGTATGCTATCCTTGAGAACCCCTGCCACCCCCTCCATGATGAGCTGACCGCAATGCGGTCCACGTTTAGCCACAGACTTATCCCCCCCGACATACCACAAAGCGCTTCGGGCAGTCCTTTGTGCCGGTGGCAATCAGGCTCCACAACCAGGCAGGGCCAGGACGGGCCAACTGCCGTGGACTGGAGGAGCTGGGTTGTGGACTGTAACCAATTAATTTTATTATTTAACATGATTGGACTTGTTTGTTTTTCTTTTCACCACTTTTAGCTCTATTTTAGCCCTATTTTAGCTCTTTTTATCCCTATGTATTTGTCCATCTTGTTTTTAACACATACTAATAAGTGTATGTTATGTATTAACTGTTTCCACGAACTGTTTTAAAATTTCTGTTATGCTGTAATGGACATCTGAATCTCCCCTTGGGGATAAATAAAGGTTTTCAATTCAATTCAATAGCAGATCTTCTACCTCAGACACCACTACAGGTGGCTCAGTATCTGTGGAATCCTGTGTCTGAGCCCCACGTTGTCCCTGACATTGACTGTCCATAGCTGCTTCCTCCTCATCTGTGCTGCTTTCATGGTCCTCAATTTCTTCTTGTACTGGTACTTATCTGCCTCTTCACCTCTGCTCTCCTCGTTGGCTGCCTTGCTCGAGTATCCATAGTGTACATGATTTATAAAATGTCCTATAATAGTAATAACACAGTACAGCTCGAGCTATCTCTTAATTGTTATAATAATAATTTGTATAGATATTTTCCAATTGCTCAAATCTAGCTATAGCTACTGTAACAACCTCAATTTAATGTGCCAGTGGTCAATGGTATTGCAATTACTGGAAGAACTAGAGTAACTAAATGTGAATATTACCTAAAGTTGTATTCAATGCATGCATGGTAAGCATATTTTAAAATCTGTTTGTTAACCCCAAGCCCTGCTGCTTACCTCCCTCTCCTTCAACTGGGAGCTGGCCTGAGGGAAGGGGACAAGGGGTACTGATCCTGAAGCCGCATCTGTGCATTAGAGCAGTGCAATGTTACCATGTAACAATATACAGGTTAGGTTAGCTAGCCATAGCAAAAGGGCATAGCTGCTGGATACAAATGCACTGGGCTCATCTACACTCATCTAATTTTTTTATAGCAACAGGTAGCTGTTGAATTGAAAATGGGGGACCCTGATGTAAACAAGATGAAAGTCTTTCTCTGGTCTGCATCCCCTTAACAATTGTGTGTATTGAGCTGTACTGTATTGTACCCATTCTGCAATCTGTTAATAAAGTTTTCAATCAATCAATCATCTAACATCAGCCACAAAATGTTGGCCAAGCTGTTATGGGCTTCAAAACAAGTTCTGTGAATAAATACCTTTCTTGTGAAAATACTTGGTGACTCTTGCAATGCTGATGTTTTTTCTTTCGTTTTCTGAGCTCCTAAAACATGAGCTGTAGACATTTTCCTGTCACTCTGACACTGTTCAAGCTGTGCGCTGTGCTCTCTGCAGATATCCCCTACTCCTGTGCGCTGCTGTGTATGTGGACTGAACCATGCAATGAAAGAAGGGAGGGGTGCTCATATTGTCAAACAAAGTAACAAGCACCTGTTTGTTTCTTTTGTGACGTTTTTCTTTAATACAGGCAATTATACTTTTGACTCAACTACATTAACTTACTTTAGGATAATAATAAAACCATATTAATAAAAAGATAATAATAGTGTTCTCTGGGCCCCCCCCCAGTGCTGGGCCCTTGGAATCATCCTAATCTACCCCCCCCCAGCTACGCCCCTGCGCACAAGACCTCTCTACATTACGCCACGTTTGAATCACGTGGGATATGATCGGTCCATATCGTAATTGGCATTTTGATATAGGGGTATTGGAGTATATTGCATCCTGTAATCTTTGTGGTGAGACCGCTGCTGCTTCTAAGGAACGCCAAGACACAGCAATTTCAGGGTCAAACCAGTTTATCAGGGGCCTCAGCGAGAAAGACCAGAAGTATAACTTAAAATCGGGGATTGCCAAGCCCCCATCCTGTTTCCTACATTGAGTGGTAGTTATTTTGATTCTCTGGCGTTTGTTATCCCAAATGAATTTAGATATCATAGTTTGAGTCTTGCGCCAGTGGTCTATTGGATGAGGTAGGGGGAGCAGTGAGCTAACAAAATGTATCCTAGGTAGTATGTTCATTTTAATTATGGATGCTCGGGCCTGTAATGAGTTAGGAAGGCTCAACCATCTATCCAGATCCTGGTGTATTTTATTATATGTACCTGTGAAGTTATATTTAGTTGTCTGATTTAGTGTGGGAAAGATCTCTAAGTACTTAAAATGATCAACTAAGGGGATGTCAGCCGGTAGTTGCACCGCTAATGACCAACTCATTAAGAGGTAGACAAGCTGATTTGGGCCAGTTAATTTTGAAGCCTGATCATTTACCGAAGTCATCAATTATATTAAGTAGCTTTGAGGCTGATTGGAAGGGATCCTCCATAAACATTTGTAAGTCATCCGCATAAAGAGCAATTTTGTGTGGTGTCTCATTGATTATTATAGGGTCGATTTCTTCTGATTGTCTAATGAATTGGGCTAATGGTTCGAAGGAGAGCGTGAATAGTCCGGGGCTCAGAGGACAACCCTGCCTAGAGGATCTAGAGACCTGGAAGAGTGTGGAGCATATTTTGCCTGTCATTATCATTGCTGATGGTGAGGCATAGACAGTGGTGCAGTGGTGATTTCATAAGGGGTTGCACTGTGTTTTAATGACGTCACGTGCATGCGCATAAATGTTCCCTCGCGAATAAAGACGATGCCTAATTGCCTCTAGGAATGGAATGTAACACATTTGAGCGTATGAGCTTGAGCGTGCGCGTCCTTCTGCTCAAAAAGCAGATGGAACAGCGTGCAACCCCGTCCCATGACCACTGCACCACTGGGCATAGAGCACTTTAATCATGTGTATAAATTCCTTTCCAAGTCCCATAGCCTCCAGTACCGTCCAAAGATATGACCATTCTTGTCTATTGAATGCCTTCATGGCATCCAAAGACAGAACCGTGGCCGGAGTTATATTGTCCTTACCTAAATGGGTTTTATTGAAAGCATACTCTGGTGGGAGCGGTGGGCAAGCAGTGCAAACATGTCAGAGTAACACCGGTAACACAGACTCCCACAGTAAGCCTAGCGCAGGCCCCCTCTAGATGGTAAATGGTAAATGGCTGCATTTATATAGCAGCTTTTATCGAAAGCGCTTTACAATTTATTCCTCACAATTTACCCATTCACTCACAGATTCACACACCGATGGCAGAGGCAACCATGCAAGGTGCCAAACCTGCTCATCGGGAGCAATTAGGGGTTAAGTGTCTTGCTCAAGGACGCTGCCCGGGAGGAGCTGGAATCGAACCGGGAACCTCCGGATTACCAGACGACTGCCACTATTGTCACTAGAGTGCTCCTCAAATTTTTTCACTAGTCCCTCTGATGCGACCAAGTTTCTCAGTTGGTGGCGCCAGTACAAGATTTGGTTCTACATATATATATATCTCCGGGGGCGGCTGAGACGGGAGTAAAAAGTGCTCTCTCTCTCCATCATCCACACCCTTCAGTGACTCTGCATCTCTCATTCTCTCATGCCTCGTCATTCTTTTCTCTTCTCTCTCCTCTCCCCTTATTCTGTGTTAATTTCGTCAGCTATTTTTTTTTTAGTCTTAGTCATGTCTCAAATGCTCTTTTTCGTTTTCATCATATTTAGTCACCTTTTATCTATTTTTCGTTTAGTAAAGTTTTAGTCAACTACAGGTCTGAGCATTTTTGTTTTAGTCTGTTTTGTTTAGTTTCGATTTAGTCTTTTTTGTTTAGTCTCGCCACTCGGTTACAGCCTCATAAGTTGGCGTGAGCTTTTTCTAAACAAAAAAAGCTAATGTTGTAGTCAGTGTTGCGTTCCTCATTATCAACACTGGTTGCACGCACGCTAATGACGCCACATGCACGCGCGCTCCCGTGCATGCGCATGCGCATAAAGGTTTCCTCGCATAAGGACAGACTAAAGACAGTGCCTAATTGCCTCTACGAATGGAATGTAACACCTGACGACCGGCACTATTAGTATGCAAAGTAGCCAGGTGGGTACTGCGAGTTGGCGCATCAGTCGAGTGCAGCGCATTCCTATGTGCACGCGCTTCTGCTCACAACTTTGGTTGCACGGCGTGCAACTCCGTCCCATGAGCAACGCATCACTGGTTGTAGTGCTAGCTGGTTAGACTTATGTAAGCTATTTAATGTGTTCTATTGTGGTGGATCAACATAATGTAGTGATCCGTCATGCAGTAATGTAGGGAAGAAAGAGGAGAGTTTCCTTTTCTGTATGGTGCTTTATTTCCAGCTCAATATGGGGTTTTACAGGTTGATACTTTCCTTTTCATACACAACACAGTTACCTGCAGGGATGCGTTGCTCATGGGACGGAGTTGCACGCCGTGCAACCGGCTCTGTGAGCATAAGCACGCGCACGCACACAGGAATGCGCTGCACTCGACTGATGCGCCAACTCGCTAAGTACCCACCTGGCTACTTTGCATAACAATAGCGCCGGTCGTCAGGTGTGTTCAAATACGTTCTCAGATACATTCACACAAAACTTGTGAATGAAATGTGTTACATTCCATTCGTAGAGGCATTTAGGCACTGTCTTTAGTCTGTGCGTATGCGAGGGAACATTTATGCGCATGCGCGGGAGCGCACATGCACGTGGCGTCATTAAAACACTGTGCAACCAGCTTTGATATCACCAACGCATGCCTGGGTTACCTGCTAATACGCCAACTTCACAACAACAATGTACCATCCGGTCTGTCCTCTCATATCTCCCGGGGGGAAACAACACCCCCAGCATAACAGTGGTGCCCCTAAGACCATACAACTAGAGCGACACACAAAACCCCAGAACATTACAATAATTCACCCATGGAATGATGTGTTGGGGATAAGGGTTCTACAATTATGTTTGTTACTTTCCTGTCGGCAAACAAGTTCCTGTTAGCTAGCAAGTAAACAGTGTTAACGTTGAAGTTGATGTTGAATAAATGTTTAGCAAGATTTTATTTTGCAAACTACATTTTGTGTCGTCGTTTTTAGTCAACTGAATTAGTGAATTAGTTCAGTAGGCTAGGCAATAGTCCTCACAGATGTCTTGGCTCTGATACGTGCATTCTGTTTCCCTGACTTCTATTTAGACTATGTTACCAGAAGCCTACTCCATTCATGGATCCTGTGTTATTATGTAGATAGACATGCCTAACTATAATAAAAAGATGAGCAATACCAGTGCAATATATCAAAATATACTCTTACAAAAAATTAGATTAGATGACTGCATCTTGGTTTTAATTACGGTAACCATTTGACCCCCCCCCCCCCCAACTCTTTCTTCCTGAGGAGGCTCAGGTCTCAGGTCCTTCAATGGGCGCAATAGACCTGTTTTACCAGTCTGTAGTAGCCAGTGTCCTCTTTTTTGCCATTGTATGCAGGTGGGGGGCTACATCAACTCAAGGGACACCAAAAATCGAACAAGCTGGTTAGGAAGGCTAGCTCTGTGGGGATCAATAGAGGAATATCTTATTTTATTTGATCCTAACTCGCAATAATTTGACCAAGTAAAATACGAGCTTGCATATGCCACGATTTTGGTTGTAGTCTAGAGAATTAACCATCTATTATTGTCCCCCTTTGTACCCCCCCATAACCCCCTCCCACGTAACTCACCCATCTCTGCCTCCTCTCTTCCAGTTTCCTCTGGGCCACCCCCCCAGGGCAGCCAACGGCCTGCTCAGCCCTCCAGTGGAGGACCCGGTGCGGGCCAGCCAGAGCTCCCTGTGCGACATGCTCCAGGAGAAAGAGAGGAACACCGCCATGGGTGCAGGGACCGGCACCGGCCTGGGCATGGCAGGGGGCACCGGGGCGGCGGGCACGGGGACCGGCACCAGCCTGGGCACGGGAGCGGCGGGAGCAGCCATGGATCACTCCACCCTCATCCCCCTGCGGGCCAAGAGCTTCCGGGAGAAGAGCGACGTCCACTTTGTGGACGTCATCAAGGAGGACAGGTCAGGACGCTGGAGGATAACACTTTGATTTGTCTCTAGCCACATTTCCATCAAAGTGTTTTCAAGCCAATTATGAAGTATCAATTATTTATATATATTTTTTTTTAAATAGGGACAATACATATGAACATTTTCTTTTAAATATGCCAGATATAGCTAGTTTCCATCTGTAGTCCCTTTTGCAGGTTGATGTTAACAGAGCAGACAATTACAGATGTACATAAACTTCACAACCATAAAAAACAGACAATAAGATGAAACAGACAATGACAATATGAACGATGTGGTGAGACAAACCGGGGAAATAGGGAGACTATAAGTTTAAAGTGCTTTAGGTACCAAGTGTTTGCCAGAGCCAGAGTGCTAATGTGCTCATTTTATTTATTTATACAATACACTTGTATTGTAAAGTGCAGGAATAGATTGCACGTTAATTGTAGATTGCACATTGCCCTTTTGCTATGCACTTAAAACATAACAAAAAAATAGTAGGGAGTAGTAAGGATGGAAGAAGCATCTGAGCTTCCACATTAACGTATGGTTTTGCCTTTACGTAATACCGAACGTGAGATAATCCAACAATCTAACAGATAACGCTAGCTGACCAGGTGAACGGAAAGCATTCATTCTGAAAGTTACATCACTGACGCTTGAAATTAGGGCTGCAACGATTAGTCGACATAATCGACGATGTCGATTATAAAAAATCGTCGACGAGAAATTGTTGCGTCGATTAGTCATTAAAAAAAAAACTTTATTTAATTTTTTTTTTTTTTTTGCACTACCTATCTTTGTGAGAGTGGCTTCTCAGGGTTCCAGACAACATCATAACATCATGATCCCATAGCAAATTTTGGACATTGAAAACATTGTTCCCCTGCAGGGAGATGATGATCAGACTAGACACACAATACATTACACACGCACTCCTCTCACTCCCACACAGCGATCAGAGTAAGACACACACATACACACTCCTCTCACTCACACACAGCGATCAGAGTAAGACACACACACATACACACTCCTCTCACTCACACACAGCGATCAGAGTAAGACACACACACATTCACACTCCTCTCTCTCACACACAGCAATCAGAGTAAGACACACACACATTCACACTCCTCTCACTCACACACAGCGATCAGAGTAAGACACACACACATACACAAATTACACAGTACACACCTCTCACTCACACAGCGATCAGAGTAAGACACACACACAAATTACACAGTACACACACTCCTCTCACTCACACAGCGATCAGAGTAAGACACACACACATACACACATACACACACGGACTCCTCTCACACACAGCAAACAAAAGACCTAGAAGTCTGTCTGATCTGACTCATCCCCCTCTCCCCTTACAGCTGTTCCACGTCACCCTCCTGGTCCTGGACCAAGTTACAGCCCCATCAGCCGCGGTGCTGGGGGCAGATGCTGCTAGTTATTTCTTTTTTATTATTATCTTTTTAGTTATTTAAAGTACACTTCCACTTTAATTTGTATTATTTAATTTATTTATCTTGTTATGAGTGATTGCTGTATTGTTCTTCAAATACATTTTCATTTAAAGTGGCTTAAGATCCAAATTCAAATGTTTCATGAGTCATTATTTTAATTTGCTATGGGATCATCATGTTATGATGTTGTTGTTTGGTCCTGACAAGAGTCTCAAAGTCTGGGGTGATGGTAGACAAGCAACTCTGAGGTCATGCTCAATGTCCAATCTGTTCCTCTGCTCTGTCTTCAGCTGGACCAGAGCTGAGAAGCCACTTTCACAAAGATAGGTAGTTAAAAAAAATAATTGTTTTTTTTGTTTACATTGGTTTTCGATTAGTCGACTAATCGAAAAAATAATCGACAGATTAGTCGACTACCAAATTAGTCATTAGTTGCAGCCCTACTTGAAATGTGTGAACTTAGTGAAACAACATGGCAAACGTATAAAACGTTGCTACCATGTAACATCTCTTTTTTTTTATCCACTTTTTCTCCTCCTGTTTTTCTGTGTTTTTCTCCCCATCCCAATTTAGTCGTCATGCAAATTCCCCCCTCCGCTTCCTGGTCGTTGCTCGCATGTGTCCCCCCACTGGGCGTCTAGGGAGGGTTGATAGATACTATCACCTGTCCCCTCCGATACATGCAGAGTCAGCCAGCCACTTCTTTTCACCTGCCAGCGCGGACTCTCATTGGCGAGGTGTAACGTGTGGGAGGCTCACACTACCCTCACCATCTCCCTTCCTCGCTGTGCAGGCGCCCTGACCGACCTGTAGGAGTCGCTGTTTACAACAACCAGATTACCACCCATCAACTCCCCTCCCAGTATGACGGCTGGCCAAGCCGGAGGCAACGCTGACAGCCGGATTTGATACCAGTGTCTCTCACGTTGGTGACGAGCGCTTAGTCCGCGGCGCCACCCAGCCGTCCCACCATGTAACATCTCTCAAGTCTCTTTCTTCATCTTTCTTTTCTGTTCTCTCAGCTGTTAACAGACTCTTATGCTACCTGGCTAGCTAGATACCTGTACCCAGCGTGCCGTTCAGCGGTGTAACAGTTAATAGGGTCCCTTCTCAATACACTGCACAGTGTAGTTGTCGGTAAAAACAAGGGGAAATATATATATATTTTTTTAGATTTATCTTTTTTTATTGGAAGAATTAGTACATATTTATACATATCAGTTATCAAAATTATACAACTTCCATTTCCTTCCTCATTCCTATCCCCTAATCCCACCCATCCCACCCAGTGAGGGCGACGACAAACATACATGAAAAAGAAAAAAAAGAAAAAAAGAGATATAAATAAAAAATAGACATTTAAATAATTAAACAAAAATACAGATGTGGCAGACAAAGCTACGCAAAAGAAAAATGAAGTCAAATTAAAATAAAACAAAGATAAAACAGAGATATTTTTATATATACATACCGTAATAATAATATATAATATAAGTGTTACTCTCCATTTTAGTAGCGTCATTTCCAGATGGTAAAACAAATAAAATGGAGAGTAAATTTAACACCCTTAGCAGACCACCACAATGCCATCTCCCTAGCCATGCGTGGGCTAGCAGTGTCATGAAGGTAGATAGGGGGTGGAGGGGGGTCATGGGGTCCCAAGATTGGATGGAGTCATATGGGTTTTGAAATGGGATAGGAAGGGCTGCCATGTTTTGTGGAAGATATCCGTGTGGCCTTGTGTAGTAAATCTGATTTTCTCTATATGTATAAGAGACATGACATCCCGACTTCCGGTTTAGCTGCAATATGTAGCGCACGCAATTGGTTATAGCTCCGCTCCCGTTATCGTTAATTTCGTTTAAAAACCTTATTTGGACAGTACCAAAAGAGACTAGACCACATCGTATGTATTGATAAGACCTTCTACTAACTATATCAAAAGACAACATGGTTAGGGATAAGGAAAAGACGGGAAAGAAACAAGAAACGGCAAAGCTAACGGCGCAGATTGAAACTCGGTCAAAGACAATGACAGGCGACGCTGTGGCAGATCCGTTGGTGAGCCCCGGCGCGGGGAATATAGAGGGACCAAAGACAATTGTCCCCGAGAGGGAGACAACAGATGACAACATAACAGGAACATCAGAAAAAAATACCGTGAAGGAAAAAGCAGGCGATTTTGAGAAGATAATAGCAAAATCATCCATCGGATCCCTCACTGCTCCAACAACATCAACTGACACAAGCAGTTCAGTTGCACAGCCCGACTTCAACTCTCTGACTATCCTGATCAAAGAACAGATGGTCGCTTTCAAAGCACACGTAGAAGAACAGATGGTCGCTTTCAAAGCACACGTAGAAGAACACTTGGTCGCACACGCTAAACACATCGATACTAAATTCGAAGAGGTTATGAGAGCGGTCGTTTTGCAGTCCGTGCGAATCACGACAGTGGAGATTTCGGTGACAGAAAACACAAAAGCAGTCAAAGCGAACGAAGGTGGCTTGACAGAGATGGGAGAAGAGATGGAAAGAGCTAAAGAGGAATATCGGAGGGAAATAAAATTGCTTAAAAACGAAGTGATGGAGAGGCAACTAGAAACCCATCGTTACCACAGGCGGAATAACATCCGCATTGTGGGGCTTGATGAAGCAGTGAACTGCGAAGACATCAACTTTCCAAAAGAGTTATCAACGATTTTGGAAAACTCCGATCCAAACAAAGTGCCAGAAGTGGAACAAGTTTACAGAATTGGTCCCCAGGGGCAAAGTATCAACGGGCCGAGAGTCATCATTGTCACTCTGCGGAAAACTACAACAAGGGATGACATCATCAAATATGCTCGCAACCAACGTGGGAAGCTGAAGTATGGTGATAAACCAATATTTATCTACGAAGATTTGAGCAGAGAGGCCATCATCCGACGTCAACCATACAAAGATGTGATGCAAAAGCTGTACAAAGCCGGCTACAAGCCAAGGCTAGCATATCCGGCGCTGTTATCATTCTTGGGCAATAACGGCCGCAGGTCAGGTCCATTTACACCCTTTGAAGCTGAGGATTTCCTGAATCAAAATGCAGCAAATAACCCAAAGCATGACGAAAATGCCGGAATCAGTTAAGCCTCTCTCTAAATATATACCAGTGTTGGAATGACTTTATTGTGTTCATCAATGAGGTCATTCCACCAGTGTTGGAATGACATTGTTGTGCTCATCAAAGTAGCAAACGATATGCAAGTCGTCTATAACAAAGTGTACTGTGTATAATACGATTCATAATACATTATAATTTCAGTCTCTGGTCTCTGAGGGGACAAATAAATATCAATGCAAAAAGATCTATCTGGAATATTCTGGGTTTATCGCTCAAATGCCCTGGGTCTCTTAGATCATTCTGGAATGTAAAATAGTCTAGGCACTAGTATATTCTACAACCTTCTAGAATATAAGGCACCATGACAACGAAGCATACAACTATAACAATAACATTCGGTGTGCATACACATAGCAGATAATAAATTAAATGAAGTGCAATCAGTCCTTAATAATACTTTAAAATTAACCACACATAAACGTATGAGCACAGCAAGGTTATTCTAACAATTTAAGTAATCACTCCATTAAAGGCACATTGAAGCGCTAAAAGGCGCTGCTTTTCTATCTTATCTAATCAGTTAAATCGGTTCTAGTGGCTTCTCCACGTTGATAATTATTTATCTCTTATTCCTTATCTATATCTTTCCATTGATTTTTATTTTATTTAATTTTTTCTTCTCATTACTCTATATTCTTTAAATATATTTTAACTTACATTGTTCTTTTCCAATGTTCTTCACATTAAGGTGTCAATATTACTCTATATTTTTTAAATATATTTTAACTTACATTATTCTTTTCCAATGTTCTTCACATTAAGGTGTCAATATTGCTCTACAATCTTTTCCTTTTTTTCCCCCCCACACGTTGGTGGAGGGTTCAAAGGAATATGTCGATAAAGGTTTATTCTCTTTTTTTTATTTTATTTTTTATTTTTATCTTTAGGTTATTTATCACAATACTTCATTACAGTAAGGGAAGGTGCAAGACCAAAAGCGACATTCTATTGCAATAGAATGGAAATGTTAGATCCTATGGCAATGTGCATAGGAAAATTAGGATTACAATGCTCAGTTTGGGCAATCCGGTGGACCATGGGAGAAAGTCAATCGCGGAGGATGTGTTCTTGGAACACAGGCATGTTCGACTTTCTGGGTGAGGGGAAAATAGGGGATTTTTATTTGTATATATATATGTTTTTAAGCTCAGCTCTCAACGGGACCTCATTAATTGGATGTGCATCTATTGTAGCTTCATACTCCAGAAACATTACCAAAAACTACACGAAAACATGCATAGACTATGGCTAGTTTGAATATAATGGTATGGAACACCGGTGGGATAAACAAACAACACAAGCGCAAAAGCGTGCTTACACTGATGAAAAAAGAACATGTGGACGTGGCTCTATTAAGCGAAACGCACATTTTAGAGGGAGACATAAATACGTTAGCGGATAACATATACCATAATATTAGTCACTCTTCTTTTGCTACGAGAACTAGAGGGGTAGCCATAGTCGTCAGACGCAAATTAAATATCGAATTGAAAGGGGTATGGTCGGATGCTGAGGGGCGCATAACTATAGCTAGGATTATACACAATAACAGGAAAATTGCATTGGCAGCGGTATATGCCCCGAATTTGTACGAAGTGGGTTTCTTCACTTCACTAACAGGAGAAATGTTAAACCATCCCGAGTACTCATATATAATAGGTGCGGATTTTAATGCCATTTGGAACCCAAGGATGGACAAAACTTACCTTTCCTTCTCCAGCGAACAAAAGAATTCATCTAAAGCATTAAAAGATTGGTCGAAATCAACAGGAGTAACTGATTTATGGCGTTCACTTAACCCCATGACCCGCAAGTACTCCTGTCGTTCGGCGAGACACAACACACTATCCAGAATTGATTACGTCTTTGCATCCCCGAGAATATTTGATAAATATGAAGTGGAAATGACACCCAATGCGCTATCAGATCACTGCTACTTAATCCTGAAAGCAACATTTGGTACACTATCTACCCGGGCCCCAAGATGGCGTTTTAATTCGATGCTGCTTAACAACAAGGAATTCATTACACAAATTAAAGAAGCTCTCACAGTATTCCTACAAGATAATGCTAACTCGGTGCAAGATCCCAGAATATTATGGATGTCGGTAAAGAATATGATCAAGGATTTCTCGGATAGATTTACCTCCATATTGCGCAAAAATCAAAACACAAAACTGTCTGAAATGGAAACGCTTTACTCAACGCTTTTTAATTCTTTAAAATACAACAACTCTACTAGACTAGATAACCAAGTTAACATTCTAAAGACAGAGATCAAAGCAATGTACAGACAAAAATCGGAATTGCAAATACGCAGCACTAGACAACAGCAGTACTTCCAAGGTTCTAAACCTAGTCACCTATTAGCCATGCGACTAAGAATTAATGCAAAATGTGCAGATATAACTGCCATTAGGAAACAACAAGCTCTAGTAACAGAACCCAAAATAATAAACGATACATTCAAAGAATTCTACTCCGATTTATATAACTCAGAAACGACCTTTGATCAAGACAAATTAGACACATATCTTAATCAAATTACTCTCCCTAAACTTACGGATGAAGACGCTAAACAGTTAGAAGTACCGATCACATTAGAAGAACTCAAGAAGGCCATATCCGGAATGAAAAACGGCAAAGCTCCGGGAATTGACGGTATCCCATCAGAAATGTACATTTCTTGCTGGGACATATTTGGACCCTTATTACTAAATATGATCTTATACTCAGTCAAAGAGGGAAGCTTCATTGAACACCAAAATACCGCACTCATTTCAGTTCTTCACAAAAAAGACAAAGACCCCACTGAATGCGGTAGTTACCGTCCTTTAAGCCTCCTCGGAACCGATGTCAAACTGTACTCTAAGATATTAGCCATCAGATTGCAAAAGCATAAGGCGAATACTGCACGTACTAGATACAGACAAAGAGGACATCACACCTAAGGCGATACTATCCCTGGATGCTATGAAAGCATTTGACAGGTTGGAATGGCCGTTTCTATGGGCAGTATTGGAAAGGATGGGGTTAGGAAAAGGTTTCATTGATATGATTAAAGTACTATACAAGGACCCATCGGCCAGGATTACAACAGGCACATTCATCTCCGATATCTTTCCGGTATCACGCTCAGCCAGACAAGGTTGCCCTCTTAGTCCCGGACTATTCGATCTATCATTAGAACCTTTAGCACAATTTATAAGACAATCCCAACACATAGAACCAATAGTAATCAAGGGCACACATCATAAAATTAGTTTATATGCGGACGACGTAATATTGTTCATGCAAAACCCCAACAACACATTGCCGCTTATACTCAAGTTGATAGAGAACTTTGGTGATTTATCGGGATTTAAAATAAATTGGCCTAAGTCGGCTTTTCTTCCTCTTAACACCAGTGCAAAAAAAGAGACAACCCTCCCAGGTGCGATACCCATGGTCAAACATTTCAGATGCTTGGGTGTGGAAATATTTCCCACCATAAGACAAACGGTGAAGCACAATTACACAAAAATACAGAACAAAATCAAGGACGACCTGGACAGGTGGGCAAAACTTAAAAACTCAGTACAGGCAAGGGTATCAATAGTTAAGATGGATGTATTACCAAGAATCAATTTCTTCAGCTCAATGCTTCCGTTACCTCCTCCAGAGGGCTACTGGAAAAGATTACAAACCTCCACATACAAATTTATTTGGAATAACAAACCACCTCGCATAAAAAGATCCACCGCACAGAGAAATAAAGCAGACGGTGGCATGGCAGTCCCAGATTTTTTACAATATTTTA
Source organism: Notolepis coatsorum (assembly GCF_963971535.1). NCBI lineage: Eukaryota > Metazoa > Chordata > Actinopteri > Aulopiformes > Paralepididae > Notolepis > Notolepis coatsorum. Next base: position 103,282,904 of record NC_140171.1, read on the forward strand.
ATGCCTTCACATTAAGACCATTGAAGAAGATATGGTTTGACCCCGAGGCTTTGGTATCTTGGAGAAAATTAGAAGAAAACATAGTAGCCCCACAGAGATTGAAAGACATAGCATACACTAAACTTTCAATCAAGCATTGTGAGCGAGAATTTGGCCCAATAATAACCCATGCAATCAGGACATGGCGGGAAACACAAAGGAAATTTCCTAACCCTCAAGTATGGCATAATCACACTCCCATATTCAATAACAATGCTCTCTTAATGGGAAAACGACCTATAAGATTCCCTGTATGGGAAGAAAGAGGCATACACTCATTAGGGGATATTTTTAATAACAAGGGCCTCTGTAGTTATGTCGAAATATGCATAAAGTTTAACCTTACCGAGTCCACATGGCTTTTTTACATACAGTTACGACTTTGTATGAGATCTCACGGTGTTCCATTACACATACCAATTGAACACCACAGATACCACAAATTTTTCTATGAAAGAGATACATTGGGAGGTTTTGTATCAGGTTTTTATTATCAATTACTAACGTCCTCGTATGAAACCCTTCAACTAGACAATGTCTGGAGGAGGGATATACCAGACCTGGAAAATGACTTTGATTGGCAAGGAGCCTGGGCAAATGTCCGACTTACATCAAGGAACCCGGATCATCAACAAATCAATCTGAACTATATTCACAGGACATACTTGACTCCTATAAGGCTGTGCAAAATGGGGCTTATACAAGACTCCAAATGCTCCCAATGTACAAATGGGGACGAAGGAACATTTATGCACATGTATTGGGACTGCCCACCAGTTAAGGCATTCTGGAAAGATGTGTCCCAACAATTATCAATACTCGTATTTTGGAATATACCTGTACACCCCGCGGTATTGCTATTGAATGATGTTTTTGAGTTTGCAGTGAATCCACAACTAAAAAGATTGGTTTTATCGGGTATCACAGTAGCTAAAAAACTGATCGCATCACGTTGGTTTCAACCGGAAAAAATGTGCCGGAAAGTGTGGTTTCTTACATATCTCGATGTGATATATCAAGAAATATCTACAGCAAGAATTCTGGGGCTCAATGAATCCAAAATGTCAATGTGGTTAGAAGTGGTGGAGAGAATAAAAGCTAGCCTATAATGGTGATGTTTGGTTAGGAGTGGGGGATAATGGAGGCACTATCCAAGAGGGGGTCCGGGAGGGGGGGGTTTGAGCTGGAGCATATGTGTGTAGGGTTTTAGAAAATAGGTATTAGGGGTATATTATATACTAACATTTATATAATTGTAACTTCGCTGGATATACACTGTATACGGTTAAATTGTTATTATTGACTATGTTTGTTTTATCCTGTTTCTGTACTTGCATATATTTTAACCACCTTTACTGAAAGTTTAATTATACATTGTGTGTTGAGTACTGACTTTTAATAAGTTTTGTTTTGCAATAATAAAAAAAATTAAAAAAAAAAAAGAGACATGACATCCCTCATCCAGTGTAAGTGTGAAGGGGGAGTGGCTGCCTTCCAGTTGAATAGGATGAGACGTCTGGCAATGAGTGAGGCAAAGGCCATGGCATTGGATTGCCCAATAGATATTGTAGCGTTTTCCGGTGTCAAGCCAAATAGTGCAATAAGAGGGCATGGGTCAATGTTCATAAAAAATATGTCTGAATAAGATTTAAAAATGGAAGTCCAGAAAGGGGCCAGTACTGGACAATGCCAGAACATATGGATAAGTGAGCCAGGGGCTTGGTGACACCGGTCGCATGTGGGATCCATGCCAGGATTTATCTTCGCCAGTCTAGTCTTTGACCAATATAGACGGTGGAGGAGCTTGAACTGTATCAGTGAATGGCGGGCACATATTGAAGAAGAGTGTATTCGGGCAAGAGCGTTTTCCCATTCTTTGTCTGTAAATTGATGATTTAGATCGGACTCCCAGTTTTGTCTTATAGCCAATACTGAGGAGGGTAGGGATAGGGATATGATGTTATATAGTTTAGATATTGAGCCTTTGATTACAACCTTCACCTCCAAGATGCGATCGATCAAAGTTTTTGGGGGTGTATGGGGGAACTGGTCAAATTTGCTCTTAACAAAATCACGTATCTGTAGATATCTGAAAAAATTTGTTTTTGGTAAGTTAAACTTTAGGGACAGTTGTGTGAAAGACATGAAAGAACTGTCTTGGTACAAATCATAAATGTTCAGAATGCCCTTCTTAAACCAGTTGCTGAAGGTTTCATCCACCATAGAGGGAGGGAAAAGGAAGTTTTTGTGGACAGGTGATGACTGTGACATGGCGTGGAGACCAAAGTGTTTTCTAAACTGGGACCAGATCCGGAGGGAGTGTTGTACTAAGAGGTTGTTGGTATACTGGGCGGTTGTGACTGGGAGCGAGGAGCAGACTAAGGATTGCAAAGATGTTCTAGAACAAGATGCCCTTTCCATGTCCACCCATGCCGGTACCCACTGACAGAGTCCGTAGTGGGAGTGGCTCCAGTAGAGAATGCTGTGAATATTTGCAGCCCAATAGTAGACCAAGAAGTTGGGTAGTGCGAAGCCTCCCTGTGATTTAGGCTTCTGGAGGGCCATTTTATTTATTCGGACTGGGCGTTTGTTCCAAATAAAATCTGATATTGCCTTGTCGAGGGCTTTAAAAAATGACTTTGGAATAAAGGTTGGAATATTTTGAAATAAGTACAGAAATTTCGGTAATGTGTTCATTTTCACAGTGTTCACTCTGCCAACAAGTGATAAAGGAAGTGATGACCATCTGATAAAATCCTGCTTGGTGCGCTCCAGTAGAGGGGTGAAGTTGGACGCTATGAGATTAGAATGTTTATGTGTTATCGTTATGCCAAGGTAACGGAAGCTACTTGGGGAAAGCTTGAAGGGGAACCTAGAGGGGGGGATATTTCTAGCTAAGGAATTTATGGGGAAGAGTTCACTCTTGTTTAAGTTTAATTTATAGCCAGAAAAAACACCAAACTCGTGTAGTATGTGAAGGACACGTGGAAGTGTGGCCGCTGGATCCGCGATATACAACAGGACATCGTCCGCATATAGCGAGATTCTTTGTTCCTGTCCATTTCTGATGATGCCTTGGACATGGCGGTCCTTGCGAAAGGAAATAGCTAGTGGCTCGATCGCTAGTGCAAATAGTAGCGGAGAGAGAGGGCAACCCTGTCTTGTACCGCGTTGTAGGGGGAAATATTCCGAAGTCACATCATTTGTTCGAACTGATGCCACTGGAGAGGAGTATAAAAGTTTGACCCAGGACACAAATTTCTCGCCGAAACCGAATTTCTGCAGAGTATAGAATAAATAGTCCCATTCAACCCGGTCAAAGGCCTTCTCTGCGTCTAGCGCAACAACGACCTCTGCAACGGGAGACTCGGTGGATGAGTAAATTATATTCATAAGGCGCCGCAGGTTGAAAAAAGCCATTCTATCCTTCACAAAGCCAGACTGGTCTGGATGGATAATACTTGGTATAACGGATTCCAGTCGTCGAGCGAGTACCTTTGCCAAGATCTTTGCTTCATTGTTAAGGAGAGAAATAGGACGATATGAGCCACAGTCTTTCGGGTCCTTATCTTTTTTTAAAAGCAGGGATATTGAGGCTTGATAGAGAGTCGGAGGAAGCGAGCAGGATTGAAAAGATTCCTCAAACATTGAAGCCATAATGGGACATAACTGGGTGGAATATTTTTTTTTAAATTCCACTGGGAACCCGTCTGGGCCTGGGCTTTTCCCACTCTGCATCATAGTTAAAGCCTGTTGGATTTCATCAGCGCTAATGGGCTCTTCCAAAAGAGTCATTGAATCATTGTCTATGACTGGTATATCCAAATTTGCGAAGAAACTATTCATGAGAGAGGGGTCTTTGGGGGAATCAGAGGTATATAGTGCAGAATAAAATGTTTTGAATTGACCATTTATTTCCAATGGGTCCGTATAGATCTCTCCAGTGGCAGAGTTAATTTGCGTGATCAAGTTCTGAGCGGTGCGGTGTTTTAGCTGTAGTGACAGCACTTTACTAGGTTTATCACCGAATTCAAAAAAGGACTGCCGTGATTTGAGTAGAAGCTGCTCAGCATGACTGGTGGAAAGGAGGTTAAATTCCGTCTGTAGGGTCACTCTTTCATTATAAAGTGCAGGTGTCGGAGAGACTGCGTATGAATAATCCAATTTAATAATTTGGTCTGAAAGTTCAGTGCGTCTGCTGTTGTGCAGTTTATTACGTCGAGCACAATTAGAAATAATTTCTCCACGGAGAAAAGCTTTAAGAGCTTCCCAAATGATGGACATAGGCATGCCAGGGGTAGAATTTACCTCAATAAAAAATTTGATCTTAGTGGACAGGAACGATGAAAATGAGTCCTCAGATAGCAATAGTGGATTAAGTTTCCACGGCCTGAATGATGGACATTTGTCCGGGAAGGCTAGCTCTAAGATTATTGCTGCATGGTCTGAAATAACAATGCTATCGTAAGAGCAGGAACGCACTTGAGATAGAAATGTGTTGTCAATAAACAAATAATCAATTTGAGAATATGTATGATGAACTGGTGAAAAGAAAGAGTACTGTTTGGCGGTGGGATGAAGGAAGCGCCAGACATCTGAAATACCGTATTGCTTCAGGAAGGACACTATGGCTCTAGCAGTCTGAGATTGTGGAGCTGGATTAGATGATGATCGATCTAAGGCTGGGTTAAGAGCACAATTAAAGTCACCTCCCATAATCAGTTGGTTAGAGTTCAGGTCGGGGAGTGAAGAGATAAGTTTATTGATGAAATGCGTGTCACCAAAATTTGGAGCATATACGTTGACTAGGACTACCTTTGTGGAATAGAGAGTTCCTGAAACTATAATGAATCTGCCATTAGGGTCAGAGATCACATCAGATGGAGTAAATGGTGTGTTTTTGTTGATCAGAATGGCTGTTCCTCTGGCTTTGCTCTGAAAACCAGAGTGGAACACTTGACCTACCCAAGCTCTGTGTATTCGACGGTGATCTACTCGCCGAAGGTGAGTTTCTTGCAGAAAAGCGATGCCAACCCCAAGCTGCTGTAAGTGAGTAAGGATCCTAGTACGTTTCAAGGGGTTATTTACACCCTTCACATTCCAACTAATTATGTTAGTATTGCCCCCTGACCCCCTATTAGGATCAAACACTGGCATAAGAAAGTGAAAAAATATTCATGACATTTGAGATGGCAAAGTGGTGGTCCAGGGTGCTTATAATTAAAGATGAAAAAAAGTCATAAGAATAGAAACAAAAAACAATAAACAAAAATAGACAAAGATATTCACTGTTAATATTAGCAATGAAAAACAAACAAACATAAAACGCCCTCTCACGTCCCCGTGGGGCGTGACTACTCACAGCCATAGTAACACTGACTGTGCCTAGCATTACAGCTAACCTTGTGCACCCTGTGCTCTAAACGAGCACCCTGTGAGAACTGTAATTCTTAATTACACATGGCAAGAACCAAAAAAGAAAAGAAAAAAAGGGAAGAAAGAAAAAATAATGAATAAATAAATAATTGCTCGACACGTGGCCATATATAATTATGTAACTAGCTTGGTTGGATAAGGCAGGTTTCTAACAATGTATACACCTAAACCCCTGTTTGGAATCTCATTGTAGTCCACCCCCTCAAGAGACAGGTACTGCCTATTTAGACCAGTAGAATGTAAGATATCTCTCTTTGGTTAGAGTTCTACACCAAATGTTTGGGCCATGGGGTATGTTGTTTTATAAAGGTGCATAGTGGCACCAAACCTGCCTTTTCCATATAACTAACACACACACCCACACACACACACACACACACACACACACGGGGGCGGGGGCCAATTGATCACCGCCCTGACACACACATACCCACACGCACTCACACCCACACGCACTCACACACCACGTATGTTGCTATGGTTAACTTAAATAAGTATGACAAAGATAAATCGCAAGCCTGCAGCCAATTCGGCGCATATAATGTAATGATACTAAATAATACGATATCACCAGTGTGGGATATGGGCGAGTAAACAGTCAGCTTGTACCCAACGTAGACTGAGACTGAAAGTTTAGCAATAGCCAGGCGGCTAGCTGTGGTAAGTGACGTCATCAAGTCAGCCACCAGTGACCCGGATGAAGATGAATATACATGTTAATCGCCAGCGGGATGACAGTCAGCTTGTATTTAACGAAAGAATAATAATAATAAGTTGGCTTTAGCAAGTAATAATAATAGTAACAATGAATTCACAGTGAACCGAGTTAGCCAACAGTCTATAGTAAGTGACGTAATCGAACAAACCCGGCAGTGACCCGGAAGAAAAAGAAATACAAAAATAATAATAAAAAAAAAATAGGCGACATTCACCGGCAGGTTCACATTCGGCTTGTATTCTACGTAATAAAAATAGTAGTAACAAATGAGCTTTAGTAAATTAAGACTAGTCGGCCGGTTATAACGAGCAGGTTGGCCGATGTACACAGCAATTGCATAGCGACAATCATACCGTGTTGTTACCCACATCAATTTCTTCAACATTATGTAATTATAAATAGGAGCAATAACAGATTATATAGTCTTCCATTACCTCCCAGATAATCTCAATGCAAAAAATTACGAAAAGTGGTGGCCCCCCTGATAGTAGATGAATGCGAATAAGAAATCATAATGATAATAGTAGTAATAATAATAATAACGGTCTAGCTAGTTGCTAGGACCGTGAGGATCGTTATCAGTCAGCCAAAATGTTCAAATCCACTTCAGCCGGGGGTGTGAGGGGAAAAAACCCTGAGTCCACTGGTGTGTATCATATCCAAATGTTTGTTAGTCCTTTAGTGTAAGCAGGATTTATCGTCAACAGTATGGTATATAATATGAATAATAACGGATTGTTTTTTGGATAGTGTTCCATTACCTCCTAGGTAATCCCAGTACGAAAAAAAAAAAAAAAAAAACGAAAAGTAGTGGCTCACCTGATAGTAGACAGATGCAAGTAAAATAAATCATAATAATAATAGTACTAATAATAATAATAACAACGGTCTAGCTAGTTGCTAGGACCGTGAAGAACGTTACCGGTCAGCCAGAATGATCCTTCAGATCCACTTCGGCCGGAGGTATGAGGGAAAAAACTGATATGTATCATATCCAAGCGTTATTAGTCTTTTAGTGTAGGCATGATTTTTTCCTTGTAGAAATCGGCTGCCAGCTCTGGAGAGTCGAATGTGTAGCCTTCCCCACCGAATGTCAGGCGCAGCTTAGCCGGGTAAAGCAAGCCGTATCTGATGTTTGCCTCGCGGAGCAGGTTCTTGATGTCTTTGTATGCCCCTCGGCGTCTGGATAGATCCGCAGAAAGATCGGGGAAAATGTGTACCGTGGAGCCCCTGAATGTTAGCCGTCCCCGCTCACGCGAGAGCCGCATGACCAGCTCCTTCGTCTGGGAATAATGGAACCGTACCATCATGCCTCTAGGAGGGGCCTTCTGGTGCGTTTTGGGTGCCATTAGGCGATGTGCGCGGTCTAGGACTACCGGCTTGTCGAAGGCCTCTTCACCGAACAGCTCCACGAAAAAGGCGGACATGAATGTAATAGAGTTCTGCCCCTCGATTCCTTCAGGGATTCCAATTATTTTTACGTTCTGCCTGCGTGAACGGTTTTCGAGGTCATCAATTTTGAGTCGTAGGTTAGTGTTTTCGCTTAAGGATTCACACAATGTCTCCACTGTGGATGCACACAGTGTCTCTACTGTGGACAACCTCTCGTCCATATCCGCCAATGAAGTCTCCACGTGCTGTATTTTCTGCGTCTGTGTGGATATCGAGGCCTGGAGGACCGAGAGGGAGGTACGGAGCTCGGCCAGGAATTCTGTGCGGAGGGAAGCTACCTCGGCACGAATTGTAGAGGTAATCAGCTCTTTCATTATCGCTGGCGTCAGCTCTGTTGGTTCCGCGGCGTCCGCCATCTTGTCGCCTGTACTCGAGCCCGTTTCCTCTACCTCTTCAAGTTCTGTCTTTCGCATATATCTTGTTGCATATATCTTGTTGCTGGTTGTTGCTGGTTTTTTAGGCATACCAAATGTCTGATAGTGTCGTCTGTTTAGTCAGAGAACATAAAATAATACTTTCAGTTCGAGCCAAGTCAAATGGGCTGTAGTAAAACTTAATTTCTCGCGGAGCTACTCTCATGTGCGTCGTTACTCCGCCATCTTGGAAATATATTTTTTGAGACTATATTCGCATAAACGATTAGATTTAAAAAAATTATTTAACTACGATTTGAATATTAAAAAATGTATGCCCATACCCAAAAACTAGTTATGGGATCAGTCCATGCGCAAGAAAAAACAGGTGTAAACAGTAACTCCAGTTGAGTTCCCCGTCCTACAGTTCAGTCACTGGCTGCTCCTGCTATAGAACACGGATGGGAGAGGAATGGAAATGGCTAAATTCCAGGTTTCTGCTTTTGTCGATAGAGAGCTCATGCAGTAAATAGGCAAAGGAAATGCATTTGTTGAATAAATAATGACTAGGGGGATGAAGTCTCACATGGCTGACTCTGTTGCACAACCCCCCCCCCCCTCCTACACACCTACTATAGTCAGACTATTGTTCTCCAATACCCACGTCCTGGATAGATTTTAGAATATTTATCTATTGATTGATATTATTGTGTGTATTGTATTGATGCGTGACTGGGCCTGTTTCCGTTGTGCTTCCTAGTCTGATGAAGGACTACTTCTTTAAGCCGCCCATCAACAAGATCAGCCTCAACTTCCTAGAGAGACCTCTGGAGTCTGCCTACCGTACCAGCTACCAGGAGGAGGTACACACACACACACACACACACACACACACACACACACACACACACACACACACACACAGGCACGCATATATGCACACACACGTACGCGCACACACACACATACGCAATTTACGCATGCATGCACACATTATACACACGCACATGTATATGCACACATATACACACACCCACATACGCATGCACACACACACACACACACACACACACACACACACACACACACACACACACACACACACACACACACACACACACACACACACACACAGAGCCACTTTTATTTGCTCTGCATTGATCTTACAATCTTCCAGCCCCCTGCTGTTACATCAGCATCATTACAACTCTTTTCTCTCTATTATTATCTATCTTCTCCTCCTCCTATTCAACCTCTCTTCCTCTATCTCTCTACCTATCACTCCCTCCTCTCCTCCTCCTGTTCAACCTATCTGCCTCTATCATTCTACCTATCACTCCCTCCTCCTGTTCAATCTCTCTTCCTCTATCCCTCTACCTATCACTCCCTCCTCCTGTTCAATCTCTCTTCCTCTTATCACTATACCTATCACTCCCTCCTCTCCTCCTCCTCCTCCTCAATCTCTCTTCCTCTATCCCTATACCTATCACTCCCTCCTCTCCTCCTCCCCAATCTCTCTGCCTCTATCACTCTACCTATCACTCCCTCCCCTCCTCCTATTCAATCTATCTTCCTCTATCTCTCTACCTATCACTCCCTCCTCCTGTTCAATCTCTCTTTCTCTATCCCTCTTCCTATCACTCCCTCTCCTCCTATTCAATCTCTCTTCCTCTTATCACTATACCTATCACTCCCTCCTCTCCTCCTCCTCCTCAATCTCTCTTCCTCTATCACCATACCTATCACTCCCTCCTCTCCTCCTCCCCAATCTCTCTGCCTCTATCCCTCTACCTATCACTCCCTCCTCCTCTTCAAACTATCTTCCTCTATCACTCTACCTATCACTCCATCATCTCCTATTCAATCTCTTCCTCTACCTATCACTCCCTCCTCTCCTCCATTTCAATCAATCTACCTCTATCTCTCTACCTATCACTCCCTCTGATTAATTTTTTTTTGGCTCCTACACCCCCCTTTCTCTTAATTTGGTAGCCAATTACACCCAACCTAGTATCCAATTGTCCTCTGGTAATAGATGGTTTGTCTGGGAACATAGGGCTGTGGGACCATTGGGATGTGGGACCATTGGGCTGTGGGAACATAGGGCCTAATTTTGAGAAGAATCTTTGAAATGTGGGAACATAGGGCTGACCCTGTTACATCTCCTTCTCTTCCTGTCCAGGTGAAGAACCAAGTGCAGGTCCTGACGTTCGCCAGTGCCATCTTCAGCTCCTGCCTGGACGTCCTGCTCAGCTGCTTCGTCTTCCTTGCCCTGACCCTCTCCTGCTTCCTGCCCCCCCTGGTCAGCCCCCGCACCACCGGGCCTCTGGCCCCCACTGCCCTGGTGCTGGCCCCCCTGGCCGGCCTGCTGCAGCTGGCCTCCCTGGTGCTCTCCATACGGTGAGGAGGCCAGCGGAGGGAGGAGGCTGAAGAGAATAGACTAGAATAGACTAGACTAGAATAGAATAGAATAGAATAGAATAGAAGTGCTTTATTGATCCCGGGGGAAATTCAGCACCACATATCGCTCACAGTAAACATTTAGGGTAGTCAAAAATCTCAAATCACAAATAAGAATACAAATAATGCAATCAGGGATATACATTCTGAAATATGTATATACATTCTAAAATATACAGCCAGGTAACAAAATAAATAATAATACAATAGAAATGTAGAATTAGACGAAAAGTACAGAAACGGGTAGAGCGATCTGCAGCAGCTGGGGTTCTTTTATTTATTTTAATTTGTTTAACCTTTATACAGGCAGGTCAATTAAGAACAAATTTGTGTTTACAATGACGACTGTGACAAATTCATTAAGACAATTCTTATCTGGGGCAACAGTGGCTCAGGAGGTAGAGATAAGATAAGATAGATACTGGCGGCTGGGTGGCGCAGTGGACATTGCGCTCGTCACCAACGCAAGAGACACCGGGTTCGACTCCGGCTGTCGGCATTACCTCCGGCTTGGGCCGGCCGTCATACTAACTCAATTGGCAGAGTCAGCGGGTGGAAGTCGATGGGTGGTAATCTGGACGTTGTGGACAGCGACTCCTACAGGTCGGTTGGGGGACGCCTGCACAGCAGAGACAGGAAATGGCGGGGGTAGTGTGAGCCTCCCACACGTTACACCTCGCCAATGAGAGGCCGCGCTGGCAAGTGAAAAGATGTGACAGGCTGCCTCCACATGTACCGGAGGGGACATGTGATGCAAGGCTTCTATCCTCCCTACAACCGGCCAGTGGGGGGCATATGCGAGCAACGTTCAAGATAAGGGAGGGGAGAATTGGCACAGCGAAATTGGGATGGGAGAAAAATAGAAAAAGAAGAGAAAAAGTGGATAAAAAAAAAGATAAGATAGATACTTTATTGCTATTTCAAGACATGGTTGATTTGGATTTGTCTCGGTGCAATGCTCATTTCAGCATTTTAGGAATTCATGGGTCATATGAAATGTTTGTGAAATATTTATTCTACTTCAGGGATTGCATTGTATGTATTCTTGTATGTCTTTTCAGTGCATAAAAGAGCCCAGTGCTCCTTTTAGAGTGCATATTGCCTAAAGATTTACAAAAAATCTACCATTTTCAATGACGGCATGAGGACAAAGGGCCTCTCGAAGGGTAACAGGGAAAGGGGACAATAAAATAAAATAGAAAAGAGACAGACGATACATACATCACGGAGGTAAAGGAAATAATTAAAACACACATCAAACAAACAACCAAATAAAATGACAAGGTATACATGAAGCAGAACAGACACATTACAGTTAAAGGGTTGGTGACAGTTGCAGGTGTGTGTAACAACTCTGTGATAGAGTCCTTACAAGTTGTGACGGGTTCCTAGTAGGCTGATCACCCCACACTGTGGTTGAAGAACTCCTGTCCTTCACACGTTTGAAACGCATGAGCGTTGTGCATCTTTCTCCCTGTCGCTCACACGTTTGAAACGCATGAGCGTTGTGCATCTTTCTCCCTGTCGCTCACACGTTTGAAACACATGAGCGTTGTGCATCTTTCTCCCTGTCCCTCACACGTTTGAAACACATGAGCGTTGTGCATCTTTCGTCCTGTCCCTCACACGTTTGAAACGCATGAGCGTTGTGCATCTTTCTCCCTGTCCTTCACACGTTTGAAACGCATGAGCGTTGTGCATCTTTCTCCCTGTCCTTCACACGTTTGAAACGCATGAGCGTTGTGCATCTTTCTCCCTGTCCCTCACACGTTTGAAACGCATGAGCGTTGTGCATCTTTCTCCCTGTCCTTCACACGTTTGAAACGCATGAGCGTTGTGCATCTTTCTCCCTGTCCCTCACACGTTTGAAACGCATGAGCGTTGTGCATCTTTCTCCCTGTCCTTCACACGTTTGAAACGCATGAGCATTGTGCATCTTTCGCCCTGTCCCTCACACGTTTGAAACACATGAGCGTTGTGCATCTTTCGTCCTGTCCCTCACACGTTTGAAACGCATGAGCGTTGTGCATCTTTCTCCCTGTCCTTCACACGTTTGAAACGCATGAGCGTTGTGCATCTTTCTCCCTGTCCTTCACACGTTTGAAACGCATGAGCGTTGTGCATCTTTCTCCCTGTCCTTCACACGTTTGAAACGCATGAGCGTTGTGCATCTTTCTCCCTGTCCCTCACACGTTTGAAACGCATGAGCGTTGTGCATCTTTCTCCCTGTCCCTCACACGTTTGAAACGCATGAGCGTTGTGCATCTTTCGCCCTGTCCTTCACACGTTTGAAACGCATGAGCGTTGTGCATCTTTCTCCCTGTCCTTCACACGTTTGAAACGCATGAGCGTTGTGCATCTTTCTCCCTGTCCCTCACACGTTTGAAACGCATGAGCGTTGTGCATCTTTCTCCCTGTCCTTCACACGTTTGAAACACATGAGCGTTGTGCATCTTTCTCCCTGTCCCTCACACGTTTGAAACGCATGAGCGTTGTGCATCTTTCGCCCTGTCCTTCACACGTTTGAAACGCATGAGCGTTGTGCATCTTTCTCCCTGTCCTTCACACGTTTGAAACACATGAGCATTGTGCATCTTTCTCCCTGTCCCTCACACGTTTGAAACGCATGAGAGTTGTGCATCTTTCCCCCTGTAGGCTATTGACGTTTACTGTATCACAGCGTGCAAAAACACTGTTCTCGTACGCTGGTCAATGACAGCTGTATTTCTTATTTTATTTTAATTAATTAATTAATTTTACCTCAAAGTTCAAAGTGATCACGTTTTAAATTATGGATTATAAAATAGAACATGTTAAAAACGGGGCAAGAGATAGTGGTTACATGATACAAAATCCAGCTTACGAATAGCGCTTGTACTCTTTAGTCTAACAGTTTTGACCAGAGCTTTGAACTCTCCAGGGCAGGGAGACAGAATCACTAAGCTGCAGTGTGTTCTGAAGGTTATTCCAGCTGACAGCTGTGTACAGCCAGACTGGTTGGCTTATCACTCAGGCTTGTTTTTTTGTATTTTTTTTTGCAGTACTGAAGCCATTTCAGAACAGCAATTTAATTTCATTACATTCATTTTAGTTTTACAACATTTCTTTTAGGATCTCATTTTCATATCACAAGACCCCAAAACTGTGTACTGACCACTAGTTTTGGGAAAGCCTGATCAAAAGGCTGTGTGAGTGAGTGGACATGTAAAATGTATTAAATTCTGAGTAGATGGACAGTAAATCCTCTAAAGCCCTGTTTTGACAAGGCTCCTTGATTAGGGAGTCTACTGAACGGGAGGGGTGGGGGGGGCACAAGGTCAGGGGACATTGATGAGTGATGTGGCTTGTAGGCTGTGTTGCAGGTGGCCTCTCACTTGTCAATAATGGAAAACATCCTCTCCTCTCCCCTTTCCTCTCTTCCTCTCCTCTCCCCTCTCCTCTTTCCCATCGCCCCTCTCTCCTCTCCTCTCCTCTCCTCTCCTCTCCTCTTCTCTCCTCTCCTCTCCTCTCCTCTCCTCTCCTCTCCTCTCCTCTCCTCTCCTCTCCTCTCCTCTCCTCTCCTCTTTCCCATCTCCCCTCTCCCTCCTCTCCTCGCCTCTCCTCTCCTCTCCTCCTGCAGCATGGCCTTCTATCTGGACGAGGTGTTGGGCTGTACCTGGTCCCTGCTCAGGGTGGCGTCTGGCTGGCTCCCTCGCCATGTGATCGGGGCCATCCTGGTCTCCCTCCCTGCCGTGTCCATCTTCTCCCACTTCACCTGTGGCCTTCACCTGCCCATCCAGGTAAGACGCCTGCGGGTGTGTCTGCGTGGAATAGGGATGAGAATCGAGAAGCGGTTCCGGTTGAGAATGGGGATTGCGTGCCTTCGAGCTTATAAATTTTTTTTTATGACCATCGTGCGTTGCAAAACAATGACGTCTACACTGCTGGGAACTTGCAACAACAAGGAGGAGTCACGGCTGAAAGGCGTGGCTTCATTTCACCACAAAAGATGAGATCCGTGTTAGTTGTAATGTCTGTAAAATCATCATTTCAAGTAAGGGTGGAAACACCAACAATATACTAAAACATCTTCCTGGCAATAACGTTGAGGTTTGTTCGACCCGTGAGATATAAACACGACAATCACTCAATCAATATTTCTAAGAAAAAAATGGTTGGCCTTCCGTTGTCTGTGGCTGGTGTGAGCTTGGTAGTGTAGTTTTATGGAATTTTGATGCCCATCAAAAGCCCTGGGTCTCCTCTTTCTTAGGACTTCAACGGTTTCATGATGGCTTCCTGTCCTCACGTCTAAATCCTCAGATTTCCGATGCAATGCGCGGATATTTCTATAAGCTCATATTTCCCTAATAACACTTAAAATCTTTGCTAAACAAACGTAGTGCTGAACATAATATATATTAATATATATTATACACTTTGATTGTTGTTGTGATGGGGTTAGGGTCTTTACTCTTAGGGTCGAAACACCAACAGTACACTGAAATATCTCCCTACGCAACATGGGCTTAAACTCCCGGAATGCCATGTATTTGACCCTCTACGCACGAGCGCCTCCCAGCCGAGCTGCACGCCCGCGACAGAGGGTGAATATATAATATATGTTATGATAAGGTTAGCAGGCAGGCTCAGCAGATTCTTTCTTTTGACTAAGAAAACCTAAATGAAAACAAATGCTGTACAGAAATGTTGTCATATATATACTTGTTTTTTCACACAGAAAATGTATCAGGAATCAATAAGGGAATCGATAAACAATCTGACCCATACGCAGAATTGATAATGGCATTGGAAGCAATACAATGGTATGGATTCCCATCCCTGGTGTAGAGGGGCTGAGAGCGTGTGGTGAATTGATCATTGCTATTTTTAAAATGTTTTATTAATGTACGCTGTCCCCCTTGAACAAATAAAGTAAACCTAAACCTAAACCAGAGTGGACGCGCTCAAGTTTTCCAATATATGGAAAGCAGGGCTTTTCCCAGTACTTTCAAACATGCTGGCGGTGAGTCGCAACTAGGGGGTGGTCTGTGATTTCCTGCAATTTAAAAACATAATTTCAAACACAAGTTACTTGTTGAAATACAGTGTATACGGTTACACAGTAGTTTAACATTGAACACGAAAACACACACACACACACACACACACACACGTCACACACACGTCACACACACACACACACACACACACACACACACACACACACACACACACACACACACACACACACACACACACACACACACACTCAGTGGAATGGAGGAATAGAGGACTGGGCAATCACATATTAGACAATGATGTGTCTGTTTCTAAGCTGGTCCCAACCTCTTTTCACTGCAATTCTTTTTTATAAAACTTCAAAAAGAGAAAATATACTGTATATTATAATATATTTTTTGAAACCACATGGTGGCACTGGCACGTTGTCATAGTGGCGCTGCACCACTATACTATTGTTTACGGGAAAGCCCTGGAAAGAAATCCCAACTTGAGCATGACACAAGAGCAAAATGGCCCCCTGGTTAATATGGTCAATGGAGAGGAAGGTGTAAAACGACGGCAGAAAGCAACGTATCAGAGCATGACTGTCTTTGACTCCCAGTATCCAGGTGCATTTACAACTCTTGCATCATAACCTGGTAGACCGTGGCCTGGGTGGGTGCCTGTGTTCTGTGTTTTCACAGCAGGCATTTTGACATGTCATAGCAGGGTTATAAACACAGTTATAACTAATATGTTTCATGTGTGATATTGGTATCAGGAATTGTTCTATTTTTGACATAGGATAACATAGGGAACTGTCTCTCTGTAGGACTGGTAGAACTGGCTCTCTGTGGGACTGGTAGAACTGTCTCTGTGGGACTGGTAGAACTGTCTCTCTGTGGGACTGGTAGAACTGTCTCTCTGTAGGACTGGTAGAACTGGCTCCTGTAGGACTGGTAGAACTGTCTCTGTGGGACTGGTAGAACTGTCTCTCTGTAGGACTGGTAGAACTGGCTCCTGTAGGACTGGTAGAACTGTCTCTCTGTAGGACTGGTAGAACTGGCTCCTGTAGGACTGGTAGAACTGGCTCCTGTAGGACTGGTAGAACTGTCTCTCTGTAGGACTGGTAGAACTGGCTCCTGTAGAGCTGGCTCCTGTAGGACTGGTAGAACTGTCTCTCTGTGGGACTGGTAGAACTGGCTCTCTGTGGGACTGGTAGAACTGGCTCCTGTAGAACTGGTAGAACTGTCTCTCTGTAGAACTGGTAGAACTGGCTCCTGTAGGACTGGTAGAACTGTCTCTCTGTGGGACTGGTAGAACTGGCTCCTGTAGGACTGGTAGAACTGTCTCTCTGTAGGACTGGTAGAACTGGCTCCTGTAGGACTGGTAGAACTGGCTCCTGTAGGACTGGTAGAACTGGCTCTCTGTGGGACTGGTAGAACTGGCTCCTGTAGGACTGGTAGAACTGGCTCCTGTAGGACTGGTAGAACTGGCTCTCTGTGGGACTGGTAGAACTGGCTCCTGTAGAACTGGTAGAACTGTCTCTCTGTAGAACTGGTAGAACTGGCTCCCGTAGAGCTGGTAGAACTGGCTCCTGTAGAGCTGGCTCCTGTAGGACTGGTAGAACTGGCTCTCCGTGGGACTGGTAGAACTGGCTCCTGTAGAACTGGTAGAACTGGCTCTCTGTAGAACTGGTAGAACTGGCTCCCGTAGAGCTGGTAGAACTGGCTCCTGTGGGACTGGTAGAACTGGCTCCTGTGGGACTGGTAGAACTGGCTCTCTGTGGGACTGGTAGAACTGGCTCCTGTGGGACTGGTAGAACTGACTCTCTGTGGGACTGGTAGAACTGGCTCCTGTAGAACTGGTAGAACTGTCTCTCTGTAGAACTGGTAGAACTGGCTCCCGTAGAGCTGGTAGAACTGGCTCCTGTAGAGCTGGCTCCTGTAGGACTGGTAGAACTGGCTCTCTGTGGGACTGGTAGAACTGGCTCCTGTAGAACTGGTAGAACTGTCTCTCTGTAGAACTGGTAGAACTGGCTCCCGTAGAGCTGGTAGAACTGGCTCCTGTGGGACTGGTAGAACTGGCTCCTGTGGGACTGGTAGAACTGGCTCTCTGTGGGACTGGTAGAACTGGCTCCTGTGGGACTGGTAGAACTGGCTCTCTGTGGGACTGGTAGAACTGGCTCCTGTAGAACTGGTAGAACTGTCTCTCTGTAGAACTGGTAGAACTGGCTCCTGTAGGACTGGTAGAACTGGCTCCTGTGGGACTGGTAGAACTGGCTCCCGTAGAACTGGTAGAACTGGCTCCTGTAGGACTGGTAGAACTGGCTCCCGTAGAACTGGTAGAACTGGCTCCTGTGGGACTGGTAGGACTGGTAGAACTGGCTCCTGTAGAGCTGGTAGGACTGGTAGAACTGGCTCCCGTAGAACTGGTAGAACTGGCTCCTGTGGGACTGGTAGAGCTGGCTCTCGAGCTTGTTAGACTTCTCATTTCCAGTTTCAAGCTGATTGCCGCTGTGAGATGTGTTAGTTTGCCATGGATATACAGTACAAGCCCCCCTCCCCCATCTCTTTCTCTCACACACTCTTTCTTCCTCTCTCTCTCTCTCTCTCTCTCTCCTCTCTCTCTCTCTCTCTCTCCCTCTCTCTCTCTCTCTCTCTCTCTCTCTCTCTCTCTCTCTCTCTCTCTCTCTCTCTCTCTCTCTCTCTCTCTCTCTCTCTCTCTCTCTCTCTCTCTCTCTCTCTCTCTCTCTCTCACACTCTCTCTCCCCATTCCTTTAGGGCTTCCAGATCAAAGCCATGGTCCCAGGAGTGGTTAATTAGACGTGATTCATTTGTTCTGCCTTTGAAGACATTAAGAGTCACTAACATTGCTGGCAGAGAGGGAGAGAAGACATTAGCAATAACAAAAAGTTGTTATGTCAATAATCAGCTACTTTAACAATGTCCACATTACTATTGCTATGTGTGCGAGTGTGTCGTATAAGTACCGATCAATATGGTTATAACCTAGCACTGGGTGATACCACGCCACAATATTTTTGTCTTGAATTAGATTGTGATGTAAAGGGTTTTGACTCATCAATTATGATCGTAGACGGATCTTCATGATAAATATAGGTTTAATAGTGAAACGCATAGTAACAAAGTACATGTAGGTTAAATGAGCTTGGGCTAAGAGGAGCACTCTCATCCTGGACATCTAGGAGACACAGAGGGAGAGATGGGGACGCTTAAAGGTAGAGTGGGGCAGGCTGTAGCCCGCTTGGCTCTTACCAAGGTGTGAGATTAAGCTATTGTTGGGACAAACAAAAGGGATTCCTCCACAATGTCTTTTTGTAAGAAAAATGTAAATAAAAACAAAAGATGCAATAGTGCGGCGTTCAATCAAACAGTGTTTTCTCAGGGCGGCTAGGTGGTGCAGTGGGCAAGGCACTCACCTCCAATGCTGGAGACGCTGGGTTCGAGCCCAGCGCTCCACATTGCTTTCAGTTTGGCTGGTCGTTCATACTAATACACATTGGCAGTATTAGGGGGAGGGAAACTGATGGGTGGGGATCGGGCGTTGTGGACAGTGACTCCTACAGGTCGGTTGGTGCGCCTGCGCAGTAGAATCAAGAAGCGACGGGGCGGCGTCCCTCCAAAGCGCAGACCCCTGATGCTGAAAGATTGAGCCGCGCAGGTGGAAAGATGCGACTGCTGTTACCTTGAGTACCGGAGGGGACTCGTGCAATGTATGGCTTCATCCACATTACAGCCGGCTTGTGGGAGGCATGGCCAAACAGCGTTCGAGACAGGGGAGGGTTGAATTGGACGATATGAAATTGGGATGGGAGAAAAATAGAAAATGGGAGAAAAAGTGGATAAAAAAAACTGTTTTCTCATTCAATTTCTATTGTAAATACCGCTTCAATGTGCAATTCTTGTATTCGAACATTGAAAAGAATACATCAACTATAAAATAAAAACGGTATTGTAAAAAGATATCAGAGGTCAGAACATCAGAGGTACACCTTTAAATACAGTACACCTTCCCGCCCGAACTTTGCCTTGGACCTCTCCTATCTCCTGGCCCTTTGGCTGAGTTTAAGAGACACTGAAGAAACTGTCACCCAGTGTCTGAGCTCAGTTTACTATATTAACTAGTCAAGCTGTAAGACATGGAATATGTATTTTAACACAGATGTATAGACAATAGATAACATTTCCATAACAGTCCTAAATGGACCTGTCTGGCTGAACGGTAAGAGCTGCTTCACGCTGGGTTTTTCCATTAATATATTACTGTGGAATTAAATGAGTTAAGAGGACACGTTATATTCTTCACAAAAAGATGTGACTTCCACCATTAGAGACTAGATCATCTCATCTGTTTCATGTCACGAATAAGAATAACAAAACAAATCAAATTGCCTAAGATAAGAATAGAATAAAATAGAATAAAAATGGAATAAAATATACTGAAGTCTACAGTAGGTGTAATATTGCACAGTGCTGTTTCAAAAGTAAGAGTCCAGAAAGATGGTAACTGCCACTCTGTGCTCAGTGATGCAGTGAGGCACAGTGATGCATTGTATAGTCTGATGGCTGTTGGAATGAAGGACTTCCTGTGCCGTTCAGTGCTGCATTTAGGTAGTGTGAGCCTCAAGTTCAAGTTTCTTCAAGTTTCAAGTTCAAGTTTCTTTAATAGTTGTCATACAGAAGTACAGAATACTTTTGTACAAAATGCTTCTTACTGTTGCGCTCCAGAGAGCGCAACAGTACATGGACATACTCCTCCTGTCAGCCAAGTCTGTGTATAGCGGGTGGGAGGGGTTTTCCCTGATGGCCTGGAGCTTAGCAAGGCTCCTCCTCTCCGCCACCCTCGCTAGGGAGTCCAGCTCCACCCCAACCACGCTACTGGCCTTCCTGACCAGCTTTACATACAGAAATAAGCTATACATAAAGCATATAAAATCACACAGCATATAAAATCATAACAATAAGACAACATGACGAGGCAAAAAGCAAGGATAACAAATCAATTAAAACACGTACAACCTGATTGACAAAGGATGGAGATCAAGGTTTTAAACTCTGCAACAGAGGGGAGAATCTCAAGCTTTAGGGACTGTTGGAGTTCATTCCATGAGCTAGAGGGCATCATAGCAAAATGCAGATTTACCCTGTTCTGAGCAAACTCAGGGGGCGACAGTGGCTCAGGAGGTAGAGCAGTCGTCTGGCAATCCGGAGGTTCCCGGTTCGATTCCCGCTCCTCCCGGGCAGAGTGTCGATGTGTCCTTGAGCAAGACACTTAACCCCTAATTGCTCCCGATGAGCAGGTTGGCACCTTGCATGGTTGCCTCCGCCGTCGGTGTGTGAATGTGTGAGTGAATGGGTAATATGAGAGTAACAAATTGTAAAGCGCTTTGGATAAAAGCGCTATATAAAAAAGCAGCCATTTACCATTTACCTTAAGGACCAGCCAGTCACTGGAACGGGTTCCATAGGTACCAAAATCCATTTAAATAATGATGTAGTATAAGGAGGTAGCTTACCAAGAAGGGTCTGAAAAATTAACAAGTATCAGTGTTTGTTGCGCCTCTCCGTCCAACCAACCTTCTCATAAAAGACACAGTGATTAGTGTCATATCTATCATTAGTGATGAATCTGAGGGCAGAGTGATATACAGAGTCCAGGGATTTTAAGGGTTGAGGCTGCAGCGTGCCTATAAATTACATCACCATAGTCCAGGACTGATAAAACCGCTTCGACAACTCTCTTCCTACTAATCAAATGAAAGCTGCTTCTGTTTCTGTTTAATGATTTTGGACAGGGTTCCCTGCTAAACCTGAAAGGTAATTTATTCTATGGAAGTTCTGAAACGCTGAAGCAGAACAGACGCATTACAGTTGAAAAGGCTGGGTGACCGTTGCAGGAGCGTGTAAACAACACAGTTTACATTGTCATCTTGATTGGCGTATTTAGACATGAATCGGTTATACACGTTAACTTGAGATAGACGATGAATCTAATCAAATCCAATGGATGTTTTCTCTGCAGGTGACCATGCACCTGTGCTGTGCCACCATCCTGGCCATCATCCAGTACTGTAACTTCTGCCAGCTGAGCTTCTGGATGCGTTCGGCTCTGGCCACGGCTACAGGCACTACGCTGTTACTGCTGCTCTACAGCCCCCTCCACAGGACAAGGTGAGCAACTGCTACACACACACACACGCACACACACACACACACACACACACACATTTGCATTTATTTAAAATGTGTTGGACCTTATGGTGTTCTTGTTTTGTTCTTGACTTATTGTTATGTTTCTTCTTGACTTGTTTAAAGAAGACGTGTCCGGCCCATGGGGACATTAACGTGTGTTGTCGGGCCTTACAAATAAATTTGATTTGATTTGATTTGATTATCCATAACCTAACCATAACCTAACCATAACCTAATTTGTGGACACCCAGATTTTTCCCCATAATGTTTTGGTACCCATTGCGTGAGTGTGTAAACAGATCAGTGTCCCCTGTAGTATAGCAATACAAGTATACACACACACACACACACACACACACACACACACACACACACACACACACACACACACACACACACACACACACACACACACACACTATACTTAGACGGCATACAAATACGTGAGTGTCTATGTAACAGTATCTTGGGAAAAATATCACTTTAGTCTTATCTACGTTCTTAAGTCATGGAGTTGGGCTGAGTAACAGAACCCCCCCCCCCCCCATCAACGATATGACAAACAAAGGACTTGCACTAACAAGCCCTCCTGATCAGATACAACCAGTGGCGTGAAATGTGCAATTCACGTATTAGAAATAAGTAAAATATGTAGTTTGTAGAGCAGAAACATGAACGAAATTAATGAAAAACTGCACAAAGCTAACTTGACGGTAGAATTGTCTTTGTTTTCTTGCTTGTTTATTTACAAAATTGACATAGTGCGGCTAAATGCCAAAAAGAATGAATGTAAGTCATAGTTGTACCGTTTACTTATATATAAGTCGGGGCTTCGGACCAAAAGCAAGGATAAGACTACATTTAAGGTGTGAAGACTGAGGTTGGGATCCGGAATATACATGTGTATGATAAGCTGTCACAAAGACACGCACAAGGATTCTCATTAAGAATGTCAACGGGGTAATTCACCCATTGAGAATGTATGTGTGTGCGCATGTGCATGTGTGTCCTCACTCCTAAACGGCAGTGGTCTTCTGTATTTCAGATCAAGTAACAACAGCTCGCCAGTGCTCGGGTGAGTGTCTCCATGGCAACAGATAGATGATTGACATGTGAAGTATGGACGGGAGCGAGGGTCTCTCTCTTGTGTTCTCATAATAACTGCCTCTCTTCAACTCATTCCTGTGTTTCTGTGCCTCTTCATCCCTCGTCTTCACTCCCACTCGAGCCTGTCTCGTCTGTAATGGCTGCTAAATGTCACCACAAGTGGAAATTAACCACAGTGTAAAGGTGCTCCTTTAAAAAAATCAGAGCCACAGGTTAGCTAGTTATACTGAGACTGGCAGAATGCTTTCTTTCCGTCATGGAAGAACAAATGTTTTATTGAATGCTCTGTCGCTTTTGTGTTGTTATTGTAATGTTGTGTTACTGTAGTCTTGTAGCTTTTATGTGGTTATTATAATTATAATGTTGTGTTACAGTAGTTTTGTAGCTTTGATGTGGTTATTGTGATGTTGTGATACTGTAGTTTTGTAGCTTTTATGTGGTTATTGTGATGTTGTGATATTGTAGTTTTGTAGCTTTGATGTGGATATTGTGATGTTGTGATACTGTAGTTTTGTAGCTTTTATGTAGTAATTATAATGTTGTGTTACTGTAGTTTTGCTTTTATGTGGTAATTATAATGTTGTGTTACTGTAGTTTTGCTTTTATGTGCTAATTATAATGTTGTGATACTGTAGTTTTGCAGTATATTGACACATGGATTGGCTTTTGTTTGTAGAAATGTGTACATTTTGTATTATAATGATAATAATAATAATACATCAGACTTATATTGCGCTCTTCTGGGTACCCAAAGACACTTTACATGGTGGGATTATATAAAACAACACTCTACCTTGCCTACATTACTACCTACTATGCTGCTATACACTCAAGACTGTAGCACTCAAGTTCGACACTGTTTGACAAACAATCGTACTTATCCTTAGCTGCCAGAGTTGTACCCTTCCTGCTGACTTTTATTGCTTTGGATAGAAGCGTATCAACATCCCTCCACTCTATCTACCTCTGTCCCCTCCCGTTATCTCACCATTTTGTCTCCGCTTATCTCCTTTCCTTTCACTCTCCCTCTCTCTCCTCTTCCCCCCCAGGGTGAATCTGAGTGACGGCTCGGCTTGGTCCACTTCGGAACCTCCGGGCCCGGACGCTCCCCTGCAGCCCCTCGACCTGCTGGTGACGGAGGCCGTTCTGGCCTTCTTTCTCCTCCTCCTCCTGGTCTGGTTCCTCAACCGCGAGTTCGAGGTCAGCTACCGGCTCCATTACCACGGCAATGTGGAGGCCGACAAGCACCGTGCCAAGATCCAGACCCTGCGGGACCAGGCGGAGTGGTTGCTAGGCAACATCATCCCCATCCACGTCGCGGAGCAACTCAAGGTTCTCTTGGTTTAACCTGTTAACATAAGCAGGTTCATCTTAGAAGTTTGATTAAATTCTTTTTATTTTTTATTTTTTTTAATAAACAAATATTTTTTAACCGACTAGGTAGGATACGGTTTTGTCGATGGATCGGCAAATCATTGTAGAATAGAATAGATAGAATAGAATACTTTATTAATCCAGAGGGAAATTCAGCACCACAAATCACTCACAATGAACATTTAGTTAGTTAGTATATAGTCAAAAGTCAAAAATAAGAATAAGAATAAAATAAAAATTAAATACACAGTCAGAGATATACATTCTAAAATATGTATATCCCCAGGTGACGCAGAGCTACTCCAAGAACCACGACAACGTGGGCGTGATCTTCGCGAGCATCGTCAACTTCAGCGAGTTCTACGAGGAGAGCTACGAGGGCGGCAAGGAGTGCTACCGCGTCCTCAACGAGCTAATCGGGGACTTCGACGAGCTCCTCCGCAAGCCCGACTTCGCCGATGTGGAGAAGATCAAGACCATCGGCGCCACGTACATGGCGGCGTCGGGGCTGAACGTCCAGCAGCTTGCCGAGAGCGACAAGGAGAACCCCCACGCCCACCTGAAGGCCCTGTTTGACTTCGCCCTGGAGATGATGGGCGTCCTGGACGACTTCAACCAGAACCTGCTGGGCTTCGGCTTCAAGCTCCGCATCGGCTTCAACCACGGGCCGCTGACGGCGGGGGTGATCGGCACCACCAAGCTGCTGTACGACATCTGGGGCGACACAGTCAACATCGCCAGCCGCATGGACTCCACGGGCGTGGAGTGCCGTGTGCAGGTGAGCGAGGAGAGCCACGCCGCGCTCAGCGCCCTGGGCTTGGAGTTCCACTATAGAGGTACCGTAAACGTTAAGGGCAAAGGTCAGATGAGGACCTTCCTGTACGCGAGGGGTGGAGACGGCGCATCGGGGAATCAAGATGGGCTGGAGGCGCACGGCGTCGTCGAACCCTCGTCCGCTTCAGAATCACCCAATAAGACTTCAGAGTCTCTTGCTAAGGCAGCGGCTCCTCCTCCTCCTCAGCCCCCATCCTCCTCTCCTCACACTCCTCCCCCCTCCCCTCCCTCCAGGTTCACTCGCCGACCCCAAAGCAGTGCTGTAGGACCTCCAGGACCACCACGGCCAGAAGAGCCTGGTCCGGTTCAGCCCACGGGGGCAGGGAGAGAGGGGTACAGGGACGCTTCGCACCTCGCAGCACAGTCCTCAGAGCCTCGCCACGTTACCCCGGTAGAACTCGACCCGGAGCCTAGTGCCGCACGGGTGCAGCCCGCGCCTCTCGCACTCCAAGAGGAGGAGGAGGACGACGACGACGAAGAGGACGAGGCCAACGAGCTGTCACAGCTCAACGAGGAGTTCTGTGAGCGCCTCTGATCAAACCCCCCCCCCTCTCCTGCAGCTGCTGTTTCCTCTCAGCAGGGCGCAGTGGTTGTAGGTGCGGGCGACACACGTCGCAGGAATGGTGGAAATAAGAGGAAGAAGTCTTTCCTCTTCTATCCATCTGCAGGCAAACCGAGGCCACGGTGACTACGACTACGAGGGCTACTACTGTAGCTCTGTTCACACCGAGGCCACGGTGACTACGACTACGAGGGCTACTACTGTAGCTCTGTTCACACCGAGGCCACGGTGACTACGACTACGAGGGCTACTGGCTCTGTTCACACCGAGGCCATGGTGACTACGACTACGAGGGCTACTAGCTCTGTTCACACCGAGGCCACGGTGACTACGACTACAAGGGCTACTGGCTCTGTTCACACCGAGGCCACGGTGACTACGACTACGAGGGCTACTGGCTCTGTTCACACCGAGGCCACGGTGACTACGACTACGAGGGCTACTAGCTCTGTTCACACCGAGGCCACGGTGACTACGACTACGAGGGCTACTGGCTCTGTTCACACCGAGGCCACGGTGACTACGACTACGAAGGCTACTGGCTCTGTTCACACCGAGGCCACGGTGACTCCGACTACAAGGGCTACTAGCTCTGTTCACACCGAGGCCACGGTGACTACGACTATGAAGGCTACTGGCTCTGTTCACACCGAGGCCACGGTGACTCCGACTACGAGGGCTACTAGCTCTGTTCACCGGAAGGTGTCCTGGGCGACGGGGACCTGTGCTGAGCACAGTGAGGCGTGGTAGAGGATGTGCTGAAGGAGGTTCTGGATTAAAAGGGAGTTGCAGATTTTTTTTTTTTGTTGTTGATATTTTTGATTATTACATTTTTGTTGTTGTTATTAAGTGCCTTCAGGACTAGAAGAACCATGAATGAACAAATATGAATATTGAACAAAACAAAACCATTTAGAACAATCTTTTTGTATTGGGCTTTTCCTCCCCTTGACTACGGATGATGCTGTGGTTTTCTTACTCCATGCTTTTTTTTCTCTCAATGCAATTATTATAAATCATTGTGCCATATAATTTTTTTTTTTTTTTTTTTTTTTACGTGATCAAAGTCTTTTATCTGACTTGAGGGGAAATCATTCTTAAAGATTCTACAAGTGCCAGTGGAGCATAATGTTGTCATCACTAGTTGGCCAAGCTGCAAAGACACAACTCGTCATCATTTTCTCATAAAGTTTTCTTTATAAACCTAACCTTTACCCCCCCCCCCCCCCCCCCCCCCCCCCTTAACCCTAACCTTACCGGAGACCCCACACCACACCCTACGCTCAAATAGATATTCGATATATATATATATTTTTTGTGATGGTTGAAAATATAGTGATTTTGTACTTTGCGGCTCGGCCAACAAATGAGGGCCGAAAGGGTTAGACAGGGAACTATGGGTAGAATGAGGGAATCGCAACAAGCAGTATTAATTGATGTATTCTGCTTTGACATGGGGGCTTGATACAGTATTCATTTGTGCCAGAGTCTCCGTGCAAAGAGGCTACACTATAGGGCTACATCGATTTTTTTGTTTGTGTAGTAACTTAAATGCACAAGTAAGCACAGGTCTTCTTGCACAAACAGTGTTTCCTCGACCACTTGTATTGGTAGTTTTATCTGTCGCAAAAACAGACGAGTACATTC
The DNA here is from genome assembly GCF_963971535.1 of Notolepis coatsorum. Taxonomy (NCBI): domain Eukaryota; kingdom Metazoa; phylum Chordata; class Actinopteri; order Aulopiformes; family Paralepididae; genus Notolepis; species Notolepis coatsorum. The sequence continues at coordinate 103,310,081 of NC_140171.1, forward strand.
AAAAGCACAAAGTGAAACCGGATAAGGGATTATGTCGGGAGCGATCAAGGGACGATTTTGGTTCTCAAACCAGCGGGGAGGCACTTTAGAGATACTAAAAATGTGACTGAGTGACAATCAATTTGTAGTAATGGATCACAGACTTCATTAGATAAGGGTGGTTTACATTTAGGTGTTGGTTAAAATGTCAAGGCACAACAATGGAATTCTCATGGTTTCTATAGTAACGTGTAAAAGACCTCAGACTCTTTTGTGAGGTTCTGTCCGACGCCTTCGTTGCCACGGGAAGAAAGAAAAAACAGATTCTGACATCACTAGATTCCATCTGTTGTTGATTATCGTATGCCGTTACTTATGTGACTTTCTAGTTCGAGGTGTGTGGGAGTTTTCACCTTTTTATCCAATCACAGCCTCCGCGAGAGGAGGCCTCTACTGTATCCTTTTACTTCAATGGGTCCATATCAAGCCCTGCCCTCTTTTCCTCTACCCTCGATTGGAGGATCGATAGGAAGAGGGCAGGCTTGAGATGGGTCGATTGTGCCACTTTAACGGAGCGACGTATAGGTGCAATGCGACCTATTCTTTCGAGCTGATTCTTTTGTAGTGCCTAAAAAGTATGACTAACTGTATTTTTGACGTGTTTTTATTTTTTTTCAATCACACTCATGTCATGATGATGATAGATTATGATGGTATGTCCGAGGAAATGATTTTGAGTTTTTGCTGCAGTTATTTCTCTTCTTTTTGACAAACTTCATCATCTGTCTTTCCCTCCTCTTGTCTTCCTCTCGTGGGAGTAGTGATTAGTGACTGATGGTTGTGGTGGTGTGCCCACGCTAGGCCTGCGTGTCTTCAGCTTTTAAAGTGCTCCTCTTTGCTCATCGCTCACTCTCTCTCTGCCTCCACTTACTCAAATAACAGATTGGGATTCACCTGTTGCCCTATTCCGTGTGTGTGTGTGTGTGTGTGTGTGTGTGTGTGTGTGTGTGTGTGTGTGTGTGTGTGTGTGTGTGTGTGTGTGTGTGTGTGTGTGTGTGTGTGTGTGTGTGTGTGTGTGTGTGTGTGTGTGTGTGTGTGTGTGTGTGTGTGTGTGTGTGTGTGTGTGTGTGTGTGTGTGTGTGTGTGTGTGTGTGTGTGTGTGTGTGTGTGTGTGTGTGTGTGTGTGTGTGTGTGTGTGTGTGCGTGCGTGTGTGCACATGTTTAGAATGCATGTAGATGTTGCCCTTACATTGTGATGATAAGTTGGCTTAGTGTTGGGACAGGAGGACTAGGACAAAACGGACCCTTTTCACCTTTCTTTGACAAAGTATAAAATGCCCCCACTTGCAGCAGTAGAGAAAATTAAAACCAGGTTCTAAACAGTCCTCAGTGTTAAATAGCTCTACATTCTGACAGTCTGGTCAGTAACATGGGTCTCCCAGTCCCTCTGCTCTGCAGTAAACAGAAAAACATGTTCTGTTATCCCATTCCCACTTTATCCAATCAGGAGAGGGAACCCTAGATATTTTCTTTACTTATTTCAGTAAATCTTGCCAAGCCAAATTTGCAAATTTGTAGATTATTTTACTTGTTTCAAAGACTATTTGCTCAAAACTAGCTTTTATTTCTTATTTTTGTCAGACAATTGGATTGGATAAAGTGGGAATGAGGAATGTATTTAGTGTTTACTGCAGAGCGGAGGGACAGGGAGACCCACGTTACTCACCAGACACACTATACCAGTGATGGCTGTTGGGAGTTTGGAGCTATTATTATTAACATGTAGAACACTTATTTTAACAAACAAAAAACACCACTTACAGCACTTTTAATGCCAGCTGTGCAGTGAAAAGGTTATTGGAAAACACAGAAAAGGTCACTATAACGTGATGATGCCTAAGGAAATCATTCAAATGTCACACTGGTGTGTAACTTCTTGTAGACAACTTCAGCTCTAGCCAGACTTTTTTTTTGCGTTTTTTTGTTTTGTTTTTGTTTACCTCTGTCAATGTGCAATCCTGATGTACGGAACCAGTGCCTTTTTCAACAGACGTCGTTTTAGTCTGCTGGTGTGAGTGGAGCTCTTGTTATAGCCTATTGTAGCTCATTTGCGACCAAGTATCATGTCTCCTTTTCCACATATAACGTTCTACCAAATGTTTAGGAACTAAAGTAATTTGTCACATGACCTCATTCAGCATAAAGTCACAAATAAGGCTACATTCACACTGCAGGTCAAAGTGGCCCAAATCAGCAAATTCTTTGCTCATATGTGAATCGGATCTGATTTTTCTTTTGAGAGTGTGAACAACACAAATCACATGCCACTTTCATATGTGGTTCTAAATCAGTTACAGGTCTCATATTTTGCAATGTGACCTAAGTCTGAACAGTCATGTGACTTTCATGTGACTTTTACGTCACTCTAGATTGACATTTGTCACAATTTCTTACGTCCATCTTCTTTATTGTTAATTTGCAGATGTGAGTCAGTTCAGGATTGTGTGAACAGTTCACACTAGAATCTGATATTGGCCACATTTAACCCGTTCACTACCACACTACCAAATGGTTAACCCTTTCACGGCAACACTACATAAGGTTAACCCTTTCACTGCCACACAACAAAGGGTTAACACTTTCACTACCACACCATAGCCGGTTAACCATCTGTAGTGTGGTAGTGAAAGGTTAACCTTCGGTAGTGTGGTAGTGAAAGGGTTCAAATGTAATGAGAACAGCCAAAACTAAAAATTCTGATCTGAGCAATGAATCAGAATCGAGCACCAAGATTTGCAGCGTGAACATAGCCTAAGTGTTTGAGCTGAAACACAGAGGTTATTACATTGGTGTTGGGATTTAATCGACACCCCTATAGTGACAAATCCTTCCCTCAAAATATCCTATGCAAGGTGTGTAAAAGCCATCACTCTGGATTATGGCACAAGGTATATACTAGATCACAATTGGATTCAGTTTTTATTTAAATTTTTTTGGGCATATACATGCAGGTAAATGACCTAAGAGCAAGATGCAGTTTTTGGCGCTGCGGTGTGATGATGGGCACACCACCCCCTTTTTTATAGCACACATCTGTATGTGGAGAAATAAAAACAAACAGGATTGCAGTGACCTCGTCTGACTGTGTGGTCTATGGTAGGGTGACCTCGTCTGACTCTGTGGTCTATGGGAGGGTGACCTCGTCTGACTCTGTGGTCTATGGGAGGGTGACCTCTCTTGACTGTGGTCTATGGGAGGGTGACCTCGTCTGACTGTGGTCTATGGTAGGGTGACCTTGTCTGACCCTCTGGTCTATGGGAGGGTGACCTCGTCTGACTGTGGTCTATGGTAGGGTGACCTCGTCTGACTGTGGTCTATGGGAGGGTGTCCTCGTCTGACTGTGGTCTATGGTAGGGTGACCTCGTCTGACTGTGGTCTATGGGAGGGTGACCTCGTCTGACTGTGGTCTATGGGAGGGTGACCTCGTCTGACTGTGTGGTCTATGGTAGGGTGACCTCGTCTGACTGTGGTCTATGGGAGGGTGACCTCGTCTGACTGTGGTCTATGGGAGGGTGACCTCGTCTGACTGTGGTCTATGGGAGGGTGACCTCGTCTGACTGTGGTCTATGGGAGGGTGACCTCGTCTGACTGTGGTCTATGGGAGGGTGACCTCGTCTGACTGTGGTCTATGGGAGGGTGACCTCGTCTGACTGTGTGGTCTATGGGAGGGTGACCTCGTCTGACTCTGTGGTCTATGGGAGGGTGACCTCGTCTGACTGTGGTCTATGGTAGGGTGACCTCGTCTGACTCTGGTCTATGGGAGGGTGACCTCGTCTAACTGTGGTCTATGGTAGGGTGACCTCGTCTGACTCTGGTCTATGGTAGGGTGACCTCGTCTGACTGGTCTATGGTAGGGTGACCTCGTCTGACTGGTCTATGACGGGGGGGGTGTCTGCATGTGGACGGACGACGGGGTGATTTCTTCTCACTACAATAACTTTCATTCTCCTTCAGTAGCAAACTGTCTACATTTCTTTTTCTTTTACATTTCTTTTTTCTTAATATTTATATTGAACCTTGTGTTTGGTTTGTGTAATTCTTCAGATAACACTTTAATGCAAAATTCTTGCTTATTTTTTTTTGTGGATCTAGATTCTGCCGTATAGTCTTGCCTGAATGCAATCGAAGCCCCTGATGTGTTGAACGATGCGTGTGTCGCATATTTTCATAAAGGGAAAAACACGTCAAGAGGAAAGCGAGCGCCGTGACCATCTCTACAAATGGAGTCGGCTCGAGCGAACACAAATACATTTCTCTTTGTTAAAGGGGCACTTCACTCAAAGAAAACTGATTTATTTTGCACATAATCTCGCACACCTCCAAAAACTCTAAAATAAACAGTTTTGCGCATGTGAATTTGATGCAACAGTTAAAAGCAAGATACGATAAATCTTTTATCGATCCCCTTGGGGAGATTTGGGCATCATATCAGTATGGGGGAGGGGAGGTACAGGTATGGGCAGGGTAATGGTAGAGAGACATAGCAATCAAATTTGATCTGAAGAGTAAATTAGTTTGAATATGGCCAGCAGTGATGATGTCATCTGGGACACTGAATCCCTGTGTCATGGTAATTACAGCTGTATAAGGTAGCAGTCCCTATAAGATAAGGTATTGCTATTTGACATCACTGGTGGCCATATTCAAAGTAATTTACTCTCAATAACTGTTGAGCTAAATGAATGTTTTCAAAATTGTTTAGAGAGTTTTTGGATGTGAGATTATGTGCAAAATAAATTTAGTTTTTTTTGGATGAAGTGTCCTTTTAATCATTTATGAAGAAGTAGGATAATTCATTCAACAGAAAGGGGTAGATTTGTATAAAGGAAGTGTTTTATTAGCACTCTTGAAATCATCACAGCCAAGTAGCCTAATCGCACACTTTAATGGTAATGATCGCACACATCTTTTCATAATGGATTTGCTAGTAAAGTCGACCCTTGGGTGTTTTTTACCACACTGGGACAATGTATTAAATAAGGCAAAGTTTGTTCATTTAAAAATTATTGTGTATCTGTTTTCTTTTCATCAATTAGATGTTTTTTTGTGCACATTACCCATGTATCATTTATCAACACACAATCATAATCTGTACACATTTGCACAAAGCACTCACTGTGTTTGTACATATGCAAGTATTGTATGTCACAATCTTTTTTTTTTACATGTGCATGTGTCAGATTTTTACATCAAAAACAATGAAAAAGAGACACTTATTATCAAATGATTCAACGTGTGTCTGTCTGAGTGAGAGGATGAGTGACATAATTTCATTGGTTTGCTTTTGTTTTGTGTAATAGTGACGGAGACCAGGATGCACAAGTTTATACTTGGAGTGTACTTTGTGTAATAGTCTACCATGTGGCTTATTGGAAGGATTGAGGGGGTCAACACACACAGGCACACAGACACACAGACTTAAAGACTTAGGCTACATTCAGACTGCAGTCAAAAATTTGTTTTGCTCATATATGACTCTGATCTGTTTTTTTCCATGACAGTGTGAACAGCACAAATCACATGGAATCTGATCTTTTCAATTCTGATTTGGGCCACTTTCATAATGTGGTCCTAAATCAGGTGCCGGTTTGATTTGTTTTACTTAGCTAGCCTACACTGCATTCAGCTTATAAATTAAACCATAAACTGACTTCAGTGTCCTCTATGTTTACGTCCATCATCATTATTGTTCATTTGCGTATGCAGGTCAGACTCAGTTCAGGAGCGTTCCAGTTCACACTGGAATCTGATATTAATTGGCCACATTTAAAAAAAAACTTAACAGCCAAACAAAGAAAATCTGATCTGAGCAATAAATCAGAATTAAGGACTAAAGCTTGCAGTGTGAACATAGCCAGAGAGAGGGAAAGCACTTAAACCTGTGGAATCATCTTCCCCTATGACCACCTGTCAACGTTGTTGGGAGTTATCAATCATATTTACTTGAACTGATAGAATTCCCATAGTAATTTCAAAAGGGAAAAAAATAATGGGTAGCTAAACCCATCCCTGAAATGTGTGATTAGTTGTTGTAGGCTTAATTCGTGGTCTCCGCAATGAATATTATTCAATTCGTATCAAATGTATTTGTGGCAGTTTAATGGAAAGTATTCCGTTTATTTTATTTGGTCTCTGGTGGTCCACTACTGCCCCTGGCGGCGCGCTGCTGTACGGCTTACGTAGGGCGTGACAGCGCGACCCCTCCCCCTCCACAGTGGATCTGGAAAAGGGAAAAAAAACTTTTTTGTATCGAAGGAATCAACAGCCGCCATCTTGTCGTGGCTCGGAATTTGGATTTCGGTCGAACACAGTTTTTTTTATTTAAGAAATCGAGCATCATAGCCGAGGTCTGGCAGGCGCCTTCCCCTGCAAACGAAGTTCTAGCATCGTTTCGGAAATATTTCTCGCGAAAAAACGGGAATTGGATCGGCCTCCGTCGGACAGAAAAGCCCTGTAGATGTGATTTCCCCTTCAGAGTGCAGCGGCGCTTCAGCCCCGTGTCGCTGCTCGGAGCGGTGTTGTTTACCGCGAGCAATCAGCGACAAGACGGCGACGTTCGGACAATTCTGCGAATATATATGATTTTTATGCAATTCTGCATTTTTATGGACCTTCGCACGATTTTTGCATGAAGAAAATTGACGTCACACAAAATGGGTTCTTTGGACATATAAAATGTACGACTTCTGTCCCGAAATGCAACGATCCGTGTCAATATTGCCCGTTTAAATTTCTGCGTTCGATTTGACATGGGCGATAGTTTATTTCGGGGTATTTAACGATAATAATGTGGGTGTTGGGTGTTGGATTATCATGGGGTGAGTGGCGGTGGCGAAGCGGGGCGCTATTGCATCTCTTTTGAAAGACCCACTGCAAGGAGCAGCTATAACGTTAGCCAGTGGCTAACTGTTAGCAAACAATTAGCCAGTTGGCGAGCTTTCGGCTTTGCTAATGTGCTAATAACCAGAAAGGTGGCGGTTGACGGAACCAACTTTCCCAATACTTCGCAAACAAACCAACTAGAAAAAGACCACAACAATGGCTGAAAACCTGCTGGATGTCGGACCTCCCAACTCAAAGCGAGCGAAGCTGAATTCACCTGCGCTGCTGTCAGATGGACCAGGTAAAGGCCTCTCACACACAGTCATCACTTGTACTACAGTCTTTAAACCCATACAGGTGAATCCACCATGGTTTATGTTTTTTCAACAAGACGTGATCAAACAAACTTGTGCGAGATTCATAACGCAAAGTGATGTCTTGCTGATCGGTGCTGCTGGTAGAAAGTTTGGCCGTTGGTTGCTATAAACGTCCAATAGTGTCGGTGAGCAAGTCTGCACTGAGCTGCTAACCTCATGTCTGCAAGATGTAGTCCGTTGTTTTCCAGACATAATACTGGATTTAAACTACTTTGGCGTGGTTTAGCCTAACGTCAACCAACTCGTACCACAGGGGGGATACGTATAAGATCCAAGCCATGATCATATCTAGCTTTCTAGCTAAACAAACACATGTAAACTCTGTCAACATACACTAGTGGCCACCTCGTGTGATGTTGTAACTAGTGGGCTAGTCCTTACTTACACACCTTAAGTCAATAGAATTGGTTCCACTTTTTTACAGCTACAGTTTTACTAGTCTTAACGTTAGCTATTTTCCCTGAGCTGTAATTCATTACAGGTATTCTAGTGATGATGACTGATAAAGTTGCAGATGCTTGTAACAAGTACAGCTAACCAGGAATCTGACAGTTTACAGTTGTATATATGACCAATTGAATGGCATTCATTCTATTAACCTTATGAACTGCCAGGCAGCTGGATGGGACGGGACTGCACTTCATAATGCAATATCATGCACGATGTGTGCCGTGTAGTAGCCCTGTACTGTAGCATCGTATTCTTTTGTGTGCACATTTTGGGAATGTCTATTGTAAAAATAAATATATATATTTCTTTGATTGAGTTTTCTGTATGCTCGACTTGTCCACTGATGATTCGTCTGAACAAGATTTCACCCAACATGAACATCAGTCACCACATTGACATTATGACTCCAGTCGCACATGATGGAAACACCTCCCATCTATCGTGATCTATTCGCTAGACCCCCACCCACCCGTCGACCCCCTCCTTTATAGAGTCCCAAGTGCTTCCCAATTGTAATTTTAACCCAGCAGACCTTGTCGGCTTTGAGTTGTGCAGCATCCTCAGCAGTAAATTACTGCAGACAAAAGAGTGCTTGCTCACTGTGGTGATGAGCTTCTCGTGCAACACCCCTTTTGCCCTGACATTTGCCCTTTGCCTTCTGCAGCGGGGGCCCAGCTTGGGTTGCATATGCCCCCTCCCATTTTGGGGTGTATGGTAGTCTGTTTTTTGTGTGTGAGCATATGTATGCATGTGATCGTTCATGCATCAGATTTTTCCAGCGTCTGTTTTCTCTTGTGTGTGTTTTGGATGTTTTATGTAGTGGGTGCCTTTCATTGATGTGATGGAGAGCAAACTGTGCCCCCCTCTACCCCATTCAGGCCATCTGTCACCCCAGCAGGGTCCTTCTGCTTCCCTTACCGCTCTCGGTCCACAGATAAGCCACAGCCCGACAGTGTGTGACTGTGTAGATTTTCACGTTATACAGTCTAGTATTTTAGTTGCAATATATACATACAACACACAACTACTACAGCTCCTGGCCGTTCTTGATGACACTTCAAATTCTTGGTAGTGGCAATATTATGTGAAAATTCAAAATAGGAATGATTAGGCAAATTTCCCTGTTCATCATTTGCTATTCACTACTTCTATAGAGCAGCAGTGTATAACTAGTACAACAATATTAGTGAACTACAGACCCTGGCATCTTGTGGTTCAACATCCATGTCTCAGTCATCATGGGCATTGCATGGCTTCAATAAGAGCTCAGCCCCTCCCTCTCCATGCACTCAGTCGCAGCTAACCCTACAGTACCTACGGCACATTTAGGGCCCACCGGGCAAATGGCACGCTTTAGGAGCCAGCCTCTAATGGAGCCATTTAGGGTTGTGCCTGCAGGCAAGAAAATAAACCGGAGAGAAGCGGTGGAGGGTGTAGGACAAGGGAGGTGCCCCCCACCCCTACCCCTACCCCAAGAAATCAATTATGATTATGCTGGCTGACTCCACACCGCCGCTTAATTGGTGGTTTTAAATGCCACTCGCTGCACACGTCTGAGCTTGTATTTAAGCTGGTTTCCCCTAGTTTGAATCCAATCTGTTCCCATTAGGCGATATTGCAATTTTTGCTCCCCACTCACATTATGCACTCCCTCTGTATTGAGAGAGAGAGAAGGGGGGTGGGAGGAAAGGAGGATTGGCTAGGAATGTTTTGTGGGTGATTATTTTAGTCACAACAGAACTAGATTCAGCTACCTAAATACAAGCCTATATATTCCACATGTGTTTAATTGAATAAAATATCAAACCCTGTCCTTTTCTTGATCGTCCAATCACAACTGTTGCTTCCTGGAAACACTTTGTGATTGGAGGATCAGGAAAATAAGGCAAGGTTTGAGATCGGTCCATTCAGCTCTTGCCCTTGGAATACTCGGTTGTTTCTTTGCTCTCTGTCCATGCTTGAAATGTAGCTTTGCTGGGTCATTAGTTACTCCCCCCTTTTTGGAGTTCCTCCCATTTGACTGGATGCCCTCAGATCTTTACATGACTGGGTCCTTTTCACTTTAGGCCTAATAATCCAGGAAAAATCTCAGCAAAAGGTAAAAGGTTTTGTGGAGATGCTGAGGAGGAGAATGAACAACCTAAAAGGAAAGAAGATTAATATGGGAGAAGGTCTTAGGAGGAAGAGATGATGAAATGAGAGACGTGTGTGTGGGGAGGGGGGCAAGTGTTGATTGTTTTGAGATAATAATCATCTGGGCCCTATTCCCCGTACCTGGTTCAAATAAATCGACCAAAAGTCCCATTATCCAGATTATGTTTGAATCCAGGCATTCCCTGTTCCTCGAATGCTGATTTAGTCTCGTTAATTTGAACCAGACATGATACTCAGGATAATTGCGTGCGGCCGCCTCACCTGAAACGGGATTGATTGATTGATTGAAAACTTTATTAACAGATTGCAGAATGGGTACAATACAGTAGGGCTCAATAGCCTCACCAACAAGTTAAATGCATAATCTATCATAGGCACATTTTAAGTCCCTCATTACCCCAATCAATCAGATTATATTTCTTTAAATGTGCCTGCTGGCAGTAGGCTTAATGGAATGAATAATCGAATGAGATCTTGCTAGCGAAAATAATTAGTTTTACTCTTTCAGAATAAGTAGACAAAAACAAACTCAAAGTATCTAATTGATACGAATTAATAGATACTTATGAGGATATCTGTACTGTATGTGCTTAGGTATCATGTATAAATACATGGTTCCCAAAGTTTTCAAGGCGCGACCCCCGAAATAACATGTTAGAGAGGCTTGGAGGCTATACAGTTTCACTATTAATCAGGTTTTAATCTTTCGGACATCATCCATACATGCATTGAATTGATTAACCGTTGGTTTATACTAGGGCTGCAACGATTAGTCGACATAATCGACGATGTCGATTATAAAAAATCGTCGACGAGAAATTATTGCGTCGATTAGTCATAATTTTTTATTTTTATTTTTTTTGTGCACTACCTATCTTTGTGAGAGTGGCTTCTCAGGGTTCCAGACAACATCATAACATGATGATCCCATAGCAAATTTTGGACATTGAAAACATTGTTCCCCTGCAGGAGATGATCAGACTACAATACATTACACACGCACTCCTCTCACTCACACACAGCGATCAAAGTAAGACACACACATAGGGATGGGAATTGATAGGATTTTATCGATACGATTCCATTATCGATTCCCTTATTGATACCTGATCAATTTATAATTTAAATAAATAAATTGAAAATGCAACAGAACTACATTTAGTCATTTAGCTGACGCTTTTATCCAAAGCGACTTACAAGTTCTGTACGACAAGCCATCAGGAAGGGCACAACTCTATCAGCTGAGCAACAATGTTCATCAAAGTGTTGAGTGCTAAAGTGTAGGTTAGTTTATTAGGACAAGTGCATGACAGTACGGTTAGTTAGGGTTAGATATATTTTTTTTTATTCAGATAATGGTTGAAGAAGTGCGTCTTTAGTCGACGGCGAAAGATTGGATGGGTTTCGGCTGTCCTAACTGGGGTGGGTAGTTCATTCCACCATTGTGGGGCAAGGACTGAGAATAGGCGACTTCTCTTTGATGACCCTCCCGGAGCTCGGATAGGAGTAGGTCTGAGGCGGCCAGAAGATGCAGAGCGTAGGGGTCTAAGCTGGTTAGAATAACATGCAACTTGACATTTCTGATTGTCATTTATTGTTGAGCCCCCATGTCAGAAAAATACAAAAACTGTAAAAAATAAAACATTAACTATAGCCTACACTTAAATAAAATAATGTATTTGAGATTCTCTTAAAATGTATTTATTTTTTTATTCTTAAACTAATTTAATCTATTGAATAACAGGTTGTTATTCCTCTGACTTCTGTCTCTCACTCACACTCTCTCTCTCTCACACACACACACACACACACACACACGCACACACACACACACAGAGAGAGAGAGCTCCCCGGGCCCCTGTCCTATAAGCTATTGGCTTGTGTTGCTACACGGACACATTTGTATGTTGCACCACTGTACTTCCTGGCTTACAGTCTTGTAAACAAACATTCCGTCTCTCATTATATGTGAACTAAAGAGTACAAGGTTTACACAACAGCCCCCACCTGCTGTTTTATTGTATTTGTACCTGTACTATCCGCTGTCAGCTGTTTATCTCTCTTTGTGAGCTTGATTAAATAGCGTTAGCTCACGTTAGCTCCGCGGCTAATTTTAGCTCAGCCTGATCTAAATCAATGACTAGGTTCTAAAGCATTCAAGTAGTTTTCACTGCACATAGAAGTAGCCAAACAGCAGGAGCATTTCGGGAGCATATTACCAAAACCCAGGCAATTTCGAGCCATTAAGGAATCAAATAGAGTCTGCCATGGCTACATGCTAACGGCTAACATTATTGCGCAACTGTAGGCAGCGATAAGGGAATCGAAAGTCACGGGAGCCACACGGTTCCAGGCATCGGCCAATTAGGAACCGGTTCCCAACGGGAACCGGTTTTCGATTCCCTACACACTCCTCTCACTCACACACAGCGATCAGAGTAAGACACACACACATTCACACTCCTCTCACTCACACACAGCGATCAGAGTAAGACACACACACCAGGGTTTCCGTTAGAAAAAATTGTTGCCGGCCTCAGTGTCCGGTAGATTTCAATCTACCGGTCAAATGAGAGAAATTCCGGTCAGAGTTTATTGAGCTTAAAAACAATTGATAGGCAAAAGAATGACAACAAAACAAAAGAATGACATCATCAAGGCATGTAGATTTATAATATTTTTACTTTAAACTAGGCTACTTTTGCGTATAAAGTCATTATATTCCAAATAAAATAAGTCCCGAGACTCGTGCTGCTGCCGACTTTAAATCAAATAGGTGTCTGTGGGCAGTCGCCCGACATTAATAAACAACAGTGTTATAATCACATTTTTATGAGCTAACGAATTCCGTTATATTGGACATTTGTATTAATTATATCAAGCGAAGAACTGAGAAATTTGGCAGAGAGAGACGGCAACATTATCGTGGGTTTGCGTGACGACTCTCCACCTCGCAACGACTTATTTGCAAAGAGTATGGCGCTGCAGAGCAGCTGATTCAGCTGTTATTGCCTCTTTTCTGGGGACCGCACAGCAGCGCCCCCCACCCAACATTGAATTGAAAATGGCTGAATTGGAGTACTGCTGGAATACTGCATTGTGCTGCTGCTGCTCCGGCTCTGCAGCTTCACAAAAGTTTGCACACCCAGCACTAAGCTCTCGCTGACAACGTCGTTGTCATTATTAGAAGCAACGAGGAAACAAATGTAATGATCGTTTCGTTCATCGCATAGGCAGGGCTGTACGTTAACTTTTTTTGCACATAGCACTGGTGCTACAGAGGTTGATAGTTTTGTAGCACAGGCCAAAATCTTGTAGCACAAGTATAAAACGTGTTATATTTGTAACAGTCACAAATGTGCCTATTGTATTTGTGTTATTTAGTTGCAGTGCCATGTTTGGCTGTCATTTAGTATATCGCCATGTGTTATTATTACTATGATACTCTCATATGCTATTTTCAATTAATATCATAAACAACATAAGGAATATTAGCATAATTTTGAGTGGACTGAAGGAATGAGTCAGCGTTAATAGTTTTAAATGCAAATAATTTATTGAAACATAGAAGTGGGGTCGGTTGGGACACACACACACAAACACACAATGGGGGACCCTGATGTAAACAAGACAAACGTCTTTCTCTGGTCTGCATCCCCTTAACAATTGTGTGTATTGAGCCGTACTGTACCCATTCTGCAATCTGTTAAATAAAGTTTTCATTCATTCATTCACACACACTGTTTCAACTCACCACCCCCGCATCATATTGTAGTCTAGTCTGTCTTCAAACTTCCACTCCTCTCGAAACTTGTTTATATTTGAATATCATCATTATCTGTCCATCCTCAGTTTACTATAATATACTCCTGTCCCGACTCCTGACTAGTGACTTCATCGTCTTTCCAAACGCACGCACGCACGCACGCACACACACACACAGGGAAGGGGAGAGAGTGCCCCCCCATTTCCCTTTCCACACTGTGTCTGCTGGCTCTGCGCCTCTGATCAGGATTAGCTTGTTAGCTTGCTAACGTTGTAGTGATTGTAATGGTACATAAACGCTAATTTCGGGCGATGTGCGCATAAAGGAATGGCGACGGTGCAAAGCATGTAGATGCATTTGACCCGTTGCGAGAAAGAAAAAACACCACGGACTTATTTCGGGACGTGTAGGCGCACTGCTGTGTTAACGCAGCAGTGCGCACCAACCGACCAACGCGCTGCTCCTTGCAGAAGCACGGATACGACTCGTCGAGTTGTCACAAGAGTTTTTTCAAAATAAGAGTATCATATGCACCTGAACGTTGCTAGCTTTTGGAGCCTAGCTGGAGCTGCGCGTGGGCAGAAATGAGACCCGCTACAGGATTTTCAAAATAAGAGTATCTATATGAACCGAATCCCTATCGCACCAGTGCTACTGAAGTAAATCCATCCATCGCACAGACAGCTGTTGCTGTAGCACGTGCGATATATGTCGCACTGTACACCCCTGGCATAGGCTATTTAATTTTAGCCTATTTTAATACAATTCAAATAATCAAATTGTGCTTAGACTCAGGGAATTATTTTCACCGGACATTAAGACCGGAGAGATTAAATATGTCGGACTTCAACAGATTTTGCCGGTCAAATACCGGTAATTACCGGCTAACGGAAACGCTGACACACACATACACAAATTACACAGTACACACCTCTCACTCACACAGCGATCAGAGTAAGACACACACACAAATTACACAGTACACACACTCCTCTCACTCACACAGCGATCAGAGTAAGACACACACACATACACACATACACACACAGACTCCTCTCACACACAGCAAACAAAAGACCTAGAAGTCTGTCTGATCTGACTCATCCCCCTCTCCCCTTACAGCTGTTCCACGTCACCCCCCTGGTCCTGGACCAAGTTACAGCCCCATCAGCCGCGGTGCTGGGGGCAGATGCTGCTAGTTATTTTTCTTTTTTATTATTATTTTTTTAGTTATTTAAAGTACACTTCCACTTTAATTTGTATTATTTAATTTATTTATCTTGTTATGAGTGATTGCTGTATTGTTCTTCAAATACATTTTCATTTAAAGTGGCTTAAGATCCAAATTCAAATGTTTAATGAGTCATTATTTTAATTTGCTATGGGATCATCATGTTATGATGTTGTTGTTTGGTCCTGACAAGAGTCTCAAAGTCTGGGGTGATGGTAGACAAGCAACTCTGAGGTCATGCTCAATGTCCAATCTGTTCCTCTGCTCTGTCTTCAGCTGGACCAGAGCTGAGAAGCCACTTTCACAAAGATAGGTAGTTATAAAAAAAAAAAAAAAAAAAAATTATATCTTTTATATATATATATATATCTTATATCTTTTTTTTTACATAATTGGTTTTCGATTAGTCGACTAATCGAAAAAATAATCGACAGATTAGTCGACTACCAAATTAGTCATTAGTTGCAGCCCTAGTTTATACCAGTGACACCAGTCATGTTAATCACATGGCTGACAGATCCAGTGAGAGAACAAAGACAGGTCCTGAGAGCAGCTGAAAGGAAGTATAGAAAGTCACGCCTCACTGCTGACATCGACACATATCACAACCTCTTGTTAACATTCTCCAAAACCATCACTAATGCCAAAGCTTCTTTCTTCCACCATAGGATCGAGGCCTCTGCCAAGAATCTTCGCAAACTGCATGCTACCATGTCCTCCCTCCTCACTCCCCCCCCACCCCCCCCTCCCTCATCTTTCTCTGCCGAAGACTTTGCGATCTTCTTTGAGGAAAAAGTGGAGAACATCCGCAGCTCCTTCTCCCAACCCCCACCCATTCCAAATGCTGAATCGAGAACCTCATCCTTCACTCTGTCATCTTTCTCTCCCATTACAGAAGCAGAGACCCTGACACTGGTAACGTCAAACCGTCCGACTACTTGCCAGCTGGACCAGCTACCCTCCCCACTCCTCCAGACCATAGCACCAGACATCCTCCCATTCCTAACTGCAACCATCAACTCCTCACTCAACTCGGGGGTGGTCCCCACCTCCCTAAAACAAGCCAGAGTCACGCCGCTCATAAAAAAACCAACCCTGAACCCTACTGTCATAGGCAACTACCGTCCTGTCTCTCTTCTCTCCTTCCTTTCTAAAACACTTGAACGTGCTGTATCCAACCAACTTACTACTTATCTCTTACAGAATGACCTCCTAGACCCTAATCAGTCAGGCTTCAGGACTGGTCACTCCACAGAGACAGCCCTCATTGCGGTCACAGAGGCACTTCACTTAGCAAAAGCGAAAGGCCTCTCCTCTGTCCTGATTCTCCTAGATCTATCTGCAGCCTTCGACACAGTCAACCACCAGATCCTCCTTGCGGCCCTCGCAGGAATGGGAGTGGCTGGCTCTGCGCTGACATGGCTGTCATCATACCTCAATGACCGCTCCTACCAAGTGTCATGGAGAGGGACCCTGTCGGCCACCCGCCCCCTGCGGACGGGTGTCCCCCAGGGCTCGGTTTTAGGACCCCTTCTCTTCTCCCTCTACACTAAATCACTGGGTAACATTATCACGTCTCATGGCTTCTCCTACCATTGTTATGCCGACGATACTCAACTCTTCCTCTCCTTCCCTCCCTCAGATATCCACGTCTCTGTGCGGATCTCGGCCTGTCTGTCCGACATCTCAGCCTGGATGACGTCCAACCACCTCAAACTGAACCTAAGCAAAACAGAATTGCTCCACCTGCCGGCCAAATCCTCCCCCCTAACCGACCTTTCAATCACAGTCGAGAATGCAGCTGTGACTGCGTCCCCGACCGCCAAGAACCTTGGTGTTGTCCTCGACGACCAGTTGAACTTCTCTGCTCACATCGCAGCGACGACCAGAACCTGCCGATTCCTCCTGAGCAACGTCAGAAGGATACGCCCCTTCCTGACAAAAGAAGCCACCCAACTCCTCGTCCAATCAACAGTCATCTCCCGCCTCGACTACTGCAATGCACTGCTCGCTGGCCTCCCGGCCACTGCCACTAAGCCTCTTCAACTCATTCAGAACGCAGCGGCCCGCCTGATCTCAAACCTACCGAAGTCGGCCCATGTCACCCCACTTCTTAGGGACCTGCACTGGCTCCCCATTGCTGCACGAATCCGCTTCAAGGCCCTCGACCTAGCATACCGTGCGGCAAAGGGAACCGCTCCCGCCTACCTCCGGTCAATGGTCTCTAACTACACACCCTCAAGACCCCTACGCTCTGCATCTTCTGGCCGCCTCAGACCTACTCCTATCCAAGCTCCGGGAGGGTCATCAAAGAGAAGTCGCCTATTCTCAGTCCTTGCCCCACAATGGTGGAATGAACTACCCACCCCAGTTAGGACAGCCGAATCACGTCCAATCTTTCGCCGTCGACTAAAGACGCACTTCTTCAACCATTATCTGAATTTAAAAAAAAAAAAAAAAAAAAAAAAAAAAAAATCTAACCCTAACTAACCGTACTGTCATGCACTTGTCCTAATAAACTAACCTACACTGTAGCACTCAACACTTTGATGAACATTGTTGCTCAGCTGATAGAGTTGTGCCCTTCCTGATGGCTTGTCGTACAGAACTTGTAAGTCGCTTTGGATAAAAGCGTCAGCTAAATGACTAAATGTAAATGTAAATGTAAATGTAATCACCTTCTTGTTCATCATCAGATAACACTAACGGTGCTTGAACAGATAAATGCATTTTCTCAAATGCATTCATCAAAACATCCAAGGCTTGCAATTGCTCATTCATTTTCTCAAGTCACATCCACGTCATCAAATCCGTCAAACAGCGCATCTCCTCAAACATTTTAATCCCAGTTACAATATCACAATAACGTGTGAGTGACACAATTCAACAATCCACATATTCAGATTTGTCGTAATTCATATCCACAATCCACGCATGAAGATGCTTCAATTTATGCTTTAATGAAACACAATCCGGGCGCAAATACATCCACAGCCGAGAATATGAAACTAATCGGAGTCAAACGCCTGATAGGTTTCATTCATTAAAAACATCCCCGCAGGATTCACATTGGCAATGCTCCGACGTTATTAACACTATGGCGTCCGTCCACGAGTATATACGTGTTTCGATTCCATGCGTTGTGGTCCAGAGCCACGAGTACATACGTGGCAAGTTGTTATTGTTTTATTCCATATTTATAACTTATTAGGTCCCCGATCCACTTGCAGGATCTTTCCACATATTTGATTTTCGAAACATGCAATACCGGCCAGATCCGCTTAGGGGCGCCATCGCTCCACTGCAGTATCATTGAGGGGATTTTAAAATAAATTTCTTTTACAGCCTGTGGGCGGATCATATGAGCCTCGGTTCCAAATGAAGACCCTCCATCTTTGATCACCTTACCGAACGTATTTTTCAGCCTGGAATAATGGGATTTATGAGCCAATACATATCGATCTACCAGAATCCGATGACTAATGAAGAAATGCTGCCGGCGATCACATGGCCTGACGGTATGATACTATTACCCCAAATTACAGCTGGATTGGACATAGGTTATAAAACAAACGTGATAGACTACTGACATTGGCTACCTGAACGCATACTAATCGGCGTTCCCCGCCGCCCCCATTTCATCCATAGATGCTCTGTAATATCCGGATGCTACGCAGTTTGTTTTATTTCATTCGTATATATACAGCAGAAATGGCGTTTGATATAACGGCGCCAATGTTTAGCCTTTTTTTCAGCTTCCTGGAAAAAAGACGAAAAGCGCGATAAACCTTATATTCACGACACTATAAAATGACAACCAACCGATGGATTTTTTTTTCTTTAAGCCATTATGAAGGCACGGTTTATGCACTCAACAGGGCTGTACAGTGCGATGATATCGTCGCGAATTGCCCCTTTAATTGGCCGTTGCGATTGGTAAATATTATCTGGGGGCGGGCTTGCGAGTAGTGCTTTTAAGCCTTGGATTCGCATTTCACTCCTAAATTATCCAAGGCGTGTGATGACGCGATGCCGTCACTCACGCGAGCTGAGCAGTGAGCACTCAGCAGGTATGATCAGCGGGAACAATCGACTGAGCACTCACTCTGATAGACTGGCTGATTTAGCTATGAAGAAAAGTAACGTTAGTATTGCTTCATATTTTCGACGCGCGACCTCCTATAGTGAGCCGAACTGAACTGAACTCAGACACACGGAGAGAGCTGCGGTGATAGCTTGCGTTAGCTTACTGTTCAAAACGAAACGTCCCATTAAACTAAATAGTTCAGATAGCTCCGTCCTGATATCAATGTCTTATAACACTGAGTCGATGCGTATTCGAGCTGAGGGCACGCTGAATAGTCAATAGGGACCAGCTGCAGCGCCGGAGAATCCTGGCCGTAGCTGGAGGCTACAGTATAGGGCCCAGCTGCAGCTCCGGAGAATCCTGGCCGTAGCTGGAGGCTACTCAGTACACACAGACAGTGGAGCTGGTTGCATATAGCGAGCATTTAGACTTGTTGCGTGGTGGCGATGTCTCGCAGATAATACAACTACAAGTATGATTATATAATATATATATTTTATTAAAAAAAAATTATATAAAATAATTTTTTTCTTTTTTTTTTAAATCAAAAACAATCGATATAAATAATGGTAAAATTGTTATTTAAAAATTTGCCCCTAAAAAATATTTTTTGCCCCTACATTTCTCATTAAGGGCAAGTGTGCCCCTAGTGAAAAAGCTTAGCGTACAGCCCTGCTCAAGTGACAATGAGAATGGACAGATAGCAATACTATAAATTAGGGATGCACGATAATTATCGGGCCGATAATTATCGGGCCGATATCAGCAATTATGACGTCATCCCGATAAACCCGATAACGTTATTAATAGCTCCGATAATATAATATATTTTTTGGTAAAAGAAAATGCTGTGTGGGTGAATTGGAATGAAGTGCGTTTGTTTTGACTGTAGGCTCATCCCGTTTTGCCAGTACTGTGGTACGACTGACAGCGTGTGGTTTAAGAACGGCGTTTTACACAAATCGAGCGCTCCCTTTCTTGGCTGTGACGTAGGCACGTAAGTTTCTGAATCAGCGCGGACGTTAAAAACAAAGATGGCTGCGTCGGTACTCGGAATTTCAGAGGAAAAAGATCGCTTGCTATTTGTAATAAATGCAATGGAGAAGTTCCACAAGGAGGGAAAAGGGCAACAACTTGTAATACATCCAGCCTGACGGGTCACCTGCGGCATCACCACCGCTACGATGGTGTGTTATTGTGTTAACTTAGAAGCCTACGACGACGCGAGGAGCTAAGCAAAGCTAGCCCCTTCCATGGCTGTGATGCAACCCTCGGTTGAACGCAGTCACTTATTGCTCCATAGTAGCCAGGTTAATTTGCACCACCAAGGACTGCTTAAAAGCTAGCGGCTTGAGCCCTTGGGTCATTTCTGTCAAACTTCTTTAATTTAGCAAACAACTCGTCAATAGCTGGCTTTGGATTCACAGCAGCTTCTAGCTTCTAGCTTCTAGCTTCTATCTTCTAGCTTGTTGCAGGTGACTTGTTGTGGTGGTGATGTGTCCACTCAAAGCCTTTTTTTCAAGGCTCCGCTTTGAAAAAAGAAGAACAAAAAGCTTCGAGCGTCTTAGGTTGGATGTATTATAAGTTGTTGACGGATTGTGAATTTTCATTTGGAAAAATAAATATGGTCACTTTATCAGTCAATACTGTTGTCTTGGCTTTTGTTTCTGTTGTCTGGTTAGGTCACATTTAAGTTGGTGTTAAGTTATTGTCCTGGGAAGTCTTTTTATGTATTATTATTGTATTGTGATATGTTTTGTTTCATGTTGAAAAAAAAATATATACATTAAGAAAAAAGATTATAATACAATAAATATCGGTTATCGATATCGGTTATCGGCCTGAGGAGCATAAAGTTATCGGTATCGGTGTCAAAAAATCAATATCGTGCATCCCTACTATAAATGATATATATAGCTCTTAGAAAGTACATTGGTTTGTAAACAATCCTCTGTCCTCTGAGGCCTAAATCGCTGCGGGACTTTGGTCGCCATAGTGTTAAAATAACCACAGTGTGTATATCGCACCTCGCGAGCGCCGTATATATGACGTGCATTATTTAGAACAAAGTAAATCCATAGGCTGAATATGATTTATTATCAGCATTTTAGGTATATTATTTTACATTTCAAAAGCCCCCTCTAGAAAAACGAACCACAAAAACATAATTCAGAATGGTATAATGGGATCTAGACTGTGAGAATTATTTCAGGAAGGGAGCTGGCATTTCTTTGCGAGGGCGTGGCCATGGTTTATCCAGCTAACTGAACTAAACCCTGCCCTCGACCAGGTTCAAACTTTTTGATCTGTTGCCATCAGGGGGTGAAATTTAAGCCCGCCGCCCGCCATTGGCGCTCAGTTTTTACGTTTGGTGCTTGCCACTGAGAGGTCTGCCCGCCGTGTGGCGTGTAGTTCATAACGATACTCTTATTTTGAAAATCTGTGCGGGTCTCATTTCCGCTCCAAACGCAGTTCCAGTCATAATATCGATGGCTCCGGCAGTTAGCAACATTCGGTTCGTATGATACTCTTATTTTGAAACAAACCGTGGCAACGAGTCATATCCGCCCAGCCCTGCAGCGGGATACTATTGGCTTCTGCTCGTATCAACACAGAGGCAGTCTGCTCTAGTCTAGAGCGGACCTCCATGAGCTACCGTTACTGTTTAAACAATGACCCAGTCAACTATTCACTTTTAGTTTAATACATGACGAGCAGGGAGCGAAATTAACTTTTTGACTCACCGGCCAGTGGCGGGTAGATGGGAAGAATCTACCCGCCAAGCATATTTCTTACCTGCCAAATCTTTTTTGATTTAAAAAAAAATATATATATATTTTATATAAAAAAAAAGTTTTTAAATAAAATATATATTATATAATCATACTTGTAGTTGTATTATCTGCGAGACATCGCCACAAGTCAAAATGCTCGCTATCTGCAAACAGCTCCGCTGTCTGTGTGTATACTTGAGTAGCTTCCAGCTCCAGCAAGGATTCTCCGGCGCTGCAGCTAGACCTATATTCAGCTAGACCCTACATTCAGCATGCAAGGATTCTCCGGCGATGCAGCTGGACCCTATTGGTATAATGTTACGGTTCTTTGGTCAAATCACATTCAACATGCCCTCAGCTAGAATACGCATTGAATCAATGTTATAAGACATTGATATCAGGAGCTATCTGTAGCTACTGCTAGCCCGCTAGATAACGTTAAGACAATTTAGTTTACTGGGACATATAGATCTAACGTGAGCTAGCTAACGTGAGCTAGCTAACGTGAGCTAGCTAACGTGAGCTAGCTAACGAGGGAACGGAGGTATTATGCACTCGAGTCGACTATTGCTGGAGCATTTGTTGATATCAGCAGCTATCAGTAGCTACTAGCCAGCTAGATACCGTTAGACAATGCCTCGTCATGTATTAAACTAAAAGTGAATAGTTGACTGGGTCATTGTTTAAACAGTAACGGTAGCTCATGGAGGTCCGCTCTTCTATACTAGAGCAGACTGCCTCTGTGTTGATACGAGCAGAAGCCCTTAGCCAATAGTATCCCGCTGCAGGGCTGGGTGGATATGACTCGTTGCCACGTTTTTTTTTTCAAAATAAGAGTATCATACGAACCGAATGTTGCTAACTGCCGGAGCCATCGATATTATGACTGGAGATGCGCTTGGGGCGCAAATGAGACCCGCACAGATTTTCAAAATAAGAGTATCGTTATGAACTTGATTGATTGATTACACGCCACACGGCGGGCAGACCTCTCAGTGGGAGGCGCCAAACGTAAAAACTGAGCGCCAATGGCGGGTGGCGGGCTCTAAATTCGCCCCCTGACCAAAGCAGAGTATACACACAGACAGTGGAGCTGTTTGCAGATAGCGAGCATTTTGACTTGTTGCGTGGTGGCGATGTCTCGCAGATAATACAACTACAAGTATAATTATATAATATATATATTTTATATAAAAAAAAATGTATATATTAAATTAATTTTTTTATAAAACCAAAAACGATCTGTATCGGCCGATATGGCTCATAGACAATCGGTGATCGGTATTGGTGGCAAAAAACGTGATCGGGGCATCCCTAGTTTCTATGTAAACTCCGCGAGCAACGCATCCAATAAATGCATCTTTAACATGCTTTATATCCTCGCCATTGCTATATGCCTGTCGCGGTTAAAAACGTTTTAACTAACGTTAGCGTTAAGCTAGCTAACAGCGCTTCCATTCCTCTTTGACCCATCGCTCGTAAGCTACGTCATCCCCCGCTAAGAGTCACGGGAGATGTAGTAAATACAACAGTCCTTCCATGTAGGAACGCAGTGAATTATGACAGTAGCCACTAAGGCTGAGCCCGAACGTTCGAACGTTCGTTCGTTACGCTGACATTCGGACTTTAATTAATAGGTTCGAACGTTCGGTGAAAAAAAAATAAAGGATGCGCACGGGGTTGAGGTGATGTGAATGCGAGGCGCTCGGCTCAACCAGTATGGTCTGCCGGGCTGCAGCGGGATACTATTTCTCAACCAGAGCTCTATTTTGATTGACAGGCGATTCTGCCAATTACGTCACACCGCTTGCACCCGCCTCTGCTGTTACCACCAATCGGCAAGCCTCAACAGACTTACCGTAGCTACCGGCCGATGAAGTAATCGGTAACAAGGTTTCCGTAGGTGAACCTGCAGAAGGATCATTAATGAATACCATCCTTTTTCGGCCACGGAGCGCGAGCTTCATGGCGGGAGGTGGTTGCGTTGGAAACAACAGCAGGCGCACGGTGGACAGACCCGTGCACCGTCTACCTCGGAACGGTGGTAGGGCGGACGGGCGGCAGGCGTGTTGGGAGCCCGGCCGTTCCGAGGTAGACGGTGGACGGGTCTGTTGAGCCGAGGCGTGCGCCTCTCCCGGCTCCCCTCCCCGTCGACCAAGAGTGAATACCTGTTATTGAACGTGTAACACTAACTATATAACGTTCGGTTAATGCCACAAAACGAATGCATTTGTTTATCTAGCCCCTTACGTGACTGCAAGGGCTATTGTTTATCATACTTTGATTCAGTAGCTTGTTTATTTTCTTCTGAGTGCTTTGTTTAATTACATGTTTACATGAACAGCCACCACTGTAAACAACATGTTTTTCACCAATAGACTATGCAATGCCGCCCTCCGTAGGATCTATAATAATACAATAAAAAAAAAAAAATTATAAAAAAAATGAAAAAAAAAATGTATTAAAGAAAATGTTTATTAATTTTTTTTTTAAACGAACGTTCGAACGTTCGTTCGATAAACCCTGGCGAACGTTCAAACCCTAAAAACAGGGTTCGGGCTCAGCCTTAGTAGCCACTACAGTAACATCATTAAGTCCGCTATAAGCTATTCTCCCTCTCATGTGTGTGAGTGTCTTTATGCAGATCTTTATGCAGTTTTAAAGCACTTTGGCTTTGTTCTGAATGCACTTTGTTGTAGTTATCCTACAGAGAAAAGAAAATGCACTTGACTTTAATGCACATTTTGTTGTATGCAAAGAGAAAATGTTTAAATTGTAAAATGTTTAAATTGTACAATCTTTCAGCAGTCAGTCTGGAATTAATACATGCATTCAAAAGTGACGAATAAATGTTTTATGGGCCCATAATGGTGATTATTAATATTATTTAAGTAAAGTTTTGCCATAATCATGTATTTTGCCATAATCGGGTAGCAAAAAAAAAAAAAAAAAAATACATTATATATATATATTATATATTTATATGGCATTCGGTTTTCGGCCAACTGTTTCCTATTTTCGGTATCGGTTTCGGCCAACAATTTCCCATTCGGTGCAGATGGTATTGATTAGGGATGCACGATAATTATTGGGCCGATACGTATTATTGGCTGTGACGTAGTCACGTTACATTCGGAGACAGACGGTCGATCTGCCAATTACGTTCCACGGCTTGCACCCACCTCTTCTTCTTACCACCAATCAGAAGCTCTCGTTCGTTTATTTACCTCCGGATTGTCAGCCATTACTCTACTCGGAGCTAACGTTATCTCCCCGCCAGCCACATTGACAAGTACCAGCGCTTATACATTACTGGCAAATGTCTTGTTGCACTTGTGGCAACGAGCGTTGTCGGCATCGACTTTAGTAAAATAGACCCAGACTTTTGAACATTTCGTTCTGTCCATTATGAGAGCAGAGCTGTCTGTGGCAGCGCAGCACCCGTGTCTGTGTCTGTGTGTGTGTGTGTGTGTGTGTGTGTGTGTGTGTGTGTGTGTGTGTGTGTGTGTGTGTGTGTGTGTGTGTGTGTGTGTGTGTGTGTGTGTGTGTGTGTGTGTGTGTGTGTGTGTGTGTGTGTGTGTGTGTGTGTGTGTGTGTGTGTGTGTGTGTGTGTGTGTGTGTGTGTGTGTGTGTGTGTGTGTGTGTGTGTGTGTGTGTGTGTGTGTGTGTGTGTGTGTGTGTGTGTGTGTGTGTGTGTGTGTGTGTGTGTGTGTGTGTGTGTGTGTGTGTGTGTGTGTGTGTGTGTGTGTGTGTGTGTGTGTGTGTGTGTGTGTGTGTGTGTGTGTGTGTGTGTGTGTGTGTGTGTGTGTGTGTGTGTGTGTGTGTGTGTGTGTGTGTGTGTGTGTGTGTGTGTGTGTGTGTGTGTGTGTGTGTGTGTGTGTGTGTGTGTGTGTGTGTGTGTGTGTGTGTGTGTGTGTGTGTGTGTGTGTGTGTGTGGGAGGGAGGGGAAGAGAGGCGAGCACAGCAGGCAGAGACACAGGCAGGAGAGATAAGGCCTAACAAAATTAATAGTTGGTTTCCGGTTGCCGACCGACCCTGCCGATTTAGGTGCGACCCAATATATTTTATGAGTTTAAAAAATATATATATAAAAAATAAAAATAAAAAAATACGTTTTTTTTTTTTTTTTTTTTTTTTTAGAATAAAGTTTCATAGAAATCTTAGTCAAACATTTAGTATTATGGATATTAAACATGCTGGCAGAGTACATGCATCCATGTTGTTGTGAACATTTTAATTAAATAAAGAAATTCCCTATCCATAGTCGCTGTGGGAAAGAATTAAATAAAAAAATTAAATAAATTCCCTACCTACCCATGGCCAAACTGACAACCAACAGGAAACCAACAATATATTTTACTTTGCCTAATAGACAACTGCCAACAAGATTAGTTTGCGACGTTTAAATTCCTAAAAAAAAAACTCCATAATTTCTCGAGTACCGATAGCAGTACCGATGACGTCGGAGCTTATAAATACCCAAAAAAAATTTGATAAAAAAAAATATATATATATATATTAGAGGTGGGCATAGATTAATTTTTTTAATCTAGATTAATCTATCTGCAATCCTGGATTTAATCTAGATTAATCTAGATTAAAATGGCTCAAAAAAAAAAGAAAAACCTGCCGAAGGCATTCAAACTATGTGTGTTCTACCCAAATAATGACCAGAAGTAAGTCCTTACTTTTTCTTTCCTCATGTTTCTCAGGCCAGGTGGCCCATTACACCATGAGCCCATCTCCCGTTTCCAAAATGCATTACAGACTGTTTGAAAAAGCTGTTTTGCTATGATAATTGGTAATGAAATATCAAAATAATGTTCAATAAGATGTACTTGTGTTTAATAAGTTGTTTTATTCAGAAGTTAACACAAATAAATAATATTACCAGTACAGTACAGTATCTAGCACACTCTCGGGAGCAAAACGGAAAGAATAATTTCAAACTTGAACTATGTGACATGGCTTGAATCAACTGCTCCAGTGGAGTTGCTCAGTGGCCAATGGTGTCAACTGTGGTTGTACTGGGCAGCTCCCAGGTGTGAATGGAACTGTGTGAATGTGAAGCAGGGCGTTCCTGAAAAAGAGCATCTGTGCTCAGCGAACCTACCCTGGGTAAATAAGGTACATTTTTTTTTTTTTTTTTTAAAGATTAATGCGTTAATTATATTATCGCGCGATACTAGTATAGCGTTAACGCAGCACGTTAACGCCGTTAACGGCCCAGCTCTAATATATATATATATATATATATATATATATATACAGTTAAAAAAAATATTATAATACAATAAATATCGGCTTGAGGAGCATAAAGTTATCGGTGTCAAAAAATCAATATCGTGCATCCCTAGTATTGATGCCATGCTAGTGTTGATGGTATTGATAATAATGATCAGATGGACTAGGGCTGGGCGATAAAACGATAACGATAACTAGCGCGATAAATTATTTCCTTAAAATAAACATGAAACGTGGTCGCAAAGTTTTGATATATCGATTTTCCAAGCTTGGATATGAGCACACAGCACTAACAACCAATCAGTGAAGGTGATGGCCGACATCGGAAGGAGACGTAGAGAGGTATGACTCGAGTAGTAAACGAGCCTGGCTAGGATAATTAGCTTGCACGGCGCTATTTTATAGTTTACCTGCCGAGTTGGTGTGTGTTTTGAATTCTGAGGGTAACGGTTATAGTAGTGGGCAGGGGGCGAAATTTAAGCCTGCCGCCCGCCAGGGGCGCTCAGTTTTTACCTTTGGCGCTTGCCACTGAGAGGTCTGCCCGCCGTGTGGCGTGTAGACGTGTAGTTCATAACGATACTCTTATTTTGAAAATCTGTGCGAGTCTCATTTCCGCCCCAAGCGCAGCTAGTCATAATATCGATGGCTCCGGCAGTTAGCAACATTCAGTTCGTATGATATTCTTATTTTGAAAAAAAAACGTGGCAACGAGTCATATCCGCCCAGCCGGGCCAGCCCTGCAGCGGGATACTATTGGCTTCTGCTCGTATCAACACAGAGGCAGTCTGCTCTAGTCTAGATCGGACCTCCATGAGCTACCGTTACTGTTTAAACAATGACCCAGTCAACTATTCACTTTTAGTTTAATACATGACGAGGCATTGTCTAACGGTATCTAGCTGGCTAGCTACTGATATCAACAAATGCTCCAGCAATAGTCGACTCGAGTGCATAATACCTCCGTTCCCTCGTTAGCTAGCTAGCTCACGTTAGCTAGCTCACGTTAGCTAGCTCACGTTAGCTAGCTCACGTTAGCTCTATATGTCCCAGTAAACTAAATTGTCTTAACGTTATCTAGCGGGCTAGCAGTAGCTACACATAGCTCCTGATATCAATGTCTTATAACATTGATTCAATGCGTATTCTAGCTGAGGGCTTGATGAATGTGATTTGACCAAAGAACCGTAACGTTATACACCAATAGGGTCCAGCTGCAGCGCCGGAGAATCCTTGCATGCTGAATGTAGAGTATTAGTATAGGGTCTAGCTGCATCGCCGGAGAATCCTTGCTGGAGCTGGAGGCTACTCAAGTATACACAGACAGTGGAGCGGTTTGCAGATAGCGAGCATTTTGACTTATTGCGTGGTGGCGATGTCTCGCAGATAATACAACTACAAGTATGATTATATAATATGTATTTTATTAAAAAAAAAATTATATAAAATATATATATATATTTTTTTTAATCAAAAATAATTTGCCAGGTAAGAAATATGCTTGGCGGGTAGATTCTTCCCATCTACCCGCCACTGGCCGGTGAGTCAAAAAGTTAATTTCGCTCCCTGAGTGTGGGGTATACGGTGGACGTCGTTGCAATGTATTGGGGCGGAACAGAGTATTTTATGGTCATATTTAGTACATTGTCATGGGATACACCGCTTGGAAACAAGGCTGGCTAGGATAATTAGCTTGCACGGCGCTATTTTATAGTTTACGTGCCGAGTGGGTGTGTGGCGTGAATTCTGAGGGTAACGGTTAGAGTAGTGTGGGGTATACGGTGGACGTCGTTGCAATGTATTGGGGCGGAACAGAGTATTTTAGGGTCATATTTAGTACATTGTCATGGGATACACCGCTTGCTCTAGCTAACTGCTAACGTGCGCGGACTGATGACGACATCAACTCGAGACATTCACAGCAGCAAAACAAGTCTATTAATAGCCCGTCCATCGGCGCCGGGCATAAGAAGTTAATTAAACTTGACAGACATTATATCGACGATAATTATCGATATCGAGTTATATGAAAATAATTTTATCGCGATAACGTTTTTGGCCATATCGCCCAGCCCTATGTCAGCCTACTGCTTTACCACTGCCTCGGTTTCCTGTGCCTGCCCAGGGGTACCGGAGTCGTTTTGGGCGGGTCGTCAGAGCCCCTGGACGTTTTTTGGGGCCAGTTGTAAATTCTGGGGGGACGTGTGTAGTGGCTACTGGGACATAATTCACGGCATCCTAGCCTTATGTGGTGTTTACTACATCTCCCGTAGGGATGGGTATCGTTAGGATTTTATCGATACTACTACTCCTATCGATACTGCTTAACGGTTCGGTACTTTATCGATACTCTTATCGGTTCTTTTTGATAATTTTTTTATGATTTTTATATTTGCAGTTGAGAGCATTGGTCATCTCCCTACAGTAAAGATTAGAAATGATTGAATTATTGTAAATGTGTGTGGAGTGGTGGGAATAGCTGCTTCAATAATAACTTATAACAACAACAGACAAGTTAGACAACTATGTATACAAAAAAAACGATATACACTGAATGATTAGTTGTTACCTAAAGTCCTTGGACTCCACTGTAGAGAACGGGTGCAGGCCTTTGACAACAAACTTTGTCACAGCCCTGTGACACTCGTTCACCCTATCCTCTGTCATCTTTCCTCTAGCTGCTAGGGAGAAAGGACTTTGGGTGGTGGAGGTAGAGGGAGGATGTGTGGTGGGCTCACTGGCCTGGGACACATTGGTGGCTGACCTCAGCTTGACGATCTATAAAAAGTTTTTAGATTGTAGTATTTGTAGCTAAACAATTATTTTGTTTATTAGCCTATTTGTAATAATTCGTTATTAGCCTAGGAAACTCCGTATCTTGGCTTACCGGCTGCAGTGGACGTGGATGCAGATGGACCACTGCGCGCAAGGCAGTCGAATACGGCGCATTTCTGCACACTAATATAGTGTTTTGCAAACAAATGTTTTGATAGATTGCTCGTATTGCCACCCTTACTGGCAAATGTTTTGTTGCACTTGTGAACGCTTCGCTCTATCCGCCATCACGACTCAGTCCATGCAGAGCTGTCTGTGTCTGTGTGCAGCGCGCGTCGGCACGGAGACAGCGCTGAGATGCTTCCAGCTGCAGCACATCAGGTGTGCAGGGCTTGTATGTGCGGGGCTTGTAAGCGCTGCTGTCTGACGTGCTGCAGCTGCATACTATTGACAGCGCTTTCATTAAGGAGTACCCGTATGTATGTGTAGCGCGACTCGCGAGGAGTGTGTAATAATGACTCGCTGCTTCTCGTGCAGAGACAGAGAGAGGAGAGATCGTTCGCAACTTTTTAATAATAATAATAATAATAATAATAATAATTTCTCTAGAGTATCGATAGCAGTACCGAGGACGTCGGAGCTTATAAATACTCCGGTATTTTCTAATATAGTACCGGTTCCCGTTTAAAACCGGGGTCCGGGGGGCATCCCTAATCTCCCGTGATCCTTAGCGGGGGATGACGTAGTTTAAGAGAGACGAATGAAAGAGGAATGGCAGTGTTGTTGTGCGACAGTAGAGTGCGTAATAAAATAGCTTTTTTGCATCAGAACACGGATCCGTTTTCACTATCATTACCGCATTCCTACAATATAATTATACTTGTAGTTGTATTATCTGCGAGACATCGCCACCACGCAACAAGTCAAAATGCTCGCTATCTCCACTGTCTTGTGTGTATACTCTGCTTTGTGTATACTCGAGTAGCCTCCAGCTCCAGCAAGGATTCTCCGGCGCTGCAGCTGGACCCTATACTCTGCCCTCATGCGATGGAAGCCAGGGGCTTGAATGAATACGCATCGAATCAATGTTATAAAACATTGATATCAGGAGCTATCTGTAGCTACTGCTAGCCGGCTAGATAACGTTAAGACAACGCCTCAGTGAACTATTTAGTTTAATGGGACATTTCATTTTGAACAGTGATCTAACGTGAGCTAACGGAGGTATCAACATGCACTACTAGACTATTGCTGGAGCATTTGTTGATATCAGGAGCTATCAGTAGCTAGCCGGCTAGAGACTGTTAGACAATGCCTCATGTGTTAAACTAAAAGTGAATAGTTGACTGGGTCATTCTGTTTAAACAGTAACGATAGCTAGGTAGCTAACGTTAGCTCACGGTCCCATGCACTATAGACTAGAGCAGAGGAGCCTCTGTGTTTACACGGGTGCGGGAGGGGCAGGAGGAGGAGCGGCAGTTTGCAGCTCCGTGTGTCTGAGACAGAACTCAGCGAGTGAGCTAAGAATTGGATCATGTTTTTCGATCGGTTTTCACGATCGGCGAAAATAAAGCATTATCGGAATTCACCGATCTCATAATTATACTGATTATCGGCCGATAACGATCGCTGGCCGATCGATCGGGGCATCCTTAGCTATAGCCTACTGTAGCTCATGTTATCAAGCTAATGTTGAGCCCTCCATTGGTAAGTGTATTATTAAGTATTATTTTCGGTACAGTGGGGGGGGGGGGGGGGGGGGGGTACAAAAGAAATGTGCTTCATTTATCTATTTATTTAACTATTAAACAATATAAAACGAATTGGCCATAATATACTGAGCAAACTAATGCTTACTGCTGTAACCTACTAATAACACTTTAGTAAATCTGAAGATTATTATATTAGCAGATGCCTTGGAGGATAAGTCGTG
This sequence comes from Notolepis coatsorum, assembly GCF_963971535.1. Taxonomy (NCBI): domain Eukaryota; kingdom Metazoa; phylum Chordata; class Actinopteri; order Aulopiformes; family Paralepididae; genus Notolepis; species Notolepis coatsorum. The sequence goes on from NC_140171.1 coordinate 103,341,730, forward strand.
GACAACTGTAGCGGGTGCTTGTTTATACATAGCCCCTTTCATGACTGATGCTTTAATACAGGGGCAGCCAGGGCTTGCATCACAGTCACGAAAGGGGCTACCAGAGCTGGTGGTATGACTTGCTGGCTGAAATACGGACGAGAGGGAACTAGGTAGCGGGGCTATATTACTTTTAACATGTGCTTAAACTCAGTGTTCTCGACAACGGAGTATGGTCGCAGCTCTGCCGCTATAAAAACACCTATGGCGTTTGTTATTGCTTTGGCCCGGTCTGAATTAATAGCGAGATGCTGCTTGACTGCCACAGGGAACTGGGTTTGCACTAGGATCTGTTTCTTCCGTGTACCAGTGATATTCACATTCGGGTGATGCCGTTTCAAATGCGTGATAAAGTTCGCAATGCAAGGCGCTCACCACCAATGCAGGAGACGCTGGGTTCGAGCCCAGCTTTCCGCATTGCATTCAGCTTTGCTGGTCGTTCATACTAATACATTTGGCAGTATTAGGGGGTGGGAAGCTGATGGGTGGGGATCGGACGCTGTGGACAGCGACTCCTACAGGTTGGTTGGTGTGCCTGCGCAGTAGAATCAGGAAGCGACGGGGGCGGCGTCCCTCCAAAGCGCAGACCCCCGACGCTGAAAGATCACGCTGTGCAGGTGAAAAGATGCGACGGCTGCTACCTCGAGTACCGGAGGGGACTCGTGCAATGTATGGCTTCGTCCACATTACAGCCGGCTTGTGGGAGGCATGGCCAAACAGCGTTCGAGACAGGGGAGGGTAGAATTGGACGATACGAAATTGGGATGGGAGAAAATAGAAAATGGGAGAAAAAGTAGATACAAAAAATATATATATATAAAGTTTGCCAATAGGGATGTATCAGTAGTATTGGTAGTAGTCGTAATAGTAATCCAGTCTATTTTTTTTATTTTCTAAAAAATAAACTAGTTCAATACAGGTAACCACTTTTGCTTAATTTCTTTGATGGCTCAAATGTATGCTCTAGTGCAGGGGTTCCCAGACTTTTCAGGCCGCGACCCCCAAATAACGGTGTCAGAGAGCCGCAACCCCCACTATTATAGGAGATAAAAAAAAATTCTTTTTATTATACTCTTTTTTTTTATTTTTTTTATAAATGGAAATGTATGGTTGAAACATGCAAACGTTCAAACGCACACACCAATACGCATTGGAGGCTTTTAACCAGGGCCGGACTGGGGAAATCATTCAGGCCAGGAAATATAGTGCAAAATAGCCCCAGTCAGGCCACTTTTTAACCCTTTATTCGCCAATGACGTGTTACCACCGATCCGCCATCCGCCATCTGGTGGCCGATCGGCGGATCGCCCAAACAGGAAATGAGCGGCAGGAAGTGGTGCTCATCCATATTCGGTCCGGCCACTCGCTATCGCTCGCGGGACTCGAGCTTGACACACTGGATAGCGATCCGTTGCCAATAACTCGATAAACAACATGATTTGGACGTATATATTATACAACCTGGAAATGGATCGCATATATCAACATCCCATAATCGCGAACTTTCTGCTCCACGCTGACCACCCAACGGTCAGAGGAAGCTGCGGTAAGTTTCAGCGTGTTTGCTTATTATGATCCATATAAACTGCTGTGATCTATGTATCGCCCATACTACATAAATGATTTAACGTCGGCCACGGACTTGTAAACCCCCCCCCCCCCCCCTCCGGTCACCAGCAGATGATGAGGCATGACGATTAGGACCTTGTACAATTGAACATTTTTATCTGTCAATCGGTATCAAACTACATTTGATGATGTAATATATGTATTTATGGCTATAAATCACGTTCTGCAGAATGCTGCAGAAAACTAGAACATATTTATACTTTAGACCGTTTTTTAGTATGAATATGCGAATGAAAAAGTAGAACGTTGCTACATCCTAAACGATAGATACTTGACGTTGAATGGGCCATAGTAATGTCAATTTAGCAATACAATTTAAAAAGTTATAGCCCTGCAAAGAAGGGGAACATCTTCATGGATTTACAGTACTGGCAGACAGTGGATTAAGATCAGAATAATCCCTGGCAGATAAAGGGTTAAACAGGGGGTCTGGGGGTCCCCCACCAGGATTTTTTTTTGTTACAAAGACTTAATTTCCTGCATTCTGGTGCAGGAATTTTTTTTATTTGTACCCTTTAAATGCCAGTGTTATTGTTAACACTTTGGTTGCCTAAGGTTAAATTAATGATATACCATAGATTGCCAGCGCTATTTGTCTATGGAGAAAGTCCCCTTCTTTGCAGGGCTATAACTTTTTAAATTCTATTGCTACATTGCCATTATTAGGGCCCATTCAAAGTCCTATATGTATTGTTCATTGTGTAGCAACGTTAAACTTTTTCATTCACATATTCATAGTAAAGTATGGTCTAATGTATAAGTATGTTTTCATCTCTTTCTGCAGCTTTCTCCAGAACGTGATATATAGCCCCAAATGCATTATATTGATGATGAAATACAGTTTGATGGCAATCAGCGCGATATAAAAAATTCCAACTAGACGTACTTCTAGAAGTTACTACACGTCATCTGATGTTGACCGGATGGGCGAGGGGGCGTTTATAATTCCGTGGGCAGCGTTATACCAATCATCTAATGTGGGTCAAATGTTGATGATATCAGTTATTATCGAAGACGGTAACGTTACACGCTGAAACTCACCCCAGTCTCCGCGCGCCGTTGGGCGATCATCGTCGAGTAGAAATTTTATCATTATGGGATATATTATTACCCGGTCCATCTCCAGCTTGTATAATGGTATATACGTCCAAATCATGTTGTTTATCGAGTTATTGGCAATCGATCGCTATGTAGAGTGACGAGCTAGAGTCACGGGACATGTACCGAGTGGCCGGAAGCAATACGGACGTCTAGCAAAACCTCTAGTGCGCTTCCTGTTAAGCGCTTGCGCCGATCGGCCACCAGATGGCGCTCCTGAACCGCCAGAGAGCTCAGTGGGTCCTGCTGGTGAATCTCAGGCCAGCGGAGGGACATTATGAATCCGATCGCAGATTTTTGAAATATTGATATAAAGACGACGTACAGCGTCCCCCGGCAACTTTAGCATGGCCAGCAAAGACGTCTAAAGACGGCTCCCGGCACCCAAAGTGTTAAAAACAGGCTAGCGTATGTATGATTTACCTCAGTTGAAAAAAATAAATATATCCAAACTTCAAATAACCACATTTTCAACAGTTTCCGGCTTGCCATTCCCCGACTGCTTTGTTGTTGAATCAAGTCAAATCCTAATAAGTATATATTGTGCGTGTGAACGTTGACATGAAAAGAAAAAAGTTAAAAAAAATGTGTTTATATAAAAAAAAAAAAAATCGAAGCTATCAATACTTTTATCGGGATGACGTCATAATTGCTGATATCGGCCCGATAATTATCGCCCCGATAATTATCGTGCATCCCTATTTTTAACACATTGAGTGCCACGCCCCTTCCGGGAAGTGACCTGGCCGCGTCTATATTAATCCCAGCCGAAGAGTGCAAGAGCGCTTCCGCATTTTGCCCTGATTGGCCCCTGTAACGCCCTCCAAATGCGCATTTTCTTTTCCCCCGCTCAGACGCCGAAATGGAATACATGTATATTATCGCGACGCGATTCACTCGCAACGCCATAATGTTTTCCCTGTACATTGCAACGTTAACACAACGCCGCTGTCAACTGTACTTTACATATTATCCAAACGAGGACCACATGTACTTTACATATTATGGAATACATGTCAATCAATCAATCGCGTACCTCTTAGTTAGCTCAGTTAGCTGCATGTTAGCTCCATGTTAGCTCAGCAGTTAGCTCATGTTAGCTCAGTAGTTAGCTTCATGTTAGCTCAGCAGTTAGCTCATGTTAGCTCAGTAGTTGGCTTCATGTTAGCTTCATGTTAGCTCAGCAGTTAGCTCATGTTAGCTCAGTAGTTAGGTCCATGTTAGCTCAGTAGTTAGCTCAGCAGTTAGCTTCATGTTAGCTCAGTAGTTAGCTTCATGTTAGCTCGGTAGTTGGGATAAAGGAGTCTGAGGCCGTGTATCGAAGTTGAACCTAATTCCTTTATTCAACAGCAGCATAACAACAATGTCAACGTAGTCGAATCGATAGGTAGAATGATGTATCGAAGTTGAACCTAATTCCTTTATTCAACAGCAGCATAACAATGTCAACGTAGTCGAATCGATAGGTAGAATGAATGCTCGAGGCAGGAAGTGCTACACACAATATCGTCCGGGGGGAACTACTATTCCCAACAACAGTTCTGTGTGAATTATGTACAGTCACTACACAATCAATCAATCAATCAATCATGTACCTCTTGCACGGCTGCGGCGCGGCGGCTGGCGTGGCTGAATAACAGTAGCAGTGATCGCCTGCTGCGTCCATCGCGTGTATACAGGGACCGAAACTAAAGCCCGCCGCCCGCCAGGGGCGGGCTGTTTTTACCTTTGGCGCATGACACTTAGAGGGCTGCCCGCCGTGTGGCGTGTAGACGTGTAGTTCATAACTTCATAACGATACTCTTGTGCGAGTACAGATTATAGCCGCTCGTCTTTTTTTTCTCCGCTGCGAGATCGTTAAAAAACTACAAGTCCCACATCGCACTAGGTCCAATCACAGTAGAGTGACGTGACTGGTTTCATGAGAAAAAAGGCAAATGACCAATCGGAAGCTATCATTTGGCTTGTTTACTTCCATCTGCTCTAGTCTATATCGGACCTCCAAGAGTCTAACGTTACTGTTTAAACAATGACCCAGTCAACTATTCACTTTTAGTTTAATACATGACGAGGCATTGTCTAACGGTATCTAGCTGGCTAGCTACTGATAGCTGCTGATATCAACAAATGCTCCAGCAATAGTCTACTCGAGTGCATAATACCTCCGGTCCCTCGTTAGCTAGCTTAGCTAGCTCACGTTGATCCATATGTCCCAGTAAACTAAATTGTCTTAACGTTATCTACCGGGCTAGCAGTAGCTACAGATAGCTCCTGATATCAATGTCTTATAACATTGATTGAATGCGTATTCTAGCTGAGGGCATGTTGAATGTGATTTGACAAAAGAACGGTAACGTTATAAATAGGTCCAGCTGCATCGCCGGAGAATCCTTGCATGCTGAATGTAGGGTCTAGCTGAATATAGGGTCTAGCTGCAGGGCCGGAGAATCCTTGCTCGAGCTGGAGGCTACTCAAGTATACACACAGACAGTGGAGCTGTTTGCAGATAGCAAGCATTTTGACTTATTGCGTGGTGGCGATGTCTCGCAGATAATACAACTACAAGTATGATGATATAATATATATTTTATTAAAAAAAAATTTTTTTTATATAAAATATATATATATATTTTTTTAATCAAAAAAATTTTGGCAGGTAAGAAATATGCTTGGCGGGTAGACTCTTCCCATCTACCCGCCACTGGCCGGTGAGTCAAAAAGTTAATTTCGCTCCCTGCGTGTATATATATATACCGTATTAGTAGGGCTGGGCGATATGACCAAAAACGTTATCGCGATAAAATTATAAAATTATTTTCATATAATTCGATATCGATAATTATCGTCGATATAATGTCTGTCAAGTTTAATTAACTTCTTATGCTGCTGCGAATGTCTCAAGTCGAGTTGATGTCGTCATCAGTCCGCGCACGTTAGCAGTTAGCCGACAAGCGGAGTATCTCATGACAATAAATATGACACTAAAATACTCTCTTCCGCCACAATATATTGAAACTAACTGTATACCCCACACTACTATAAATGTGGCCTCAGAATTCAAAACACACATACTCGGCACGTAAATATATAAAACAGTGCCGTGCAAGCCAGCGTTTCCGTTAGCCGGTAATTACCGGTATTTGACTGGCAAAATATGTTGAAGTCCGAATATTTAAATATCTCCGGTCATAATGTCCGGTGAAAATAATTTCTCTAAGCACAATTTTATTATTTGAATTGTATTAAAATAGGCTCAAATTAAATAGCCTATGCGATGAACGAAACAATCATTACATGTTGCTTCACGCTGATAAAGCGCGGATGGCGCCGCTCGGATGTGAATCTTTTTTTCTTTCTTTTTTTGAGCCTGTCTGGCCACCATAACGACAAACGGGTATATCAGGCCCGAGTGGAAAGTTTAATTATCCTGGCTGAGGTGCGACATTATATCCACATTTTCCAGTTCACTGATCCAGCCAGGGTTACCAGTGACACAGTTCATTCTGGAACCTCAGATCCCCGCTGATCATGGAGTTCTACAGTATCGCGTTGGATCCATACACGTATCGATTTTTTCGAATGGTGATCAGGAATTGGAATATACCAGTTGGATACCATCTGATGTCAGGTAAGGACTCTATGTTATCAGTGTTAGGATAATCAGAGTAAGTTTGATGAAGTTATAAGCTGTTTTGTGAAATGTCTTCTTTCGTTTTCACTAAAAGTCCGAGAGGAAATCAACGGGGCGATTATCCGCGCGCGGCCGTAATGTGCTTGCGTGCACGTATAATATAAAAATATTGATCATCTAGCGTTTATTTGAAAACGATTCATAAAAAGGCCGACGAATATCAACGTTGTGGAATATTCCACTAAAAGACGATTTTCATAGAATGCTCCAGAATGAGCTGTTTTTTATATCAAAACGGGGGCTTTTCTAACTGCTCTGAAACGGCAACGACGCGATAAACAGCCTTGACAGCACTGACTGGAAAATAGTCTTTGATAATGCGATGGGCAGATTAGACACATAGCCATAATTTAAAACATAGATTAGGCGATATTAACGTTAACATTGGCGCCGATGGTGGCATTCAGCTGGTAAAAAGGAAAACCAGGCTGACCGGCATTTCTCGAATATGTCCGGGGATAGAAATCTTGCAGGACAAACAGACCGGCACGAATATGTTCTAACGGAAACGCTGGTGCAAGCTAGTTATCCTAGCCAGCCTGTTGTATCCAAGCGGTGTATTCCATGACAATGTGCTAAATATGACACTAAAATACTCTCTTCCGCCACAATATATTGAAACGACGTCCACTGTATACCCCCACTACTATAAACGTGGCATCAGAATTCACGCCACACACATACTCGGCACGTAAATATATAAAACCGCCGTGCAAGCTAATTAGCCTAGCAAAGCCTTGTTGTTGAGTGAGTCCTACCTCCTTCCGGGTCTACTTCGCTCTCGGCCATCTCCTTCACTGATTGGTTGTTAGCTGTTGTGCGTAATGGTCCGTTCACGTCAGGTGGGAAGAAGCGGACGAACCAGATGACATCTCGTTGCTACAACTAGGAAGCATTCACGCGTTGAACTCGAGGAAACGCCCACATCCAAGATGGCGATCTTAGCCTACTGCTAACCTATTGCTACAAGTCGTTAACAAGTTACGTTAAAATCAACTGTAGACGAACAGCAGCAAGTATAGCTCGTTTTTCATATGAAGAGTACAGCAGTATGATTGTATTATTCTGATTATGTGATCAAAGTGATCATTTTGATTTGTATTTACCTTGTATTGCCGACATCGCCGTCAAGCTTGCTGCCATGATGGTTGATACTTCCGCATTTCGGGACGCGAAGTGGGAGATATCGGGGTATATAAAAAAACTCCCATATGACCTAGTAGGAATTACCACTAGGAGGCTGACGTGAATGGCTTTTCCCAGTCGGAAGCTGGTTCTCCCGCTTCTTCCCACCTGACGTGAACGCACCATAAGCACGTCATCACGTAACGTTGGTTGTTGTTAGTGAGTGTGCTGAGCCGAGGCTGAACGGAGCCAAGCTTGGAAAATCGATATATCGAAACTTTGCGACCACGTTTCATGTTTATTTCGAGGAAATAATTTATCGCGATAGTTATCGTTTTATCGCCCAGCCCTACGTATTAGTATTAATAGTAGGGCTGGGCGATATGACCAAAAACGTTATCGCGATAAAATTATAAAATTATTTTCATATAATTCGATATCGATAATTATCGTCGATATAATGTCTGTCAAGTTTAATTAACTTCTAATATGCTGCTGCGAATGTCTCAAGTCGAGTTGATGTCGTCATCAGTCCTCGCACGTTAGCAGTTAGCCGACAAGCGGAGTATCTCATGACAATAAATATGACACTAAAATACTCTCTTCCGCCACAATATATTGAAACGACATCCACTCCCACACTACTATAAACGTGGCCTCAGAATTCAAAACACACACATACTCGGCACGTAAATATATAAAACAGTGCCGTGCAAGCTAGTTAACCTAGCCAGCCTGTTGCTTCTACGCGGTGTATTCCATGACAATGTGCTAAATATCACACTAAAATACTCTCTTCCGCCACAATATATTGAAACGACTTCCACTGTATACCCATTACCCCCACTACTATAAACGTGGCCTCAGAATTCACCACACACACATACTCGGCACTGACTGAACTGGCGCTGCTGTGATGGCTGCCTTTCTGATCGCTCCGACGAGACTGTGCTTTATTTTGTTAATTTTTATAGTATTAGGAGTTTTATTTGCACCAACTGTTGGTGCATTATATGTGTATGACCGTCAGTCAATCATTGACATTGGATTAAGAAAAACTTACCGTTTGGATTGCTCTCTGGATCGGATCGCTGAACAGCAGAAATGGCCCACCGAGATCCTTTGTTATGCCGGCCACGGACAACAACAAAAGCCGCCGCGAAGACGAGGAAAGAGAGCCGGGGTCCGGAACAGACTGAGGTCCAAACGACACAGAACCACATTGCCCAGCATATTGTTGGCCAATGTGCAATCGATAGGAAACAAATTGGACGACATCAGAGCAAGGATCCAATTCCAGAGGGACATTCGGGATTGTAACGTCCTCTGTTTCACAGAAACTTGGCTGAGTCCAGATGTCCCGAATCATGCAATAGAACCGGCAGACCACTTCTTCGTTCTACGGAAAGACCGGACGACATTAGAGTCACTAAAGAAGAAAGGAGGCGGCATCGCCTTCATGATAAACAAGGAGTGGTGCGATTTAGGCAACACAAAAGAAATGTCTAACCACTGCTCCCCAGACCTGGAGTTTATCACGATAAAATGTCGACCCTTCTTCCTCCCAAGAGAGTTAACGTCCATCATCCTCATCGGAGTGTACATTCCACCACACGCGAACACTGAGGTCGCACTTTCAAAACTTCACGACGAGGTAAACAAACTCCAGGCAGCTAACGTTGACGCGGCCATTTTGGTCTTGGGGGATTTCAACAGCGCGCGTCTTAAAAAGGTGCTGCCGAATTTCTATCAGCATGTGACCTGTCCCACCAGAGGCGAGAACATATTAGACCATGTATACTCGCAATTTAAGAATGGGTACAAGTCACAGGCTCTTAGTCCATTCGGTAAAAGCGATCACGCCGCAATTTTTCTTTTGCCTAAGTACAAACAGTGTCTCAAGCGAACGCCGGTGGTCTCGCGAGAGGTTAAGCGTTGGACCGTGACGTCAGTAGAGTCACTCCAAGCAGTGCTGGGAAGCACAGAATGGAGTGTACTCCGTGATAACACAGCCAATATTAACGAATACACCGAAACGGTGATTGACTATGTCTGTACTCAGGTAGAAGTAATAATCCCCACCACCAAAATTAATATCTACCCAAATCAAAAGCCCTGGGTAGACAAATCCGTCCGTGAGGCTCTGAAAGTGCGCACATCAGCATACAACACCGGGCTGGTGACAGGCAACATGGAAGAACACAAGATGGCAAGATACAACGTCAGGAGAGCAGTAATAGAGGCAAAACGGCGTTACAGGGATAAAGTTGAACTTCAGTTTGAACAGGCTGACTCTAGAGGCATGTGGCAGGGCCTCAGAACAATGACAGACTACAAAGGAACCCCCCTCAAACTGAACAGTGACATCTCCTTAGCAAATGATCTCAACTCCTTCTATGCGAGGTTTGAGGCTGTGAATAACAACACCAGCCTACAAACCACGGCAAGGGGGGGGGGGGGGTCTGCTGAGGGAGACTCAGTGTTCAGGGTAACAGAGCATGAGGTGAGACGGATCTTTAAAAAAGTGGATATCAGGAAGGCAGCAGGACCGGACGGCATCCCCGGCCGCGTCCTAAAAGTCTGTGCCGACCAACTGGCCCCGGTTTTCACTGACATCTTCAACCTGTCCTTGGAACAGGCCGTCATCCCCACCTGTCTGAAGAAGTCCACCATCATCCCTGTACCCAAAAAATCTACGCCCGCTTGCCTCAACGACTACCGCCCTGTAGCCCTCACCTCCATAGCCATGAAGTGCTTTGAGAAGCTAGTGAAGGGCTACATCTGTTCCTCCCTCCCCATCAACCTGGACCCTCTGCAATTTGCATATCGCCCCAACAGGTCCACGGAGGACGCCATAGCCCATGTGCTGCACACAGCAGCATCACATCTGGACAAGAGGAAGGGGAACTATGTGAGAATGCTGTTCATCGACTACAGCTCAGCATTCAATACCATAGTCCCCTCCAAACTCATAGCCAAGCTCAGGGACCTGGGCTTGAACTATGACCTGTGCCAGTGGGTCCTGGACTTCCTGACGGGCAGACCCCAGGTGGTAAGAGCCGGCAACTGCACCTCCTCATCCATCACGCTCAACATAGGGGCCCCCCAGGGCTGTGTTCTGAGCCCCCTCCTCTACTCCCTGTACACACATGACTGCGTAGCACAGCGGAACAACAACACCATCATCAAATTTGCTGATGACACAGTAGTGGTGGGCCTGATCTCTGCCAACGACGAAAGGGCCTACCTGGAAGAGGTAGAGAACCTGTCACAGTGGTGTCAGGAGAACTGCCTCTCCCTGAACGTCAGCAAAACAAAAGAGATGATTGTGGACTTCAGGAGGTCGGGGGTCAAGGACTACAGCCCCCTCAGCATCGACGGGGCACCAGTTGAGAGAGTGAACAGTTTCAAGTACCTCGGAGCCCACATATCCGAGGACTTGTCATGGACCACACACATTGACAGTGTTGTGAAGAAGGCACGACAACGCCTCTACTTCCTCAGGCGCCTAAGGAAGTTCCAAGTCAGCCAGAAGATCCTTAGGAACTTCTACTCATGTACAATAGAGAGCATCCTGACCGGCAACATCACCTCCTGGTTTGGGAATAGCACTGCACAAGACCGTAGCAGACTACAAAGAGTGACACGTTCAGCCGAACGCACAATTAGAGGGGGGCTTCCCACCCTCCAGAACATTTACAACAAGCGGTGCAAGGGGAAGGCTAAGAGAATTATTAAGGACTCGAGCCACCCGAACAACTGCCTCTTTGAACTGCTGCCGTCAGGCAAGCGATACCGGAGTCTTATGGCGAGCACAGAAAGACTCAGAAGGAGCTTCTATCCCCAGGCCATCAGGCTGCTAAACGAACAATAATCGCTAAACGAACAATAATCACTATGCAACAACCATCAAATGCACACAGCACACACACCCACACGCACACACACACTCACTCAAACAAACAACACACTGCAGCACCCACTCTCCACACTTAGATCACACAAACACACTTACACTTTATATTTATTGATAAAGGATTTGCACTACAACTCGTACACCTACTGTGAATTGTACCTAAACTGCACCTCGTCCATTTATGCCTTGCACTATATAGTATTGTATATTAGTACACTGCACAGTATTGTATATTGTATGGTAACTACGTCTACGAACATTGTACATATGTCTAAACTGAACACTGACCTCTTTTTTTTTCTTCTAATTTTTACTATGTTTTTATTTCATACTTATCTTGTCATGCACAGTCTCTGGAGCGCAACAGTAAGAAGCATTTTGTACAAAAGTATTCTGTACTTCTGTATGACAACTATTAAAGAAACTTGAACTTGAAACTTAAATATATAAAACAACGCCGTGCAAGCTAATTAGCCTAGCAAGCCTTGTTGTTGAGTGAGTCCTACCGCTCTGGGTCTCCTTCCGGGTCTCCGTCGATCTCGGCCATCTCCTTCACTGATTGGTTGTTAGCTGTTGTGCGTAGCACGTCATCACGTAAGGTTGGTTGTTGTTAGTGAGTGTGCTGAGCCGAGGCTGAACGGAGCCAAGCTTGGAAAATCGATATATCGAAACTTTGCGACCACGTTTCATGTTTATTTCGAGGAAATAATTTATCGCGATAGTTATCGTTATCGTTTTATCGCCCAGCCCTAATTAATAGCATATAGCAATAGCAATATATAGCAATAGCATATAGTATTAATGTGATTGACCAGCGTTTAACGCGTCGCGTGTATATATATACACCGTATTAGCAGGGATGGGTACCGAATTCGGTACTTTTGAGGTACCGAGACGGTACTAGAGTATCGAATCAAGTGAGAAACCGAAAAAAAAAGAAAAAATTTTTAACTTTTTTTTTTTTCATGTCAACGTTCACACGCACAATATATGATTATCGGATCTTCCTGAAATCAACGCTAGATCATCATTATTATCCTTCCTCGTGCAAGTATGCAATGTGGTTTAGACCGGCGCGCAACCCAACGACAGACAGGCACACACATAAAACACAGATAGCTTCAATCGCGGTAGAAATAAATATCAGATCAACGCAAGCTTTCATATTATAGTGTCCTTACCTGGTATCTGATGTAATGCAAAAAAAAGAATCCAATTATCTGATCGCCATTCCAGTTATCCACAGCGATCCTGTCTCTGATGTTGTTGGGCATTGCACTTCAACGGGCGGGCGGGGTCAGTAGTCCAAACCATCCCTACAAGCGTGTGTTTTGCCGGAGTGTTTAGGAGCCGCTCGGTAGAGAAAAGAAACGAACCCCTTTCTAACGGGGTGCAATAATGGCCGAAGGCGTTAGAGGGCGGTATAAGACTGTCTGCCAGCTCAGACACACTCAGAACAGTATGCACAAGGTGCCCCGCTGAATTATGAATGGCAATAGCGATTAAAAGAAATACCATGAGAAAAACGTAGATCTACGTTTCCGACACTCAACGATTGGGCTACAGAAACGTAGTTCTACGGGAACGGCACCGGAAGTGTTAATATAAGAAAGAAAAACTTAAAATATGCTGCAAGATATAATTTTTTATAACATTAGCTTGGTAAAGTGAGTGCCGTCATGTTAACGTTAGCCACCTCAGTTAAACCTTGCAACGCCTCGCCTCGTTAGATGAAGCTTGCGAATCCCCCTTGCCGGATTCCTCTTTCTCCTCTTCTCTTTTTCACTCAAAATAAAAATGAATCTGCTTCATTTTTAGTGATGTCCCCACCTATAACGTATAGCCTATTGTACAGAGGGGGAAAAAGATTACGGTAGGTTGTAATATTGACTTGCACACTGCACTAAATAATTTTTCCAGTTCGCACATGCGAATGTGCGGGCAAATGCGAGTGAAATGGTCGCACGAATTCCAATATCTTATTTCCATGGCCTAGGAAAGTTAAATCAATATTGAACATGATACAGAACCAAGCATTTTACCGTAAAGTAAGTGTATTTTATTGTGATATTTAATAAACAAACTTGAACTTGACACTCTCTCCCAAAGTCAGAAGCTAGAGAAGTCAGATTCAAACTTGTGATGTCATCATCAGGTATAAATTCTGGAGCTGCTCCATAGACAGTGAATGGGATACAGATCTTATGGACCCACATAATGTTTGTTTTAGTTTTTATACCCAAATCAAATTTATTCAACAGTTGTGTTTTCAGTTCTGAAACACAGAATGTACGTGAACCGAGAACATTCCCCTGGCTGCTCTCTGTGTAATCGTAGAGCCATATGAAATCAATTTTATTATTTTCCAAATTCCGTTGAATTTTTTCCCAAATTCAGTTTTTTCCATTTTAATATTTCTGAATTCTGTATTTTGCCTTTTACCATTTTACCATCAGAAATAGTGTCTAATAAGTGGGAATGAATAAATGTCCACAATTTTATAAGATATAACTGTCCATTTAATGTTTTTAAGTGCTGCAACTCAGAAATACAGTTCAATTTTACACTATTTTTCAAATAATATTGTGACAAAATAAAAATGTCAAGTGTAAACAAGATACAGCTAGCTACTTCACTGTCGGTAGCCTAGCTATATCTATTCTATTATGATGGAATATAGTATTAGTAATGCATAATTTATGCACCTTTAGTTTATTTCATTTATAAAGGACAGTGTGTAGGCCTACTGACAATCATTTGCAAATAGATGGGATTTAGCAAGAAGCCATAATTTCCATCTATAGTCCTATGTGCTGTAACGTTACATAGCTATTTAAATCACAATAGTGTCAGTGATTAGCCTCGCCCTCTAGCTGTATCTATTGTGATCACCAGAGATCACCAGAGATCATCGTTAGAGAGTTGGTGCGTTTTGGGAAGCACAGTCCTTGTTCCTAACATGGCTTTTGAAGTGATCTCCGCACGTGTTTTTGCGGGTCCAGTCCACGGTATGTTGACAGAATTTGCAAAACACCTTATCGACTGAAGCATAAAAGTCATTAGGATACTGCTCTGCTCTGAATTTAGGGCTTAGTGCGGAATTTCTTCCGATGTTAACGGCGCACCGAAGCAGCCAGACACTTGGGTATTTCTCTGTGTTGTGTGTAACATGCTGTAGTAGGGCTGGGCGATAAAACGATAACGATAACTATCGCGATAAATTATTTCCTCGAAATAAACATGAAACGTGGTCGCAAAGTTTCGATATATCGATTTTCCAAGCTTGGATGTCAGCACACGCACTAACAACCAATCAGTGAAGGCGATGGCCGACAGTGAAGGAGACCCGCGGTGCACCTCTGGGTAGAGAGGTAGGACTCTAGTAGTAAACAAGGCTGGCTAGGATAACTAGCTTGCACGGCACTATTTTATATATTTACGTGCCGAGTATGTGTGTGGCGTGAATTCTGAGGCCACGTTTATAGTAGTGTGGGGTATACAGTGGACGTCGTTTCAATATATTGGGGCGGAAGAGAGTATTTTAGGGTAATATTTATTACATTGTCATGGAATACACCGCTTAGACACAACAGGCTGGCTAGGATGTTTTGCAGCAGCAAAACAAGTCTATTATATATATCTATGCTATTAATAGCCCGTCCATCGGCGCCGGGCATAAGAAGTTAATTAAACTTGACAGACATTATATCGACGATAATTATCGATATCGAGTTATATGAAAATAATTTTATAATTTTATCGCAATAACGCTTTTGGCCATATCGCCCAGCCCTACGCTGTAGCGTCCCCGATCATGTTTGCGTTGCACCAAACGTTCCATATTCTTCCGAACACAGAATTTCAGTCCAGATTAGGGCAAATTCTGAAATATTTCACGTTTTACAGTTTATTCCATTTTTATTGGTCAATTTCGCGATTCCGTCTGCGATTCCGTGAACGCGGATTTCATATGGCTCTTATGTAATCGTTACCAAGGGCGAAACTTTAGTTTGAGAAGTGGGGGACACACAATTATTATGTGATGGGAAATATGTGTGCACAATAGATTTGTTTGCATGTGAATAAATTAACGCACGCTCGTGAAGCTCAAATCATACCCAACGATTTCCATTTAACCATACTTTTTTCATTAGCCAAATCAAATTTATTTGTAAAGTGGCTGTGTCTAATGGCCGGCACTGAAAGTGTTAACAGCTGGGTATCGAGATCAGCGTTTCCGTTAGCCGGTAATTACCGGTATTTGACTGGCAAAATCTGTTGAAGTCCGACATATTTAATCTCTCCGGTCTTAATGTCCGGTGAAAATAATTCCCTCTAAGCACAATTTGATTATTTGAATTGTATTAAAATAGGCTAAAATTAAATAGCCTAAGCGATGAACGTAGGGCTGTCTTAAATGCTTCGAAGCTTCGAACGTTCGATTCGATGGCACAAGCTTCGAACATTAAAAAAAAAATCGAAGTTTAAAAAAAAAAAAAAAAAAAAAAAATCAATTTTTTTTTTACTTCGATTTGTGTGTGTGTGTGTGAACTACCCATCCCAGTTAGGACAGCCGAATCCCGTCCAATCTTTCGTCGTCGACTAAAGACTCACTTCTTCAACCATTATCTGAAATGATAAAAAAATTAAAATAAAAATCTAACCGTGACTAACCTTACTGTCATGCACTTGTCCTAATAAACTAACCTACACTGTAACACGCAACACTTTGATGAACATTGTTACTCAGCTGATAGAGTTGTACCCTTCTTGCTGTCTTGTCGTACAGAACTTGTAAGTCGCTTTGGATAAAAGCGTCAGCTAAATGACTAAATGTGTGTGTGTGTGTGTGTGTGTGTAGGTGTGTGTGTAGGTGTGTGTGTGTGTGTGCGCGCACCTTGTAGAATTCCACACATAAGAAAGAAAGATACTGGGATGAATAAACAAAATAGGAAATAAAATGTAGAAATGCATGCAATACATAAATAAATATGAATCTCCATATATGAAATATAACATTTAGATAAGGTGCTACTGAGATGTTTTGGTGAGTTCTTTGTTTTTTTGTGGAAGTTGCCCTTCTTAAAAATGCATGAACATTCACTGATAATTGGTCTGTAGTGGAGTCTACAAGGTCTACATTGCCGGACCATGTAGAATCCGGACCTTGTAGACTGACATAATTCTGTGCATAGTTTAGTCTACACAGGCCATATTTCAAATAATCAAAATCTTACTTCATTCATCTTAAACATTCTTGATTTGGGGGATTGGTAGTTCCCATGAAATCTGAAGTTGTTCAAACGACAACAGCGATCCACCTTGAATTAAATCACACAGCCGAGTGAAACCTTGTTGGATGCGTCAGTCACGAAAGGGGCTACTTAATTAATTAATCCAACCCACTTTATTTATAGAGCACATTTAAAAACAACAACGTTTACGAAAGTGCTGTACAAGTCCCACAACATAAGATAAAAAAAAATATTAAAAAAAAAACATTAAATTTTTTTTCCCCCCCGAAGCTTCGAATTAAAATCGAAGCTCGGCCCGAAGCTTCGATTGCCAAAAAAAGCTTCGAAGGTCAGCCCTAGATGAACGAAACAATCATTACATTTGTTTCATCGTTGCTTCACCAAGCAGGTATAATAATGACACTGCTGTGTCAGCGGGAGATTGCTGCTAGATTTGCGACTGCATGCAGCTGCAGAGCCACAGAATCCACCATAACCCACCCATCTGTACCGGCAGAGTGCAGTACTCCAATTCAGCCATTGGCAATTCAGCTGTTGGGTGGGGGGCGCTGTTGAGCGGTCCCCAGATAGAGCCTTAAAACAGCTGAATCTGCTGCTCTGCAGCGCCATACTCTTTGCAAATAAGTCGTTGCGAGGTGGAGAGAGTCATCAGGCAAACCCACGATAATGTTGCCGTCTCTCTCTGCCAAATTTCTCAGTGCTTCGCTTGATATAATTAATACAAATGTCCAATATAACGGAATTCGTTAGCTCATAAAAATGTGATTATAACAGACTGCTGTTTATTAATGTCGGGCGACTGCCCACAGACACCTATTTGATTTAAAGTCTGCAGCAGCACCGAGTCTCGGGACTTATTTTATTTGGAATATAATGACTGTATACACAAAAGTAGCCTAGTTTTAAGTTAAAATATTATAAATCTACATGCCTTGAGGATGTCAATTATTTTTAAGCTCAATAAACTCTGACCGGAATTTCTCTCATTTGACCGGTAGATTTAAATCTACCGGACCCTGAGACCGGCAACAATTTTTTCTAACGGAAACCCTGATCGAGATACTTTTCTAGTATCGTGCAACATTAGTAAAGACATTTATTTTGACATTCTGATTTAAGAACTTTCTAAATAAAAGTTTATTTATCTGACTGCTTGTATTAATTGATGGAAAAGTAGCCATGTGCAGTAATATAGATTATAAAATTGAGAATGTAATATATTATTGAGCTGCATCGTAGAATCGAATCGTGAGGCCAGTGAAGATTCACAGTACATATATGTGTAATTAAACACAAATAAATAAATAAATGCTAAAATGACAAGGGTCGCAGCTCAAAATATCAGTCATATTCCGTTTGCACACGTGTGTGTATTCCGCTCGGATCCATTTGAAGTAGGGATGCCCCGATCGATCGGCCACCGATCGTTATCGGCCGATAATTAGTATAAATATGCGATCAAGGAATTCCGATAATTAGTCATATTCGCCGATCGCAGAAACTGATCAAGTGGATATCTCACTCGCTTGTCTCAGACGCACAGGACCTGCAAACTGCTCCTCCTCCCTAGCCCCGCCCGTACCCGTGTAGAGTTTGTAAACACAGAGGAGGCGGACCTCCTCTGCTGAGTCTAGATAGTGCATTCGACCTGAGCTAACGTTAGCTACCTAGCTATCGTTACTGTTTAAACAAAATTACCCAGTCAACTATTCACTTTTAGTAGGCATTGTCTAACGGTATTTAGCCGGCTAGCTACTGATAGCTCCGGATATCAACAAATGCCCCAGAAGTCTAGTGGTCCATGTTGATATCTCCGTTAGCTTGCGTTAGCTGACGTTAGTTCACCGTTCAAAACGAAATGTCCGATTGAACTAAATAGTTGTCTTAACGTCATCTAGCCGGCTAGCAGTAGCTACAGATAGCTCCTGATATCAATGTCTTATATCAATGTCTTATAACATCTAGTCGGCCAGCTACCGATAGCTCCTGACATCAACAAACGCTCCACAAAGTCTAGTAGAGACGTGTATGCTACCCGTTAGCTCACGTTAGCGCAAGTTAGTTCACCGTTCAAAACGAAATGTCCCATTGAACTAAATAATTCACTGAGGCGTTGTATTAACGTTATATATCCGGCTAGCAGTAGCTACAGATAGCTCCTGATATCAATGTCTTATAACACTGATTCGATGCGTATTCGAGCTGAGGGCTTGCTGAGCACAGTTAAGTAACGTTATGCCAATAGGGTCCAGGTGCAGCGCCGGAGAATCCTGGCCGTAGCTCTGCTCGAGGCTACTCGAGTATAGGTCCAGGTGCAGCTCCGGAGAATCCTGGCCGTAGCTGGAGGCTACTAGAGTACACACAGACAGTGGAGCTTGTTGCGTGGTGGCGATGTCTCGCAGATAATAAAAGTACAAGTCTAATTATATAATATATATATTTTATAAAAAAAAAAAAAAACTTTTTATATAAAATAATTTTTAATTTCTTTTTAATCAAAAACGATCGGTATCGGCCGATATGGCTCACGACGATCGGTGATCGGTATCGGTGGCAAAAAACGTGATCGGGGCATCCCTAATTTGAAGTATGGGGGTGATATAGAGAAGATTGCACCATCTTGGCCATTACCACGAGACATCCATCCACTCACTCACCATACTCCTCTCGACATGTCTTGCAAAATAATAACATTATATAATGTTATTTTTCGGACTGTAAAATGTGAGGGGGGCAAAAACAAGATTTTGAAAAGTGAGGGGGGAATGTCCCTAGTGGAAACCGAAATCTAGCGTTAACTAACGTTAAAGGTTTAGCCATAACGTTACCTTGGCTAAAGTTGGGGCTATTCATAATCCAGCAATAATGGCTGCAGACCTGCAAGCAAAGTACAGCAAGTTGGCAAAGGAGTATTCCAACGTAAATCACATTTTCACCAGTAACGTTAGTCTTCCACCTCCCGGTAGCTCATGCTAGCTAACCTAGCTCATGTTAGCGTAGTCACTGAGCGACCACCTCGTGTACACAATTAATGACATGTTGCGGACAGCCATATCGGTGACAATGTTTAGCTTTTAGTGCCAAATGATAAGAGTCTGAAGCGGAGTCTCAAAAGAGAATGTTGAATATTTAGTAGTAACTTTGATGCAGTAGCTTGTGTGTGTGTGTGTGGGGGACTGGGGCCGGCGTTGTGCAGGATGCGACTGAACTTATCGGCTACTGCCATCTGCACATTCGAGCTTATAGGCCGATTGCAGTCAACAAGGCACTTATCGGCCGATACCGATACCCGACCGATACATCGGTGCACCCCTACTAGCTATGCGGTTAAGAGTCAACGCAGAATTTGCAGATATAACTACCATTAAAGCACAACAAGGACTTGTTACAGACCCTAAAAAAATCAACGAGACATTCAAAGAGTTCTACTCCAACTTGTATAAATCAGAAACGACCTTCGATCAAAACAAAATGGACACATATCTTAATCAAATTAACCTCCCTAAACTATCAGAGGATGACGCTAAACAGTTAGAAACACCCATCACACTAGATGAACTTAGGGAGGACATATCTGAAATGCAAAGTGTTAGGGCTCCTGGAAGAGACGGTATCCCACCAGAAATGTACCTCTCATGTTGGGACGTAATTGGACCCCTATTACTTAATATGATTTTATACTCGATCAAGGAGGGGAACTTCCATAAGAACGACAATATTGCACTCAGGGACCGAAACTAAAGCCCGCTGCCCGCCAGGGGTGGTCTGTTTTTACCTTTGGCGCATGACACTTAGAGGGCTGCCCGCCGTGTGGCGTGTAGACGTGTAGTTCATAACGATACTCTTGTGCGAGTACAGATTATAGCCGCTCATCTTTTTTTTCTCCGCCGCGAGATCGTTAAAAAACTACAAGTCCCACATTGCACTCAAGTCAACGGTCCAATCACAGTAGAGTGACGTGACTGGTTTCACGAGAAAGAAAGCAAATGACTAATCGGAAGCTCTCATTTGGCTTGTTTACTTCCGTCTGCTCTAGTCTATATCGGACCTCCATGAGCTAACGTTACTGTTTAAACAATGACCCAGTCAACTATTCACTTTTAGTTTAATACATGACGAGGCATTGTCTAACGGTATCTAGCTGGCTAGCTACTGATAGCTGCTGATATCAACAAATGCTCCAGCAATAGTCGACTTGAGTGCTCCGTTCCCTCGTTAGCTAGCTTAGCTAGCTCACGTTAAATCCATCTGTCCCAGTAAACTAAATTGTCTTAACGTTATCTACCGGGCTAGCAGTAGCTACAGATAGCTCCTGATATCAATGTCTTATAACATTGATTGAATGCGTATTCTAGCTGAGGGCATGTTGAATGTGATTTGACAAAATAACCGTAACGTTAAATAGTGTCCAGCTGCATCGCCGGAGAATCCTTGCATGCTGAATGTAGGGTCTAGCTGAATATAGGGTCTAGCTGCAGGGCCGGAGAATCCTTGCTGGAGCTGGAGGCTACTCAAGTATACACACAGACAGTGGAGCTGTTTGCAGATAGCAAGCATTTTGACTTATTGCGTGGTGGCGATGTCTCGCAGATAATACAACTACAAGTATGATTATATAATATATATTTTATTAAAAAAATCTTTTTTTATATAAAATATATTTCGGCAGGTAAGAAATATGCTTGGCGGGTAGACTCTTCCCATCTACCCGCCACTGGCCAGTGAGTCAAAAAGTTTATTTCGCTCCCTGATTGCACTCATAACAGTCCTCCTTAAAAAAGACATAGACCCCACTGATTGCGGTAGTTATAGACCCTTAAGCCTCCTCGGAACCGATATCAAGCTGTACTCTAAGGTATTAGCCATCAGACTTCAAAAGCATATTACGTCTTTAGTTCATCCGGATCAGACTGCCGCTTGATCACGGATAATATAAGACGATTACTACACATACTAGATGCCAGCAAGGATGACACCACACCTAAGGCGATGCTGTCCCTGGATGCGATAAAAGCTTTTGATAGGTTGGAATGGTCTTATCTATGGGCAGTATTAGAAAGGATGGGGTTAGGAAAAGGATTCATTGATATGATTAAAGTATTATACAAAGACCCATCGGCCATGATTACAACAGGTATAATCACCTCCGAAATCTTTCCGGTATCACGCTCTTCTAGACAGGGTTGGCCTCTTAGTCCCGGACTATTCGATTTATCATTAGAGCCTTTAGCACAATATATAAGACAATCCCAATCCATAGAACCAATCGCAATCAAGGGCACACAACATAAAATTTGTTTATATGCGGACGACGTAATACTGTTCATGCAAAACCCTAACACCGCAATGCCTCATCTACTCAAGTTGATTGATGACGTTGGCAATCTATCGGGATTTAGGATAAATTGGCCAAAATCGGCTTTCCTTCCACTTAATGCCCCTGCAAAAAATATACTCCTTCCAGAAGAAATACCAATGGTTAAACACTTTAGATCAGGGGTAGGCAACCCTAGGCACGCGTGCCTGCATAGGCACGCAGGGCATTTTCATAGGCAAATTTTTTTATTTTTTTTTGAAAATTGAAATATTATAGTGAAATATTTTGCACTGTTGTCGCATTTATCTTGTTGAAATCCTCCCACAGGTTCTTTTAACTACCACATATTTAATTGAGACCCTATATTTGTTTATTATTTCAATTTAGCTGGAAATACATTGCTACATCATTCAGTAACATTTGCAGAGCCTTATAACAAAAACATTATTACGGTCACCATTGTGACCAGTAGGGTTGGGCATCGTTTGGATTTGAACGGTTCCGATTCCGATTCTCCATATCGATTCCTGTTCTGAACGATTCTCGATTCCGATTCTTTGAGGTGCAGGTCACAGCTTATTTCGCAGGAGAATATATATTTTTTTTTTTGAAAATTTTACATTTTTTTCATACTATTCACATTTTCAGTTGACTTGATACAGTTTAATTTGGTTGCTGTACTGTAACTAGGGTATTAATTAACAAAGTACATTTTTTTTTTTTTTTTTTAAAGAATCGAAATGCAGGTATGTTACTTCCGGTTCCAGAACCGGAAGTTAGGAACCGGTTCCTAATTAGAACCGGTTTTCGGTGCCCAACCCTAGTGACCAGTGGGATTAATCAACAAATTGTATTATTTATTTTTCTATTTAATTGAACATTGCACATGTTAAAAGCAATTTTTTTACTCAAAATGTGAGTATTACCAAGTCAACTTGTGTTCTTAAAACAATGACAATAAACATAGTTTTATTAGGTTGAAATAATGTGGTTGTGTACTTATTTTTCTGTTAACTTATTATGGATTGAAAACTGAACCTTAATGCACAGTAACTGAACTAATTATTTTTAAGTTCTGGTCACTTATTATTATAATTTTTTTTACAGTGTAGTCTTGCGATCAATCAAAACTTATTTACACGATATACCTCACATTCACCCTCCATTCACATCCTAGTTTTCTCCTGGTGTTCTCCATTAGGCCTGTAGGTGGATCTATGACAGCACACGTACAGTACACACAATGGTGTGTGATTTGTCCAAAAATGAATGGGCAAATGTAAGTGAAATGCATTGCATTCCACCCCCCCCCCACTCAGATTTAGGGTTGATACAACCATCATAATAATATTGTTAATGATAACAATAACAATAATGATGTAATAATGACCTGATGAGAAAAAAAAATTACGATGCATGGAATATTGTTGAGGCACACTAGTTACAACTATATTTCAAACAGGCACTCCATGTCAAAAAGGTTGCTGACCCCTGCTTTAGATGTTTGGGAGTTGAAGTATTCCCTACTATAAGCCAAACGGTGAAGTACAATTACATAAAAATCCAAGATAAGATCAAATACGACTTTGACAGGTGGTCAAAACTTAAAAACTCAGTACAGGCACGGGTATCAATAGTTAAGATGGATGTCCTACCTAGAATCAACTTCATTAGCTCAATGCTACCGTTACCCCCTCCAGATGGTTACTGGAAAAAATTACACTCTACCGCATAAACATTTATTTGGAATAACAAACCACCACGTATAAAAAGATCCACCGCACAGAGAAACAAAGCCGACGGAGGTATGGCATTTCCAGATTTTTACCACTATTTTAAAGGGGAACTATCTTATAAATTACCTTTTCCAGTGTTTAGGGTTATTTTCTAGCTATGTGGACTTATAGTAATAGGATCTGTCTCTAATTCTCGATTTGGCGCATTCTTCCAATTCTCCCCTCACAATAATGTCCCTCCCTCAAGTGAGTCATCTGAAAATTAGCCTATATGGGACGTCATATGGTGCGTAAGCGTATTTGCATAATAACACCCGCCCCCTCTAGCTGCCCGCCGAGCGAGAGCGAGAGAACTGTAAACGCTCTGCGTGTCTCCCTCTCCCTCTCGAGGAAGTCCACCACCGTGCTGCGCTACAGCTCATGCTCCCGAACCGAGAGAGGGAGAACTGTAAACGCTCTGCGTGTCTCCCTCTCCCTCTCGAGGAAGTCCACCACCGTGCTGCGCTACAGCCCATGCTCCCGAACCGAGAGAGAGAGAACTGTAACACTCTGCGTGTACACGCAGAGTGTTTACACTTTTTTTGTTCTTCTCTCTCTCTCTCTCTCTCTCTCTCTCTCTCGCTCTCTCTCTCGCTCTCTCTCTCGCTCTCTCTCTCTCTCTCTCTCTCTCTCTCTCTCTCTCTCTCTCTCTCTCTCTCTCTCTCTCTCTCTCTCTCTCTCTCTCTCTCTCGATCGACTGACTGTCACTCAAAGTGCTTATGGGCGGAGCCAGGCCATAACAGCCTGATTTCTTGTGGCTGAAAAATGATGGGTTTGAGTACTTGATTAGAAATATAAACCAATGCATTTTTTTTTTAAACGTACAGATGTCTTCAATAGACTGACAGGAATTGTTTAAAGTTGCCCAAATAGTGCTAGGAATAGTAAAATAGTTCCCCTTTAAGGCGTACACTTTAAGACCACTGACAACCTGGTTTGATTCCCAAGCATCAGTATCCTGGAGAAATTTAGAAGTAAATATAGTAGCACCACATAGACTGCAGGACATAGTATACACCAAATTATCAATTAAGCAATGCGAATTGAAATTTGGCCCCATTATTACTCATGCGATACGGATATGGCGTGAAACACAAAAAAAATATTCTAACCCACATAAATGGCATAGTCATACTCCCCCATTCAATAACAATGCACTCCTGATTGGAAAACGACCTATAAGATACCCTAAATGGGAAAAGCAGGGCATACACACATTAGGAGATGTTTTCAACAAACAGGTTTTTTGTAGATATGAAGACATACATAAAAAAATTAATCTCACCAGTTGCACATATTATTTTATTTTACGCACAGTTATTGGTATGTTTGAAGGCTCATGGAGTCCCATTAAGGATACCAATTGAACACCACAGATACCACAAATTCTTCTATGAAAGAGAGACATCGAGAGGTTTTGTATCAGATTTTTATCATCAATTACTAACGTCCTCGTATGGAATCCTCCCCCTAGACTCAGTCTGGAGGAGGGATATACCAGACCTGGAAATAAATTTTGATTGGCAAGAAGCCTGGGCAAACGTTCGACTTGCGTCACGTAACCCTGACCATCAACAAATTAATCTTAACTATATTCATAGGACATACCTGACTTAGGGGTGGACGGTATAAACGGTATACGGTATAAACGGTATGAATTTGCTCTACGGTATGGATTTTGACTATACCGTGTAACCGGTAGTGCAGCTCTAAAATAGCAATGACGTCATGTAACCACAGCGCGACTATTTCAATCGCATTTGCCCCTAAAAATAGATCGAATTAGTCATAGATAATAGATATGTGCAAACTGGAAAAAGTTATTTAGGAGGCTTCGCGCAGTGGGCGCACTGGGGGTGTCAACACGCAATTGTCATTTCATAATAAACACATATCACCGCGGCGCACAGCAAGTTTCAATTTCAGTTCCTGGCATTTTTAACCAGTGGAGAAAGGTAAGAGATCTTACCTATCGTTTTTTCTTATATGAATTATTCTACGTTAATAAAACATACCTGGTGATCAACTACAGTTTGCTGTAAACATTATGATATGTGTGTAGTGTTATGATAACGACGGGAGGACGGCTGCAGCAGTGGATTTGCGAAATAGCATGCAGCTGCAGAGCCGCAGAGCCAGTGGCTCTTTCAGGTCTGGTCACAGGCCCGCTCAACAGCGCCCCCCCCACCAAACGGCTGAACGACCTGAAAGAGCCACTGGCTCTGCGGCTCTGCAGCTACATATGCTTCTAGCAAAATCCAGCCCCGCTGTTTGCAATGGGAGCAGCACGGAGTCTCGACTCGGGACTTATTTTATTTGGAATATAATGACTTTATACGCAAAAGTAGCCTAGTTTTAAGTTAAAATATTATAAATCTACATGCCTTTAGGATGTCATTCTTTATATAGCCTGCCTATCAGGCAAAAAAAATTATTCTAACAGAAACACTGATACCGTGATATCAGGGGAGGAAATTAGGCCACTTTACTCGCCAATTGCGAGTATTTTTTACGTTTGGCGAGTAATTCATGAAGAGCACTCGCCAGTCTGGCGAGTACTAGTAATTACAAAAACAAAAAAATCATTCTGCAATCTGCTGATTCGCTCACTGGCACAAACCGAACTCTGACTCCCCCCTTGATTCCTCCCATTTGCGCCACATAATAATCAGACCATAACCAATGAACATCATCGTTGTACAGATGCGCTCTAAGCTCCTCCAATGAACACTCGTTTTCTAGAAGACGCCGCCCATCTAGCGGAAGTGGACAGACCACTGCGCGCAGACCTACAAACTCCTGCCACCGGCAGCCGGCTTGACAACGTAGACAAACTTACAAAAACACATCAGTGGATGAAAATAATTGCATGTAGAGTCGTCGCTTTCGGATATCAGTGCGGTCTGACATGGGGGCGAACAACAGCACGCGACGCGTCTCCTTCGAGTCGGATGAGAATGACCAGCATTAGCCGGCTAGCTACCTAGCATGTAACAAGCTACCATAACGCGCATTCAACATAGTGGACTATACTGAGCGGCTTTGCTTAAATGCAGCCGAGTGACATTTTATTATTACCGAGTTTCCCCCCATATCACCACTCGCCCATATGCCCTTCACAACGGTGATGTTGTCATATTTGGCATTCAGAATACACCTGCTGAACCCCTAGCGTTGTCGATTCGGTTCCAATGTATTGTCATCTTACAGCACAAGTACAGTACAACCAGAATACATTTGGCATACAACCAGAGTGCAAATGTAACAAGTCAAGTTCAAGTTGTTTTATTTAGCTATTACATTACAGTGAAATGCTTGGTTCTTTCACTGCCCAACTCAGTCCAACCTAAACCAGCCCTTATTAACAGATTGCAGAATGGGTACAATACAGTACAGCTCAATACACACAATTGTTAAGGGGATGCAGACCAGAGAAGGACTTTAGTCTTGTTTACATCAGGGTCCCCCATTTCAGTCCTGTTTGCTTAATGCCTTGTCCACTTCCTCCACACTCCAATATGCCCTTCAACCCTGCTCCTGTCAAACCTGCTCTTTCCATTCCCTCCATCATGTCCCCCCTTTCTGATGAATATTTCCTGCACTTAAGAGTCAGACACACATTCCTAGTAGTTGAGCTGTGATGAATGAATGAATGAAAACTTTATTTAACAGATTGCAGAATGGGTACAGTACAGTACGGCTCAATACATGCAATTGTTAAGGGGATGCAGACCAGAGAAAGACTTTCGTCTTGTTTACATCAGGGTCCCCCATTTTCAATTTATCATTCAGTATAACCTAGACCAGCCCAACCCAGCATCTTTCACTGCCCAGTTCAGCCCAACCCAGTCCAGAATAGTTCCCTCTTTCATGTTAATATGTGATTTAATGATGTAATATTTTGAAGAGTAGAGACAGTGTGATTAATTTACTATGATTGAAAATCAATTTAGACGAAGACGTACAAAGAAGTAATTATCACAATTAGCGATTTTTTTTGTCTGGTAAAAAATCTATTTGGCTGGTAAAAAAAATCAGATACCAGCCAGTTGGCTGGTAAGCCAAAAAGTTAGTTTCCTCCCCTGCGTGATATATACCGTTACCGTCTATGCTTCAAATTATACCGTGATATACATTTTAGACCATACCGTCCACCCCTAACCTGACTCCTATAAGATTGAACAGAATGGGACTTAAACAAGACTCCAGATGCTCCTTTTGTACAAATGGGGATGAGGGTACATTTATGCACATGTACTGGGATTGCCCACCAGTTAAGATACTCTGGAAAGAAGTGTCCCAGCAATTATCAAATTTCTTAATTCTGAATATACCTGTACACCCCTCTGTATTGCTGTTGAATGATGTTTTTGAGTTTGCAGTCCCTATACAGCTAAAGAGATTCGTTTTATCTGGTATCACAGCGGCTAAAAAGCTGATAGCATCACGATGGTTTCAACCGGAAAAAATTTGTCGGAAGGTTTGGATTCTTGCATATCTCGATGTGATTTATCTAGAAATATCTACAGCAAAAATTTGAGGTGTCAGTGAATCCAAAATTGCAATGTGGTTAGAAGTGGTGGAAAGAATAAAAGCTAGCGTATGAATTGTAGTGCCTGGTTAGGAGCGAATGATAATGGATGGATTATCCAAGTGGGGGTCCGGGGGGGGGGGGGGGGGGGAGCGAGCGAGAGCATATGTGTGTAGGGTATTAGATAGCAAGTATTAGGTGTATATCTCATATAATACATTTATTTAAATGGTGATTTCATTGGATGTGTACTGTTAATTAATGCTTGTATATCTAATTGTATGTTATGTTTATGTGTATGTTTAAAAAATAATAAAAAAATAAAATATAAAAAAAAGAAATTCCCTATTCATAGTCTCCGTGGGAAGAGATAAAATAAAAAAATTAAATAAATTCCCTACCTACTCATGGCCTTAACTGACAACCAACAGGAACCAAACAATATTTTTTTTATGCCCTAGCTAACATTTGATATATACGTTGATGTATATTTCCTCAGATAGCTTGTATATATTGAATTTGAATTCAGGCTTCAATAGAAGGTCTTGACACCATTCTCAGTGCTAAGTGGTCTGTTAGTCCCCCTGCTGTGATACAGAACAGCAAGTGAAATCCCAGGCAGGTGGGCGGGCGGGCAGGCAGGCAGGCAGGCAGGTGGGCGGGCAGGCAGGCAGGCAGGCAGGCGTGCTGCACCTGTCCCTCTTGGGCCAGACTCTCCGCTTTGGGGTGGGATAGCAGCCACAGTCTGGAGTGGACCACTGCTGGGGGCAGCTAGATGCTGCAGGGCCTATTTATAGCAACCAAACGTCCAGACCCACCAGGGAAAGAAAAGGAAGCACTACGAGTGGTGAGAAGAACAGGCTGGCTGAAGGCTCGGAATGGGGGGTGGGGTTTATAGGAATGTTGTGCAAAAGGAGAGAAGGAGGAGGAGGGGAGACTTTGGTGTCACTTTGGTTTTCGCCCCCCCCCCCCCCCCCCCCCCCCCCCCTCCCTCTCCCAACACGGTCTCATCAATGTAAATAAAGTACTTAATCGACCACAGGAAAAAAGGTACATATTGTACGTTATGTTATATATAAAAGTAATATATTAATAAGTAATATATTTAAGTCTCCCAAACCTGACCAGGGGTTGAACTAGCAATGAGCACTCGCCCCCCACCCCAAGCATTGTTACTTTGACTCCCGATTGCAACGTTTCTTCTGGGACTTTCACAGATTTGAAACGTAAATCTATTACTTATAATACCTTTTTCCTGTGGTCGATACACACTTTGTTTACATATTTCAAATGGGATCGGGCTGCTCTCTCCCACTTGCCGGGGGCTCCCCCGACTGCATGGCGCTACCAAACCAAAACATTGCTTTGCATTTTGGTTTCTAGCCAAGGAGCCGGGGGGGGGGGGGGAGCAAGGTCTTGGAGTGTGTGTGTGTTCCCATTCAGAAAAGAACACAAGGCGAGGGCCTGACTGTCTGTGGTTAAAGAGAACACTGTTAACGCTGTGAGGAGCAACCCAGCTGTGAGGATGAGGAGGAGGAGGGGGAGCGAGTCAGAGAAAGGGGAAAGAGAAAGACTGATGGTCCCTCGGCCCCATGGCCAGACTTCCTCCACGCGGAGCACCTGCTTGCCCGATGCCAGTGAGAGCGGTGGGGGAGCGGAGCAGGGGGGCTGTGTTTACTCAGGGAAGTGTGCGGGCCAAGTGGCCTCATTAAAGGCTGCATCCTCCCTGAATCTCGATGAAGATGTCCAGCGGCGGCGGCGGCAGCAGCAGCAGCTGCCGGGGGAACTGGTCCACTGTGCCGCACCGCTCTGTCTTCTCACCTCCAGTCTGCACATGGCGGATAAAATCGGGTGCCTCGTTCTGAAAGGGTACAGAATTAAACGGTTGCTGTTGCACACCACAACCATTGCGGCCCATAAGATAAGATTTTTTTTAACGTTTTTTTTTCTTCTTCACATGACATAAAACTAGACACACAAACATTAACAGTAAATATCCACAATAAATCACAGGACTATAGTATAACAATACAATACATGCATGCTCTTGCTCGTTCTTCTTCCCCCCCCTCAGGACCCCCCTTGGATAATCCATCCATTATTTCGTTTCTAACCAAGGATTACAATTCATATGCTAACCTTTATTCTCTCCACCACCTCTAACCAGATTGCAATGCTTCATTGACACCTAAAATTCTTGCGGTAGATATCTCTAAATAAATCACATCGAGATAGGTAAGAACCCATACCTTCCGGCACATTTTATCCGGTTGAATCCAGCGTGATGCTATCAGCTTTTTAGCAGCCGTAAGACCGGACAAAATTAGTCTCTTTAGCTGTATAGAGGCTGCTAACTGAGAAACATCATTCAACAATAATACAGAAGGCAGTACAGGTATGGTCAGAAATAAAAATTCTGATAATTGCGTGGTTACTTCTTCCCAGAATATCTTAACAGGGGGGCATTCCCAAACATATGCATAAATGTACCGATATCACCCCTTAGACACAAAGAACATAGAGAGTCTTGTTTAAGCCCCATTCGGTTCAATCTTATAGGAGTCAGTAAGTCCTATGAATAAAATTAAGATTCATCTGTTGATGATCCGGGTTGCGTGACGCTAGTCGAATGTTTGCCCAGACTTCATGCCAATCAAAATCTACTTCCAAGTCTGGTATATCCTTCCTCCAAACTGAGTCTAGGGGAAGGATTCCATACGAAGACGTGAGTAAGTGAAGATAAAAGTCAGATACGAAGCCTCTCGATGTCTCCCTTTCATAAAAGAATTTGTGATATCTGTGGTGCTCAAGTGGTATCTTTAACCCTTTAATCGCCAAGGACTTTAGACGTCATTGCTCGCCATGCTTAATCTGCCAATGACGTCGTACAGCGTCTTTGAGATCAATATTTCAAAAATCTGTCATGGCAATCATATTTCACCCACGGAGACTTGAGACTTGCTGTTGATCTCCTCTCAACTCTCCAACGGTTCAAGACCGCCATCTGGTGGCCGATCGGCGAATCGTCAAAACCGGAAGTGACGTGCCGGAAGTGGTGCTCACCCATATTTCGTCCAGCCACTCGCTATCGCTAGCGGGACTCCAGCTTGATACACTGGATAGCTATCTGTTGCCAATAACTCTATAAACAACATGATTTGGACGTATATAGTATTATACAACCTGGAACTGGACCAACAAGATCGACATCCCATAATAGCGAACTTTCTGCTCCATGCTGAGTTTCAGCGTGTTTGATTATTATTATACATACACACTGCTCCGATCAACATATCACCCATACTAAATAAATGATTTAACGTCGGCCACAGACTTATAAACCCCCCCCCCCCTCCGGTCACCAGCAGATGATGAGGCCTGACGTGTAGGACCTTGTACAATTGAAATTTTTTATCTGACATCAATCGGTATCAAACTACATTTGATGATCTAATATGTATTTAGGGCTATAACTCACATTCTGCAGAATGCTGCAGAAAACGATAAAAGCATATTTATACTTTAGACCGTATTTTAGTATGAATATGTGAATGAAAAAGTAGAACGTTGCTACATCCTAAACGATAGATACTTGACGTTGAATGGGCCATAGTAATGTCAATTTAGCAATACAATTTAAAAAGTTATAGCCCTGCAAAGAAGGGGAACATCTCCATAGACAAATAGAGCTGGCAGAGGATGGTATAAGGATGGATATAACCGTGGCAGAGAAAGGGTTAATAGGACTCCATGAGCCTTCAAAGTTACTAATAACTGTATATAGAAATAATAAGTGGAGCTGGTGAGGTTAAATTTGTTATGAATATCTTGATAGCTACAGAAACCCCGTTCGTTGAAGATATCTCCCAATGTATGTATGTATGCCCTGCTTTTCCCATTTGGGATATCTGATAGGTCGTTGTGCAATAAGGAGTGCATTGTTATTGAATAGGGGAGAATGGCTATGCCATTTATTAGGGATGCCCCGATCGATCGGCCACCGATCGTTATCGGCCGATACTCAGTATAAATATGCAATCTGTGAATTCCGATAATTAGTCATATTCGCCGATAGCGGAAACCGATCAAGCGAAGCTCTCACTCGCTGTCTGTCTCAGACACACACGACCTGCAAACTGCCGCTGCTCCTCCTCCCTAGCCCCGCCCGCCCCCGTGTAGAGTTTGTAAACAAAGAGGTGCGGCTCCTCTGCTCGAGTCTGTAGTGCACTGCATTCGACCTGCGCTAACGTTAGCTACCTAGCTATCGTTACTGTTTAAACAAAATTACCCAGTCAACTATTCACGTTTAGTAGGCATTGTCTAACGGTATTTAGCCGGCTAGCTACCGATAGCTCCTGATATCAACAAATGATCCAGAAAGTCTAGTAGTTCATGTTCATACCTCAGTTAGCTTGCGTTAGCTGACGTTCGTTTACTGTTCAAAACGAAATGTCCCATTGAACTAAAGTTCTGTCTTAACGTCATCTAGCCGGCTAGCAGTAGCTACAGATAGCTCTTGATATCAATGTCTTATAACATTGATTTAATGCGTATTCGAGCTGAGGGCTTGCTGAATGTGAAACGACCAAAGCACTTAACGTTACCAATGGGGTCCCGCTGCAGCGCCGGAGAATCCTTTTGAGCTGGGCTACTAGAGTACACACAGACAGTGGAGCTGTTTGCAGATAGTGAGCATTTTGACTTGTTGCGTGGTGGCGATGTCTCGCAGTCGCAGATAATACAAGTACAAGTCTAATTATATAATATATATATTTTATAAAAAAAAAAAAAAAAAAAAAAAATTTATATAAAAAAAATTTAATTTCTTTTTAATCAAAAACAATCGGTATCGGATCGGTATCGGCCGATATGGATCACGACGATCGGTGATCGGTATCGGTGGCAAAAAACGTGATCGGGGCATCCCTACCATTTATGTTGGTTAGTAAATTTTTTCTGTGTCACGCCATATCCGAATCACATATAAGAGGGCCAAATTTCAAGTCTCATTGCTTAATTGATAATTTGGTGTATACTAGAGTTGTTCCGATACCGATACTAGTATCGGAAATGCCGCCGATACTGCCTAAAATGCTAGTATCGGTATCGGCGAGTACACGTAAATTCTAGCCTCCGATCCCATGATGTAATTTATCTCCTGCCGAGTCCTGCGGAGAGTGAGGATTATAAAATGAACATGTTTTAAAGTGTGATGCTGTGTCATTTTAACAGCAGATACACTTTCTTAAATTCCATTGTCCCCGACAGTGCGGTGTGACGGGGAGCTCGGACGGGAATCGGGATGTGTTTGGCTGGTGTTATGATAGCATTAGCTGGAAAGATAGCTAGTTGGAACAACATCCGCTTTTAACGTTACATCAAATCAGATGATCGCCTGTCCTTTCTCCAGGACCTAACACTGTCCGTGACCGTCTATCAACAATAATGCACCCACGGTGAATTGTATTTAAGTTAAGTAGCTACGGACTAGCGTTAGCTGACTATTACTAACGTTATCTTAATGTCGATGCGGGAAGGCGAGCTAGGTCAGTTAGCTTAGCTTGATAACGTTACCGTGTCTAAAGTTGGTGCTATTCACATAATCCAGCAATAATGGCTGCAGACCTACAAGCAAAGTACAGCAAGTGCCAAAGGATAAGAGTCTGAGGCGGAGTTTCAAAAGAGAATGTTGAATATTTATTTTGCATCAAAAATCACAACATGAACGTTCTATCTGCCACTAGCTTACAGACTGAATAGGGTATATCTGCAGAGCCACTGAGTAGCGAGTGCAACACCGTTTAATGTCCGTGTGGATCATTGGAGTAGGGTATATCTGCAGTGCTGCAGCCCATACTCATTGATTAATGATACTAATACAAATCTATACAATCACCTGTTGTTGAATAAATACCATACGTTCTAGTTATTACTAAAAAACAGTATAACAGTATCTGAAAAAAAAAAAAAAAAAAGTATAATTTATATAATTTTTTTTTTTATGCACTGGTATCGGATAAATATCGGTATCGGCCGATACCCAAAGCTTAGGTATCGGAATCGGATCAGAAAGGGAAAAATGGTATCGGAACATCTCTAGTGTATACTATATCCTGCAGTCTGTGGTGCCACTATGTTTTCTTCTAATGTTCTCCAGGATACAGATGCTTGAGAATTAGTGATGCACGATATATCGGCGCCGATATAATATCGGCCGATATGGCCGTTTTTTTACACATCGGTATCGGTCCGATATCAAGATAGGGCCGATATTAAAAAAAAATATATATTTTTTTTTATACATGTGTTGGCCTTAAATAGTTTCAAAATATCAGTCATTTCTGAAAATAAGTTACAAAAGTAAAAAAAAAAAAAAAAAAAAAAAAAAGCTCTTTATTTGATTATCATATCGGTAAATATCGGTATCGGCCAGAACAGCAATATTAATATCGGTTATCGGTATCGGCCACAATTTTCACATCGGTGCATCACTATTGAGAATCAAACCAGGTGTTCAGTGGTCTTAAAGAGAACGCTTTAAAATAGTGGTAGAAGTCTGGAAATGCTAAACCTCCGTCGGCTTTGTTTCTCTGTGCGGTGGATCTTTTTATTCATGGAAGTTTGTTGTTCCAAATAAATTTATATGCGGTGGGGTGTAATTTTTTCCAGTAACCAGCAGGGGGGGTAACGGTAACATTGAGCTAAATAAGTTGATTCTAGGTAAAACATCCATCTTAACTATTGATACTCGGGCCTGTACTGAGTTTTTAAGTTTTGACCACCTGTCAAAGTCATTTGTGATCCTATCTTGGAGTCTTGTATAATTATTAGTGCTGTCAAACGATTAAAATATTTAACTCGATTAATCGCATTATTGTCCATAGTTAACTCGCGATTAATCGCAAAGTAATCGCATTTTTCTTTTTCTTTTTTACCTTAAACAGATCTTTTTCAAGTTCCAAGTTTTAATACTCTTATCAACATGCGAGTCAACAAATGCTTGCTTTGTGCAGCCATTTAACACAAAAGGATGACCCTCATGCATTGCAAATTTGCATCAAATTCAAAACAGAGTGATGCACAAAATAACTTAAAAGAAAATAATAATTTAAAACAATGAATAAAGTGTGCATGAAATAATAGGGGAAAGAAAACGTTAGGAACTTGTTACATTCACACACACAAGGGCTGATTAATCACACACCCCCCTCTCTCCCTCACACACACACTCTCCCAGCTCTTTTTCTCTTTTGCCCCTTCCTCATCTCTCTCACCCCCCTCTCTCTATATATCTCACGCACACACACACACACACACACACACACACACACACACACACACACTTCAGAAACAAACATAGTATCAATGAGAGCATCAATAATACACCTGAGTGAAGTCTAGTAAAAAAAAAATTTTTTATTTTTTTTTAGTTAATCTTGAGTTAAAAAAATTAGTGGCATTAATAGAATCGGGAGTTAACGCGATATTAACGCGATATATTTGACAGCCTTAATAATTATACTTCACCGTTTGGCATATAGTAGGGAATATTTCAACTCCAAGACATCTAAAGTGTTCTACCATTGGTATATTTTCTGGAAGGAATGTAGCCTTCGCAGAGACATTAATGGAAGGAAGGCCGACTTTGGCCAGTTTATCCTAAATCTCGATAGATTGCCAAAATCATCAATCAGCTTGAGAAGATGAGGCAGTGAGGTGGTAGGGTTTTGCATGAACAATATTACGTCGTCCGCATATAAACTAATATGATGCGGTGTGCCCTTAATTGAGATTGGCTCTATGGATTGGGATTGTCTTATATACTGTGCTAAAGGCTCTAAGGATAGAGCAAATAGTCCGGGACTAAGAGGACAACCCAGTCTAGACGAGCTTGACACAGGAAAGAGTATGGAGGTGAATTTACCTGTTATAATCATGGCCGATGGGTCTTTGTATAGTACTTTTATCATATTAATGAATCCGTTTCCTAACCCCATCCTTCCGAGTACTGATAAGATAAGATATTCCTTTGTTGATTCCCTTGTGCGAAATTCGGGCTTCATAGCTGCATGCGGCAGGGGGGAGGGGAGGTACAGGTATGGGCAGGGTAATGGTAGAAAGACATAAATATAAGCAATAAAGTAAAATATGAATATAGAAAATATGAGAAAATGAACTCTGAATTAGGGATGCACGATATTGATTTTTTTGACACCGATATCGATAACTTTATGCTCCTCAAGCCGATAACCGATAACCGATATTTATTTTTAAATGTATATAATTTTTTTTGAGTATTTATAAGCTCCGATGTCATAGGTATTAGGTACTGCTATCGGTACTCGAGAAATTATGTTTTTTTTTTTTTTGAGGAATTTAAACGTCGCAAACTAATCTTGTTGGCCGTTTTCTATATCTCTCCTGCCTCGGTGTCTCTGCCTGCGCGAGGAGCGGGCTGTGCTGTGCTCACACACACACACACACACTCACTCACAGGGCTGTACGCTAAGCTTTTTCACTAGGGGCACACTTGCCCCTAAATGAGAAATTTAGGGGCAAAAAATATTTTTTAGGGGCAAATTTTTAAATAACAATTTTACCATTATTTATATCGATTGTTTTTGATTTAAAAAAAAAAAAGAAAAAAAATATTTTTTTTATATTTTTTTAATAAAATATATATTATATAATCATACTTGTAGTTGTATTATCTGCGAGACATCGCCACCATGCAACAAGTCTAAATGCTCGCTATATGCAACCAGCTCCACTGTCTGTGTGTACTCGAGTAGCCTCCAGCTACAGCCAGGATTCCCCGGAGCTGCAGCTGGACCCTATACTGTAGCCTCCAGCTACGGCCAGGATTCTCCGGCGCTGCAGCTGGACCCTATTGACTATATTCAGCGTGCCCTCAGCTCGAATCGACTCAGTGTTATAAGACATTGATATCAGGAGCTATCTGAACTATTTAGTTTAATGGGACGTTTCATTTTGAACAGTAAGCTAACGCGAGCTATCATGCACTACTAGACTTACTGGAGCATTTGTTGATAGCTATCAGTAGCTAGCCGGCTGGCAGGCTCACCGAGGTCCCAGTGTCCCACTAGAGACTAGTGTTTACAACAGCCACGGGTGCGGGAGGGAGGAGGAGCAACAGACGCCGCAGCTCTCTCCGTGTGTCTGAGTTCAGTTCCGGCTCACTATAGGAGGTTGAACGCGTCGAAAATATGAAACAATACTAACTTTACTTTTCTTCATAGCTAAATCAGACAGTCAGCCAGTCTATCAGAGTGAGTGCTCAGTCGATTGTTCCCGCTGATCATACCTGCTGAGTGCTCACTGCTCAGCTCGCGTGAGTGGCGTCATCACACGCCTTGGATAATTTAGGAGTGAAATGCGAATGCAAGGCTTGAAAGCACTACTCGCAAGCCCGCCCCCAGATAATATTTACCAATCGCAACGGCCAATTAAAGGGGCAATTCGCGACGATATCATCGCAGTGTACAGCCCTGACTCACACACACAAACACACACGGGTGCTGCCGAGTACAGACAGCTCTGCTCTCATCATGGCGGACAGAACGAAACGTTCAAAAGTCTGGGTCTATTTTACTAAAGTCGATGCTGACAACGCTCGTTGCCACAAGTGCAACAAGACATTTGCCAGTAATGTATAAGCGCCACTGGTACTTGTCAATGTGGCTGGCGGGGAGATAACGTTATTAGCCTGAGCTCCGAGTAGAATAATGGCTGACAATCCAGAAGTAAATAAACGAACGAGAGCTTCCGATTGGTGGTAAGAAGAAGAGGTGGGTGCAAGCGGTGGGACGTAATTGGCAGATCGACTGTCTGCCTCCGAATGTAACATGACTACGTCACAGCCAAGAAAGGGAGCGCTGGATTTGTGAAAAACTCCCTGTTCCTAAACCACACGCTATCAGTCATACCACAGTACTGGCAAAACGGGAGGAGGCTATAATAAAAACAAGCGCCCTTCATCCAAATCCACCCACACCGGATTTCTTTTAACCAAAAAATTTATTATATATTATCGGAGCTATCAATAACGTTATCGGGTTTATCGGGATGACGTCATAATTGCTGATATCGGCCCGATAATTATCGTGCATCCCTACTCTCAATATAAGAAATATGAGAGAAATCAATAGTATACACAGGGATACAGGTGAGGGTCTGTACCCTAACTGGCAAGATATACGTCATACTTGTCAGACATACATACAGACAACACTACTCCTCACCTTCAAAGCCCTCCATAGCCTGGCCCCCCCTACCTGACTGACCTCCTTCTCCCCTACCGCCCCACCCGTTCCCTCCGGTCCTCTTCCACTCTTTCCCTCACTGTCCCGTCATCCAAACTCAAACGTTTTGGTGACCAGGCATTCTCACGAGCTGCACCCCGACTCTGGAACTCCCTCCCTCAGACCATCAGAGACTCTCCCTCACTCTCCACCTTCAAATCCAGACTCAAAACCTACCTGTTCTCCCTAGCATTCAACCTTCCTTACCCATAACCACCCTCCTCCAACCCACCACCATTTTCCCCTGCCCTACGTTCTCTCCTCTCCTGCCCCCCCCCCACCCCCCTTGGTTTTCCCTTACTTACTCATGGTTTTATGTTCCTGTGTATTCTTATTGTTCTCCGTTTCCCTGTGGTTCTATGTTTGTTTGTTTTCTTTGTTTCTTTTTTGCCTTGTCAGCGACTTTGGGTCTTTGAAAAGCGCTATACAAAATAAATGATTTATTATTATTATTATACTTGGTGTGTCTTTTCCTGGTATGCAAACTGCAGGTGGTCAATGTGGGTTGAGTCATGAAAGTAATTCTCAAAGTATTTAAAGATTTAAAAAGAAAATCTGGGCACAACACCAGTGCACGTGAGCGGCGCGGGGAGCGGAGCGGGGTGTTTTGACGTGAGCGAGGAGTGGGTTTTAAAATGGGTCGGCACGACGTCTGGAGCGAGAGTTCTCCTCCGCTCCAATCCACTCCGGGCCGCTCACAGTGGTTTAACACTGATGTAATATACATGTAGTACAATGCCAAAGCAACAGATAGCGATGTACAAACATGAAGGCCATTTTCAACCAATGAGAAGGGTGAACCGTCACTCACATCCTGTTAGAAAAAGTATATGACGCCATTGTTGTTGTCGTTAGCTTACATGCAGGGACCGAAACTAGAGAGCGCCGCCCGCCATTTGCGGGCAGTTTTTACGTTTGGCTCCTCCCACTTAGAGGACTGACCGCCGTGTGGCGGCCAATCAAATGGTCATGTGAAAACCGAAAATCATGATCCAATTCTGAGCGGAGTTCTCACTCGCTGTCTGAGCGCATTGCTGCTCCTAAACCTCCCCTACCTGTTTCTGTATGCTGCATGTAAACACACAGTCACCGTGACTGATGTTAGTCTACTCTAGTCAGAGAGACCTCCGTGAGCTGATGTTAGCTACTGTTACAAAATGACCCAGTCAACTATTCACTTTTAGTTTAATACATGAGGCATTGTGTAACGTTATCCAGCTGGCTAGCTTCTGATAGCTCCCGACATAAACAACTGCAAGTGTCCAGTTACATCGCATGAGGGCTGCAGCGCTGCTGACTAGGGTCCAGGTGCAGGGTAGGAGAATCCTTTCATGCTGAATGTAAGAGGTTAGGGCCCAGCTGTAGCGCCGGAGAATCCTTGCTGGAGCTGGAGGCCACTAGAGTATACACAAAGACAGTGGAGCTGTTTGCAGACAGCGAGGTGGCGATGTCTCGCAGATAATACAACTACAAGTATGATTATATAATATATATATTTTATTTAAAAAAAAAAAATTATATATCAAAAAAAAAGTTGGCAGGTAAGAAATCTGCTTGGCGGGTAGATTCTTCCCATCTACCCGCCACTGGCCGGTGAGTCAAAAAGTTAATTTCGCTCCCTGCTTACATGCTAACGTTAATGGCAGCAACCATAGCATTGTGGCTAGGCTAGCTATCATCGCTTAGTAGAGCTAGTGAATGGATAAACAACGTTATTTAACATTGCAGAATGGGTACAATTACAATACGGCTCAATACGGCTCAATTGTTAAGGGGCCCAGGGGGTGTAGACTGTTGTAGTTTGAGCTAATTTACACCATGCTCAAAAAGAAAAAAAAAAAAAATCTACCGAGCGATGTGGAGCGGGGAGCGCTCGATTCAAGGTGAGCGAGCGGAGAGCGACTTGGGGGCGGGGTCAACATGAGCGATTAGCGGAGCGGAACAAGCCGTCTAGAGCGAAGAGCGGATTTCACGCCCACGCCGATCCGCTCACGTGGCCTGCACAACACAAATTTATTTATTTTATTTATCTACTTTTTCTCCCATTTTCTATTTTTCTCCCATCCCAATTTCGTATTGTCCAATTCTACCCTCCCCTGTCTCGAACGCTGTTAGGCCATGCCTCCCACTGGCCGGCTGCAATGTGGACGAAGCCTTGCATCATGTGTCCCCTCCGCGTCAACATTTTAGGCAACCAACTTGCGTTCAGCGTTTCTCTGATTGGCCACGACGCCCATGTGAGTGCGGAAATAGGCTGCATTCTATTGCCATGCTCTGCGACAAACTCTAACCTTAACCAACTCCGAAAGAATGCCTAAACTTAACCTTAACCAACTCCGAAAGAATGCCTAAACTTAACCTTAACCAACTCCGAAAGAATGCCTAAACTTAACCTTAACCAACTCCGAAAGAATGCCTAAACTTAACCGGCGAAAGAAATATTGCCATGCTCCAAGACGAACTCTAACCTTAACCAACTCCGAAAGAATGCCTAAACTTAACCCTAACCTTAACCAACTCCGAAAGAATGCCTAAACTTAACCTTAACCTTAACCAACTCCGAAAGAATGCCTAAACTTAACCGGCGAAAGAATGCATGTTTAAAAAAAGAAAAAAAAATTTGAAGTGATTCGAACTTGTCACCAACGCACTGCAGGCTCCACAGCAAGGCGGCGAACGAGTTGAGCTAACCGGCGATGTTAAAAGAGGGGGGATTACGGCTGCATAATGCCGCGGGGGCGTGGCTCGGCGCAAGTTGGTTGCCTAAAGTAATGAAGCGTCCCCTCCGGTACACGAGGAGGCAGCCGTCACATCTTTTCACCTGCACAGCGCAGGCCCACCAACCGACCTGTAGGAGTCGCTGTCCACAACGTCCGATCCCCACCCACCAGCTTCCCACCCCTAACACTGCCAATGGACCTATCTCAAACCCTGCCCTCTTTTCTTGATCCTCCAATCACAGCTGTCGCTTACCTCGGACTTCCTCGTACAAACAAAGTTTGTCCGAGGTAAGCGACAGCTGTGATTGGAGGATCAAGAAAAGGGGCAGGGTTTGAGATAGGTCTATTGTGTTAGTATGAACGACCAGCCAAGCTGGTAGCAATGCCGAGAGCTGGGCTCGAACCCAGCATCTCCTGCATTGGTGGCGAGCGCCTTGCCCACTGCGCCACTTAGCCGCCCACACTAATTTAACTACGATTATTTATTCATTTTTGCCAGAGAAACGGTGACCTTCCTCGGGCTGTGTAAAGAGCAAGTGTTGAACTCTATTACATACACATAGGCCATTAAGATGTTTGATGCATCGGGACTAGCGGTGGAACGGTTCACAAAATCCACGGTTCGGTTTGTATCATGGTCTTGAGGTCACGTTTTACGGTTCGGTTCGGTATAGGTAAATAAAATTAAAAAAAAATACAAAATTCCATACATCAGCATAAGATATATAGCCTAAAAAGAATCCAACTTTTCAGTTATTCTCATGGACATAGTCATGCAAAGAGGCAGTTTGACATCAGGCACATTATTTTGACAGTGACCGAGCTAGGAGAGATTTTGGTAGCGCAAGTGGGGAGGCATTTAAACATGCTTCTCATTTATTTGGTAAAAAAAAAGTTTACAGCGGTTTGCCTTAAATAACGTTTGGCACACAAAGACCGAACTGACTGAAAAATATAGGCAACATTTGTCAAAGTATTAACTTTCTTATCAAAAAGG
This sequence comes from Notolepis coatsorum, assembly GCF_963971535.1. Lineage (NCBI taxonomy): Eukaryota > Metazoa > Chordata > Actinopteri > Aulopiformes > Paralepididae > Notolepis > Notolepis coatsorum. The sequence continues at coordinate 103,384,145 of NC_140171.1, forward strand.
AAAAGTCACTGTTATTTAAAATAAATAAATCATGTGTACTAAATATATATTTACTTTTTAATTGTATGAAACCTTATGAAGTATTCTCTTATGCCGTTTTCACTGCATGGTACCTAATTGACTCGAGAAGCCTTGAGCCTAGAAACGTGTGAAGTGCACAATATTTCCTCGCTTAAGCCACTGCAACGCCTTTGCCTGAAGAATTTACTACATGACCGGGACTTTCTAGCTTGTTTGCCGACAGGATTCGGGAAACGTTTGGTCCGTTCGGAGGCAGCTTCCAGGGGAAGTACGTACTACCCCATGGACACTTTCGGCAGTAGTTCTTTACCAGGCTTTATCTCACGGAGATAAAACTGGGAACAAGGTTAGCTTGCGGCTAACGTTAGGTAGCTTAGCTCGCGGCTAACTTAGTTACTGCCTCTCTGGGTATGTGCATATTTTTTTGCCCATCCCAATAACCGAACAATACACACATGCCCCAAATGTGTACCGTTCCACCACTAATCGGGACACAAAATAGAAAGGAAGAACCTGCACTTGCTGACATACTCATTACTTATGAATAAACTGAGCAGCCGCACGTCAAAGGAATGTTTGGACAATTCCATCATAAGTATTTTGAAACAACGATGAAGGTTGTTTGCCAAAACATCAGTTTGACATGCTGCTGCTTAACATAATATTCTCCACTTATTAACTCATTCCCCGCCAACAACGATTATACTCGTTATTGGGCGCCATCCTTTGAACGGCAACAACGAGTATACTCGTTATTTGATTGTTTTTATTTTTATTTTAATATTCTATTCAATGTCACGGGACCTGTATTCTGCCGTTAAAAGGCATACTGGGATCCCAAGCAGCGTTTCCGTTAGCCGGTAATTACCGGTATTTGGCCGGCAAAATCTGTTGAAGTCCGACATATTTAATCTCTCCGGTCATAGTGTCCGGTGAAAATAGTTCCCTCTGGGCACAGTTTGATTATTTGAATTGTATTTGGATGGGCTGGAGTTGGGTGGCCTATGCGATGAACGAAACAATCATTGCGTTTGTTGTCGTTGCTTCGCTCAGCGAGAGCTTGCTGCTGGATTTGCGGAAGGCATGCAGCTGCAGACCCACAGAACCCACCAGCTTTGCTGGCACAGTGCGGTCCCCAGACCTGGAAAGCTGCTCTGCGGGTCTGCAGCTGGATGCTTCTTGCAAACTAACTGCGGCCGGCTCGCGCTGATAACAGCTTTCATTGTTGGACCGGCTGCTTGGTGGAGCAACGATGAAACGAATGTAATGAATCGTTCGTCGCATGGGCTATTTAATTTTGGCCTGTTTTGGTACGGTTCGGGTGGTCAAGTTGTGCTTGGAGGGAGTTGTTTTCACCGGACATTATGACCAGCACCAAGTCGTTGGGAGGTGGATATATACATCACGCAAACCCATGATAATGTTGCCGTCTCTCTGCAAAATTTCTCAGTTCTTCGCTTGATATAATTAATACAAATGTCCAATATAACGGAATTCGTTAGCTCATAAAAATGTGATTATAACAGACTGCTGTTTAGTGTCGGACCGACTGCCCACATACGCGGTCTATTTTATTTCAAGTCAGCAGCAGCACGGAGTATCGAGGGACTTATTTTATTTGGAATATATTAATGACTGTATACGCAAAAGTAGCCTATAGTTTTAAGTAATAATATTATAAATCTACATGCCTTGAGGATGACATTCTTTATTCAATTGTTTTAAAGCTCAATAAACTATGACCGGAATTAATCTCATTTGTCCGGTAGATTGAAATCTTGCAGGTCACGGAGACCGGCAACAATTTTTTCTAACGGAAACCCTGATCCCAAGGGTGCAGTACCGGTCAGATCCTGCGAGGTGGCAGTATCGAGAGTGCAGTAAACCCTGTTCCAGACCGGGTGTTACGTTTAAACCGCTCCGGGCGCATTTTTTTAGTACAGGGAAGCCTCGAGATTCACTCGGTAACGGGTCCGGGCCCCTCGATGCATGTGTTGTGCCATATTTTGTCGTAGACCAGATGGCGATCAAACAATTGGAATATTATTTTTGGAATACCACCGACCACAGGTAAGGACTATCTGACGTAAATTCCAGCTTGATCCTGCAAGGATTTCGTACCGATCCGGCTGATCGGCGCGTGTGGTGTTCATAACGTATGCCGTTACTGGCAATCAAAGCATCAGAAACGACCCCCCCCCCCCCCCTTTCATGTATTCATGATGAAACAATACCTATTATATACAGTTGATTTGGAAATAGTAGCGTCTCCAGTGATGAAACGCCAATGCTTTTAGTAGAATTCACGTAGCACGCTTTAACTCCGTTTCCCAGGAATTAGCCCGGATCATTCCGAAACTATACTTATATTCACCACGGGATAGCGTGCAAACGTATTCATGAACAAAATTTGAATTTTTTGCATCTTGGAAAGAAGATGGTTACTGTCAAATGACCATAGTATTGTATCCATAGCTATAATATAGAATATAGATATAGCTCTACAAACAAGGTGACGCACTCCTAACTTTAAAGCGTGGCCTGGCTAGAACAGGATGAGGCTAGTCCCCGGCGGACAATGAGTTAAATGAGAATATCAGAGTGCTGTTTTATTATTATTTTTTCCTTCAGAGAGATGGGTCCACTCTGCTGCTGGATGTGAGAGTACAGAGCAGAATAGAGCCCTCTCTCACACCCAGCAGCAGAATAGAGCCCTCTCTCACACCCAGCAGCAGAATAGAGCCCTCTCTCACTCCCAGCAGCAGAATAGAGCCCTCTCTCACACCCAGCAGCAGAATAGAGCCCTCTCTCACACCCAGCAGCAGAATAGAGCCCTCTCTCACTCCCAGCAGCAGAATAGAGCCCTCTCTCACACCCAGCAGCAGAATAGAGCCCTCTCTCACACCCAGCAGCAGAATAGAGCCCTCTCTCACACCCAGCATCAGAATAGAGCCCTCTCTCACTCCCAGCAGCAGAATAGAGCCCTCTCTCACACCCAGCAGCAGAATAGAGCCCTCTCTCACACCCAGCAGCAGAAAAGAGCCCTCTCTCACCCATCAGCAGAATAGAGCCCTTTCTCACCCATCAGCAGAATAGAGCCCTCTCTCACACCCAGCAGCAGAATAGAGCCCTCTCTCACCCAGCAGCAGAATAGAGCCCCCTCACACCCAGCAGCAGAATAGAGCCCTCTCTCACACCCAGCAGCAGAAAAGAGCCATCTCTCACCCAGCAGCAGAATAGAGCCCTCTCTCACACCCAGCAGCAGAATAGAGCCCTCTCTCACACACAGCAGCAGAATAGAGCCCTCTCTCACTCCCAGCAGCAGAAGAGAGCCCTCTCTCACACCCAGCAGCAGCCTGACTGAGCCAGCAGCATTGTGCAGAAAATGGAAGGTTTCTTTCTGTGACTAATAAATTAACTTGGTAATTACATACCCATTAGTGATTTATAATTGGCATCTAGTAGTAGTCAGTCAGTTATTTCTTTCAAGCTATCTGCAGTGCAGACGGCAGTGTTATAATTTTTTTGCTAGTATGGTCGTGAAATCGGTATTCAATTTGGCTCTAAGTGGTATTAAAAAGTCTTAAATTTAACTTGTTGAAACCTGCAGATACCCGTCTTTCTTTTATGCTGCTAGACAATAACACTTCCTCAGGGTGTATGTGTGCACAGACCTCCCATCTTTTTCATCTTAATCCCTTCATTCTCTGCCTCAACCAAAGTACAGCTCCCGAGAAGTCTGCATTACGCTTGCACCACCCCCTCCCCCTTCCCCCTTCACCCAGCAGGAGCCCAGAGTGCTGCCGGATCCTTCAGTGTTGTCACACAGGGTTCGGTTCGTCAGGCGACAGCAGTGCTCCGCATCTCTCCTGTCCCTGTGATGTTGGAGCGGCAATTAGCATGTTAGCTCATTAGTGCTCCGTAATTGGAGGTCATTAGTGCTCCTTAATTGGAAGTGTTGGGACCCAGGGGTTGGTGGAAGTGGGTGAACGAGGTAGTGCTGATTAATCGCTCCGGCAGATTAATCTGGCAGATATCTGGTATTTTGAAATAATCAGCATAGACCAGGACACGTGCCCACATGGCTGATTTAACAAAAAAAAGGCTGCGCTTCCCCTTGTGTCAATCCCGCAAGTGTCAATTGATAAAAAATAAACTTTACTTAGATTTTTTTGTCCCATTTGTTAATATTAAATATAGTTTTAGCCGATGCCAATAATTATCTGCATTATATCGGCCACCCTGCTCTGTCTCATTTTCAGCTACATACTTAATTGACTACATTTATGAATTTAATGAATTTTAAAGCATCTGCCTTCTTTATAGCATCAGCCATTGAACCCATTTTGGTTGACCAATACTGTGATAGGAAGGTTGGTTATTAGCCGCCTTATTCATGTCGCTGCCATATTTGTTTTTGTAGATCGTAGAAAGCCATTTGCTGTAATTTCCTGCAACTTAAAAACGTAATTTCAATAAAATGGCAAACAAAAGTTCCAAATAAAAAAAGTACAGTGTAATAAAAAAAAAATACGATTTAACTTAAACGCATTGGTGGTGTTGGCACATTGTCATAGTGGCGCTGCACCCCTATACCATTGTTTAGGGAAAGCCCTGTATATAAATAAATAATGCTTTTCCCACATAATCACATTACCATTAACACTTTGAATGCCCAGCAGGGGGCGCACATTTAGTGCTTGAATGCCCAGCACCACTTCAATGTTAACGTTAATATCGCCTAATCTATGTTTTAAATTATGGCTATGTGTCTAATCTGCCCGTCGCATTATCAATGACCCATTTCCAGTCAACATTGTCGAAGCGGATTGTTTTTTTATCGGTTCATTTCCGTTTTATATCATTTTGAAAAGCCCTCGTTTTCGCGGAAAAAATAGATTCCATGATAATCGGCCTGTACTGGAATATTCTAGAACAGTGGTTCCCAAACTGTTTTTTTTTTTTTTTTTTTTTTTTTTTTTATAATATATATATATATATATATATATATATATATATATATATATATATATATATATATATATATATAATAAAATTTCATCAAAATCTTAGTCAAACCTTTAGTATTATGGATATTAAACATGCTGGCAGAGTACATGCATCCATGTTGTCGTGAACATTTTAATTAAATAAAGAAATTCCCTATCCATAGTCGCCGTGGGAAGAGATAAAATAAAAAATAAAATCTGTGTGGTCTCAGCAACAATTTTTTCTAGCAGAAACCCATTGGGGGGTGCGTCAGCTAGGTCGGGAGGTGACGGGGGGTGCACGGCCAAAAAAGTTTGGGAACCGCTGTTCTAGAACTTTGTCATTTTTCGGCCTATTTCTGAATCGTTTTCAAATAAACGCTAGATTATCGATAGTATAATATACTATAATATATACTATAATATATTTTCAGAGCTGAAAATCGATTATCTTAGTTCCTGATCGCTCGCACAGTCAAACAGCCATATCACATATAGGGGAAAAGCTTATATCTCCGTGAAAACAGGTCTGATTATCCTAAGACTGGTAAAATAGATTCCTTACCTGAGATCAGATGGTATCCAAATGGATTATTCCAATTCCTGATTGCCATTCCAAAAATCAATCCTTTTATTGATCCAACGCGTATACTGTAAAACACATATTACACGCTGTGCTGAGGGTCCAGAATGAATCTGATCGGCTCCGGTTACATGCGTGAGAAGTCAAATGTGGATTCCGGAGTTTTTTTTCTCATCCATTTTCATTGAGTCCAATTCAAAAGGGTGCATTACCATCTGGGAGACGATAGGGGGTGCTTTTTTCCAATCTGAGCTCCTGTAAGGGCTGGTGTACCAACGGGAGACTCGTTGATGAAATATGAATTCAGATCGCTAATAAAAAAATAAAACTATTTGTCGTCGTGGGCACTCAATGGGGGGGGCTGAAAAAAATGAGATATGTCGTCCGTGGCACTGAAAGGGTTAATGAATATAACTCATCAGTTTCGTCAACATAAATAATCCAATAAGGGCACGGTTGGTATGAAGTGATGGTGACGTCTTACTCTTATGTATAATATTAGTGTAGCCCCATTGGTTTAAACAGATTAAAAAAAATGTAAAAGAATAAATAGTTTTTATAAAACATTTAAAATTCAAATGTTGATTTAGAATTCTAATGTCAACATTATGATTCGGTACATTCGGTCTACAGCCCTACAAATACATTTGATTTGATTTATACAGTGGATCAAGCACAGTCGTGATAGCCCTCTTAGATATTGGAGGACCAATCAAGGCCGCTTTCCAGAACTGGCACAGCTCAATTAGCGTTGTGCCCAGATTATTTTTCTTTTAGATCTTTGAAGGCACTTGTCTGTGTTAAGCTGCAAATAAGACAACCGTTATCTTTCATTCATGTTTATTTCACGCTCCACAGCGTAGTGGCCACAGCCTTCCTCCAGTCCGAAACCAGTGACACGCAACAAGTGAATTTAACAATCTCACTCTCTTTTTTTTTTAAACAAAAAATAGACTGCAAGGATATTTCAAGAAAATAAAATGCACCCAAATCTCACTATTTTTTTTTAAACAAATAATACACTGCACGGATATTACAAGAAAAAAAATAGACTGCAAGGATATTTCAAGAAAACAAAAAAAAATAAACTCAGTCATCATAACCAGTTATTCAGTCATCTAGCTTCCACTGTCCATTCTTCAGTGCTTTAAGCAGCACAAGGGAAGATGCTCCCTTTTTGGTCAGACAGTTTGCCAGCTGGTCCTTCGTGGTAGACCACAGAATCCGTTGGATCCTTTTGTCCTGGATAAGTTCTTTGATTCCACTTATTTCCAGTCTCAGTCGTTTCTCAGTCACTGACTTGGTGGATTTGATAGGAGGACAAAAATATGGCATTATCAATACCATCAGCCAGGGCTAGTGTCTCTCCTGCCAGCGTGCTCCGAACCACTCTTCTGATCCTTTTTGATTTCCAGCAGATTGGAGAGAATCGTCCTTTCTCACCCATCAGAACGATGAGATGCCCTCCTTGTGTTCCCCCATCTGGGAGGTTTCCCATGGATGCGTCGCTGAAAACAACAAGCTTCAAAGAGTCCTCCTTTCCTAAGTTGTGAAACTTCAGGGTGACATGTTCTGATTTCAGTTTTCGTACTACCTTATTTGCTTCATGCATAGTTTGCACAGTAGCATGTTTTAGATTGGTTGCAAGGACACATGTATCGAACATGATATCTGGCTTACTCTGTCTAGCCACCCACAAGAGTTGTCCTATTTTTGACCTTAGGTTGTCAGTCTCACACTCTGTGAGAAGAGCATCACGGTGCAACGCTCTTGATGGGTCTATGAGAATGGGCTGAAGGTTCTTTATGTAGATCTCCTGTTGCACAAGCACTTCTCCACCTATTGTGGAGAGTTCCATCCCCACATAGCGAAAGTTGTCTTGTTCCTCACGTCCCACCTGGAAAACTGTTTTGAGGTGGGGAATGGTTGTCGTGGCAAATGTGTGTGAACCACCCCAGATGAAATCATCCACATGACAGGCAAGAACACCAGTCACAATACAGTTTTCATCAAGCCAGTAGAATACAGCAGGATCAAATTGTGACATAGTGGCCCCTGTTTTGATCATCGTTGCTTTTACTCTGTTGTACCAGTAGAGAGAGGCATCAGCAAGTCCATAGACACACTTCTTCAGCTTCCACAGTGTCCCCTCACTTTTAGCCTCTGGAGGAGGGCGGATGTGTATATCCCGAGACAACTCCATTCCTTGAAGAAAAGCTGACTTTATGTCCATAGAGTTCAATGTCCATTTTTTCTGACACAGGACTGACATGAGTAATCTAAAGGACTCTGATGAGCATGTAGGCGAGTCCTTCTGTAGATCTTGAGTGTTAAATTCTTCAAAACCCCTAGCCACTAGCCGTGCTTTGGGTATGATACCATCAGGGGTTTCTTTAAGCGTACACACCAGGGTTAGAAAAAAAAATAAAAAATCAAGGGCTTTTTTTGCCCCCCTTAGTCTCCATATATAGGGCTCTACGCTAACCTTTTTCCCAAGGAGCACATGTGCTCCTAAATAAAATGTTAATAAATAAAATCTAAATACAAATTTAGGAGCACACAGACATTTAGGAGCACAGTGACAATTGTTCAAGTAACACACACACACACACGATGTGTGACATCATGGCTTGGTTTCATGTTTTGAGGTACCTTCAATTATCTGTAAATAATACATACATACTCTATCTAAATAGATTAAATATTATTGTCCCTGAGGGCAAGTTGTGTTGTTGTCTTGATATATCTACAAATAGCAGACGAATAACCGGTTGCCTCTGGATCAATGAATGTCTAATATTGAATAATATTATTAGATATTTTATTTTTAACATCCCTAATTCCAACAGTCAAGAGGCTTGTTTCAAATGGATGAAAAACCCCACACACGCAACGTTTGTGAGTATAGGCTCTGGCCAGATCGACCAATGAAATACGTTGCGCGCTCAGCGCTGTGGAATGAAGGAAATGCGCATCGGGATCGGATTTGGATATTATTCTTTGGAGTTGTGTTACAAATGGAACGGTCTTTCCCCGCCGAACACAAGTTACTTAACGTTACACAGGTCGCGCTATGCAGATGCTTAGCTTGCTAACGTTAAGATAGCAGTGTAATGCTTGATGAGAGCAGAGCGCTCTGTCTGTGTTCGCATCCTCTGATTCCTCAAGTGCCTGTAAACACGCAGCGGGCCCCGCCTCCCTCCTCCTTGGAACAAACATTCCACCCAAAAACTGAATTTCAGTCCAGTTTCAATCTGAACTATTAACAGCGGAGCTGTTTTGTAATCTTCACAATCACTCGTCTGTCTCGCACACTGCAAGTAAATGATTTTTCCGGTTTGCACACACACATATTATTAGGGGCAAATACGAGGGAAATGCTCGCACTGTAGAGCATATATATAATTATATATATAATTAGTAAACTGTCGGGGGCTTTTTTTGCCCCCCTTAACTGATTTTCGAGGGCATTTGGTCAATTTTCGAGGGCATTTTGCCCCAAGCCCCCGTTAATTTCGAACCCTGGTACACACCCATCTCGTTGACACCTGTCTTTGACCCACATTTTTCACCTCCTCAAACACCTCATTTTTCCTCCAGTTACTGATTTCATCTTGTTTAGCCTTATCAAATGATACACCCTCTGTTCCTAATACATCATTTTCCTGCATATCAGAGCATAGTTCTACACCATCTAGTTCTACACCATCTAGTGGCTTAACCTGAAAATTGTGTACTTTAGTAAGATCAACTGACCCCATAGTACCGGTGATGTCAAAAGGTTCTAAGTACTGTAGGTTGTACCAGTTGCTGTGTTTTCCTGTAGCCTTTCCTTGCTCGTCCCATCAATTTAGCTGTGTGAGAAACACCTGTTACATTATCCACAAAGCTGATTGTCTGACCGGCTTTTACCTTTATACCGGTCTGGTAATAATCGTCTTGATTGATCCCATTAGGATTATCTATATCCTGGTTTGCTACACCCGCTGCCTCTACGTCATTATTCATGTCACCATTTATATCACCATCAGTAACAGGCATGTCCCCACTGTTACTATTCATATCATTGTCAGTAACATGCACATTACTATCACTAACAGATACATCGATATTGTCCACTGTATTACTTTCCCCAGGGTGCACTTTTCGCAGCCTAGATTGATGAACCCTGACATTTGTCCCACCATGATGTACAAAAATCACCACCCCATCTTGCCCCATCACAACCCCAGGGCCTTTCCATTCAACACAGTCTGTCCTTTTGTAGAACACTTTGTCTCCCGTTTCATATGCTTCACTTGGGGACTCTTTATCCAGTATGTTCAGACAGTAGTGTCCAGATGAAGTCAACTCCAGAGCTACTGGTTTCTGAAACATTATAGCTGTATCGTTTTCCAGGTTCAACACAGCTCCTGCTCTCTTTAGCAAAGTTTTACTGAGCAGTAAAGGGATGTCAAATGAGACTACCTCTGTTTCAATACAACATTTTGTTTCTCCTATCTTGGCTGGTATCTTGACCTTTTTTGTAGAATGTACAACTCGCCCATCCCCAAACTTAAAAGGTTTGCTACTCTCTGTGCTAACCAACCTTTTGACTTGTTTCTCATTTAGTCCCCCAACATAGTTATCCAGCCATTTTTCACCACATACAGTCCGTGTGCATGCCGTATCAATGACAGCCGTTCCCAGAGCCTCAACCATGAATATTTCTGCATCTGATTCCGTAGAAAAAAGTGTTATATTACACTCATCTGGTTCTTCTTTTTCTTCCATCACCTGTACATATTCTTTTTTGTTTGGGCAATCTTTCACCCAGTGGAATGTGCTCTGACAAATCCCACACTTCGTTCGTCTTCCAAATTTATCAAGCGGATTTGTGCCTGCGAATGGCCCTCTAACTTGTCCACTTTGAGATCGCGGCTGCTCCCGCCTCTGCTGCTCTCGTCTCTGATCTGTGTAAAAAGCTGCATCTTGCTTCACAGTAATGCCCCCAGCCTTTTTCTCAGTTTTTTCTCCAAAAATACGTTTCAGTCCTGACTTCATATCAACAAAGGTGTGCTTACCACAGGCAGTCAATGCCAGTTGTTTGTCTTTGATGTCGAGGCCTGCTGTATCCAGCAGTTTGAATGCCAAAACAGCGTCAGGTAGAACCATGTCGAATTTCTTGATCCGGTTGTACTTCTGTTCAAAATCAACAATATAGTCCACCATAGAGACGCCGTCTCCTCGCGAAATCTGATCAAACTCCGAATAGGCTTCGTAAGCCCGGTCCTTCTCTTCTCTCAAAAACACTCTGTCAAGTTCCCGAATCAAAGTTATCATTCCATTATCCTCATTTAGATCATCGACAGGTATTTCCAACGCAGTATCCCTCGCCCTACCCGTCAACGATAGAGCAACAGCCAACGCTTGTTTCTTCTTGGCTAAATCCGTCACCCGACTCCACATCTCCACTTCATTCTATCACTTCTCAAAAGACGTCTTTTCGTCCAGTCCAGGCGGCTGCCTGTAGTTAACGTTAGAGGCCGACATCCTCTGCTACCATGTTAAGCTGCAAATAAGACAACCGTTATCTTTCATTCATGTTTATTTCACGCTCCACAGCGTAGTGGCCACAGCCTTCCTCTAGTCCGAAACCAGTGACGCGCAACAACAGCGCCCATTCACCTTTATACAGATTACCGTAATGGCTGCAGTAGAAGTGAACTTAACAGTCTGCCCCGTCCACGAGCACAGACGGTGAGAGACTGTTGAGCGCTGCATCTCATGTCCTTGATCAGAAAAGGAACCAACTTTCCTGTGAGACGGCAGAGAAGCTGACACTTTTCCTGAAGAAGTAGAAATTACTTAGGCCTATTGTCAAAAGGGTGATTATTCCTTTATGGGTTTAACCCTATGCGCTACAGACGGATGTTATCCAATAGCTTCTTTTTTTTCTTCCAACAGTCTGTGCAGTATAGGCCTAATATATTTAATAGTGCTGTTAGGCGATTAAAAAGATATATCTAATTAATTACAGGATTTGTAATTAATTAATCTAATTAATCGCATTTTAATCACATAACCATTTTAGGCCTCATATTCTATAATCATATTTCAGATTGCATGTGTCCGGATGGCAGAATTCAGTACTGCCACAGGTTGACGTGCGCGGGTGACAACAGAGACAGCAGAGAACGAGCGAGAGAGAGATGGGGAGAGATGGAGAGGGAGGGAGAGCGAGAGGGACACAAGCATTTACACACAACCTCCCGACCACGTGCAGGAGTGTGTGTGTGTGTGTGTAAATGTGTGTGCGCGTGGGGCTGGAGCTCGCATATCACTGTCAAAATATCGTTGCGCACGCTCCCACACACGCTCCTGTATTCCGATCCGTGCAATAATATTCACAGGGGTATATATTGTCATTTGAAACAAGTTACCAATGCATTGTCCTGTGGGATTGTGCCCCTCCCCCCGTGGCGAAATTAATTGGTATCCCCCACAAGCTCTCTATATCTTTCTCTGTCTGCCAGTGCAGAATGTGGGTCACTGTCACTCAAAGCGCTTATGGGCGGAGCCCAGCCCAAAATAACTTGAAATCTTGAAGTGGAAAAATGCTGCTTTAGTTTAGAGCAGTGGTTCTCAACTGGTCTAGCCTTGGGACCCAACATTTTCCTTAGTCATTAAGTCGTGACCAACATTTTTTAACCACTATGATTTAAAAAAAGTAATACACAATCTTTCATGCACTGTTAAAAACATGAAAACAACACAAAAACGTGCAACAAAAGTGCAACTAGGGCTAAAAACCCAATGAAATAAAATAATAATAAATAATATATGCTTCTTAGCAGATTTCTTAGCTTAACATAACATAACAGACCTACAGTAAGTTTGGGGGAACTAATGGGATAACTGGGGTTGCAACAAAAGTGCTGAGAAGCCGCTTTCACAAAGATAGGTAGTGAAAAAAAAAAAAGTTAAAAAAAAAATATATATATATATATATATACCGTACTTTTCGGACTATAAGCCGCGGCTTTTTTCCCCATTTTTTCGACCCTGCGGCTTATATAACGGTGCGGCTTATATGTGGACAAAACCCGAAAATCTAAATATTGCTTCTTTTACTGCATTGAAATGTTATTTATCTGTTCCCTTATTTGCTAAACTTAATACAATATATATATATTGTAAATGAGTTAATTCTTGTTATTTGTCCGACAGTATTGTGTCCCAATGGGAGTCACTCTGTAGAGGTGGGAGTCATTCTGTGTAGAGGTGGGAACTTAAAGCTCAATATAAGAACGGCCATGCACCACCACCCACAGAATCGAGAAAGAGCAATCAATCTGTCAATCCTTTCCGTGTCCGGGGCGGGTGAGGTTTCCCGTGTTGAGTCAAATTAAGCCGCAGGCTCCACTCCTTACATATGGTAATTAAACTTTAAAACACATGCGGCTTATATTCCAGTGCGGCTTATATATGTACACATCATTCAATTTAGCTGCTGCGGCTTATAGTCAGGTGCGGCTTATAGTGCGAAAAGTACGGTACACATCCGCGACCCACTCAAAATGGCCCCGCGACCCACCAGTTGAGAAACACTGGTTTAGAGTACTTGATTAGACATACAAAACAATGAATGAACAACACCGCGGTTCTGATGGGGCTGTTAACCTGGTCCAGGAGGGTGGCGTAGGGCTGGGCGATATGGAAAAAAATCATATCGCGATAACGATATGATAATGTTATCATATTTCTCGATATCGATAATTTTTTTTTTTTTTTTTTTTAACAACAGATGTATGTTTATTTTGCAGCAATTCTTTGTCATTGCCGCCATCTTTAGTGTTACATCCCCTCACACTCCAGTTATCAGGCTGCAGCTGGTTTAAAAGCGAAAGTAAACCGGCTTCTCTGCTGGCTGTGGCTCCAGGGGAGTTGAACAGTTCTGGCTCTGCTAGTTTATTTTCGATCTTTTGGCGCTTTTTTGGTGGACAAACCACTGGACATGTGCACCGTGACTCGTGACTGGAGTCTAGTTCTGCTAGCACACATAGCCTACTGTGTACAGACGGTTTCAAACTGTATTTTAAATTAGAAAGCAAACAAAATAAATGGACAAGAGAAAAATAAATCTCAATTTGGCCAGTATCGCCCAGCCCTAGGGTGACGTGGATTCACTCACTAGGCTCCACCATCTCCAACAGCTGTAGGGGACGAGGATGAGTCCGATTTTTGTTTGCTGTGTCTGTGTGTGAGTGAGAAGAGCTGTGTGTTTGTGTATGCGTCTTACCCTGATCTGCAGGGGAACACACAATTTACAAATGACAGCATCCATAAAGGAACCCGTGATTGCATTGCTACAGCACAAACTTATAAATCATCAGTTATAGGATAGCTAGCACTAACGTTCTGTCTCTGCAGTCTTGCCTGCGCTTTAACCCAAAACTTTCAACTTTTTTCAACTGAGGAAAAAAAGCAGCCTAGAGGAGACACTTGGCACCAGCTATCTTAAATGAGCTAATTAAGGCCATGTCCAGACGAAAATTATTTCGGTCATATCAGTCAAAGTATTTTATCGTATGCACTAGAGCTGCCGCGATTACCGCATTACCGCATTACCGCGGTATCGCTGTTACATCACGGCCACCGCAGCGTTAAGTTGAATAATACCGCATCACAAAACGGGGACAGAGGATTTTTTTTCTCTCACAGCCACACTCTGCTGACCGTCTTGCCCCTCCTCCTCCTCCCCCTCCCAGACCCGTGGCATATCGTCAACAAACCCTCGAGTGCATGGGCACCGTCCTCAGAGCTCCTCTTTCAACATTTAACAAGCATTAAACAAAATGGCCCAGTCATCTATTCACTTTTATTTAATACATGAGGCGACACGTTGTCTAGTGTTATCTAGCTACTGATAGCTCCTGATATCAACGTCTGATATAATCAGTTTGGTATTCATTTCGCAAGTGCTGGCTAGCGTTGGCTAACTAGCTATCGCTCGTGAGCTACCGAGCTAACGTTACTGTTTAAACAAAACTACAGTCAACTATTTTTAGTTTAATATATGATGAGGTGTTGTCTAACTGGCTAGCTACTGATAGCTCCTGATATTAACAAATGCGCATTTCAGTTTAAGAATGATAGGGATGCGCCAGCATGAGACCTCCGTTAGCATAGGTAGCTAATGTTAGCTCACGTTAGATCACAACGAAATGACCCAGTAAACTAAATAGTTCACTTTATTTAATACATGATGCATTGTCTAACGTCATCTAGCCGGCTAGCAGTAGCTACAGATAGCTCTTGATATCAATGTCTTATAACATAATTGACATTATTCGTTTTTGCAGCTGAACATTGGCTAATTAGCTATCATGCTTCATAACAACACTGGGAAGATGGCAATGCTGAATGTGATTCGACACAGACGGTGGAGCCTGGAGCTGTTTGCAGATGCAGGGCTGTACGCTAAGCTTTTTCACTAGTATATTTTTTAGGGGCACATTTTTAAATAACAATTTTACCATTATTTATATCGATTGTTTTTGATTAAATTTTTTTTTTTTTTTTTTATATAATTTTCTTTTAATAAAATTTATATATTATATAATCATACTTGTAGTTGTATTATCTGCGAGACATCGCCACCACGCAACAAGTCTAAATGCTCACTATATGCAACCAGCTCCACTGTCTGTGTGTACTGAGTAGCCTCCAGCTACGGCCAGGATTCTCCGGAGCTGCAGCTGGGCCCTATACTGTAGCCTCCAGCTACGGCCAGGATTCTCCGGCGCTGCAGCTGGTCCCTATTGACTATATTCAGCGTGCCCTCAGCTCGAATACGCATCGACTCAGTGTTATAAGACATTGATATCAGGACGGAGCTATCTGAACTATTTAGTTTAATGGGACGTTTCGTTTTGAACAGTAAGCTAACGCAAGCTATCATGCACTACTAGACTTACTGGAGCATTTGTTGATAGCTATCAGTAGCTAGCCGGCTGGCAGGCTCACTGAGGTCCCAGTGTTTACAACAGCCACGGGTGCGAGAGGGCTGGAGGAGGAGCAGACGCCGCAGCTCTCTCCGTGTGTCTGAGTTCAGTTCAGTTCGGCTCACTATAGGAGGTCGAACAACGCATCGAAAATATGAAGCAATACTAACTTTACTTTTCTTCATAGCTAAATCAGACAGTCAGCCAGCCAGTCTATCAGAGTGAGTGCTCAGTCGATTGTTCCCGCTGATCATACCTTCAACACAGTCTGTCCTTTTGTAGAACACTTTGTCTCCCGTTTCATATGCTTCACTTGGGGACTCACTGCTCAGCTCGCGTGAGTGACGTCATCGCGTCATCACACGCCTTGGATAATTTAGGAGTGAAATGCGAATCCAAGGCTTGAAAGCTCTACTCGCAAGCCCGCACCCAGATAATATTTACCAATCGCAACGGCCAATTAAAGGGGCAATTCGCGCCGATATCATCGCAGTGTACAGACCTGAGATAGCAAGCATTTTGACCTGTTGCGTGGTGGCGATGTCTCGCAGATAATACAACTACAAGTATAATTATATAACACTAACGCTATAAAGAATAGACTATTTAATATTAATTTTTTTTGCGGTTACCGCCGCGGTAGGAAATATTTCGCAAATTTGTGCGGTAAGGAAAACATCAATACCGCGGCAGCAATAGTATGCACCTTTCATCCACACGGAACTGCGTTCTGGGAGCCTGAATACGCTATTTTCTGAGAACGGCTCCCAGAGTGGGCAAATCTGAAGACTCTCCCCTTGCGTTGCCGTCTTTGCGTTGCCGTTTCTGATTATGTCAGTAACGGCATTCGTATTGAACACTAAAAACGGTTATCAGCCCGAGCGATATAAAAGCTTTGCAGGATCAAGCTAAAATTGACGTCGGATCGTTCTTACCTGTGATCGGGAGTATTCCAAAAAAAAATTTCTTTTATTTCTTTAAATTAAAAACAAAGGTTCGAACGTTCGTTCGAAAAACCCTGACGAAGTTCGAATCCCAAAAACAGGCTTCGGCGACAGCCTTATTGGCCATTACACAGACCAAGATACAAGGTTACAAAGGGTGCTCGATACCGTCGTCTAGCGGGATGCGGCTGGTATTGCCGTTTGGCGACCCCAGACTCATTCCCTATGTAACACAGACTTGGCGCCCAACGCATGCCGAGTTAACCCGTGATATCTCGGGTCTGGCGCCGAATGTGTTAAGGTCCCCAGAGCAGGGCTGTACGCTGCGATGATCTCATCGCAAATTGCCCCTTTAATTGGCCGTTGCGATTGGTAAATAATATTTGGGGGCGGGCTTGCGAGTAGGGATTTCAAGCCTTGCATTCGCATTTCACTCCTAAATGATCCAAGGCGTGTGATGACGCTGAGCACTCAGGTATGATCAGCGGGGAAAATCAACTGAGCACTCACTCTGATAGACTGGCTGACTGTCTGATTTAGCTATGAAGAAAAGTAAAGTTAGTAGTAGGGATGGGAATCGATGGTTCCTAACTGGGTTTTGGCCATATGCTCCCGAAATTCTCCCGCTGTTTGGCTGCTTCTATGTGCAGTGAAAACTACTCGAAATGATGTCATTGATTTAGTTCAGGGTTAGCCGCGGAGCTAACGCTAGCTAACGTGAGCTAATCAAGCTCACAGAGAGAGATAAACAGCTGACAGCAGGTAGTACAGGTACAAATACAATAAAACAAGGGGTGGGGGCTGTTGTGTAAACCTTGTGTCGCGTCAATCTGGTCCACACGTTACTCGTTCATATCTCAGCCTGTGCTGAGATATGCCCATTCCGCGGTCTGTTAATAAAGTTTTCAATCAGACAGATGTATGGAAAGGCTTTTATTATAACATTCGTTGAGGTAAAATCATTATGCCTCATTTAGTCATCCTGCAGAGCACTGGTCTCCTACTCGTGGGCCGCGGGGAGCTAATGTAAGTAGCTTTGTTGATGTCAGCACACGGGGCATTCAGGAAGTCAAAAACGAATGCGCTTGCCGATTGGTGCTAAGAACAGCAGGGCGGGTGCAAGCGTTGTGACGTAATTGGCAGACTCTACTGTCAATCAAAATTATTCTGTTTCCCGTCAGAATGAATGAATGAGAACTTTATTAACAGATTGCATAATGGGTACAATACAGTACAGGAGGATGAAGACCAGAGAGACTTTCGGCTTTTTTACATAAGGGTCCTCCATTTTCAATTCATCAAAACATTTAGAGACATACAAATATACAGTAGTTTCATAAAAATGCTAAAATGCTATTTATTTATTTATTGATTGATTGGTTTAAAACTTTATTAACATATTGCAGAATGGGTACAGTACAGCTCAATACATACAATTGTTAAGGGGATGCAGACCAGAGAAAGACTTTTGTCTTGTTTACATCAGGGTCCCCCATTTTCAATTCATCATATTTCATATCTAAATCATATAATATCTCATTGCTAAATATATGCAATATATAATCTAATAATCCAATAATCTAAATCTAATATATAATATAAAAATGCTAAATGCATGGGTATTTTATTTTGTCTTTAATGTTAGCTTGCAAACTCATACTGTCTTGGTAAGCCTCATAATGAATTGTTTGGGGTAAAAAAGAAAAACATTGTGATGTGTATCGTGCATCGCCGAAAGGTCAGAAAATATCGTGATATCATATTTAGGCCATATCGCCCAGCCCTAGTTGGTTCATTATAAAAGATACAAACCTGACAACAAAAGCACTTAAATGTTAAATAAAGGGACCACAGTAATGAGGCAGGAGGAACATATTTTTTTGCACTATAATGGTAAAATTGTAATTAAAAAATTTGCCCCTAAAACATATTTTTTGCCCCTAAATTTCTAATTTAGGGGCAAGTGTGCCCCTAGTGAAAAAGCTTAGCGTACAGCCCTGCCCCAGAGTTTGCTCTGAACAGGGTAAATTTGCATTTTGTTATGATGCCCCTCTAGCTCATGGAATGAACTTCAACAGTCCTTACAGCTTGAGCCATAGTTTAAAGGAAAACTCCAACATTTTGGGAAATTAGCTTATTTAAAGGCCAACCTTCATGTTGTATTTTTGTTCAATAAACAATGTGGACTAGGCCAACGGTGACTTTCATGAAGAAGGGGAAAAAAAGTATTGAAATTGACCCAGTTTTAGCGTTTTTATCAAACATTTTGTCTGCCCAACACAATCACCACGCACATGGATATTTTAATCAATGGTTCATAACGTGCGCGTGTAATCGAAATGATCTCGTCACAACAGGTGCAGGGCACCAGGGGGCTCAGAGTCACACACAGCTAGTGGCAGGCACTGCAGGCAGAGAGCCTTGCTACTACTAGCCGAATGAAAATGTATCTGTTTCACCTAACAACACTATTGCTCCGTGATCATCATAGCCATCCATCTCTAAAGCTAACCACTATTTGTAAAAGCCACAACCACGTTCGTTACCATATTTGTAATAATGTAAATCATTGTGTCGTTGTACATATTGTGTATACACCGTTAGAAGCTAACATAGCTTAGCTTGGTAGCTATTGTGCTAACAACATATCCCGACGTCCGGCTCGCTGGCCGGCATGAACGCCGGACACAAAATGGTTCTCTCCTCTCTGTACACCCCCGTCCCCACGGGTACCCTGCCGGGGAGCCCATGGACGCGACAACGGCGGCAGCCGTAGGGTGCTCGAGCCCGCCGTAACGCTAGTGGTACACGATAGCTATGAGCTAACTAACGCGACAGGCTCAAACACCCTACGGCCGCCGCTGTTGTCGCGTCCACAAGCTACCCGGCAGGACACCCGCGAGAACGGGGGCACACAAAGAGGAGAGAACCACCCCAAATCGAGCACTCATGCCGGCCGACAAGCCGGATGCCGCGGCACGTTGTTAGCACAATAGTAGCCCACTGTGATGCACCGAGTGGGCCACCATTGATCAACATGCAGCGACGTGTAGCTTGCATGATGCGTGTGCAGTGCTTTGCCACACAGGTCTGAGAAGAGGACCTGCACATGATTTTACTCGTTCCCCAAACTCCTCTACATGCCCCGTTCTCAAATGGTTCACGACAGTAGACATAATGCTAACGTTAGCCAGCGCCATATATCGAGTAGTACTATGACCCGGACGGGCATAAGGCATACGTTTCCTGAAGTGACGTCACGGCCGTGCTAGCGTCTGATAAGCTTTTAGATTCGGCTCATTAATATGCACCTGTTGTGACGTCGGCGTTTGATAAGCTTTTTTTATTCGCGCGTGCATGTTATTCGTGCGTGGACCTTTTTAACTCTTTCGGAGTGGCATTTCCGGTGTCAAATGGAAAAAAATAAAGAATGAAATTATATACCAATGATGTAAACTACCCATAATTGATCACTAGGGTTTAACCTGGATGTTGGGCTTTAACATCTTCTCTGGAGTTAGACAAGAAGATACATACCTTTTTTGTCTCTGTGCATGCATTAGGCTTAGGGAACGCCCACACCGTTAGCGTAGCTTAGCTTCATCACTGGAAGTTGGTCAGACCTTTACCCTGAAGTTCCCTACAGTCCCCTACAGTCACGAAATACACTCCAAATACAACTCCAAAACGTTCCTGTAAACATGTTGTGACCTGTGTATTTACCACGTGGAGAAATAAAAAATAATTGAATTCGACATTTACGTTTTTTATTTTAATTTTTTTTTATTTATCTTTTTTTTTCCTCCGATTTTTCTCCCATCCCAATGTTAGTCGTTATGCAAATTCCCAATCCCCTTCCTGGTCGCTGTGCATTTACCCCCCAAAGTCGGTCTGGGAGAGTGGAGGCTATCACGTGCTTCCTCCGACACACGTCTAGCCAATCGACCGCTTCTTTTCACCTGGCAGCGCGGACTCTCACTGAGAGGGTGTAATGTGTGGAAGGATCACACTACCCCCCTTAGATCCTATCCGCGCTGAGCAGGCGCCCCGACCGAACTGTAGGAGTCGCTGTTTACAATGACCCGGACCCACCCCTCCAGCTTTCCCACCCTCTAACACTGCCAATTGTATTAGTGTGAACGGCCAGCCAAGCTGGTGACAACGCCGGGAGCTGGATTCGAACAGGCGAATCCAGCGTCTCCGGCGTTGGTGACGAACGCAATCTCCGCTACGCCACCTGACGGCTTGACATTTACGTTTTCTAAGCAAATATACTCTGATTTTTTTTTTGCCGAACCACTCCTCTCTGGGCTCAGTGATTTCACGTCACCAGTGCTACTTTTTAACGTGAGGCCAGTGTTTGTTTACATTTTCATTTCATTCAAAGGATCCGAACCGATTGAAGTTATTATGGATACCATGACTGTGGTAAGTTTTAAGGGGCTAGCGTTACACAATAAATGAGTTATAATAATACCACAAGTGTGGATTCACTCGCCCAAACCCTGTAGCCGTGCATCGCAGTCACGAAAGGGGCTAACTAGGTCGATAGTCCAGCAACGTTATGACTGTCCTATTCATCAATCTCACAATATTCGCTAACGTTAGACAGATGGAATACAGCCTTCCATCTAAAAACATAAATGAAAACTTACCACAGTCATTGATTTAATAAAAGAAAAATACTAATTTAATCAGATTAATCACTTTATTCAAATTGAGGATTCAGTAAAAAAATAATGAATTTCCCTATTGGGATTAATAAAGTGCAAATCTAACTTTCACCAAACATCACTTTTTCTAAAATAAAAGGTGACTCTTAAAAAAAACTACAAATGTTTCAAAATCGTCCTAAATCATTCATTCGAATTAATCGATTAATTCATTAATATCGATTAATCACCCAGCCCTACCTCAGAGGCTCAGACGAAGAACCATATAAGTCCGTTTTTAAGTTTTCAGAGGAAGAATGTTTTCAAATCTGTAAGCAGGGATGGCGTCGATCTTCTAATATTCAAATAGTTGTTCAATTGTAAAGAATCGAATAGTTTATGCAAATATCATTTGGTAAATATAAAATACATTTCCCTTGTTTTATCAACTCCTACGTTGTTTAGTGTATTGAGAGGAGACCCTATTAACTGTTACACCACTAAACGGCATGGGTACAGCTCCCCAGCCAGCCAGGTAAAAAAGGGGGGGGGGGGGTTAGGGGTGGACGGTATAAACGGTATACGGTATAAACGGTATGAATTTGCTCTACGGTATGGATTTTGCCTATACCGTGTAACCGGTAGTGCAGCTCTAAAATAGCAATGACGTCATGTAACCACTGCGCGACTATTTCACTCGCATTTGCCCCTAAAAATAGATAGAATTAGTCATAGATAATAGATATGTGCGAACTGGAAAAAGTTATTTAGGAGGCTTCGCGCAGTGGGCGTGCCAGCCCCTCCCGCACGCATGTAAACACGGGTCTACTAGTAGTCTAGTGGGACGGGACGTCTCCCTGAGCTAACGTTAGCTTAGCTACCGTTACAAAATGACCCAGTCAACTATTCACTTTTAGTTTAATACATGATGAGGCATTGTCTAACCGAACGGTATCTAGTCGGCCAGCTACCGATAGCTCCTGACATCAACAAACGCTCCATCAAGTCTAGTAGAGTAGACGTGTATGATAGCTCCGTTAGCCGTTAGCTCACGTTAACGCAAGTTGGTTCACCGTTCAAAACGAAATGTCCCATTGAACTAAATAATTCACTGAGGCGTTGTATTAACGTTATATATCCGGCTAGCAGTAGCTACAGATAGCTCCTGATATCAATGTCTTATAACACTGATTCGATGCGTATTCGAGCTGAGGGCTTGATGAGCACAGTTAAGTAACGTTATGCCAATAGGGTCCAGGTGCAGCGCCGGAGAATCCTGGCCGTAGCTCTGCTCGAGGCTACTCGAGTATAGGTCCAGGTGCAGCTCCGGATAATCCTGGCCGTAGCTGGAGGCTACTAGAGTACACACAGACAGTGGAGCTTGTTGCGTGGTGGCGATGTCTCGCAGATAATACAAGTACAAGTCTAATTATATAATATATATATTTTATAAAAAAAAAAAAAAAAATTATATAAAAATTTTTTTTTTATCAAAAACGATGATACCGTGATATATACCGTTACCGTCTATGCTTCAAATTATACCGTGATATAAATTTTAGACCATACCGTCCACCCCTAGGGGGGGTTATCGATTAGTATTCAAATAGTTCCCACTCCAGTGAATATTGTATAGCAATTTAGTGAGTTTTTTCTACCCATCCCTAATAGTAAGTTAGAGTGTTGTGTGCATTCATAGTCAAAGACAGTGAGTACTGTCTGGTAGGGCTGGGCGATATGGAAAAAAATCACATTTCTCATATCATATTTCTCTATTGATAATTATCGAAATTGTTATGTGTATTTTGCAGCAATTCTTTGTCATTGCCGCCATCTTTAGTGTTACATCCCCTCACACTCCAGTTCTCAGGCTTCAGCTGGTTTAAAAGCTAAAGTAAACCGGCTTCTCTGCTGGCTGTGGCTCCAGGGGAGTTGAACAGTTCTGGCTCTGCTAGTTTATTTTCGATCTTTTGGCGCTTTTTTGGTGGACAAACCACCGCACATGTGCACCGTGACTCGTGACTGGAGTCTAGTTCTGCTAGCACACATAGCCTACTGTGTACAGACTAGTGGTCTGCAAGGGCCTTGAAATAAAGCCCGAGCCCTGCCCGAGCCCTTGAACTTCAGGCCCTGCCCGAAAATAAGCCTGACTGTAAATAATATTTTAAGCCCTAGCCCGCGTGAAAACCCTAAAAAATTTATTATTATTATTATTATTATTAAAATATAATTTTTTTTGTATTTGTTTTAAATATTCGAAACACGGTTTTATATGAACGTAATAAATAAACAAAACTAAGAAGCATTTACATAGCCTGTTTCGCAATGCCGTCTCTCCCAGTGCTCGCTTATATAGACTGACTCACACTGTCACACATCAGCCTCGTAAAACGTATTGAAGGCTATAGAATCTTCTTTGACACACGCACACACACACACACACACAACACACAATAACCTACTCAGTCAAACAAACAAACAGAAAACAGAAATCAGATTTCGAGCAGAGCAACGTAATGAAAATCACAACAAAACAAGTAGCAGTCGCGACCCAGCAAATAGTAAACATCACTCACCAGACGTCAGCAACGCGTTGAACACCGTTAACAAAACCGGCTACATACATCCCAAGAACAAATTAAAACGTTCGCCAACTGGCTATATTCCAACACAACCAATCGAGTTGAACTTGTCCCCTGAGTTCTCTCTGCGCGCTGCAGTAATTACATCCAAATGTTTCTCTGGCGCAAAAGAGAAAGCGAATCTTAAAACGAAGGTTATCATATAACCCTAGTTATATATAAAAAAAAAAAAAAAAAAACGCAAAAAAAAAAAAAAAAAACGGCGGTGCCCGGGCCCGGCCGAGCCCGAATTATTTATTAAAAAAAAAGCCCTACCCAGGCCGAACCCGCCGGGCCGGGCCGGGCCCCGTCGGGCCTGGGCAAGGTTGCAGTGCACTAGTACAGACAGTTTCAAACTGTATTTTAAATTAGAAAGCAAACAAAATAAATGGACAAGAGAAAAATAAATCTCAATTTGGTCAGTATTGTCATTTTGACAAGCAAAGCCATTACTTTAAGTTGCAGGCAAGAAAGACAAGTCTGTCCACTGTCTCTGGTTTTAAAACTGCCCTGTTGCAGGTCAAAGAAAAAAAACGATTTTTCGATTTTTTTTTTATATTCAATATCGATTATTAAAATATATCGTGATTGTAACTGAGGGGTACAATTCCCTGACTGTATTGAGAGTATGGTATTATTAAACCACTACTTAGTTATGTACTTTAATTACTGGCCATACAGTACATGAATATATATGGTGAATACCCACACAAGAATACGGCAATGACACATAAAGTTCTATTTAGAGGATATTTATTATTATCAGAGCAAGCAACGTTAAGTTACAGATTGAGAATTATACTCGCGCTTGTAAGGCGAAGAACACACGTAAAGTAGGTCAAGAGCGTAAGTCAATGAGAATAGTAAGATGGGTCTAAACTGACACCACCTCAGGGTTCCCACGGACCTGGAAAACATGGAAAACATGGAATTCATGGGATTCATTTTCCAGGTATGGAAAGGCATGGAAACTGAGCAAAAGTGACCAATTACATGGAAATAGAAACGGTTGTCCTGGAAAATTTTATTGGATAATGTGTAATAAAATTTAACTATTGAGCACAGAATTAACATGAGTTTATAAAAACCCTTTACACGTGAACAGCTTTTACTGTAGATAGAAATGGATGATCCCATGTTGTAGAGCATGCTCTTGGCATCCTATATGGTATATTGGATGTTGGAATTTGATGCAGGCAGCTTGGTGAGCCAATGGAGCCTTGGCATCTACAGTGAAACTTGAGTGAAACTTCTTATGCAAGTTTATCCTCAAATGTAAGTACAGTAGCTGTGTTTTAACTGTGTGGTAAACCTGGGTTTATCAACGTTAGTTAGTAAGCAGTGCAATCTTGCTAACTAGCTAGCCAATGTTAGCTCTCATAACGAGCCAGTTAGCCAGCGCCAGGTAAAGTAGCTAGCCAACGTTAGCTCTCATAACGAGCCAGTTAGCCAGCGCCAGGTACAGTAGCTAGCCAACGTTAGCTCTCATAACGAGCCAGTTAGCCAGCGCCAGGTACAGTAGCTACCAACGTTAGCTCTCATAACTAGGCAGTTAGCCAGCTCCAGGTACAGTAGCTAGCCAACGTTAGCTCTCATAACGAGCCAGTTAGCCAGCGCCAGGTACAGTAGCTAGCCAACGTTAGCTCTCATAACGAGCCAGTTAGCCAGCACCAGGTACAGTAGCTAGCCAACGTTAGCTCCAGGGGCGGGGCTAGGGGGTGGCTACTTGGGCTCAAGCCCCGAATGTTTTCTGAAAAGCCCTGAATCTATTTTTAAAAAAATAAAAAATAAAAGTGTTTATTTTTTTTTCTGACAATTCATCATTGTTACATGAAAATATGTTTGCACCAGATTTAGCAGAAGCTAATTTCCATCTGTGGTCTATCCAGATGCTAACTGTATTTGAGTGAGTTAAGTCTTGGTGTCATGGTAGACTCAGACCTAAGCTTTAAATCACAATCAACAAGTTGACAAACTTAATTCTTCCACCTTAGAAACATACATTTACATTTACATTTACATTTAGTCATTTAGCTGACGCTTTTATCCAAAGCGACTTACAAGTTCTGTACGACAAGCCATCAGGAAGGGCACAACTCTATCAGCTGAGCAACAATGTTCATCAAAGTGTTGAGTGCTACAGTGTAGGTTAGTTTATTAGGACAAGTGCATGACAGTACGGTTAGTTAGGGTTAGATTTTTTTATTGTTTTTTTTTTTTTTTTTTTTTTTTAATTCAGATAATGGTTGAAGAAGTGCGTCTTTAGTCGACGGCGAAAGATTGGACGTGATTCGGCTGTCCTAACTGGGGTGGGTAGTTCATTCCACCATTGTGGGGCAAGGACTGAGAATAGGCGACTTCTCTTTGATGACCCTCCCGGAGCTTGGATAGGAGTAGGTCTGAGGCGGCCAGAAGATGCAGAGCGTAGGGGTCTTGAGGGTGTGTAGTTAGAGACCATTGACCGGAGGTAGGCGGGAGCGGTTCCCTTTGCCGCACGGTATGCTAGGTCGAGGGCCTTGAAGCGGATTCGTGCAGCAATGGGGAGCCAGTGCAGGTCCCTAAGAAGTGGGGTGACATGGGCCGACTTCGGTAGGTTTGAGATCAGGCGGGCCGCTGCGTTCTGAATGAGTTGAAGAGGCTTAGTGGCAGTGGCCGGGAGGCCAGCGAGCAGTGCATTGCAGTAGTCGAGGCGGGAGATGACTGTTGATTGGACGAGGAGTTGGGTGGCTTCTTTTGTCAGGAAGGGGCGTATCCTTCTGACGTTGCTCAGGAGGAATCGGCAGGTTCTGGTCGTCGCTGCGATGTGAGCAGAGAAGTTCAACTGGTCGTCGAGGACAACACCAAGGTTCTTGGCGGTCGGGGACGCAGTCACAGCTGTATTCTCGACATAGCATTTATAAATCAAAAGGATGCTGAAAACATAGCATTTATAAATCAAAAGGATGCTGAAAACCAGATCCATGCCTTTATTTCAAGCCAACTCGACTACTGTAATGCACTCCTTACCGGCCTCCCGAAAAAATACGATAACTATTTTATTGCAATGCACTATTGCATTATTTTATTCTATTTTACTAACTATTTTATTGCACTGCACTATTTTACTTTGTATCAGTGAATCATAGACGCCTGGCCATAAGAGCATTCGGAGCATCTCTGCTCTCCCACTATTGAACTTGGGGGAGCAAAGGTATGCTCTTGCTCCACCACTTTTTGATCATATGAAAAATATGATATACCCCCCCCAATATATAAATCTAACCATAACTACGTTATGGTTAACTGAGTTTTATAGTGAAAAGAGCAGCTTTATTGGTCAAGATTGAAGGCTCTATATTGCAGGAAATTGCACATACAGGTTAATTAAATTCAAAAAAAATCTGCCGCTTGCCTGCAAAAAAAAAGAAAAAATTCGAAAATAAAAAAAAATAAAAAGGCGGGCACCTATCTGGGCTAAGCCCCGGATCTCCTATAATCCTAAATCCGCCCCTGGTTAGCTCTCATAACGATAACCAGTTTGATTTACAAAAGCTTTTACAAACGCTTTTACAGAGTAAGAGTAGTAGGCAGGGGAGGAAATTAGGCCACTTTACTCGCCAAATGCGAGTATTTTTTACGTTTGGCGAGTGATTCATGAAGAGCACTCGCCAGTCTGGCGAGTACTAGTAATTACAAAACAAAAAAATAATTCTGCAATCTGCTGATTCGCTCACTGGCACAAGCCGAAATCTGACTCCCCCCTTGATTCCTCCCATTTGCGCATCATAATAATCCGACCATAACCAATGAACATCATCGTTGTACAGATGCGCTCTAAGCTCCTCCAATGAACACTCGTTTTCTAGAAGATGTCGCGCATCTAGGGGAAGTGGACAGACCACTGCGCGCAGACCTACAAACTCCTGTCACCGGCTTGACAACGTAGACACACTTAGACAAAAACACATTGTGGATGAAAATAATTGCATGTAGAGTCGTCGCTTTCGGATATCAGTGCGGTCTGACATGGGGACGAACAGCACAGGACGTTCACCTTCGAGTCGGATGAGAATGACAAGTGGACGTGAGGCTAACCAGCATTAGCCGGCTAGCTACCTAGCATCAAGCTACCATAACGCGCATTCAACATAGTGGACTATACTGAGCGGCTTTGCTTAAATGCAGCAGAGTGACATTTTATTATTACCGGATTTCCCCCCATATCACCACTCGCCCATATGCCCTTCACAACGGTGATGTTGTCATACACTTGGCATTCAGAATACACCTGCTGAACCCCTAGCGTTGTCAACTTGTCATGAGATTCGGTTCCAATGTATTGTCATCATACAGCACAAGTACAGTACAACCAGAATACATTTGGTATCCAACCAGAGTGCAAATGTAACAAGTCAAGTTCAAGTTGTTTTATTTAGCTATTACATTACAGTGAAATGCTTGGTTCTTTCACTGCCCAGTCCAACCTAGACCAGCCCAAACCAGTCCAACGGTCCCAGCCCAACCCAGTCCAACCTAGACCAACCCAGTCCAGCCCAACCCAGTCCAACCTAGACCAGCCCAACCCAGTCCAACCCAACCTAGACCAGCCCAACCCAGTCCAGCCCAGCATCTTTCACTGCCTAGTTCAGCCCAACCCAGCCCAGCATCTTTCACTGCCTAGTTCAGCCCAACCCAGCCCAGCATCTTTCACTGCCTACTAGTTCAACCCAACCCAGTCCAGCCCAGCATCTTTCACAGCCCAGTTCAGCCCAACCCAGCCCAGCATCTTTCACTGCCTAGTTCAGCCCAACCCAGTCCAGCCCAGCATCTTTCACGGCCCAGTTCAGCCCAACCCAGTCCAGAATAGTTCCCTCTTTCATGTTAATATGTGATATCCTAATATTTTGAAGAGTAGAGACAGTGTGATTAATACATGTTGTATGCTAATATTTTGGAGAGTAGAGACTTATTAATGTTTTATGCTAATAAATATTTTAAAGAGTAGAGACACGGTGTGATTATTATTACTATGATTGAAAATCAATTTAGACGAAGACATACAAAGAAGTAATTATCACAATTAGCGATTTATTTTTGGCTGGTAAAAAAATCAGTTTGGCTGGTAAAAAAAATCATCTACTCGCCAGTTGGCTGGTAAGCCAAAAAGTTAGTTTCCTCCCCTGGTAGTAGGGGTGAAACGATGCAACCTCACAACGATTAATTTCGATTATGATTACGAGGAGTTGAGAAGAGTAGGAAAAGAAGACAGGAGCGGACACGAGGGGAGGTGTGGAGAGGAGGACAGGATGAGATAGGAGAGGAGTGGAAGAGAGAACATATCAATCCCAGTGCTCATGTGTTCCAGTTTAATAAATTGTTGTTCATCTACAGCTTCAGGGCTGTACGTTAACTTTTTTTGCACATAGCACTGGTGCTACAGAGGTTGATAGTTTTGTAGCACAGGCCAAAATCTTGTAGCACAAGTATAAAACGTGTTATATTTGTAACAGTCACAAATGTGCCTATTGTATTTGTGTTATTTAGTTGCAGTGCCATGTTTGGCTGTCATTTAGTATATCGCCATGTGTTATTATTACTATGATACTCTCATATGCTATTTTAAATTAATATCATAAACAACATAAGGAATATTAGCATAATTTTGAGTGGACTGAAGGAATGAGTCAGTGTTAATAGTTTTAAATGCAAATAATTTATTGAAACATAGAAGTGGGGTCGGTTGGGACACACACACACACACAATGGGGGACCCTGATGTAAACAAGACAAACGTCTTTCTCTGGTCTGCATCCCCTTAACAATTGTGTGTATTGAGCCGTACTGTACCCATTCTGCAATCTGTTAAATAAAGTTTTCATTCATTCACACACTGTTTCAACTCACCACCCCCGCATCATATTGTAGTCTAGTCTGTCTTCAAACTTCCACTCCTCTCGAAACTTGTATTTGAATATCATCATTATCTGTCCATCCTCAGTTTACTATAATATACTCCTGTCCTGAGTCTTGACTAGTGACTTCATCGTCTTTCCAAACGCACGCACGCACACACACACACAGGGAAGGGGAGAGAGTGCCCCCCATTTCCCTTTCCACACTGTGTCTGCTGGCTCTGCGCCCTCTGATCAGGATTAGCTTGTTAGCTTGCTAACGTTGTAGTGATTGTAATGGTACATAAACGTTAATTTCGGGCGATGTGCGCATAAAGGAATGGCGACGGTGCAAAGCATGTAGATGCATTTGACCCGTTGCGAGAAAGAAAAAACACCACGGACTTATTTCGGGACGTGTAGGCGCACTGCTGTGTTAACGTGCACCAACCGACCAACGCGCTGCTCTTCTAGCAGAAGCACGGATAGGGCGGATACGACTCGTCGAGTTGTCACAAGAGTTTTTTCAAAATAAGAGTATCATATGCACCTGAACGTTGCTAGCTTTCGGAGCCTAGCTGGAGCTGCGCGTGGGCAGAAATGAGACCCGCTACAGGATTTTCAAAATAAGAGTATCTATATGAACCGAATCCCTATCGCACCAGTGCTACTGAAGTAAATCCATCCATCGCACAGACAGCTGTTGCTGTAGCACGTGCGAGATATATGTCGCACTGTACACCCCTGAGCTTGTTGCATTATTTCATGCATTGATATTATCAATAAGACATAATCTCTAAGCATTTACAATGTAGACTTGACTGGTACATCTTTTAAATCAAGTAAGTAGTCAGGTGTCCTAGGGGGTTGTGTGTGTGAGGGGAGGGGGGGCGCGGATGGGGGCGGAAAACTTCAGGGGCCTATAGATCATCACTTAATATGGTACCTGGAAAATCAGGAGGTAGTATGGAAAAAAAATTCAAGGCAAGCGTGGGAAATAATTATAATAATAATTAATAATAATTATAATAATATAATAATAATTTAATAATAATTTAGGACCTGCTCCGAGGTCATCAATTGGCACACATGCGATGCATGCATGCAATTCGTATCTGCGATTAACCCATCCCGTCGCCCTTCCCCCCCAAGGGCAGCATAGCAATTACATAAGGCACACTAGTACCAGCTGGAGACACTGGGGGGTTCCCTCCGGGTGTAAGCCGGCAGGGTAGAGGAATGTTCGGGTGCAAAGTCTGGGTCAACGAGGAATAACGAGGTTCCAGATACAGGAACCAGTGCAGTACTCCCTTGATCGGTAGACAAAGCAACAGCTATAATCCAGTATGCCCGACAGCATGGATGAAAGCTAGCCAGCCTCCTCCTAGAGGCGGGCTCGAGGGATGCTCCTCACTGGGGTAGATCCCACACGATAGTGGGGTAGACGGTTCTCTGCTCCAGCAGTCACGGTACCAAAGCAATATAATCCAACCAGAAAATGGTTCTGCATTCGCCGGTGTAGATTCTCCTGTGCACTATCCGTCACATTAAACTAGGTTGAACTTGACGTTACTTCACCAAACTATTAGAGATGTTCCGATACCATTTTTCCCTTTCCGATCCGATTCCGATACCTAAGCTTTGGGTATCGGCCGATACCGATATTTATCCGATACCAGTGCATAAAAAAAAAATGTAAAAAAAAATTATATAAATTATACTTTTTTTTTTTTTTTTTTTTTAGATACTGTTATACTGTTTTTTTTAGTAATAACTAGAACGTATGGTATTTATTCAACAACAGGTGATTGTATAGATTTGTATTAGTATCATTAATCAATGAGTATGGGCTGCAGCACTGCAGATATACCCTACTCCAATGATCCACACGGACATTAAACGGTGTTGCACTCGCTACTCAGTGGCTCTGCAGATATACCCTATTCAGTCTGTAAGCTAGTGGCAGATAGACCGTTCATGTTGTGATTTTTGATGCAAAATAAATATTCAACATTCTCTTTTGAAACTCCGCCTCAGACTCTTATCCTTTGGCACTTGCTGTACTTTGCTTGCAGGTCTGCAGCCATTATTGCTGGATTATGTGAATAGCACCAACTTTAGACACGGTAACATTATCAAGCTAAGCTAACTGACCTAGCTCGCCTTCCCGCATCGACATTAAGATAACGTTAGTAATAGTCAGCTAACGCTAGTCCGTAGCTACTTAACTTAAATACAATTCACCGTGGGTGCATTATTGTTGATAGACGGTCACGGACAGTGTTAGGTCCTGGAGAAAGGACAGGCGATCATCTGATTTGATGTAACGTTAAAAGCGGATGTTGTTCCAACTAGCTATCTTTCCAGCTAATGCTATCATAACACCAGCCAAACACATCCCGATTCCCGTCCGAGCTCCCCGTCACACCGCACTGTCGGGGACAATGGAATTTAAGAAAGTGTATCTGCTGTTAAAATGACACAGCATCACACTTTAAAACATGTTCATTTTATAATCCTCACTCTCCGCAGGACTCGGCAGGAGATAAATTACATCATGGGATCGGAGGCTAGAATTTACGTGTACTCGCCGATACCGATACTAGCATTTTAGGCAGTATCGGCGGCATTTCCGATACTAGTATCGGTATCGGAACAACTCTACAAACTATGACACTTTACTATCCTATTCGCACATGTTCTAAGTGCTCTATTTAGACGCAAGGTTGCTCACTTCACTTGGTCGTTGACTCGTGGTGAAGGCTTTACTAGTAATGAACGAACTGCTGCTGTTTCCACCTGCGCCGTATTTATACGTAAGGTGAATTATCTAGTGCCAACCTCAGTTCTGTCTCGTATTACTGCGCAAACCTGGACATGTTGAGACATGCCTTGGCGTTGCCTTTGAACTTGCCGTTGGGGGTATGGTCGTTGGCGCCTAGGGGTCGCTGTCCAATAGGAGAGCGAATATTATGGTCTGGTTTGTACCCAGGTAAAGGGATATTCCGTGTATATATACAAAGAATATACAAGGGATATCAAACGATATACAAATATTATACAAGGGATCTCAAGCAGTAAATATATATATTCGGTTTAATCTGACCCTTTGTAACAGTGATATTTATCGTTATATTGCCCAGCCCTACTGTCTGGTGATATATCACATTCACAATTGATTTGGCTTGACAACTGCAAATACATGGGCTGTCCAAAAAGTGTATACATGGTATTAACAGTCTCCTCTCTCCTTTCTCCTCTCCTTCCCCCTTGGCCCCTCTTCCTCCCAGTGGACCTGGGCTCTCTGTCTTGGGATGATTTGGAAAATGACCTACCAGACGAGCTGATCCCCAACGGAGGGGAACCTGGCCTGATGGGCGGCCTGCCCCCCAACGGCAGCTCGGCACCGGGGGGTATGCCGGCAGGCCTAGGCGGCGCTATGGTCCCAGACGCGGCCGCCAAGCACAAGAAGCTCTCGGAGCTCCTGCGAGCGGGCAGCACCTCCAGCCTCACCGGCGTGGGGATGAACTCGGCCGGCCCTCAGCCCGGCGGCATGGGCGGGCTGCTGGGAAAGAGCTCCCTGGGCCAGGGTTCGCCCAACAGCCACCCGTCCCCCCACAGCCAGAAAGTGGGCACGCCCGGCGCGACGGGCTACAACCAGGCAATGATGAACAATAGCCAGGGCCATGCCGGGCTCCTGGGCCAGGGAGGGCAGCCCCAGCCGGGGCAGGTGATGAACGGCGGCCTGGGGCCTGGTGCTGGACGAGGCCGGGGTGCTGGCATACCCTACCAGGGACAGACCATGCAGGGAACGGCGCCTGGTGCTGGAGGAGCGGGTAGCGCGCTGGCAGAGACGCTCACCCAGGGGGGGCAGCATGCCACCCTTAATGCAGCCCAGCAGGCAGGCAACATGAACAAGGTGAGTCATCGCACTTTTTTCTATACCTTGGGGAATTCACATGCACCATCCTCTGCTCTGACTCAGTGTACAGCCTAGTCGCTGCCATTCACATGCACCATCCTCTCTGCTCTGACTCAGTGTATAGCCTAGTAGGGCTGGGCGATATGGCCTCTAAATGATATCGTGATATCTTTTGGCCATATCACGATACACGATATATATCGCGATGTTTTGACATTTCCTCGAAAGCACTTAAAAATGCTTGATTTACCCCTTTGATGCATACAGTCACGCCAATATGATGATTATAATAAGTCCCTGCAACATATGTTTGCATTATTAAACCATGAAGATGCTTTAAATAATTAAATGAAAATGTACTAAGAGTAGTCTACTGACACACTAATAAAAAAATAATTTACATCTAAGACAATTTATATAAAAACTATTGGGTGCCAAGACTTTTGCACAGTACTGTGTTTTCTATCCACTTTAGCCAAACACACACACACACACACACATATATATATAATACACACTACTGTGAGAAAATAATAATCACACACAAAGGGATAATGGCTTATAGCAGACTTAATGATTTTACAATATTTCAGATAATGAAATTAAATATTTATATCATCAACTATCAAGTTAGTATTTATACTGTAACGTTTGGCTACTTTAAATCATTGAATGTAGAGAGAGAGAGCGAGAGAGGGCGAGCCAGTCTGTCTATAATGAAAATGAGAGGACAGCTCTGCGCTAAAGCAAGTCTCATCTCAGCCGCGACGTGACAACATATACTCGATGTTCACGATATAGTAATTTACTACATCATGTAGAACAAGCCGCGATACATCGAGTATACTCGATATATCGCCCAGCCATAATAGCCTAGCCTATGCCATTCACATGCACCATCCTCTCTGCTCTGACTCAGTGTATAGCCTAGTCGCTGGAACAAGCCTCGACTCACTCCTGTGTGGCCGTGACGGCCAAGTGGTTGGGGGAGGGGGGGGGGGGGGGGGGTGCATTGACGGCGTCATCGGCTATGATTCATTATTTGTACAGAATCGTCCATTAGCGTAATTCATAGTGGCGGGAGCGGTAATAATACTTTTCATATTTGAGACGAGGAGGTTTTTCTCTAGCAGCTTAGCCGTTTGGAAGGACATGGGCTCTCGCCCAGAATCCGTGTGTGTGTCCTTGTCTGTACAGCATAGCTCGATCTTTTAATGTCTTTGTGTGTGTGTGATAGTTGCCAGTGCTTGGTTTTATGTGGCTCTCAATTGGCCAGTTAATGAGAGCAGAGATGTACCACAGCCGACCATAAAGCTGCCCAGGCTTTGTTTCAAACAGCTTGATATATTCACTGCAGCGTGCCTCCAAGGCCTTGGAGAACACTAATGGAGAGGTCTATCAAAGCCTTCCGCACTCCACATCGCTCCTCGTTTTTTGTTTTGTGTGCACAAGCACGCGCCCATCTGTATAGCGAGCGCCGTGCCTTTCTGGCTCCCTGCCCGGTTCTTTACAATGTCTCTTCAATCGCTCGGATGCAGTTGAGAAACGAGACGGACACATTCCACACTTGGCAGTATTATCCCGGCCTTCGGCTGCGAGATGATTTCCACACTATTGTCATTTATATATATCATTGTCGAGACCCGCGTGTGTATGTCAGGGATTGTTTACCCCGAGCCTGCCGCCAGTGTGGTTTCACAAGAAGGCAATAGGAGGCACCAGACCCAGCCACCAGCTTTGTCGAGAGTGAACAAACTGTGACAACAGAGTATACTAGCTGCTGAGAGGGAGGAGTATACTAGCTGCTGAGAGGGGACCTAGAGAGGGAGGAGTATACTAGCTGCCGAGAGGGGACCTAGAGGGGGAGGAGTATACTAGCTGCAGAGAGGGAGGTGTATTACTAGCTGCTGAGAGGGAACCTAGAGAGGGAGGAGTATACTAGCTGCTGAGAGGGGACCTAGAGAGGGAGGAGTATACTAGCTGCTTAGAGGGAGGAGTATACTAGCTGCTGAGAGGGAGGAGTATACTAGCTGCTGAGAGGGAACCTATAGAGGGAGGAGTATACTAGCTGCTGAGAGGGAACCTAGAGAGGGAGGAGTATACTAGCTGCTGAGAGTGGACCTAGAGAGGGAGGAGTACTAGCTGCTGAGAGGGGACCTAGAGAGGGAGGAGTATACTAGCTGCTGAGAGGGAGGAGTATACTAGCTGCTGAGAGGGGACCTAGAGAGGGAGGAGTATACTAGCTGCTGAGAGGGAACCTAGAGAGGGAGGAGTATACTAGCTGCTGAGAGGGAGGAGTATACTAGCTGCTGAGAGGGAACCTAGAGAGGGAGGAGTATACTAGCTGAGGGAGGGAGGAGTATACTAGCTGAGGGAGGGAGGAGTATACTAGCTGCTGAGAGGGAGGAGTATACTGGCTGCTCAGAGGGGACCTAGAGAGGGAGGAGTATACTAGCTGCTGAGAGGGGACCTAGAGAGGGAGGAGTATACTAGCTGCTGAGAGGCGACCTAGAGAGGGAGGAGTATACTAGCTGCTGAGAGGGGACCTAGAGAGGGAGGAGTATACTAGCTGCTGAGAGGGAGGAGTATACTAGCTGCTGAGAGGGAACCTAGAGATGGAGGAGTATACTAGCTGCTGAGAGGGAGTAGTATACTAGCTGCTGAGAGGGAGGAGTATACTAGCTGCTGAGAGGGAGGAGTATACTAGCTGCTGAGAGGGGACCTAGAGAGGGATGAGTATACTAGCTGCTGAGAGGGGACCTAGAGAGGGAG
Source organism: Notolepis coatsorum (assembly GCF_963971535.1). Taxonomy (NCBI): domain Eukaryota; kingdom Metazoa; phylum Chordata; class Actinopteri; order Aulopiformes; family Paralepididae; genus Notolepis; species Notolepis coatsorum. The sequence continues at coordinate 103,420,504 of NC_140171.1, forward strand.
GAGTATACTAGCTGCTGAGAGGGAGTAGTATACTAGCTGCTGAGAGGGAGGAGTATACTAGCTGCTGAGAGGGAACCTAGAGATGGAGGAGTATACTAGCTGCTGAGAGGGAGTAGTATACTAGCTGCTGAGAGGGAGGAGTATACTAGCTGCTGAGAGGGAGGAGTATACTAGCTGCTGAGAGGGGACCTAGAGAGGGATGAGTATACTAGCTGCTGAGAGGGGACCTAGAGAGTGAGGAGTATACTAGCTGCTCAGAGGGCACCTAGAGAGGGAGGAGTATACTAGCTGCTGAGAGGGAGGAGTATACTAGCTGCTGAGAGGGAGGAGTATACTAGCTGCTCAGAGGGGACCTAGAGCGGGAGGAGTATACTAGCTGCTGAGAGGGAGGAGTATACTAGCTGCTGAGAGGGGACCTAGAGAGGGAGGAGTATACTAGCTGCTGAGAGGGGACCTAGAGAGGAAGGAGTATACTAGCTGCTGAGAGGGAGGAGTATACTAGCTGCTGAGAGGGAACCTAGAGAGGGAGGAGTATACTAGCTGCTGAGAGGGAGGAGTATACTAGCTGCTGAGAGGGGACCTAGAGAGGGAGGAGTATACTAGCTGCTGAGAGGGAACCTAGAGATGGAGGAGTATACTAGCTGCTGAGAGGGAGGAGTATACTAGCTGCTCAGGGCTCGAGACTAACGATGTCCCGTCGTCCCGGGGACGATCAAATATTGATTTGGGACGAACAGAAATCTTTTTTGGGACGCAACCGGGACGGGGAGTTTTTCTTTTTTTTCACAGGAAATGTAAATTAGCCGACTGTCAGTGCGCGCATATATTGCTGTCAAATGGTGAATCTAAACGTTGCATGATTAGCCGAATCCAATGTCTATCTCCGTCTCCCAAGGCAGCGATACGCTAATCCAACGTCAAGCTCCTACCCACCTCTCCGCAGCCAGTCGCGCTGCTGCAGCAGCAGCAGCACACACCCCAAATGAATCTCGCTCCAAAAAATATAAACGTGTTATCAGGTGAGGGAAATCTCTCTTACCTAGGCTTTCTCCACTGTACAAAAACACAACGAAAAGTAAAATAAATAAAAAAATACGCTATACTGTCACTGTGGCATCCTCTCAGTGAAGCGAGCACTGTAAACAATAAACATGCTGCGCTATTTGAAGAGGGTGAACACAGCAGAAGATGGATAACAGTCCCAAACTGACCAACAAGGAACTGCATCCACATCCAGCAATACTACCCCAGGCCCAGGGCCTGAGTCTAAGGTGAGGACACATTTAAATCACAGAAGTGTAATGTTAGTCTATTGGAACTGTATAGAGTTATCGACGCGTTCTAGTTATAGCTGCTTATTATAGCTAACGTTACTGACTAACGTATCAGACTGCCACTGATTAATCCATAGTTCACACTATTTTATTCTTATTGTTAATATTATTATATTGTTATTCCTATTTTAGTCCTATATTGACCTAAATGTTTATTGTTGTTCAATGTGAGCGATACATAGTCTGCTCTGTAGTGCCGAATTTCCCTCGGGATTATTAAAGGATTTCTATTCGATTCTATACTAACACGTAATGTTACTACCATTGCGAGTTATTTGGCATAACGTTACATTTATCGAAACGAACACGGAGAAATAGACGACTTCACTTCAGCTACATGATGAATCTATATTATTCAGTGAGGAGGGCCCGCTGGAATTTAGCAGCAGTTATCAATATCGACCAGGAGGACAGCGCGATCTAAGGGACATGTTTCATTACTAGTCAAGTGTCATTACTTTAGTTATCAAAGGTGGAATCTCTGGACGCAATGACATTATATAGTTTAAAGCTAAACTACGTTTTTTTCTTTCTTGTTAGAAGAAGGATAACTTATTCAGTTAGATTTGATTTGATCTTTATTTATCTAACATTTTCAACCATAAACACACATTTGTAATAACAAAAAAAAACTAAAACGAAATAAAATACAAATACATTTAATCAACATGGCTCCAATTGGTTGACTATAACAGCACCGTGACCAAATATCCCTATATTGTTAAACACTATTTTTTATATATATATATTTATTTTTAATCATAATTATTCTTGTGAAATCTTTCCACCTGGGAGCCTTTTGACTAAATCAATTAATTCTCCCCTTCTCTGAATGGTGTTTCTTATGGCAATAACAACTATAGACGACAAAACCAAAGTAAATAAACAACATTTGATTTTTGGGACGGTTACATTCACTTTGGGACGGTTAAAATTGTATTTCGGGACGGTTCTGGGACGGTGGTGAAAAAAGTTAGTCTGGAGCCCTGAGCTGCTGAGAGGGGACCTAGAGAGGAAGGAGTATACTAGCTGCTGAGAGGGAGGAGTATACTAGCTGCTGAGGGAACCTAGAGAGGGAGGAGTATACTATATTAATACAGTGACGCCAAGTATCAATATTTTTTTTTTATTTAATAGATATTTGATCTTTCTTCCTTTTTTTAGCTTGACAATCGCATTTTACGGCAATAGAAATTATTATCGTATTAGATAAGGCGGCTGGGTGGCGCAGCGGACATTGCGCTCGTCACCAACGCAAGAGACCGGGTTCTAATCCGGCTGTCGCCGTTGCCTCCGGCTTGGGCCGGCCGTCATACCAACTCAATTGGCAGAGCCAAATGAGAGTCCGCGCTGGCAGGTGAAAAGGTGTGACAGGCTGCCTCCACATGTATCGGAGGGGACATGTGATGCAAGGCTTCTATCCTCCCTACAACCGGCCAGTGGGGGGCATATGCGAGCAACGATCAGGACAGGGGAGGGAGAATTGGTACAAGAGGTAAATTGGGATGGGGAGAAAAATCACAGAAAAAAAGGAGAAAAAGTAGATAAAAAAAGATAAAACGGATGTGTATATATATTTTTATTGCAGATGTTAAAGGCTTCAGTTTAACTAATTGTAATACATCGCAAAGTATATTGCAATATTGTGACTCTTAGTATCGTGATCATATCTATTTGTGGCCTCTGTTGACTCCGCCCCTATTCAATATATTGTGATACTGTCAATATATGTCACGCAGTGTGATTGGATGAAGTGCCAACCTTGCTGTGGATATACCGGTGGGGTCGCGTGAATGCTTTACCCAACGCAGTTGTGCGATTTGCGAATCTGATTGGCCACTGACGTTTCTGGTCATGTGACATGTGCACCAATCGTGTGACTGCAAGTTCTTTCGCCGGTTAAGCTTAGGCACTCTTTCGAAGTCGGTTAAGGTTAGAGTTTGTCTTAGAGCGTGACGGCAAGTTATTTCGCCGGTTAAGCTTAGGCACTCTTTCGAAGTTGGTTAAGGTTAGAGTTTGTCTTGGAGCATGGCGATAGAACGCCAGGTGCTTTGCAGGCTGTTCGACGTGGAAATGGGCAAAGACACAGCTCGTCACGCTATTGGGCGCACATGTCACATGACCAGAAACGTCAGTGGCCAATCGGATTCGCAAATCGCACAACTGCGTTGGGTAAAGCATACACGCGGTGGGGTCACTTTGTTTTTAGCTGTAGCTACTAGCATAGCCTACATGGAGGAAGGACTGGCAGAGGAAATTAACGTTGTCGGGAGCTTGGCGTCTTTTATTACCATTGAGACGACGAAGCCTTCACCAAAACATGAACATTGTACATATGTCTATACTGAACACTGTGACTTCTATTTTTACTTCTATTTTTAACATGCTATACTATTTTATTTCATACTTATCTTGTCTAGCACGGTCTCTGGAGCGTAACAGTAAGAAACATTTTGTATAAAATTATTCTGTACTTCTGTATGACAACTATTAAAGAAACTTGAAACATGAAGGATAAACGTTGAGTGACGCCGACGTTTCTGTCGAGCGACAGTTGTTAAGGACACTTCAGCACGCTGCCCGGGAGAAGCCAGAATCGAACCGGGAACTATCTGATTACCTCCTGAGCCACTGTCGCCCCCGGTTGTCAATGGTATAATTTCTCCCCGCTGAGCGGTGACCCCAAAGCCGTGATATGAAATTAACCCCCAATCCCTACTTCCTGTCCCCTTCTCACAGTTGTCAAAGGTGTCATATGATGGCACATATGATCGATATGACACAATTTTTTTTGAAGCACATATAATGAACCCTGTGTTTGTGTGTCCCGGTTGTAAATATCTCACTCTGGACGCATGCGTGTGTGGCCTGTGATCAGTCCTTTATACCCCTTTGTCTCTTTTTTTTATTTTGTGGAACTGTGAGCCCCCCCCCCCCCCGGCTGGCTTGGTGCCCTGTTAGTCTCTGGGGAAGGGGGGTGTGTTGTAGACCACTTTATCATGGACAGCATGAGGGGGAAGAGCGTGATCCAGCTGAATACACTTAGTCCTCCTAGATTTTGCTTAGGCGCGGAGTGGCGAGATGAGCACTGGCAACTAGGCCGTCTGCCACTGTGTGGAGTGTGTCGAGGTAGGGGACTGAAAGGAAGAGTGGTGTGGTGTGGAGGGTGTGGGTGGGTGTGTGTGTGTGCTCACTGAACTGTGTAGAAGAAAAGCTGCTGGTCTCTGGTTGTATCAGCTGGGTCTTTTATATCAACAGGCTGCCCCAGGGGGTGCTACCTGGCCTGGCATGGCCTGGTCTGCCTGCTGCACCGGCCGTAAAAACACATCTTCATTCAATATCTGAAATGAAAAAAGAAAAAAGAATACTAACCTTTGTACTATGTCTTACTAGGGCTGAGCCCAAACGTTTGAATGTTCGAACCTTCGTTCGTTACGTTGGCATTCGAATTCTAAATCAACATTCGAATTTTTTATTTAAAAAAAAAAAAAAAAAAAAAAAAAGTATTCATTCTGTTTAAAGCCCAACTTGCAGGTTAAACCCTACTCTGCAATTATGGGTAGTTTACATCATTGGTATCTAATTTAATTATTTATTTTTTTCCATTTGACGCCAGAAATTTCACTCAGAAATGGTTAAAAAGGTCCACGCACGAATAACATGCACAAGCAAATCTAAAAGCTTATTAGACGCTAGCACGGCCGTGACGTCACTTCAGGAAACGTATGCCTTATGCCCGTCCGGGTCGCGTGTTGCTTATTAACAGCGGAGGAGTGCAAGAATGTGACAATGTGACCATGTGACCGCGGCAGCGCGAGAGAGCGGCAGTGCGGAAATAGGCTGTCTATTGCCATTCTCTAAGACAAACGCTAACCTTAACCAGCTCCTTAACAGCGCCTAAACTTAACCCTTCTAACCTTAACCAACTCCGAAACAATGCCTAACCTTAACCTTAACCTTAACCATACCTAACCTTAACCATAGAAAGAATATTGCCATTCTCTAAGACAAACTCTAACCTTAACCAGCTCCTTAACAGCGCCTAAACTTAACCCTTCTAACCTTAACCAACTCCGAAACAATGCCTAACCTTAACCTTAACCATGCCTAACCTTAACCGGCGAAAGAATACACGTTAAAAAAAAAATTGATGGGATTCGAACTTGTCACCAACGGACCGCAGGACCGCAGTGCTGCCAGGTGAGCTAAGCTTCGAATGAAAATCATCGCGGATTACGGCTACATAATGCCGCAAGCTCTGCCGCTCCGCTCTGCGGCTGTCGCGCCTGCCGCGGGGCGTGTCGCAGCCAATCAGGGAAAACACGGAAGCACTCGGCAGCACTCCTCCGCTGTTAATAAGCAATAAGCGTCCGGGTCATAGTACTACTGGATATATGGCGCTGGCTAACGTTAGCATTATGTCTACTGTCGTGAACCATTTTAGATCGGGGCATGTAGAGGAGTTTGGGGAACGAGTAAAATCATGTGCAGGTCCTCTTCTCAGACCTGTGTGGCAAAGCACTGCACACGCATCATGCAAGCTACACGTCGCTGCATGTTGATCAATGGTGGCCCACTCGGTGCATCAGTCAGTGACTGTGATGCACCGAGTGGGCTACTATTGTGCTAACAACGTGCTGCGGCGTCTGGCTTGTTGGCCGGCATGAGTGCCCGATTTGGGGTGGTTCTCTCCTCTTTGTGTGCCTTTGTCCTTGCGGGTGTTCTGCCGGGGGAGCTTGTGGACGTGACAATAGTGGTGGTTGTGTGTTTGAGCTTGTAGCGTTAGTTAGCTCATAGCTATCGTGTACCACTAGCGTTACGGGCTCGAGCACCTTATGGCTGCTGCTGTTGTCGTGTCCATGGGCTCCCTGGCAGGGTACTTGTGGGGACGGGGGTGTACAGAGAGGAGAGAACCATTTTGGGTCGGGCGTTCATGCCGGCTAGCGAGCTGGACGTCGGGATATGTTGTTAGCACAATAGCTACCAAGCTAAGCTATGTTAGCTTCTAACGGTGTATACACAATATGTACAAGTAACGACACAATGATTTACATTATTACAAATATGGTAACGTGGTTGTGGCTTTTACAAATAGTGGTTAGCTTTAGAGATGGATGGCTATGATCACGGAGCAATAGTGTTGTTAGGTGAAACAGATACATTTTCATTTGGCTAGTAGTAGCAAGGCTCTCTGCCTGCAGTGCCTGCCACTAGCTGTGTCTGTGTGACTCTCAGAGCCCCCTGGTGCCCTGCACCTGTTGTGACGACATCATTTCGATTACACGCGCACGTTACTTATGAACCATTGATTAAAATATCCACGTGCGTGGTGATTGTGTTGGGCAGACAAAATGTTTGATAAAAACGCTAAAACTGGGTCAATTTCAATAATTTTTTTTCCTTCATGAAAGTCACCGTTGGCCTAGTCCACATTGTTTATTGAACAAAAATACAACATGCAAGTTGGCCTTGAAAACCAATGGGGTTTTTCTTCACAGTTGCAGATAAAGATTAGGCTACACTAATATTATAGTAAAATAAACTGATGAGTTATATTCATTAGAAAGTTGATTTAGTTGGGCTGGGGCTTCTCCCTGGGCTGGGTCTGGGTCTGGAAAGTTGATTTAATAAAAGAAAAACTAATTCAATCACATTAATCACTTTATTCAAATTGAGGATTTAGTTTGAGGATATAAAAAAAAAGTATAAATATATATATATATTTTTTTTTATTATTAAAAACGAAGGTTCGAACGCCCGTTCGAAAAACCCTGACGCAGTTCAAATCCCAAAAACAGGCTTCGGGGACAGCCTTACCATACATATTATTTATATTATTCAAATGGGACTCAAACATGTTCCGTTGTGATGTCACAGTATGATGTCATAATCAAACATTCTAGAACATTTGTGATGTCATAATCAAACATTCTAGAACATTTGTGATGTCACAGTATGATGTCATAATCAAACATTCTAGAACATTTGTGTATCTATTCAACAATTCTCTCAGAAGATCTCATTGCGCATATTTGAAACAGTACTAACAGTACTGAACAGATGGACTAAACAACATAGATTGAATCCTGCATTTTTCAACCAAGGTGCGTTTAGCCGTGGAAAAGTGAGTGTCCACAACGACCTGTGCTACTTGAATGTACTGCTATGTGGTAGGTAAGGCTGTCCCCGAAGCCTGTTTTTTGGGATTCGAACTTCGTCAGGGTTTTTCGAACGGATGTTAGAACCTTCGTTTTTAATTAAAACATTTAAATAAAATAAAATAAAACTTTTTTGAAATACATTTTTTGTATTTTTTCCCCATTCTGTTTAAACCAATGGGGTTTTTCCTTCACAGTTGCATATAAAGATTAGGCTACACTAATATTATAGTAAAATAAATTCTAGAACATTTGTGATGTCACAGTATGATGTCATAATCAAACATTCTAGAACATTGTGATGTCACAGTATGATGTCATAATCAAACATTCTAGAACATTTGTGTATCTATTCAACAATTCTCTCAGAATTATATATATTTTTTTATTTGAATTTAAAAACATTTTATTAACACATTGGGCGCCGTGCATTGTACCCATCATTGGGTCCAGTCTGCCACCTTTGTGAGCCTATGGAGATGTTTATCTTCTTTGCAGGGCTATAACTTTTTAAATATTATAGCTATATTGACATTACTATGGCCCATTCAACATCAGGTATCTATCGTGCCAGATGTGGGAACGTTATATTTTTTCATTCATACATTGTTGTTAGAGCTGCCGCGGTATTGATATTTTCCTTAGCGCACGAATTTGCGAAATATTTCCTACCGCCGCGGTTATTACCGCACAGTGCGCACAAAAAAAAAAAAAGTTTGAATGCATTTTTTTTTTTTTTTTGTAGTCTACTCTTATAGCCTGCCTCTAGTCTAATGGCGCTTTTCCACTGCATAGTACCTACTCGACTCGACCCGCTTTAGGCACCTGGTACTTCGTTCCTTTTCCACTGCAGCCAGGTACTACTCCGTTTGTCTCCGTGTGGGGATGCAGGCGGGGCCGCTCGCTTGTGTACACTGAAAGCTCCGTGGGCATAGATGTCCGAGGGCTTGCAGCAAGCCAGAGTTTAACACAGTTTCAATCAATCAATCAATCAATCAATCAATCAATAACATTAACCAGACTCTCGTTGCGTCTATTCTGCTAAAGCTAACGTTACCTCTCATTGTGTATTCTACCAAGCAAACCCGGGTTTAACGTTACCTCTCGTGTATATCGGCTGACGATAGTATTAGGCTAATAACAACAACAAACTTAACACATCAGCGATCTTGTTGTGACACTAAACTCTCCGCTCGGTGGTAAATTGGGTTGATGTCGGTTTTGTTTCATCAATAAATAAGGCAGAATACACAGTGAATCCATTCTTTTTTGTTTATTGCACTTGGTTCTGTCGCAAAGACGCAAACAAATCCGAATGAAATGCATCCTTAGCGAGGCAGTAAAGATGGCGGCGCCGGCGTACTGTTTTTGTTCAGAGGCTACAAAGTGGTCTTCTGACCAGTCAGTGGTCTGCAATGTTTCACATGACTTTTCTGGTACCACTTCTACCCAATAGGGTCGCTTGGAACCGAGTAGGGTATATCTGCAGAGCCGCAAGCCGCAAGCCAACTTTATTATTATGATAAAAAACAGCAGTGACGCGGTATTCAGCCTAACTCTGCGGTGAGCGTGATGCAACAGCGATACCGCGGTAATGCGGTTATCGCGGCAGCTCTAATTGTTGTGTTAATACCGTCGAGAATATAAGTATGTTTTTTAAGATTCTGCTGTAATTCCAAAAACGCGAGTTATAGGCCCTGAAGCATAATGATAGATTATCGATTGGCGTTTCTTTCCTATACACGCTATATTAAAAAATTCAAATGTATATTATCGGTATACATTATGCTTCATCATGTGTGAAGGAAAGGGGGGGGGGGTCGTTTATAATTCCTTGATCGTCAGTAACGGCTTCATTTTGTATGGGTTAATACATTGATCAGATGGATTGCAAACAAAGAAATGGACAATCAAGCTGAAAATAACGTTAGATTCCTCTTACCGTTTGCCGATGCGACTGGAGGAAAAATATTCCAATAATTTGACGTCGATCTGCTAGATCCATTTCCCGTTTGTATGACGCAATAAACGCCGAAATCATATAGATTATTTTGCGTTTCGAAAGCGATCCCATGCACTCGAGTGTTTGTCTGGACCCACGTAACAAGATGTTACTGCTGGAGGGATTTCCTCGATGCACCAGTGCCACTTCCGGTTTGGCATAGTGTAACTCGCCCGATCATCCACCAGGCGGCGGTATTGAGGCGTTGCAATATCAGACAGGGTGCAGCTGCAGTCGTGCAGGGAGGCTGGACAAATTATTAATGCCATGGCGAAAAAATTCAATATTTATCCCAACAATGAATTATCATGTTGTTGGCGTTCAACGCATGGCGGGCAATAACGAATTATGACGTTGTTGGCGTCCACTGTGTTAAAAACGAAGGTTAGAACATCTGTTCGAAAAGCCCTGACGAAGTTCGAATCCTTGCCTATATTATATGCTAATATGTCTTAATACTACTAAGTATGCACTCTGACAGTGCATACAGTACAGACTGTAGTACTCAAGTTTCAACATGTTTGATGAACAATCTTGCTTAGCTTACCTTTCGCTGCCAGAGTTATTATGGGTCCGTTCTAGGTGACTCTCATAGTGTTTTCTTTTGCCAAACAGCTGATGTCCCAAACTGACTGGCTGACTCCCAAATGTTGAAACACAAGGTATTTGCGTTGGTCAGAGGAACGGACACTGGACAAGACAAGGTTTTAGCGGTTTCTCTTTTTCTCTTAACACTTTGAGTGCCAGCAGGGGGAGCCAGAAATAGCGCTTGAATGCCAGCCTTTTTGGGCTGATTTTCCGATATTTCATGATTTTCTCGGATCTATTTCTATATTCTATATTTTAGCTATGTGGAAATGGTTCGGCTCATTTGACAAACACTATTTGCTGTACAATATGAAAAAAACGTTAGTTTCTACATGCCTTCGTTCGTTCACAATTCCACGCTAAAAAAAGGTAAACATTGGCTGAAATCGAGGCTGATTTCCTGGAAAACGGAGATATGAAGCGTTTTCTGCAGCATGCGAGAATCATGATCTTTGCTCGTCTGAGACACATTATTCCAAGTTCATAGGGTAAAACACCACCTAGTGAAATGCAGTAAAGCTATTATATAGTGATATTTTGATTGATTACGATATATGCCTATATATATATATATATTCGATCATGTTGAGCTATATGCAGTAAGTGTGTGGCATTGAGGCTATATGCAGTAAGTGTGGAAACTTGTTATTTGACAGTATGCAATATAGAAAGTAGCAAATAACGACAACCACCTAGTGTTATTTTGTTTATCATTTATGAAATGCAGTAGGGCTGGGCGATATGGAAAAAAATCTTATCGCGATAACGATATGATAATGTTATCATATTTCTCTATCGATAATTATCTAATTGTTATAAGTATAATTTTTTTTTTTTTTTTTTTATAAACATGTATGTTTATTTTGCAGCAATTCTTTGTCATTGCCGCCATCTTTAGTGTTACATCCCCTCACACTCCAGTTATCAGGCTGCAGCTGGTTTAAAAGCGAAAGTAAACCGGCTTCTCTGCTGGCTGTGGCTCCAGGGGAGTTGAACAGTTCTGGCTCTGCTAGTTTATTTTCGATCTTTTGGCGCTTTTTTGGTGGACAAACCACCGCACATGTGCACAGTGACTTGTGACTGGAGTCTAGTTCTGCTAGCACACATAGCCTACTGTGTACAGACTGTTTCAAACTGTATTTTAAATTAGAAAGCAAACAAAATAAATGGACAAGAGAAAAATAAATCTCAATTTGGTCAGTATTGTCATTTGGACAAGAAAAGCCATTACTTTAAGTTGCAGGCAAGAAAGACAAGTATGTCCACTGTCTCTGGTTTTAAAACTGCCATGTTGCAGGTCAAAAAAATAAATAAAAAAAAAACGATTTTTCGATTTAAAAAAAAAATTGATATTCGATATAGATTATTAAAATATATCGCGATATTTATCGTTATATCGCCCAGCCCTAAAATGTAGTAAAGCTATTATATAGGGATATTTTGATTGATTGCGTTATATGCCGGATCGGGCGTACTTTGTACAGTCTGTCATCAAGATTTATCGCCTGGTTGTCACTGAAGTGCAAGAACCTCCAAATTACCTGGAACCTATTGGGGGGGCATTGTTTCTGAGAAATGGGGGCAAAAGAAAATGGACTCAGTCGACCGTACGCGTTTATTCGAAGCCCAACACATTTGTGTTTCCGCGTTCGAGTTTTGCGCTCTGATTGGCCACTGACCTATGCTATTACGCCCCCCTTATCTACGCCAGTTATCTACGCCACTAATAGACGCTACAGGGCCACGGGGGCAGTCACAGGGCAGGTAGTGGCAGGAAGCAGAGAGCCTTGCTACTACTAGCCGCGGAGCTAGTCTCTGTTTCACCTAACACTATTGCTCCGTGATCATAGCCATTCATCTCTAAAGCTAACCACTTTTTGTAAAAGCCACAACCACGTTACCATATTTGTAATAATGTAAATCATTGTCATTGTACATATTGTGTATATAACGTTAGTAGCTAAGTTGGCTAACTTAGCTTAGCTTGGTAGCCAGCATTCTCGAAACTCCTAACAATGCCCGATTTAAAATGGTTCTCTCCTCTTTGTATACATTTTAATTTAAGCAAGCCTAGTAATAGACACAATATTTCTGACACTGGGAATACATTCACGAGGTCCATAGATGTCCCTAGATACCGAGAACATGCAAATGCACCTTGTAGAAGTGGAGCAATCTTCCATTTACTTAGGTATGTATTTTAGGCGGATTTCCAGAAAATAGGGCTCCGGGCTTAAGAGGTTAAATGGCTGCATAAAGCAAGCATTTGTTGACTCATGTTGATAAGAGTATTAAAACTTGAAAGGGGGGGGGGTGGCGGGGGACGTCGTTTCTGATTATTGATTACCAATAACCGCGTTAGCCTCATTCGCTGATCGGGTGGATGGCTCTCATAACAAGCCCTGATCAGCATGTAATTTACGTGAAAAAGATCTTACCGTGGGCCGGTTGGATCCCCCAAAGCATTTCCCAGTTAACGATCGCCATCTGGTAGATCCATATGTCCATTGGCTGATGATTTATTCCTTTACTGCATAGTGAATTCGGCGTCGCAAAAGGTATTCCAAGCTACTAGGCTGCACATCCAGAATCCAGCTAACTGGAAACTCCATTGAAAGTCAAAAAAAGAGTGCACCGTTCTGCCACAGGGCACACTGCATTATCGAGACGGCGCCCCTAAGAGGATCTGGCCGGTAAATGCACTTTTCAGAATTCGAAGAGGAGGGTAGATCTGCAGTGCAGCTCGGTGACATCGAGTAGGATATTACAATGGAATAAAAGCCAAAACAACCTTGGGTTGGTCCTCAACCGTTGGATTCGAAACACTGATTTATCCGTGGTTGGCCCCGAAACGGTTAAAGTAGATTTAGAACAGATACAAAATATGCGATTAATCACGAGTTAACTATGCACAATCATGCGATTCATCAGATAAAATATTTTAATCGATTGACAGCCTTAGAAAATATATACATTTTGGTGTTTCCTTCATATGGACAAATATCTCTCTGCAATTTACCCCCACCCCTCCACACACACACACACACACACACAAAAGGCCCCTTCATCATATAGCTCTCCTCCTTTTCTGTTGTGGGCTCCTCAATGTCCCTCTCTGCATCGTATCCAAATAGCATAGTTACACACATGAATCAACAGGTGATTTTCATTCAAGTTGCACAATAAAGCATAATACACAGTAGTTGTCGGATCAATTGAGGCTACTTCAAACCATAGCTTCAAACACATCAAGTCAAGTCCTTCACTATGATTGTCATCACTGTCCAGCTATCTGACTCAGAGTCCTTTTCATTTATATTATCTGGATCGTCCTCAACATCCACCACAACTTCCAATGCTTGTTGAACATTATACCTCTTTTCATGGCTTTATGCCATTTTATTATAAAACCAGGGACAAGCTCCTCTCTCTATCATTTGTAAACATGCAAGGCCCGATCTGTCAGAGCACACTGAAGTATAGAGAAACAATAGACATTTTCCATTGATCCACGTGACAATTTCTAGCATTTCCATTGGTGTCACATAGCAATGTCTAATGACAATATAAAATATAAGCTGAAGCGGGCTGTATGTGAAAACCAGCCCCTTCAGTAGTGCACTAAGCACGGTCCTGAGCAGGTAAGAAAGTAAACACAAGGCGTTGTTCCAAAAATAGTAAATTATATTTATTATACAGGGTAGGGATTGAAACCGCCACTGATTTATTATGGTAAGGAAGGAGGGGAAGTAATCCCACAAACATATAAACAAACAGGGAAAAAGGTAGTTGGAGAACACACAGGGTAAATCTAATAAACGCTAGTATGGGCTGTGTCTACAGACACCAGCCAACCAGGTTGGCACTGGAATATCACCCAGCACTAAGGCCAACACAATGTATATATATAGTTCCAGGGGAACAGTGGCAATTAGGCACTGAGGCCAACAACAATAATATATAAACTGAAACAATGGCTAATCTACACAGTAGCGACAAATAAGGCCAACACAATATTACAGTTGCCCACACACAGTGGTAAATGGCATAAGGAGTACTCACTATAGTATCCACACAATAGTGATAGAAGGCACAGAGGCCAACAAGATATATTGTTATTTGCACTTACCTGGTAGCAACCAACACAGACACAAATACACCAGGTAAGCAGTGTGAACAGCAAGAACACACAATAACAATTCGACACAACAGTGGCAATTCAAGGGCAACCTCCAACACTATGGTCACTGGCAAATGACTCCATGAGGCGCCCCGATGTGTGTCACCTCCCACTCTATTAACCACCCATCTCCACTGCCTGTCCGAAGGTGCACCAATCAGATGCAACCAATCCAATCAGGGAGATGAGTGGCATCTGCGGAACAGAAACAGGCAATTAGGAGATGACACAACATCCCACATAGAAAACAACACAAATAATATAATACCCTGATGTTACATGGTGTTAAAATATATGGCAATAATGATAATGAACAACCCACGTACGTGACAATTGGCTATAGGCTAAAAGCTCAGTGATGTATAAGAAAGGATTTACTAGCCTGGTATCGAAAAAGAGAAAAATACCGAACTAGACTTTTCTGCCAGTCAGACAGCGGAGAAATACACTTTCAATTCTGACTGAGGGGAATCTCCCGATTCAGATACAATTTAAAGTGAATCTTTATCATACACTGTTCCAAAGATATGTAATGTTTTGCAAATAACTCCATATAATCCCAAGCACTTCAAAATAAAAGCGTGCGAAAGTTTGGTTGCCACATTTTCTTTTGTCTGAATACCTATGTCATTTTGAATAGTCAAATGTTCCTATAACCTTGTAGGGATGGGCATTTCAAGCAGAAATACTATTAAATTTTCATTGGGAAAATTTGACTGTTATTAATTTTTTTTATAATCTATTCACATAAGAATCACAATTATTTTGATCTCCCCACCCCTGTGTGGTGGAACAAAGTTATAATAATAATAATAATAATAATAATAATAATAATAATAATAATAATAACTTTATTTGTATAGCACTTTTCATACAGAGGTTGCAGTTCAAAGTGCTTCACAACAGTAAAAAATACAGGCATAAGTGAGCATAAAAAGATAGACAGGTAGAATCACAGTGTTTCACATTAGGATCTAGCATCCCAATAGGCTCTCCGCTTACAGTTTTCAGTAACACAAATAGTAAAAATAGTTTAAAATGATTCAGTTTAAAAATAGTAAAAAAAAATTATAAAATAGAACTGACATAAAAAATACAGGCATGAGCGAGCATAGCAAGATATGGCAAATCAGTGTTTCACATTAGGATCTAGCATCCTAATAGGCTCTCTATTCAGTAATACTCCTGTAATTCCCAACATACTTCCCAGTACATATTGCTGTAACTTTAGTGATATTAGATCACAGGGACACAAACCCACACTGTAACTTTAGTGATACTAGATCACAGGGACTCGAACCCACACTGTAACTTTAGTGATACTAGATCACAGGGACTCGAACCCACACTGTAACTTTAGTGATACTAGATCACAGGGACTCAAACCCACACTGTAACTTTAGTGATATTAGATCACAGGGACTCGAACCCATACTAAATAGTGGGACCTATTGCATGAACAAATAATCAGTGTTTCACATTTGGATCTAGCAAATAATAAAAATAGTTTAAAATGATTCAGTTTAAAAATAGTCATCAGTAAGAAGTAAAAAGTGCAATAACCGACACATGAATTTGATAGGCAGTGTATAAGAGTAGGCAGGGTAAGAATAGTGCAGGTAAATACAAGTTGTGTCAGGATATCCCTGATGTTTCCTCTTGCCACTAGGTGGTAGCAGATATCTATCAGTGATATGCCTGAGCAAAGAGATAGGTTTTAAGCTGTCTTTTAAAGATGTCTAGCGAGTTGGCTTCCCTGATGTTTTGGGGTAGTTTGTTCCATAGTTTTGGGGCATAGTTGATAAAGGCTGCATTGCCGATCCTCTTTTGACTGCTTCTGGGAGCCTCTAGTAGTCCAGCAGCTGATGATCGCAGTGTTCTTGCTGGTGTGTAATTTATTAGAGTGTTGGCGATGTAGCTAGGTCCCTGTCCATTTAGAGCTTTGTATGTAAGGAGAAGGACCTTAAAGTCAATTCTAAATGTTACAGGAAGCCAGTGTAAAGCGGTTCAAGTTCAAAGTTAATATGATTTATTTACTCAAAGTATCAATACAAAATAGTAAGAGTTAGGCTGGATGACTCTCAACCCAGTGTTTAGCTAGGACACCAGGGACGAGAGCCCCCCCCCCCCCACAGAATCTTGGAACATCTTTATACAAAACTGGAAAGGGTGGGGGTCAAAGGAATGAGACATCTTTTGGGGACATAGAGCAGCGGTTCTCAAACTACGGGTTGCGACCCAAAGTGGGGTCGCGGGTAGATGACAGTGCATTGGCAACTAAAAAAAAACTTGGATCGAGTTTTCCACCCGGCAGCTGTGTATTTGCCATGTCTCGCGACTCTCGCCCCTTCATCAATGGAGGCCCGCACACGTATTCCAATACACATCTCACTACACCCTGCGCATTTATAATCGCGGGAGGGGCGGTCTGGTCTTTTTTGTGTAACCCAGACTCTCAATTGATAGGTTTGTTGTCGGAAGCGGTGCTGGTTTGCCGTGATGAAATGGTGTCTGCCTCTGATCTCGAGGCAGAGTATTCACCTTTGTTAACTCGGAGAAGAAGCGCAGATTTTCCTTGCAGACAAAAACAACACATTGGCAGAGATATGTGCTGATAAAGCGCTGGCATCTGTTAGTGGCACTCCAGGATAATCAGCGGAGATTTGGGGGTATTTACTCAGCTTGATGGCTTTTTGTAGGAACAGAATGCAGCCAGGAGGCGCTCAATGATCTTTCGTGTGACGAGCTACTGAAAGTCAAGTTCACTGGACACTGGACAAGTGTGGGGTCGCAAAAAAAAATCATAAATAAAATGGGGTTTTGGTATAAAAAAGTTTGAGAACCCCTGAGAGATCAAAGAGAGGGGGGAAGGGAGTAAGGCTGTCCCCAAACCGTGTTTTTAGGGTTTGGAGTTAGCCAGGGTTTTTCTAACGGACTTTCGAACGTTATTTTTTTTATTAATTAATTTGATCATTATAGATCCTACGGGGGCGGCATTGCATAGTCTTATCATGAAACAAATGTTTATATTACAGTGGTGGCTGTTCATGTAAACATGTAAACAAAGCACTCAGAAGAAAATAAAGGGAAAAGACGATCCGTATCGGGGTCCGACAGCAGTCCAACATAATATCATATAACTAGGGATGGGTACCTTTCACATTTGAACCGATACGGTACCGGTACCTGTGAATCGATACCGGTACCCAACGGTACCTTTTTTCGGTACTTTAGTCTAAAAGAAATTTATTTACCTACCTCAGTCGTAAAAAAAAATCCTAACTTCAAATAACTACAATTTCGACCGTTTTCGGCTTGCCATTGCTCCAACTGCTTTGTTGTTGAATCAAGTCAAATCCTAGGTAAGCATATATTGTGCGTGTGAACGTTGACATGAGAAGAAAAAAAGTTAAAAAAAAATACGTTTTTTTTTAGTTTTTTTTTGGTATATCACTTGAATCGATACTCGGTAGTACCGACGTGTTTCGGTTCGGTACCTCAAAAGAACCGAATTCGGTACCCATCCCTACATATAACGCAGACTCACTTTTTGCCGCCGGCCCGGTAGAACATCTCCATATGAATTGGAATAGCCGCTGCATGTCTCCCAGAAGCTTTCTGGTCTGGCGGGCTTGAACTTTCCATAATTGTGTATCCAATCCATAAATCCATTTTGTTAGATCCAGTACTGACTGTCTGAATGTATCTGTGATTATTATAGATTTTCGACAACAACCATTAGCATTAGCACTGCAGCAGTCATTTGAATTGCCTGGTTAACTCGCCCGGACGTGATGTCACACGAAAGCCGGCCGCACTCAGCCAATAGACTATTCTATTATAAACAGTTATATTAGTGTGAACGTAATATACATTTTATCTAGTGCATATTTGGATAGTATTGTGACTTCTTCCCACTTCTTGCTGTTACAGCTGCCATGATTGAATAATTGAGCCGAGTGGTGACGTGCGCCACCTCGACTCGACTCGCGCGCCTCGTTGTTTTGTTTTGTTTTTTTTAGTTTTTTTGCAAACGTTCGAACCCATTCATTAAAATCCGAACGCCAGCGTAACGAACGTTCGAATGTTCGGGGCTCAGCCTTAGAAGGGAGTCTTATCTCCCACACCTAGAACTTAAATATTTGTTCAATGATAAATCAAATCTATGACTAAACTATCTATGAAAAGTAATTAACTTGTAAAACAAGGAGGACAGAAAGAGGAGTGGTGATGTGCCTTGTGGTTGAAATGCATCAGAATGGTGGATAAAAAGATTGACGGTTTCTACAGGCTGGCGGTTTAAAAACTCAACTCCTGCCAAAAGCGACTGCCATGCTGAGCTGTATTGTGTCGGTGGTGGGTCCTGAACTGCATTTGACTGGCTTGGGCAGAGGCATCGTGGCACAGCTGAGATATGGCCCCCACTGTCAGAGTTCCTCAGTGACAAATTGGTGTCAAATTGGAAGACCAATGCTATTGGCATGTTGGTGCTATTTACTGAATGTTGCTCAGCATCCAGACTAACCAAGCGGAACTTCAGAAATGCCTTTGAACAGTTTAGATTTTTATTTTTAAAGACTCATAGCTGTCAAAACAGTTCCTTTTCAAGTTTCAGTATTCAGTCAAATATACACACTTACAAAAAAGTATGCAGTAGAGAAAGACATAACTAACATCCAAACAAAAAGATAAATGGAATAAAATATAGACTCAAAACGTACACGTTGCTACGTTGTAAAGAAGCTGGACACGGTGTGTGGATAAGATCATAGAGACAAGAGATCATACTCTTTATAAAAGGGAATAGTCTTAAAGAGTCAATAGGTAAGGCTTCCCGGAGATTGGGACAATGGAATCTAAAACTACGGCTCTGTAGATGCATAAAGACATTACTTCTCGGAGAGCTGCTGAAAGGATGCAAAGGTATCGTCAGTGTGACTAGCCGTGGATAGTAGGGACTTGTTGAGGCCATGTCAAATATATATATATATATATATTTTTTTTTACATATTATGCAAGTCCAGATTCATACCTTCAAAATAAGCCATCACTTGAACATTTTGGTGGGATACTTTTCAAGCTACTTCCTATGAATCATGGTGATATCACAAAACGTATTCAGAGAAAATGGCCTTGAAAGTTTTACACTTAGTGTTAAACAACTACAACCCTACCCAGAATGCATTGTAATCCTGCATGGCCCCCTCTCACGTTCTAGTGCAGACTCTTTTGTTATGACAACGACTCTGTCTTGTGGCACTGCAAACACACACCCATAGAAGGAAAAGTCATGATAGTTTATGTAATTTAGTGCTGTGATAAGTGTGCTAATTTACCTAAGGGACGCCTTACTATACCCGCTGTTATTATCTGGTTCTGCTAACCCCGTCATATTCTGGGGGTCATGCTCATGTGTTTTAACCAATAAACCTTGTATCTTTTGTAACCTTGTTGTGCTGCAAAAAGAGCAGCTTTCCCTGCTAATGAGCAGTTTCTCCTACTCATAGTATAACTCACGTTTTTATTGTGATGTGATGTCTTGGGCTTCATAAATAATAATAATAATCATCACAGAATGTCGCCAGCGTGTTATTGTCCTCGGCGCAGTGTCCACCGAATTCACCAAACCAAGCTGATAGAGTTGTGCCCTTCCTGATGACTTGTCGTACAGACCTTGTAAGTCTAAAAGCTAAATGACTAAATGTAAATGTATTATAAGGAAAATGGGGGACCCTGACGTAACAAGACAAATCAAGTTTCAAGATTTTCTTATCATTTTAAATAACACGAGATCTATTCACATTAAGGCTGCCGCTGTCCCCGAACCCTGTTTTTAGGGTTTGAACGTTCGCCAGGGTTTATCGAACGAACGTTCGAACGTTAGTTTTTTTAAATTATTTTAATAAAAAAAATAATTTACTTACATTTTTTTTGATTTTTTTTTATTATAGATCCTATGGAGGGCGGCATTGCATAGTCTATTGGTGAAAAACATGTTGTTTACAGTGGTGGCTGTTCATGTAAACTTGTAATTAAACAAATCACTCAGAAGAAAATAAACAAGCTACTGCATCAAAGTTACTACTTATGATAAACAATAGCCCTTGCACACCGCAGTCACGTAAGGGGCCAGATAAACAAAGGCATTCGTTTTGTGGCATTAACGTTATATAGTTAGTGTTACACGTTCAATAACATCAGCATATTATTTACCCAAACATAGCAAGTAGCAAGCACTCGTCCTTCCGTTGCTCATAAGAGCCCTGAGTTGTACCCATTCTGCAGTCTGTTAATAAAGTTTTCAATCAGACACATGTATAGAAAGGCTTTGTTTTATAACATTCGTTGCAGTAAAATCATTATGCCTCGTTTGGTCATCTACGTTCTCGGCGGGGAGCTGTATTAGCTACGGTAAGTAGGGGTGCACCGATGTATCGGTCGGGTATCAGCCGATAAGTGCCTTGTTGACTGCAATCGGCCTATCGGCCGATAAGCTCGAATGTGCCGATGGCAGTAGCCGATAAATTCAGTCGCGTCCTGCACAACGGCGCCGCCCCCAGTCCCCCACACACACACACAAGCTACTGCATCAAAGTTACTACTAAATATTCAACATTCTCTTTTGAGACTCCACTTCAGACTTATCATTTGGCACTAAAAGCTAAACATTGTCACCGATATGGCTGTCCGCAACATGTCATTAATTGTGTACGCGAGGTGGTCGCTCAGTGACTACGTTAACATGAGCTAGGTTAGCTAGCATGAGCTACCGGGAGATGGAAGACTAACGTTACTGGTGAAAATGTGATTTACGTTGGAATACTCCTTTGCCAACTTGCTGTACTTTGCTTGCAGGTCTGCAGCCATTATTGCTGGATTATGAATAGCCCCAACTTTAGCCAAGGTAACGTTATGGCTAAACATTTAACATTAGTTAACGCTAGCTTTCGGTTAGCTGTTCAATGCTATTAATAACACAACCAAGCGAACCCATCACAGCTCCCCGTCAACACCCCTCTCTCGGGAAGATGGCATTTAAGAAAGTATCTGCTGTTAAAATGACACAAACATTCGTTTTGTGGCATTAACGTTATATAGTTAGTGTTACACGTTCAATAACATCAGCATATTATTTACCCGAAGATGGCAAGTAAGCAAGGCATTACTCCGTTCATAGCTCAGTTCCATTCCGTTGCTCATTCCGTACCCAACTACCCATTCTGCAATCTGTTAATAAAGTTTTCAACCAGACAAATTTATAGAAAGGCTTTGTTTTATTATAACATTTGTTGCAGTAAAATCATTGTGTCTCGTTTGGTCATCTTGTGGAGCGCTGGTCGGCGGGCAGCTAACGTATTAGCTTGTTGTGGTTCTCGCAAGCAGATCAATGGCGGCATGCCCGGAAGTAGAACATGAATAAACGCTTGCCGATTGGTGGTAAGAACAGCAGTAGGTGGGTGCTAGCGGTGTGACGTAATTGGCCGAATCGACTGTCAATCAAAATGGTTATATTGCATTGGTTGAGAGCGCTGGTTGAGAGAATAGTATCCATCTGCAGGCCGCCAGACGATACTGGGAGAGGGATAGTGCTACATGGCATGGTGGAATTAATACCATAAACATATTTCTTGATGTTTCCTTTTTTTAAGTAAGTAAAGAGGCCTACAAATACAAACATACACATAAAAAAATATACAGTAGTTTCATTAAAAAAAAAATAAAAATTACAAAAGAAAATTACAAAAAAAAATATAAAAAAAAAATGACAAATACTTATTTTTTGTCACAAATATCGGTATCGGCCGATTGTGTTAGTTGAACAATCGGTATCGGTGGCCAATTTTCATATCTGTGCATCCCTAACGGTAAGTGTTGTGCTTCTCGCAAGCAGATCAATGGCGGCATTGCCGGAAGTAAAAAACTAAAACGCTTGCCGATTGGTGGTAACAGCAGAGGCGGGTGCAAGCGGTGTGACGTAATTGGCAGAATCGCCTGTCAATCAAAATTGTTCTATTGCATTGGTTGAGAGCTCTGGTTGAGACAATAGTATCCAGCTACAGCCCGGCAGACCATACTGGTTGAGCCGAGCACCGCGGGGGACGCGCCTCTTTACATCGCCTCAACCCCGTGCGCCTCCTTTATTTTTTTTTCACCGAACGTTCAAACCCATTCATTAAAGTCAGAATGTCAGCGTAACGAACGAACGTTCGGGCTCAGCCTTAATTCACATACACACCAGGGTAGGGCTGGTCGATATGGAAAAAAATCATATCGCGATAACGATATGATAATGTTATCATATTTCTCTATCGATAATTATTAAAGTATTAAATCTTTTTTTAATTTTTTATTTAAACAACAGATGTATGTGTATTTTGCAGCAATTCTTTGTCATTGCCGCCATCTTTAGTGTTACATCCCCTCACACTCCAGTTCTCAGGCTGCAGCTGGTTTAAAAGCTAAAGTAAACCGGCTTCTCTGCTGGCTGTGGCTCCAGGGGAGTTGAACAGTTCTGGCTCTGCTAGTTTATTTTCGATCTTTTGGCGCTTTTTTGGTGGACAAACCACCGCACATGTGCACCGTGACTTGTGACTGGAGTCTAGTTCTGCTAGCACACATAGCCTACTGTGTACAGACGGTTTCAAACTGTATTTTAAATTAGAAAGCAAACAAAATAAATCGACAAGAGAGAAATAAATCTCAATTTAGTCAGTATTGTCATTTGGACAAGCAAAGCCATTACTTTAAGTTGCAGGCAAGAAAGACAAGTCTGTCCACTGTCTCTGGTTTTAAAACTGCCCTGTTGCAGGTCACAAAAAAAAAAAAAAATTAACCTTCTGTGTGTGGTAGTGAAAGGTTAACCTTCTTTATTACATGGCGTTTTCACATTCGCCGAAATGCTTGCTTGTGATTGGTCAATAGCCCCCCGACAGCGGTCATTATTTTTCAATAATGACCGCTGTTTTTTCAATAATGACCGCTGTGCGCAGCTGTTCGCAATCAAGCCCACTGACACACACTGTTTCAGTGCAATTAGACACTGCCGGTGTTCTGCTGCCGGCGATGACAGGGGGCGGAGCGACGAGCGGAGCCAGAACGCAGCCAGAACCAGTGTTGCGAGTCGATGTAAAATGAATTAGGTATATTGTTAGTAAGTTAGCCATGTAATAAGCGGGATAATGTATAGCTTTACTCGGTCATTGTCGCAAAATAATTGACCTTCACTGACGTTTAAAACACCTCGCCGAAGCGGCTCGGTATTTTAAACTACGTGTCGGTCAATTATTTTGCGACAATGACCTCGTAGCTATACATTATCCCTTACGTAGTGTGGTAGTGAAAGGTTAACCGTCTGTAGTGTGGTAGTGAAAGGTTAACCGTCTGTAGTGTAAGGCTGTCCCCGAAGCCTGTTTTTGGGATTCGAACTTCGTCAGGGTTTTACGAACGAACGTTAGAACCTTCGTTTTTAATAAATATATATATATTTTTTTTTTATATCGAGTTTTAATTATTATTATTATTTTTTATAAATATCCTCAAACTAAATCCTCAATTTGAATAAAGTGATTCATCTGATTAAATGAGTCTTTTTTATTAGATCAACTTTCTTTAATGAATTAATACTATAATAGTAGTGTAGCCTAATCTTTATCTGCAACTGTGAAGAAAAACCACATTGGTTCAAACAGAATGAATAGACACATAAAAGAAACATACATTATTTTTTATTTTATTTTTTAATAAAATTTTGAATTTTGATTTAGAATTCAAATGTTAACATAACGAACGAACGTTCGAACATTCGGGCTCAGCCTTACTGTAGTGTGGTAGTGAAAGGGTTAACCTTCTGTAGTGTGGTAGTGAAAGAGCTAACCTTCTTTAGTGGTAGTGAAAGGGTTAACCTTCTGTAGTGTGTTAGTGAAAGAGTTAACCTTCTGTAGTGTGGTAGTGAAAGCGTTAACCTTCTGTAGTGTGGTAGTGAAAGAGTTAACCTTCTGTAGTGTGGTAGTGAAAGAGTTAACCTTCTGTGGTGTGGTAGTGAAAGAGTTAACCTTCTGTAGTGTGGTAGTGAAAGGGTTAACCTTCTGTAGTGTGGTAGTGAAAGGGTTAACCTTCTGTAGTGTGGTAGAGCAGTAGAGCAGACTATATTTTTAGGAAGGAGGTTGAAGAGGAGTATCTTGACTTGACTTTGCATTCGTTTGTGGTTAACTATCCAGAGCTATGAGGAACAGCATGGGTTGTGACAAGAAAGAAAAGCACAGCTCGCTGCTCGCACACACACTATCCCTCCCCCTCTCTCGCTCTGAATGAGGACAGCGGCCTGTCCTGACCAATAGCGCATCTTGAAAGGCGCGTTAATAAATTTGTTTATCTGGCTTACTCTGGGGAACAAAATAAGCACCCGCCAAGCGCCAATGGCGTGTAGATTTAAGGTTTGGCGAGTAAAAATGAGGTCTGCCCGCCACCTGGCGTGTAGTTCATATCGATACTCTTATTTTGAAAATCCTGTGCAGGTCTCATTTCCGCCCCAAGCGCAGCTCCAGTCATAATATCTATGGCAGCTAGCAACGTTCGGTTCATATGATACTCTTATTTTGAAAAACCCTGTAGCAACTCCGCGAGTCATATCCACCCAATCCGTGCTTCTGAAAGCAGAGCAGCGCTACACAGCAGTGCGCCTACACGACCCGAAATAAGTCTGTGGTGTTTTTTTCTTCTCACAACGGGTCAAATGCATCTACATTCTTTTTTTTTTATCCACTTTTTCACCCATTTTTCTATATTTTCTCCCATCCCAATTTCGTATCATCCAATTCAACCCTCCCCTGTCACGGACGCTGTTTCTTGCCTCCCACAAGCCGGCTGCAATGTGGACTAAGTCATACATAGCACAAGTCCCCTCCGGTACTTGAGGTAACAGCAGTCGCATCTTTTCACCTGCGCAGCTCGATCTCTCAGTGGCGAGGAGTAACGCGTGGGAGGCTCATGCTGCCCCTGACACTTCCTGATTCTACTGCGCAGGCGCACCAACCGACCTGTAGGAGTCGCTGTCCACAACGCCCGATCCCCACCCATCAGTTTCCCACCCCCTAATATGGCCAATGTGTATTAGTACGGACGACCAGCTAAACTGAAAGCAAATGTGGAGCGCTGGGCTCGAACTGACGAGACCAGCGTCTCCAGCATTTCGTGGCGAGTGCCTTGCCCACTACACCACGTAGCCGCCCTATGCATCTACATTCTTTGCACCATCGCCATTCCTTTATGCCCACATCGCCCGAAATTAACGTTTATGTACCATTACAATCACTACAACGTTAGCGTAAGCTGACAAGCTAATCCTGATCAGAGGCAGAGGCGCAGAGCCATAGAGAACAGCAGACAGTGTGGACTGGAGAAAGGGAAATGGGGGGGCACTCTCCCCTTCCCTGTGTGCGTGCGTTTGGAAAGACGATGAAGTCAGGACTCAGGACAGGAGTATATTATAGTAAACTGAGGATTACTGAGGATGGACAGATAATGTTGATATTCAAATATAAAAAAGTTTCGAGAGGAGTGGAAGTTTGAAGACAGACTACATCACTACAATATAATGCGGGGGTGGTGAGTTGAAACAGTGTGTGTGACGTCCCGACCCCACTTCTATGTTTCAATAAATTATTTGCATTTAAAAATATTTAACGCTGACTCATTCCTTCAATCCACTCAAAATTATGCTAATATTCCTTATGTTGTTTATGATATTAATTGAAAATAGCATATGAGAAGTATTATATAGTAATAATAACACATGGCGATATACAAAAAAGCTATTTATAATTTTTGGCTGGTAAAAAAAATCTGCCTGCCAAATGGCTGGTAAGTCAAAAAGTTAAGTTTGTTCCCTGGGCTGCGGATTCAAGCCACGTAATAACAAAGCGCAACATTAAAATAAGGACAGCATTAGGTTGCAATAAATCCACTCAAACTAAATTTGTTCGCTCATAAAATTCGTAACATTCTAAATGTGTTTTAATGTTGTTTAATGACAATACACTGAGTCCCGACTCGCGTTTTATGATGGTCTTTTTAATATAGACACTGCGTTTGTCACAAGTTAAGTTGCTATAACTTATAACGTTAAGATAAGTGTATTACATTTTCGTTCTCTGCTAAGAAAGGAGTGCTTGTGTCCTTGTGTGTGTTCTTAACACCTCGTTAAGTACCTATGATTAATGCATGAACCACGCGCAGACAGACCACCCAGCGTAAATCCCTCGCCTGTAGTCTTTCCACAGTATTGAGACACACAGTATTGGTGATGTCGGTATCTACTCCGCATGGGCGTTGAGCAACAACGGCTCCGCGCAGATTACACGACACGTTGTCGGCGAGTTTTGGCGTTTTTCCAAAACTGAAACACAATTTAGCGTTGTCAGTAGGGCAGCGTGTTTTCCTGCCAAAACGGCATTTCTATTTAACACTTTGGTTGCCTTGGGTTAAATTCATGATATACCATAGGTTGCCGGCTCTATTTGTCTATGGAGAAGTACCCCTTCTTTGCATGGCTATAACTTTTTAAATTCTATTGCTACATTGCCATTATTAGGGCCCATTAAAAGTCCTATATGTATTGTTCATTGTGTAGCAACGTTAAACTTTTTCATTCACATATTCATAGTAAAGTATGGTCTAATGTATACAAGTATGTTTTCATCTCTTTCTGCAGCTTTCTCCAGAACGTGATCTATAGCCCCAAATGCATTATATTGATGATGCAATACAGTTTTATGGCAATCAGCGCGATATACAAAATTCCAACTAGACGTACTTCTAGAAGTTACTACACGTCATCTGATGTTGACCGGATGGGCTAGGGGGCGTTTATAATTCCGTGGGCAGCGTTATACCAATCATCTAATGTGGGTCAAATGTTGATAATAGCAGTTAGTATCGAAGACGGTAACGTTACACGCTAAAACTCACCCCAGTCTCCGCGCGCCGTTGGGCGATCATCGTAGAGTAGAAATCTTATCATTATGGGATGTAGATTTACCCGGTCCATCTCCAGCTTGTATAATGGTATATACGTCCAAATCATGTTGTTTATCGAGTTATTGGCAATCGATCACTGTGTATTGTGACGAGCTAGAATGCCGGGACCTATAGCGAGTGCCCGGAAGTAATACGGACGTCCAGCACAACCTCTATGCCACTTCCTGTTTAAGCGATTGCGCCGATCGGCCACCAGATGGCGCTCCTGAACCGCCAGAGAGCTCAGTGGGTCCTCCTGGTGGATCTCAGGCCAGCGGAGGGGACATATGAATCCGATCGCAGATTTTTGAAATATTGATATAAGGACGCTGTACAGCGTCCTCCGGCAACTTGAGCATGGCCGGCAATGATGTCTAAACACGTTTCCTGGCAGCCAAAGTGTTAACAGGGACAGCAAACGTATAAAAAACAGCAACAAAACGAAAACGAAAACTAAAACAGTCTGTGTAACCATGGCCTAAATGTCTCCATGCCAGAGTTGGACCACAGGGAGAACACTATCAACCAGAGAAGGACGGAAAACCGGATTACCGTAATTCCTCTAATAGTGACCGGTATTCAATTACAAACCGGGTCTCTATTAATGGCCGGGTGCGCTCTTGAGCTAAGCAATTATAAGCCGACCTCCTAATACAAGCCGGGTTACTAATATACTGAGCTGCATACTGAGCTGCTAAGGTAAAGTTACTTGATTTCACTTTGAAAACGTTGAAATGACCAGTGACCACCTGTAATTGCACTGTTTACTATTTCATACAGTACTTGGTTTCAATAAATGAACCCAGTACATTTTACTGGGTTCAAACTGACACAAAATGTTGATTTATTCATTATGATCCGTTTGAAAATTAGAAATATAGGCCTCTCTCTTATACATGCCTCCTCCTAATAAAAGCCTGGTACCCGCTACAGTTTAAGCAAATACAAGCCCGGGTCACTATTAGAGGAATTACGGAATCTTATATTGGAGCGAAGAAAGTGTGCCGTCGGAGTTGCTTCTAGATTAACTACGGTATTTTTAGAATAAGAAGAGGAAGACATGTTAAGGGGCGAATCAATAAGGGCTGTCGGCGAGGTTTAGTGGAGGATGCGATGCCTCCATATAGGGAGGTATAGTGGTTACGTCATTGTTGTTTCTGGCCGGTCCACCTCACTTGAAATTGCAATGTATTTCCAATGGACACATTTCTAAATCATCTCGTTTAAAACAAATAAAGCATGAACAGCATTTGCATGGTGTACCTTTCTGTGTGTACTATTCATCCACAATCTATACCTCAACATGACACAATTAGCAATTAATCGTAAAATAATTACATTTTATTTCAACCAAAAATGCTTAAAGGGTTCCCTATTTGGGCCATTTTACACAATTCCTGTGAGTCTATGGAACACATCTGTAAGTATAAAAAAAAAAAAAATGCATTGTTTTGTATTTCTAATCAAGTACTCTAAAGCAGCATTTTTCCACTTCAAGATTTCAAGCTGTTTTGGGCTGGGCTCCGCCCATAAGCGCTTTGAGTGACAGTCACCCACAGTCTGCACTAGGCTTGGAAGGTATTACGGTATACCAGGGTATTTCGAAATCCCGTCGGTATGATTTTCAATACTGTGACGTCACAGACTGTGCGCCAAATAACAGATGCGTTGCTTGTAGTGCACAGCACGTGCCAGCCAGCGTTTCCGTTAGCCGGTAATTACCGGTATTTGACCGGCAAAATCTGTTGAAGTCCGACATATTTAATCTCTCCGGTCATAATGTCCGGTGAAAATAATTCCCTCTAAACACAATTAGATTATTTGAATTGTATTAAAATAGGCTAAAATTAAATAGCCTATGCGATGAACGAAACAATCATTACATGTGTCGTTGCTTCACCAAGCAGCCGGTCTAATAATGACATCCTGTTGTCAGCGCGAGCTGGCTGCTGATATATTTGCGAGAAGCATGGCTTGGCAGGGTGCAGTACTCCAATTCAGCCATTGGCAATTCAGCTGTTGGGTGGGGGCCCTGCTGAGCGGTTTCCAGACCGGACCTAAAAACACCACTCTGCCTGCTCCATGCTTCACGTAAATATATCAGCAGCCAGCTTGCGCTGACAACAGGATGTCATTATTAGACCGGCTGCTTGGTGAAGCAACGACAAATGTAATGATTGTTTCGTTCATCGCATAGGCTATTTAATTTTAGCCTATTTTAATACAATTCAAATAATCAAATTGTGCTTAGAGGGAATTATTTTCACCGGACATTATGAGCAGCACCAAGTCGTTGGGAGGTGGAGATATACATCACGGCGCAAACCCACGATAATGTTGCCGTCTCTCTCTGCCAAATTTCTCAGTTCTTCGCTTGATATAATTAATACAAATGTCCAATATAACGGAATTCGTTAGCTCATAAAAATGTGATTATAACAGACTGCTGTTTATTAAGGTCGGGCAGACTGCCCACCGACACCTCAAGTCGGCAGCAGCACGAAGTCTCGAGGGACTTATTTTATTTGGAATATATTAATGACTATATACGCAAAAGTAGCCTAGTTTTAAGTTAAAATATTATAAATGCCTTGATGATGTCATTCTTTATATAGGCCTATCAATTGTTTTTAAGCTCAATAAACTCTGACCGGAATTTATCCCATTTGTCACTCAGACCTGCAAAAAAAAATTCTAACGGAAACCCTGGTGCCAGCAGAGGGCAGGGCAGTCTGTCTTTCCCTCTCTGTCAGAGCCACGCGCGTGTTCCTGTGAGTCTTTCATCTCGCATGCGTGTTAATCTGCACGACAAATAAAGACTTATTCTTCTATAGAATGCGGTTATGGACCGGTGGCCATCCGTTTATTAAGGTCGAATGGATTGACCATGGGTCCACTTCCAGACATTGGATGAATGAGGAATCGGGAAACGGAGCGTTTTTCTAACGTTTTGAAATGGATGCGTGCATGAATGTGGACTCGGGGACGTGTTGTTTGGGTACCGTTATGTTATGGTTAAGCGTATGGAAGATGACTGCTACGAGTTATGAATGCCGGGAGTGTATGTTTGGTAAAGTGTTCCAGTGCGACTATGTGTGTGCGTATTGGCTTCGGATTCACTACAGGGGTTTAACGGCTTAAGCTGGGTTTTGATTATCACTTAATCAATGCAGAATAAATTGTGTGCGTCTGTGTAGTTGTGTACTACTGTCGTGAGTTTGTGAGTCACATTGGTCTAATTCCAGCCTCCGTTATACGTTATTTGTTCCGTATGACTCGTTTCATATGTGTGTCTCGAATGTGCGCGCTGATTTGTTTACGTTGGCAACACGGGTCGCTAAGGAATTTAGGTTCGAGGTTGAAGAAAGTGCACCTTTAGGTTGAAAGAACGGCTCCTAATAAAACTCCTAATAAAACCTGCAATGAGGTAAAGTTAAACCTCTGAGAAACCTTGGCAGCAGCTCCCTGCAAAGTCGAGAGACTTTGTTATTCCTAATGAAACCAGTGACTAAACTGTAGGACAGTTACCGTTAACCCAGGCAACAAGGGATAGAGGCAGCAATGACCACCTCTGGAAATCTTCCTGTATCTGAGTAGGGCTGCACGATTTTGGGAAATAATCAAATTGTGATTTTTCAGACTGATATTGCGATTGCGATTATAATAATAATTTTTTTAAGCAGCCCCACAGGTTTATTGTAAAATGCGGCTTGCATCTGGCCTACGCATGGGTCTTTTCGGGACACCGAGCCTGAAAATGTTTCTTTTTACCTGGGAATCGATACCGGTACCCAACGGTACCTTTTTTTCTGTACTTTACTCTCCCTCTCTGAAGTCTAAACTTCACAACACACAATCTAAAACCCATTACCTCCCTCTCCCAAACCGATCTTGTATCACAATGGGACTTTCTGGTTAAAAAAAATAATAATAAAAAAATTGCGGTATATATATATTTTTTTTTGCGATTTCATAATTGCATCATTCCAAATCGCGATTTCGATTTAAAATCGATTAATCGTTCAGCCCTATATCTGAGCCACCAAAGGGGCTAAATTTAATTTAAAGGTCCTCAAATAATTATGTGCTGGAACTAGCGATGCCCCGATCACGTTTTTTGCCACCGATCACCGATCGTCTATGAGCCATATCGTCCGATACACTGCCGATACCGATCGTTTTTGGTTTTATATAAAAAAAAAAAAATTTAATTATATATTATTATATATCTTTTAAAATATATATATTATATAATTATACTTGTAGTTGTATTATCTGCGAGACATCGCCACCACGCAACAAGTCAAAATGCTCGCTATCTGCAAACAGCTCCACTGTCTGTGTGTATACTCTGCTTTGGTCAAATCACATTCAGCATTGCCATCTTCGCAGTGTTGTTATGAAGCATGATAGCTAATTAGCCAATGTTCAGCTGCAAAAATGGATGTCAATTATGTTATAAGACATTGATATCAGGAGCTATCTGTAGCTACTGCTAGCCGGCTAGATGACGTTAGACAATGCATCATGTATTAAAATAAAGTGAACTATTTAGTTTACTGGGTCATTTTGTTTAACCAGTGAGCTAACGTTAGCTACCTAGCTAACGGAGGTCTCATGCTGGCCGATCGATCTGCACGGGGCATCCCTATCATTCTTAAACTGAAATGCGCATTTGTTGATATCAGGAGCTATCATTAGCTAGCCAGTTAGACAATGCATCATGTATTAAACTAAAGTGAATAGTTGACTGTGTAGTTTTGTTTAAACAGTAACGTTAGCTCACGTAGGTCTCACGGAGGACTATTGCCGGAGCCCCTGTTGACATGAGTCTGGGAGGGGCAGGGGGAGGAGGAGGGGCAGTGCGCTGCAGCAGCAGCTGTGTGCCTGAGAGAGAAGTCAGCGAGTGAGAACTCCGCTGAGAATTGGATCATGTTTTTCGATCGGTTTTCACGATCTGCGAAAATAAAGCATTATAGGAATTCACCAATCTCATATTTATACTGAATATCGGCCGATACCGATCGCTGGCCGGTCGATCGGGGCATCCCTAGCTGGAACAACCGTTGAGTAGAGTTGTTCCGATACCGATGCCAGTATCGGAAATTCTTCCGATACAGCCTAAAATGCTGGTATCGGTATCGGCGACTACACGTAAATGATATGCTCCGATACCATATGACGTAATTTATCAACAACACGTGCGGTATCCTCCTGCTGATAGTGCATTATAAAACAAACGTGTTTTTAATCGGCCGTGAATTAAAGTGTCAATGCTGTTTGTCATTTTAACAGCAGATACTTTCTTAAATTCCATCGTCCCGACAGAGCGGTGTTGACGGGGAGCTCTGATGTATTCGCTTGCGTTGCTGGTGTTATTAGCATTAGCTGAAGAGCTACCTGAAAAGATAGTTTTAGCTTAACGTTACCTTGGCTAAAGTTGGAGCTATTCCTAATCCAGCAATAATGGCTGCAGACCTGCAAGCAAAGTACAGCAAATTGGCAAAGGAGTATTCCAAGGTAAATCACTTTTTCCCCAGTAACGTTATAGCTCGCGTTAACTGGCTAACCTAAGTGCCGTCCACCTCTCCCACACATGCACGCAATTAATGACATAATACGGACAGCCATACCGGTGACAATGTAAATGTATGCACTGGTATCGGATCAGTATCGGTATCGGCCGATACCAAGGGAATCGGATCGGGAAGGAAAAAATGGTATCGGAACATCTCTAGCTTTTAGTGCCAAATGATAAGTAGGGGTCGGTCATCGGATTCCCAAGGGAATCGGTATCGGTCGGGTATCGGTATCGGCCGATAAGTGCCTTGTTGACTGCAATCGGCCTATCGGCCGATAAGCTCGGATGTGCCGATGGCAGTAGCTGATAAATATCCATCAATTTGTGTCAAAAGACAAAAAAAAGTTAACTCGCGACCTGCACAAGCCAGTCCCCCCCCCACACACACACACAAGCTACTGCATCAAAGTTACTACTCATGATTAACAAGGCATTCGTTTTGTGGCATTAACGTTATATAGTTAGTGTTACAAGTTCAATAACATCAGCATATTATTTACCCGAACGTAGCAAGCATTAGGCGTTCATACTAGCTCAGTTCCTTCCGTTGCTCATAGAGCCCCGAGTTTTACCCATTCTGCAATCTGTTAATAACGTTTTCAATCAGACACATGTATAGAAAGGCTTTGTTTTATTATAACATGCGTTGCAGTAAAATCATTATGCCTCGTTTAAGTAATCCTGCGGAGCTAAAAGCTAAACGTCGGCCGCGCCGCCGTTGTTGTTGTTGTTGTAGAATACCAGTCTCGTCAAAATCAATGGCGGACAAAAGCGGAAGTACAAAATTTATACGCGCTTGCCGTTTGGTGGTAACGGCAGAGGCGGGTGCAAGCGGTGTGTGACGTAATTGGCAGAATCAACTGTCAATCAAAATTTCATTGGTTGAGAGCTGTGGTTGAGACAATAGTATCCAGCTGCAGCCCAGCCGGTAGATCATACTGGGAGAACTAGTATCTAGCTGCAGCCCTGCAGAACATACTGGGAGAGAGATAGTGCTATTTCTTGTTTCCTTTTTTAAGTAAGTAAAGAGGCCTATGTTCATATCGGTGAGCACAATTTGTAACACAAATATACAGTAGTTTCATAAAATATATATTACAAAAAAAAATAAAAAAAAATGCCACAAATATCGGTATCGGTATCGGCCGATTGTGTTAGTTGAACAATCGGTATCGGTGGCAAATTTTCATCAATGCGGGGAAGACGAGCTAGGCCAGCTAGCTTAGCTTGATAACGGTACCGTGGCTAAAGTTGGTGCTATTCATAATCCAGCAATAATGGCTGCAGACCTGCAAGCAAAGTACAGCAAGTTCCAAGTGCCAAAGGATAAGAGTCTGAGGCGGAGTCTCAAAAGAGAATGTTGAATATTTATTTTGCATCGAAAATCACAACATGAACGTTACTACTAGCCAGAGCCTCTGCTACTAACAGACTGGGTAGCGAGTGCAACACCGTCTAACGTCCGTGCGGATCATTGGAGTAGGGTATATCTGCAGTGCCGCAGCCCCATACTCATTGATTAATGATACTAATACTAATCTATACAATCACCTGTTGTTGAATAAATACCATTACTTTCTAGTTATTACTAATAAACAGTATCAGAATCGGATCGGGAAGGAAAAAATGGTATCCGAACATCTCTATCGAAAATCACAACATAAACGTTAGGGATGCACCGAATGGGAAATTCTTGGCCGAAACCGATACCGAAAATAGGAAACAGTTGGCCGAAAACCGAATGCCGAAAGGCCGAAAATGATTCATAGAATTGAATTTTTTTTTACCAATGTTGTTCAGCTACCTGATTATGGAAAAATATATGATTATGGCAAAACATAACTTAAATAATAAATAATCACTATTATGGGTCCATAAAACCTTTATTCAGCACTTCTGAATGCATACAGTACATTAATTCCAAGTCAAGTGCATTTTCTTTTCTCTGTAGGATAACTACAAAGTGCATTCAGAACAAAGCCAATGTGCTTTAAAACTGCATAAAGATCTGCACACATGAGAGGGAGAATAGCTTATAGCAGACTTAATGATGTTACTGTAGTGGCTACAGTAAGCATTTTATATAAAAATACCCCCTCCAATGTACAGTAAATTACCTAGTATGGTTGTCAATATTCCAATGTACAGCTTTGCTTGTACAGTTGTACAGTGTGTGTCCCCCCCAACCCCTCCTAACCCAACCCCCCCCCCCCCCCCCCCCCCCCCCACCCCCCACTTCCTCCAATGTACAGTTTCTACGTCAAATGTATATACTCTCTTTTCTGGACTCTTTTTGTATCACAAACTGTACTGTATTTGCAAATCTGGTATGTCATAAATGTATAGATGTAGCAGTACTGTCTATCTGTATGTCATATATGTCCTGATGAATTGAAAATGGGGGACCCTGATGTAAACAAGACGAAAGTCTTTCTCTGGTCTGCATCTCCTTAACAATTGTGTGTATTGAGCTGTACTGTATTGTACCCATTCTGCAATCTGTTAATAAAGTTAGAGAGAGAGAGAGACCCCCCCCATGGCGGACATCTGTGCTCTACTGAGCGCACCTTTCTAGTCCGCAGATGAATGTGCTCTCTTGACTTTGGCACAGTAGACGCGCAACGTGTTTTTGGACGCGTTGCGTGCGGAGTTTACATAGAAACAGCGCGACTCCCGAGTCCTAAGAGGAGTTATCACAGGCTGCAGAACGCAGGACTGAAGAGCTCACGTTGCGCATGTAATCACTGAAGCCACGTTTTGATGACATCATCACAACAACACGCGTTAGGTTACAGGTTGTTTCTGTTCCGGTGATATATTTTCAGTGAAAAAACTCTTTCGGCCAAAAGCCGAAAGGCCATTTTCGGCCAAAAACTTTCGGTGGCCGAAATTTCGGTGCATCCCTAATAAATGTTACTACTAGCCAGAGCCTCTCCTACTACAGTAGCTAACTGAACCGGAGCAGACTGGGTAGCAAGTGCAACAACGTAGAACGTTCGTGCGGTACCAATGTCCCAACAACCTTTCCGTGGGTGAACTCATTGAGCATAGTTGTCAATTAATGATACTAATACTAATCTATACAATCACCTGTTGTTGAATAATTACCATTATGTTCTAGTTATTACAAAAAAACAGTATATATAAAACAGTATCTGTAAAAAAAAATATATATATATATATATATAATTCATATAATATAAATATATATTTTTTTAAATGTATGCACTGGTATCGGTATCGGCCTATACCCAAAGCTTGGGTATCGGAATCGGACCGGAAGGAAAAAGTTTCCGTAGAGGCATTTGTGGGTGAGCAGGGAGACTTTGAACTCGATCCTGAGTGAGACAGGGAGCCAGTGAAGGGACTTGAGGATGGGAGTGATGTGGTGGTATTTCCGCACTCGATCCTAGCAGCGCTGTTTTGGATACATTGTAGCCTTTGGATGTTCTTGCTAGGGATCCCAATGAGGAGTGCGTTGCAGTAATCCAGCCTGGAGGAAACAAATGCGTGGATGAGCTTTTCGGCATCTGACAGAGTGAGTGAGGGGCGAAGTTTGGCGATGTCCTAAGGTGGTAGAAATAATTTTTGTATAGTTGATTTATGTATGCCTCAAAGGTCAGGTGAGGGTCCATTTTTACCCCTAGGTTGGTGATTGTTGGTGTCAGGGTGATGTTTTGGCCGGAAAAGGTGATGGTGGTGATGGTGGATGAGCGAACCTGGTGTGGGGTGCCAATAATAATGGCTTCAGTTTTAGAACTGTTTAACTGTAAAAAGTTGTCCTTCATCCACGCCTTGGTCTCCTCCAGGCATGTGGTCAGAGTGGAAGATGGCAGAACTGTGGATGGGGTAGGGTTTATTTTTAGGTAGAGTTGGGTGTCATCAGCGTAGGGCTGGGCGATATGGAAAAAAATCATATCGCGATAACGATATGATAATGTTATCATATTTCTCTATCGATAATTATCGAAATTGTTATAAGTATATATATTTTTTTTTTTTATTAAAACAACAGATGTATGTTTATTTTGCAGCAATTCTTTGTCATTGCCGCCATCTTTAGTGTTACATCCTCTCACACTCCAGTTCTCGGGCTGCAGCTTGTTTAAAAGCCAAAGTAAACCGGCTTCTCTGCTGGCTGTGGCTCCAGGGGAGTTGAACAGTTCTGGCTCTGCTAGTTTATTTTCGATCTTTTGGCGCTTTTTTGGTGGACATGTGCACCGTGACTCGTGACTGGAGTCTAGTTCTGCTAGCACACATAGCCTACTGTGTACAGACTGTTTCAAACTGTATTTTAAATTAGAAAGCAAACTAAATAAATGGACAAGAGAGAAATAAATCTCAATTTGGTCAGTATTGTCATTTGGACAAGCAAAGCCATTACTTTAAGTTGCAAGAAAGACAAGTCTGTCCACTGTCTCTGGTTTTAAAACTGCCCTGTTGCAGTTTGGTGGACTGGAGCCGGTGAAGGAGGATGTCATGATCGACGGTGTCGAAAGCTGCTGTGAGGTCAAGGAGGATGAGGAGGGAAGGAGAGCCAGCATCAGCCATCATCAGTAGGTCGTTGGTGACACTGACCAGGGCAGTTTCTGTGCTGTGGCCAGAGCGGAAACCTGACTGGAACTTCTCGAGAAGTTGGTTCGAGTTTAGGTGGTCCTGAAGCTGAGCGGCAACTACCTTCTCCAGCACCTTAGACAGGAATGGGAGGTTGGATATAGGTCTGTAGTTGGCCAAGATTTCCGGGTCTAGGGAGGGTTTTTTAATTAGTGGCTTTATGACTGCAGTTTTAAGGGCAGAGGGGACATGGCCAGCCTGGAGAGAGAGGTTTATGACCTTGGTGATGAGAGGGCTCATAGTGACAATATTGGATTTCACCAGGGCTGAGGGAAAGGGGTCCAGGATACAAGTGGAAGGCTTCATTTTCCTGACAATTTCCTCAACCTCTTGCTGTGTGATGATTGAAAAGCAGCAGAGAGGTTGAGTAGTCGCCGGCTGTGGTTCAACTGTTTGGACTGGAGAGGCTAGAGAGGAGGGAGCGGATGGTGTCAACTTTGGTCCTGAAGAAGGTGGCAAAGTTGCTACACTGTTCCTCAGAAGAGTCAGAGTGAGGTGATATTTGGGGTTTGAGGAGGAGAATAGTTGCTTGGAGTTTCCAGGACTGTAATTTATGATGGAGGAGTAGTACTGGGACCGTGCCAGACTGAGGGATTTTGAGTAGGTCTTCTGGTGTTCACGGTAGGCCAATTTGTGTACAGTGAGTCCTGAGACCTTGAGTCGCCGCTCAAGGACACGCCCAGCAGTCTTCATACTCCGCAGCTCGCTGGTGTACCAGGGGGCTGAGCGTGCGAAGGTGACTGTTTTGGATTTGACAGGGGCATGGAGATCCAGAAGACTGTTCAGGGATTTATTGTAGAAGTCCACTGACTCAGTTGCTGATGAGAAGTTGACCGAGGAGAGAAGCTGGAGGTCCAGGGTCATGGTGTCCGGGTTGATATTTTTGAGGTTCCTGAAATGGATTTGGCGCGTGGGCTTGTTGAGTGGAGACTGGAAAGACGGCTCCCTTGAGATGGTCTTGTGGTCAGATACCCCTAGATTGTAGACTAGCAGGTTGTTGATGGGGGCGGAGTTTGTGATGACCAGGTCGAGTGTGTGGCCCTTTGTGTGTGTGGGGACATCAATGTGTTGTGGGAGGTTGAGGCAGTCCAGGAGTAGCAGAAACTCAGCTGCAGGGTGGCAGGAGGGCGTGTCGACGTGAATATTTATATCTCCAAGTATTATGATATTGGCAGAGGTTGTGCAGAGTGTAGTGAGGAGGTCCTGCATCTCTGGGATAAACAGAGTTGGGTTTAGGTGGCCGGTAAATCAGTAGTATTGTCATGAGGAGAGGGGGTTTACATTTGAAAGC
Source organism: Notolepis coatsorum (assembly GCF_963971535.1). Classification (NCBI taxonomy): domain Eukaryota; kingdom Metazoa; phylum Chordata; class Actinopteri; order Aulopiformes; family Paralepididae; genus Notolepis; species Notolepis coatsorum. Next base: position 103,459,266 of record NC_140171.1, read on the forward strand.
AAGGCATTCAAATGAGGACAGTACAGGCAGGGGGGACAGTTCCAGTTGGTTTCTGTGAATAACGGCTAAGCCTCCACCAAGACCGGTGCTGCGGTCTTTCTCCAGGTAACTGTAGCCAGGAGGACAGGCTTCGTTTAGGGTGAAGTAAACCTCTGGCTGGTGCCAGGTTTCAGTGAGACACATGAAGTCTATCTCCTTGTCGATAATGTGGTCTTGTATGAAGAATGATTTATTATTGAGAGATTGTGTATTTAGAAGTTCTATTTTGACCAGCGCTTCGCAACCTTTTTTTCCAGTCACGGCACCCTTCATGTGTTTATAGGTCTGACCTCTGAAATTGCGAATGTCTTTTTTATTTCTAGTCGATTTTGTGTTTTGAGCACAAAGTTCATCATATATCTAGCCCAGGGGTGGCCAACCCGCGGCTCGCGAGCCGCATGCGGCTCTTTGCCCGTCAATGTGCGGCTCTTCCATCTTTTTTTTTTTTTTTTTATGTCAGTCACTCCATAAGGACGTAGAATAAACATAATTTATTTTTTTTAAATTGTCCATTTGCATGTTCTTGGTATCTGAATCTAGGGACATATATGGATCAGTGTCAGAAATAGTGTGTCTGTTACTAGGCTTGAGTCAATTGTAATGAACGAAAGGAGAATATCATTTAAAAAAAAAAATTATCTTTGACTGTGAATAACACCATGCTAAAATTTACCAGACCTGAAAAATCTAAGCAAATGAATAAAGGGAAGATGATTAAACAGAAGGTTTTGTAGATACAGTACTGAATTCTGCCATCTTTTTTATAATTTAAATTTCTCCACCATTTTTCATCATATTGCAACACCGTTTTTTGCAAGACGTTCACAGAAAGTTAGAGAAACTAACTGCATTCTGTTTTATGGCAATAACGTTCAGGTTTGTGGGAGATCATCCCAAAAAATAATAGAAATAAAAAAGTAAATCCAGAAGTCAGATGATTGACAGGGGCTGGTGTGAGCTGGGTAGGGTAGTTTTTCGAAATTTGAAAGCCCTGAGTCTCTTCCTTCAAAAGACTACACTCACTTTTGGATGTGCCACTTCCTCCTGTCAATATGCGCCGGTTTCCGACTCAATGCCCTGAGATTTCTATAATCTTATATTTCACTAATAACAGTTAAAATAATTGGTAAACAAACGTATGCTGAAAATATACACTTTTACTGTATATCTCGGAGGTTAACCCTGTGAGGCCCAAATGAAAAAGACATTAGCAACTTCAGAGGGTGGGACATATAAACACATTTACTATCAAATAGCATTGTGAGGCTGAACAACAGGACCATGTGCTTACAATTTTTTAAATAAACATTCTTTTTTTAAATGGCTAAAAGTGATTTTGTAATTTTGCAACCGTGGGTCTCACAGGGTACTTTTAACCCTGTGAGGCCCAAATAAAAAAGACATTAGCAACTTCAGAGGCCAGAGGGTGAGACCTATAAACACATGAAGGGTGCCGTGACTGAAAAAAAAGGTTGAGAAACGCTGGTATATGGTGTGGCTCTTTGTGGTACCACAGTCATTTTTGTGGCTCTTAGTCTCTGACTGGTTGGCCACCCCTGATCTAGCCTCTTTATTTTGCTCTCAAAGTGCACCAGATTGATGCATTTAACATAAAACTAAATAAAAAATTAAGGTTCCGGGGGTTCACCCACCACAGTCTCACAAAATCCTGTGGGAAACACTGATATGCATTTGGATTTTTAACTATTGTGTGTAGGGACGAAACGCCAATGGATTTAACGTTATTAGCGTCGCAGCTTATAAGTAGCCTCACAGGAATTATCCCAGATCATTCCGATATAACACTCATATTCACCACGGTATAAAACGGGAACGTATGGATGGAAAATTATTTTCTTTTTTGCATCTTGAACGGAAGGTTCTTACTGTCGATTGACAATGATATTGGATCCATAGCTATAATATAAAATATAGATTTAGCTCTACAAACAACGTGACGCACAGTGAAAGTTTGTAATGGAAAGCTGGCCTAACTACAGCGGCACCCATTGAGTTAACCATTAACACAAGTTAACTCGTTATTGCCCGCCATGCGTTCAGCGCCAGAAACGAGTTTACTCGTTTTTGGGATCGTTATTTAGTTTATTCGCTATATCTATTCATAATTCATAGCTGCAGCCTCTGGTATAGCCTTCAGACCCTGTCTGAGCTGGCAGACGGTCAACACCACCCTCTACTGCCAGGTGGAGCTATTGCATCTCATTGGAAATGAGCTGGTGTGTTTTAGGAGCCAATCTGAGCCGGGCGGGCAGGGTTTAAATACTCAGGCGAGCCAGTTCTATACAACGATGGCATCGAACAGTAACTCCGCCCGCCGTCATTGTGAAACAGTCGGTAGTGTGGTACGGACCTCCATGATCAGATATTTGGATTATTTCTTTTGCATTACATCAGATACAAGGTAAGAACATAATATATAAATTTGATCGTTGATCTGACATTTATTTCTACCGCGATCACAGCTATCTGTGGACAGTGTATGGCTGTTTACCGTTGGCTGCGGTGGGGGGGGGCGAGCGCCCCGCTACGATGGTTATTTCATGTATGCACGAGGAGACTAAAGGAGAATAATGATAATCTAGCGTTGATTTCACGATGATTAGATAATCAGCCGAAAAATTACAACATGACTGGATTACAGTAAAATGCCTCGCCCCCGGCACACCCAACGCGAATGAACACGGACGGACGGGCGACTGCCGCCTCACTTCCGCTCCCATGTTAACGGGCGGAGCTGTGCACACTGGCCGCAAGTGGGCGCGCGCCTCGCGGGCGGCAAGCTATCTTTTCCGCTTTGGTTGGATTCGAGGCGGCGCGGGAGGCGTGCGCCACGCGCATTCTCACACACTCAATTTCTTTCTTTTTTTCTTTCCCTCTCTTTCTCCCTCTCTCATTCTTTCTCTTTATCTTTTTCTCTCTTTATTCTCCCTGCCTTTCTTTCTTTCTCTTTCTCTCTCTCCAGTCTCTTTCTCCCCCTCTCTTTCTTTCTCTCTTTTTCTCTCTATCTTTCAACATATAGACGTTGTTCAACCAGCTAATGTGTCTGTATCTTTCCCAATGCAAATAAACCATTACTATACTTAGTACCCCGCCCAACCCCCCCCCCCCCCCCCTGTCTGTTTTTTGTTTGTTTGTTAGTTTGTTTGGCATCTGTCTATATATCTGGTTGCCTGTCTGTCTGTTTGTTTGTTTGTCTATCTGTCTATATATCTGGTTGTCTGTCTGTTTGTTTGTTTGTTTGTTTGGCTATCTGTCTATATATCTGGTTGCCTGTCTGTGTTTGTTTGTCTATCTTGTCTATATATCTGGTTGCCTGTCTTTCTGTCTGTTTGTTCAGCCAAACCATTGATATTGTAGTTTTATAGTGGCGTAGGAATCCGTCTGAAGAACAGTGCACGGGCCTAGAATCTAGTCTCTGAAGGAACACTCTCATGAAGCCAACTGGCCCCTGTAAATGTCCTAACCCAACCCCCTCCAATGTACAGTAAATGACCAAGTATGGTTTTGTCAATATTCCAATGTACAGTTTTGCTTGTACAGTTGTACAGTGTTCCCCCCCCACCCCTCCTACCCCCCCTGCGTGAATACTTTACCCAAGGCAGTTGTCCTTCCGTGTTCGGTTTGCGCGCCCTGATTGGCCTATACTACTATCACTCAACTGTCCTCGCCCATTTCCTCGTATTGTCGTATTGTTTTCATCTCCGCCGCGCATCATATACTAAAACTTTCCTCGTATTGTCGTATTGTTTTCATCTCCGCCGTGCATCATATAGTAAAACTAACTATCACTCAACTAACTATCACTCAACCTGCCAATAGGCTACATCATAAGCAGGGCTAAAAATTAACACCTGTCACCGGCCAAATGCATGTATAACTTCCATTTGGCGACTAGATTTCAGAAGGCTACCTGCCACTCTGGCAGGTAAATGTACACGCAAGCAGGGCTGAAAATTATTGATGTGATGCCGATTGATATGAATAGCGCGTTACGTTAATATCTGAGATGAAAACACTACGTTATTTATATTGATGTGATGCCAATTGATATGAAGAGATGAAAACACTACGTTATTTATATTGATGTGATGCCGATTGATATGAATAGCGCGTTACGTTAATATCTGAGATGAAAACACTACGTTATTTATATTGATGTGATGCTGATTGATATGAATAGCGTGTTACGTTAATATCTGAGATGAAAACACTACGTTATTTATATTGATGTGATGTCGATTGATATGAATAGCGCGTGATGTGATGTCGATTGATATGAAAACAATACGAGGAAATGGGCGAGGACTTGGGCTGTGGAACTGAAAGCTAGGCGCAACACGATTGGGCGCTGAGAGGCCAATCAGGGCGCGCAAACCGAACGCGGAAGGACAACTGCCTTGGATAAAGTATTCACGCACCCCCCCCCCCCCCCCCATGCCTGGCTTGGCCTGACACGTGAAAGTCCAACAGTTGTGAGAACTGAGAAGTAAACATAGAAATACCCGAAAGAGAGAGAGACAGAGAGAGAGAGAGAGGGGGGAGGGGGGAAGAGGGGGGGAGATAGAGAGCGAGAGAGAGAGGGGGGGAGATAGACTGAGAGATGGAGAGGGAGAGGGGGGGGAGAGAGAGAGAGAGAGTTCGTGCTGCTGCTGCTGGGAATTCCTTTGGTTCTAGAGGGCTCCGCGCTGCAGTCTGTCGTCCACCCGCTCTGAAGTCGGAGTTTGGTGTGCCAGGCCAGGCGCGCAATCTCGCACGGAACCCGCGCGGAAACTTTGTGCTCGTCGTATGTGCCCGGGGCGTTTTTCCTGGAATTACTGAAAAGCACCCAAACCATACTCTATTCAAAACGGTATAAAACGGAAATGTACGGATGAAAAATCTGTCTCGGGCATATTCACTGGAAGCAACTCACTGAGACTCGACAGCGTTATTAGACCCATAGATATAATATAAGATATATTTTAAGCACTCGCAAATGTCGCAGTCTAAAACTATATCCATTGAATAAAGACCTGGCGATGAAGGGGGATCACCGCCCCCTGCTGCTGGTGGTCAATGTGTTAACTGCACCTTTATTGTGAAAATCTGTTTTGGACATTCCCATTCAATTTCAATTAAGATAGTTCTTTCTTTTCTTTTGTATTTCTATATTTTGTCCATGTCCTGCTGAAACATTCCTGCTTTAGGCTTGATACAGCTATGCTGGTGGACGATATTTGCATTCTGCTAACGTTATTTCTCTCTGTCCCTATTTCTAGATGGGCCTGGGCAGTAACGGGGGTCCATTCGGGGCTCAGGCCTATGGTCAAGGCTCTGCAGGTCCTGGGCAGCAGCTCCAGAACAAGGCTGCACTTGCCAACAGCCTGCCCCCCTTCCCCACCGAGCTCAAAGGGGCCGCCGTCACCAGTGTACCAAACATGGTTAGTTCTTGTCTACAAGCACACCTTTACCTAGCAATTCCTCCAGGCATATTTTTTTCAGCAATAAACAGGGTATCTGCAGGGTATTAAAAATACTTAAATTATTGCATTTATAATTCTCAATTTAAGGCCTTAAAAGGTAATGTGTTCAATTCAATTTGCACAAGTATACACTTTTTTGGGGGGAGGGGGCAGCCCCGCCCAGCCCAGCCCAGCCCAGCTATTGGGAGATGAAATAATATTAAATATATTAAGGTTTTTGTAGTCAAGTCAAAATGTTTTTGCGGGGCTACCGGGAGCTTGGTGCATCTGGCGAGGATGGAACGCGCAATGATTTAAAGTGGCGCGCAAGTGCAGCCGCCAGTTCAGTGGCGCTCTGTGTTTTTTAATTCATAATTGTTGTATTTATGGTCGTGAAATTGGTATTACATTTTGCAAAGTGAAAGTGGTATCAAAAAGGTCTTAAAAGTCTTAAATGTATCTGGTTGAAACCTGCAGATACCCTGATAAACCACCCAGAGCACATCATTACCAGAAGACGTATGTCTTTGGCAAGGTTCATGATTATTGACGAATAATGTTCCGCACCACAGTTTTGTACAGCTCACCGCTAGGCTGAAGGGGCAACAGTAGCTCAGGAGGTAGAGCAGTCGTCTGGTAATCCGGAGATTCCCGGTTCGATTCCCGGGCAGCGTGTCAAAGTGTCCCTGAGCAAGACACTTAACCCCTAATTGCTCCCGATGTGCAGGTCGGCACCTTGCATGGTTGCCTCCGCCGTCGGTGTGTGAATGTGTGAGTGAATGGGTAAATATGTGAGGAACAAATTGTAAAGTGCATTGGATAAAAGCTGTTATAGAAATGCAGCCATTTACCATTTAGGCTGCGATAATAATCATTCTGGCTGCCGACTCTGCTCATCTCTTCCCCTCCAGTCCCAGCTCCAGCAGCAGCCCCAGCAGCAGACAGCTATGCTGCCTCTGATCGGTGCCGGTGTGGCGGTGCCGACGACCGGACCTACAGCTGACCCGGAGAAGCGCAAACTGATCCAGCAGCAGCTGGTCCTGCTGCTCCACGCGCACAAGTGCCAGCGGCGGGAGCAGGCCAACGGGGAGGTGAGGGCCTGCTCTCTGCCCCACTGTCGCACCATGAAGAACGTCCTCAACCACATGACCCACTGCCAGGCCGGCAAATCCTGCCAGGGTGAGTGGCACGTTGGCCCTTGATGTGTAGAACTGAATGTTTTTTTATTTTGTATTTGCATTTCTGCTTCATCTGATAGACAGTGGTGGAAGAAGTACACAGTTCCTTTACTTAAGTACAAGTAGAAATACTCTGGTAAATTAGTATTCTGGTAAAAGTAAAAGTTATCTATTCAAATTAAGTAAAATTAGAAGTATTTGCTATTGAATGTACTTAATTATCTAAAGTAAAAGTACACATTCTACATGGCGTTTGTGTATCCATTGACCTCTATAATAATAATAGATTGGATTTAGAGAGAGAAGCGCCTTTCTCAGACTCAAGGACACTGTACAAGGAGAGAGAAGCTATATAAAAGAACGGGTTAAAAAAAATGAATATGTGTATAGTAACAGGAAAAAATAAAACGAATAAAATAAAAAAGGAAGCAAGGTGCTGTCCAATTGGATGAAACGGTAACAAGAAAATTAACAAGCGGGATCTGTGGCTATTACGTTACCATTGACTGAAGGAGTGCTCGTTGTCTTTGTCAATGTAACATAATAAGGAGACAGTAGCCAAAGTAACCAACAAAAGATATTTAATTTATATTTACCATGGTTTTGTAAAAGAAGAGTAATAAAGCATTACATCACGCACAGGAGTGGGTGGTCGTTAGACCCCCTAGGCATGGTCTAATTCTCACAACCCACGACTGCATGTGGTGTAATGGCTTTTACACAACTGGCGCATTCATCCAACCTTATTGCTATACAATGAACACACATTAATTGAAGATTTATTGAAAAAAACCATCCGCAGAAAAAGTAGTTCCCAAAAAAAAGGGAGAAGTTGCCTCTATGTGGAAGCAGCTCGGAAGTGCATCCAACTGTTCTCACTGTCTCAACTAAGACATCCAACAAACTAACACATCCAACTGTCTTTCAACTAAGACATCCAACAAACTAACACATCCAACGGTCTTTCAACTAGACATCCAACAAACTAACACATCCAACTTTTCTTTAGTTTTGAACCTACTTTCTATAGAACTTCATTCTTAGATGCTTCTATAGAAAGTAGGTAAAACAAATTAAAAAAAGTTTTATTTGCCCTATATAGGGGTGGGGGGGGGGGTTTCTTTGCCCTATAAGAGTTTTTTTTTTTTTTTTTTTTTTTTTTTTTTACCTACTTTTTATAGAAGCAGCTGGGAGGTGCGCTGTTTTAAGTGAGCATGGATTATTGAATTGATTGGTTGATTGATTGCTATTTTAATTACTGTCCGCCTTGTTTCCAACTGGTTACGTTTAGGCACTCTTTCGAAGTCGCTCTCTTTCGAAGTTGGTTAAGGGTAGAGTTTGGAATCAGGGCTGGTGGTCTATCGCCCTGCTCTAAAGACAAACTAACCTTAACCAACTTCGAAAGAGAGCGACTTCGAAAGAGTGCCTAAACTTAACCAGTTGGAAACAAGGTGTACAGTAATAAAATTAGCAATCAATCAATTCAATAACCCACGCTCACTTAAAACAGCGCACCTCCCAGCTGCTTCTATAGAAAGTAGGTAAAAAAATATATATATTTTTTTGCAATCAAATCAATTCGCTCGATTTTAATTTTGTTCCACAATGACTCATGACCCATCAATTACATCATCCAACATTGTTTAAGAAACTAACACATTCGCCGTGACAGAATCGTTTTTCATTTAGTCTTTATGTGACCCTATCACCATATCCTTTCGTAATGTTTACTGTCCGCCATCTTGCTTTCACTTCTAAAAACTCGCATGGCGGAGTGATAGTAATGCGGTTGTGGGTGGGTCCTGGTACCAAGAGCGTGGGGTTATTACAAATACCCACGTATAACTTGACTGTTTCAGCCAATCAGAATAGAGAAATTTGCATGCCGTTGTATAACATAAAATAACGACACAAAACACAGAACTGTACAAACAGGATCAGCATCTCACACAGGGGAGAACAGGACAGTTATACAGGAGGGGATGACGAGACAAGACACACCTGGGTTGAAATGGATACACCTGGGAGGGAAACGATAAGGACTACAAGACCAGGAACTACAACTAGACATAACACATCACACACTGGGAACACCTGATCAGGGTACAAACATACCCCACACGTAACAGTGGCTTAAAACTTTAAACTTTGGAGCAGGGCCGTGTTGCGTGAAGGCAAGTGTGAACAGGTGTGTTTTTAGGTGGGTTTTGAAGAGGTTGATGGTGTCAGAGCCTCGGATGGAGGGGGAGAGGGAGTTCCACAGCCTTGGGGCAGCTACAGAGAAAGCTCGGCCTCCCAGTGTGGAACGCCTGGTGCGGGGGATGGTGAGGAGGTCGGAGTTGGAAGAGCGGAGGCCTCGTGCTGGAGTGTAGGGGTGGAGTAGGTTGTTCAAGTAGGAAGGGGCCAACTCGTGCAGGGATTTGTAGGTGAGGAGGAGGATCTTGTAGGGGATTCGGTAGTTGATGGGGAGCCAGTGGAGTTTTTGCAGGGTGGGGGTGATGTGCTGCCAGGGTTTGGTGCGCGTGAGGACCCTCACAGCAGAGTTTTGGACGTACTGCAAGCGATCCAGAACCTTCTTGGAAGCACCAAGAAGGATTCCGTTACAGTAGTCGAGGCGGGAAGTGATGAAAGCATGAATGAGTTTTTTCCGCTGAGGCGGGAAATGGTTCTGAGGTGGAAAAAGGCGGACCTGGTGACAGACTTGACGTGAGGGTGAAATGAGAGGGTTGACTCCAGTATTACGCCCAGGTTCCTTACCTCCGTGGAGGGGCAGATGGACTAGCCATCCACGGAGAGAACAAGGCGTCGATCTTTTGGAGGAGGGCTGGGGAAGCTACAACTATTAATTCGGTCTTCTTGCTGTTGAGTTGAAGGAAGTTGGTGGTCATCCATGTTTTTATGTCCTGGAGGCAGGCAGTGAGGGAGGGGGGAGGGAGGGGAGCAGAGGGTTTGGTTGGAGGTAAAGCTGCGTGTCGTCTGCATAGGACTGGGGCTGCACGATTTTGGGAAATAATCTAATTGCGATTTTTCTGACATATTGCGATTGCGATTAAATTTCCAATTATAATTTTTTTTAAGCAGCCCCACAGAGGTTTATTGTAAAATGCGGCTTGCATCTGGCCTATGCATGGGTCTTTTCGGGACACCGAGCCTGAAAATGTTTCTTTTTACCTGGGAATCGATACCGGTACCCAACTGTACCTTTTTTTCTGTACTTTACTCTCCCTCTCTGAAGTCTAAACTTCACAACACACAATCTAAAACCCCTTACCTCCTATTCCCAAACTGATCTTGTATCTCAATGGGACTTCCTGGTTAAATAAATATAAAAAAATAAAGAAATGCGATTTTTTCTTTTCTTTTTTCAATTTCATCATTCCAAATCGCGATTTCGATTTAAAATCGATTAATCGTTCAGCCCTACGTAGGAGTGGAGGCCATGTTTCCTTATGATATCACAGAGTGGGAGGAGGTAGATTATAAAAAGGAGCGGACCAATCACCAAACCCTGGGGAACACCCTGTTTAACAGGTGCTGGAGCTGACCTGGACCCCCCGAGGGAAACATACTGCCACCTGTTGGTCAGGTAGGATGTGAACCAGGACAGGGGGGTACCAGTGATGCCAAGGACACTTTCCAGGCGGTCTAGGAGGGTTGAGTGTGAGATGGTGTCAAAAGCAGTTGAGAGGTCCAGGAGGATGAGGATGTTGATGTTGCCAGCATCAGCAGCCATGAGGAGGTAATTTGTTACCTTTATCAGGGCGGTCTCAGTGCTGTGTTTAGCCCTGAACCCAGACTGGAGTGGTTCGAACAGGTCATGGTGTGCCATGTGACTCTGTAGCTGGGCGGCTACTGCACGCTCGAGGACCTTGCTGAGGAAGGGGAGGTTGGAAATGGGGCGGAAGTTGTTGAGGTTATCGGGGTACAGACCGGGTTTTTTGAGAATTGGGGTGACTGCTGCCACCTTCAAGTCAGCAGGGATGGAGCTAGTGGACAGGGAGGAGTTAATGATGTCTACCATGAGAGGACAGAGGGCTCTCTACCACTTTATGTTAAAGGATAACTCCAACATTTTGGGAAATTAGCTTATTTAACATCTTCCCTGGAGTTAGACAAGAAGATGCATACCTTTTTTGTCTGTGCATGCATTAGGCTTAGGGAACAGACGCTCCGTTAGCATAGCTTAGCTTCATCACTGGAAGTGAGGCGGGACAGTACCCTGACGTTCCCTACAGGTTTGTTGATATTCTCATTCCTTCAAAGGATCTGAACCGATTGAAGTTTATGGATACCATGACTTAAAATCCTCTTACCTTGACGATTTAAAGCCTCCCCAATTTAGAAAACAGTAATCCAATGGCTGGTATTGATATACTACTAACTACTGCACGCTAACGGAGCTAACCGGACACTCAAGCCGATAACGAGAGCAATGACTTCCTTTCTGGGGGGTTTCAAAATAAAAGAGCGACGTCTATAGCAGCGGAAAACTTTATTTTGTACATTATCTAACGTTAACACAAACCTAAACTACCAGTAACTTTAGGTTAGTTGTAACATTAGTTTAGGTTCGTGTTAACGTTAGATAATGTACAAAATAAACGTTTTCCGCTGCTATAAACGTTGCACTTTTATTTTGAAAACCCCAGAAAGGAAGTCATTATTTGCTTTACACATCCTGTTCTGCGTTAGCTCCGGTTAGCTCCGAGCGTCCAGTAGTTAGTAGTATATTATCAATACCAGCCATTGGATTACTGTTTTCTAAATTGGGGAGGCTTTTAATCGTCAAGGTAAGAGGATTTTAAGTCATGGTATCCATAAACTTCAATCGGTTCAGATCCTTTGAAGGAAGGAGAATATCAACAAACCTGTAGGGAACGTCAGGGTACTGTCCCGCCTCACTTCCAGTGATGAAGCTAAGCTATGCTAACGGAGCGTCTGTTCCCTAAGCCTAATGCATGCACAGAGACAAAAAAGGTATGTATCTTCTTGTCTAACTCCAGGGAAGATGTTAAATAAGCTAATTTCCCAAAATGTTGGAGTTATCCTTTAAAGTGGTATGTGGTCCAGTGACGCTGCTCTGATTAAAGGTTAGGTTAAAGTGGTATGTGGTCCACTTATGCTGCTCTGATTACGTCAGACAGGCTTCAAATGTGAAAGTATATAATATTTAGGGCTGTCCCCGACTAAGGATTTGTATAGTCGACTTGTAGTTGCCAAAATTAGCCGATAGTCGACTAGTCGACTATGGAATTTTTAGTATTTTATTTTTTTAAAGTATAATTAAAAAAAAATATATATTATTATTCCATTTGGGCTGTGGGGGTGCTTAATGTCTGAAGGAGTCGACGGAAGGCTTCTTGTTCTCTGCGAAAGCATGCAATTGGTCCACTGATGGATACATCTTGATATTTGTCTAGTCTCTAGTGTGTTCATTAGATGGGTGAAATCTTCTTTCAGTGCCTCTGTGCCTGTTTTCTTAGGCAGTTAGCCTCTGGTATGTATGCCATTAGCGTTAGCCACACTTCTAGGCCTCTTTTCTTTTGGAAATAATGATAATAAAAAAAAATATATAATATATATATATACCGGTGTATATATATATATATATATATATACTTTTTTTTGCAGTTGGCAGTGGACTACGGCTCCTTTCGATCGATTAGTTGTCTATTCAACTAATCGGGGTCAGCCATAATAATATTCATACATTTTTTATTTGGTATACATTATGTTTTCTATGCTAAATCCTTTTCTTCAAAGTAACTAGTAACTGATGGGTTCAGATAAATGTAGTGGAGTAAAAGGTACAATATTTCCCTTGAAATGTAGTGGAGTAAAAGTATGAAGTTCCCTAAAATGAAAATACTCACATAAAGTAGCTAGAAAAATGTACTGTACTTAAATACAGTACTTGAGTAAAAATCCTTCGTTACTTTCCACCACTGCTGATAGGACAGTTAGTGGCAGAACATCTGGGGTAGAGAGAAGGGGGGGGGGGGGGGGGGGGGGGGGGGGTTGTGACGTGCAACAAAGGTTTTAGGCCGGATTCAAACCCAGGATGTTGTGATTATACGGTACGCGTCCTATCATGGTGAGCCACCAGGACGCCCGTAGATATTTCTTATTGATTTGGACGAGGCTGCTGATGTGGAGACCAGTCCTCTAGGGACGGATAGTGAGAAAGTGACAATTTGGTACTGGATCCTGATTGGTGAGAACCAAGATTTCATTAAGCTGCTGGACGAATGGTGCTGCTATCGGTACTTTACTGTAGGGCTGCACGATTTTGGGAAATAATCTAATTGCAATTTTTATGACAGATATTGCGATTGTGATTAAATTTGCGATTTGCTAATTGCATCATTCCAAATCGCGATTTCGATTTCAAATCTGTCCAATTAACTTGATTTCATTCTAATATCTGCAAAGGCATTTCCCTTTGCCCAGCATACACTACTGTTTAGCGGTCCCTAGACGGAAATGCAGACAAGACTGGAGAGAAGCTAAAAACAATGTCCTGCCTGCCGTGTTGTAGGGAGATATTGGTCCAAATATGAAGGCAACACCAAAATTGGTATATTTTCACATTGTCTGCTAAAAACGCCCAGAACAATATGCACCACGTTAGTGCATCGCACACCTACGCGTCCGTCCCGGTGACATTTGTTGCATGTTTTCCCCGCCTCTTCTCCCGTTCATCCTCTCCTCATCTGTCGGTCATGTCTGACCATGAAAAGCAATAAATGCTAAAACATTTATAAAAAAATAATAATAATACGCTCAGAATTGGCAAAAATATAACCCTACGTTAGGGCTGGGCGATATGGCCAAAAATGATATCACGATAACGATATGATAATGTTATCATATCACTCGATATCGATAATTATCGATATTGTTATAAGTATAAAAAAAAATCAAAAAAGTTAATATATGTTGTATGCTTATTTTGCAGCAATTCTTTGTCGTTGCCGCCATCTTTAGTGTTACAGCCCCTCATACTCCAGTTCTCAGGCTGCAGCTGGTTTGAAAGCGAAAGTAAACAGGCTTCTCTGCTGGCTGTGGCTCCAGGGGAGTTGAATAGTTCTGGCTCTGCTAGTTTCTTTTCTATCTTTTGCGCTTTTTTGGTGGACAAACCACCGCACATGTGCACCGTGACTCTCGACTGGAGACTAGCTCTGCTAGCTCACATAGTCTACTGTGTACAGACGGTTTCAAACTGTATTTTAAATTAGAAAGCAAACTAAATAAGTGGACAAGAGAAAAAATAAATCTCAATTTGGTCAGTATTGTCATTTGGACAAGCAAAGCAATTACTTTAAGTTGCAGGCAAGAAAGACAAGTCTGTCCACTGTCTCTGTTTTAAAGCTGCCCTGTTGCAGGTCACAATTTTTATTTTTTGTATATTATTGATATATTTTTTATTATCGATCGATATCAATTATTAACTCATTCAGCACTAGCTATTAGACGGGTCCCGTTGTAGCTGGGCCAAGTGTTAAAAGATACGACTCGTTGACCTTGTTTGTAGAGATAAATCTATATTCTATATTATAGCCATAGGTACATTGCTATAGTCATTAGACACTGTTTCTTCCCGTCAACATGCAAAAAAGAGATAACTTTTCCATGCATACATTCCCGTGTTATACCGTGGTGAATATAAGTATCATTTCAGAGTGGTATGGGGTAATTCCTGAAATGCTGAGTTATAGCCATATAGGTAAATTCTACTATTTGCGTTGGCGTTTCTTGCCTGTACACGCTAGTATTCCTGAATAAAATGTATACAGTAGGTATTATGTTTCATCATAAATACATGAAAGGGGGCGCCTCAGTGGCGAACCACATAGCGCGCTCAGCCGCGACACGGCCGACCCGGGTTTGACTCCCGAACCCGTCGTTATTTGCCGAATGTCTTCCCCCCACTCTGTCTCCCATTCCTCATCTGTCTCTCCCTACTGGACTGCCCAGTAGAAATAAAGCGATAAAACGCCAAAAAAGAAATCTTAAAAAAAACAAACATGAAAGGCGGGGGATGGGGGGTCGTTTCTGATTATTGATTACCAGTAACGGCATTAGTATTGAACGCAAAAAAAAAACGCTGATCAGCTGGATCGGTATGAAAACATTGCACAATCGAGCCAGAATTTACGTCAGATAGCCCTTACCTGTACCTGAGATATCTCGGGTCTTGGCGCATGGCGAGTTAACCCGGGATATCTCGGGTTTGGCCCCGAATGAGTTAAAATATCGCGATAATTATCGTTTTATCGCCAAGCCCTACCCTACGTCCAGGCGAACCTTTAGGCTGTAGGCTAGAGGTTAACAAGAAAACATTGATTGTTCCTGATTCAGACAAGACAGTTCGTGAATTAACAGCACGGTTCCCTCTCTTCACTGCAGAACATAATAATCAGATGGCATACTATGTTTGATTTTCACACAATTCGAGCAATAGCCTATAGAGCTACTTGTATATGTGCTGCTTGTAATCAATATGAAGTAAACTGTCACAAGCAAATGATCATCAATCTCTGTTTTCAAAAGGTTTTAGAAAACAAATTAAGTGCCATAAGCAACCAGATGTGCTTGTCCCACTTTATTAAAAAAAAATAAAAAATGACACCGCACACACACACCATGAATTCCTAATTAGGTTTTCCACATACATTTAGTAAAAAATGTATATAAAATGTATATAAATAAACGAGGACAAATAGTGTAACTCGACAGTTGTGATTGGAGGATCAAGAAAAGAGGGCCGGGTTTGAGATAGGTCCATTCCAACCACGCCTCCCTCGGAAAGACCCTCGTTGTTCAAGTTTCTTTATTAGTTGTCATACAGAAGTACAGAATACTTTTATACTACGGGCGGCTAGGTGGTGTAGTGGGCAAGGCACTCGCCACCAGTGTGGAGACGCTAGGATTCGCGTGTTCGAATCCAGCTCTCCACATTGTTTTCAGTTTAGCTGGTCGTCCGCAGTAATACACATTGGCCGTATTACGGGGAGGGAAAACTGAAGGGTGGGGATCGAACGTTGTGAACAAGCGACTCCTACAAGTCGGTTGGTGCGCCTGCGCAGTAGAATCAGGAAGTGTCGGGGGCAGCGTGAGCCTCCCACGCGTTACTCCTCGACACTGAGAGATTGAGCTGCGCAGGTGAAAAGATGCGACTGCTGTTACCTCAAGTACCGGAGGGGACTTGTGCTATGTATGACTTAGTCCACATTGCAGCCGGCTTGTGGGAGGCAAGAAACAGCGTTCGTGACAGGGGAGGGTTGAATTGGATGATACGAAAATTGGGATGGGAGAAAATATAGAAAAATGGGAGAAAAAGTGGATAAAAAAAAAATAATACTTTTATACTTTTATTCCATTAAAGATATCAATTGTACACCACAGATACCACAATTTTTTCTATGAAAGAGAGACATCGAGAGGTTTTGTATCAGATCTTTATCATCAATTACTAACGGCCTCGTATGAAACCCTCCGTCTAGACTCAGTCTGGAGGAGGGATATACCAGACCTGGAGACAGACTTTGACTGGCAAGAGGCCTGGGCAAATGTACGACTTGCATCAAGGAACCCGGACCATCAACAAATCAATCTTAACTATATTCACAGGACATACTTAACTCCTATAAGACTGAACAAAATGAGTCTTAAACAAGACTCCAAATGCTCCCTATGTACAAATGGGGACGAAGGGACATTTATGCACATGTACTGGGACTGCCCACCAGTTAAGATATTTTGGAAAGAAGTGACCCAGCGATTAGCAAATCTCTTAACTCTGGATATACCTGTACACCCCTCTGTATTACTGCTGAATGATGTCTTTGAGCATGCAGTACCTCCACAGCTAAAGAGATTGGTTTTATCCGGTATCACAGTGGCTAAAAAGCTGATAGCATCACGATGGTTTCAACCGGAAAAAATGTGCCGGAAGGTCTGGACTCTTACATATCTCGATGTGATTTATCAAGAAATATCTACAGCAAGAATTTTGGGTCTCAATGAATCCAAAATGACATTGTGGTTAGAAGTGGTGGAGAGAATAAAAGCTAGCATATAATGGTAGTGTCTGGTTAGGAACAAGTTATAATGGTTGGATTATCCAATGGGGGGTCCGGGAGGGGGGGGTTCGAGCTGGAGCATATGTATGTAGGTTTTTAGATAACAGGTATTAGGGGTATATCCTGTATAAGACATTTGACTAAATGGTAATTTCATTGGATATGCACTGTGAATTAATGCTTGTATATCTTATCGTGTGTTGTCATGTTTGTTTATATGTATGTTTAAAAAATAATAATAAAAAAATATATAAAAAAATTAAATACTTTTATACAAAATGCTTCTTTCTGTTTCGCTCCAGAGACTGTGCCAGGCAAAAATAGATAATAAAATAAGTATAGCAAGTATAAAATAGAAGTCAAGTACGTAGACAGAAATTTTCAGTATATACATTTATAGAGCCATATGAAATCCGCGTTCACGGAATCGCGGAATTAACCAATAAAAATGGAATCAACTGCAAAACGTGGAATATTGCAGAATTTGGCCTAATCTGGACTGAAATTCCGTTTTTGGGTGGAACGCTTGGTGCACACGCGACCGGGGAGGCGGACGCTAGAGCGGGTTACACACAACACAGCAGTCTCCAACCGTCTCGCTGCTTCGGTGTTAACATCGTCAAGAAGCTAAGAAATTCCCCAATAAGCCCTCAATTCAGAGCAGAGCAGTATCCCAATGACTTTTATGCCTCCGGCGATAAGGTGTTTTGCAAATTCTGTCAACGTTCCGTGGACTGGAGCCACAAAAACACTTGCGACACTATTGTGATTAAATAGCTATAACGTTAGGACATGATAGCTTCTTGCTAAATCTAGTGCACCCATCCATTTGTTTAATGCAAACGATTGTCATTATACACTGCCCTTTATAATCTAAATAAACTTAAATAGCTATGAAACGTTACAGTACATAGGACTATAGATGGAAATGATAGCTTCTTGCTAAATCTGGTGCACTCATCCATTTGTTTAACACTTTGGTTGCCTTGGGTTAAATTAATGATATACCATAGGTTGCCGGCTCTATTTGTCTATGGAGAAGTACCCCTTCTTTGCATGGCTATAACTTTTTAAATTCTATTGCTACATTGCCATTATTAGGGCCCATTCAAAGTCCTATATGTATTGTTCATTGTGTAGCAACGTTAAACTTTTTCATTCACATATTCATAGTAAAGTATGGTCTAATGTATAAGTATGTTTTCATCTCTTTCTGCAGCTTTCTCCAGAACGTGATCTATAGCCCCAAATGCATTATATTGATGATGCAATACAGTTTTATGGCAATCAGCGCGATATAAAAAATTCCAACTAGACGTACTTCTAGAAGTTACTACACGTCATCTGATGTTGACCGGATGGGCTAGGGGGCGTTTATAATTCCGTGGGCAGCGTTATACCAATCATCTAATGTGGGTCAAATGTTGATAATAGCAGTTAGTATCGAAGACGGTAACGTTACACGCTGAAACTCACCCCAGTCTCCGCGCGCCGTTGGGCGATCATCGTCGAGTTGAAATCTTATCATTATGGGATGTAAATTTACCCGGTCCATCTCCAGCTTGTATAATGGTATATACGTCCAAATCATGTTGTTTATCGAGTTATTGGCAATCGATCACTGTGTAGTGTGACGAGCCAGAGTCGCGGGACCTATAGCGAGCGCCGGAAGTACTACGGTCGTCTAGGACAACCTCTATTCAACATCCTGTTTGGCGATTGCGCCGATCGGCCACCAGATGGCGCTCATGAACCGCCAGAGAGCTCAGTGGGTCCTGCTGGTGGATCTCAGGCCAGCGGAGGGGACATATGAATCCGATCGCAGATTTTTGAAATATTGATATAAGGACGCTGTACAGCGTCCCCCGGCAACTTGAGCATGGCCAGCAATGACGTGAAAAGACGTTTCATGGCAGTCAAAGTGTTAATGCAAACGATTGTCATTATACACTGCCCTTTATAATCTAAATAAACTTAAATAGCTATGAAACGTTACAGTACATAGGACTATAGATGGAAATGATAGCTTCTTGCTAAATCTGGTGCACTCATCCATTTGTTTAATGCAAACAATTGTCATTATACACTGTCCTTTATAAACGAAATAAACTAAACTAAAGGTGCCTAAATTATGCATTACTATATTTCATCACAATATAATAGATATAGCTAGGCTACTGACATTGTCATTGTGATAATGTCAGTAGTAGCTAGCTGTATCTATTGTTTACACTTGAAATGTGTATTTTTATTTTGTCACAATATTATTTGAAAAGTATTGTGTAAAATGTAACTATTTCTGAGTTGCAGCACTTAAAAACATTAAATGGACTGTTATCTTATTCAATTGTGGACATTTATTCATTCCCACTTATTAGACACTATTTCTGATGGTAAAATGAGCATAAAAAGCTAAATACAGAATTCTGAAATATTAAAACGGAAAAAACAGAATTTGGGAAAAAATAAAATGGAATTTGGAAAACAATAAAACGGATTTCATATGGCTCTACATATATACAATGATCTATGTAGAGTAGAAGTAGCTGAGTTACCATACAATATACTATACAGTGCAAAGCAGAAGTGGGATGAGGTACAATTAGGCCTGCCGCGATGAGCAATAAATCGATTAATCGGCGCAATAATTAAAATGAATGCAATGATTTTGACGGGCGCGATTAATTGCTATTTGCACGTTTGTTTTAATGAGACGGAACCAGTACCCCTTGTCAGTCACTCTCCGTGTGGGGGGCCGCTGGCCTTACTACAGCAGGGCTGTACACTGCAACAAGATTATCGCAAATTGCCCCTTAATTTGGCCCGTGCGAGTGGACAATAATATTTGGGGGCAACCTTGCGAGTAGTGATTTCAACCCTTCATTCGCATTTCACTCCTAAATTAATCTATACAAATTGGATAAAAAATTTTGTAAAACATTAGGGCTGTACAGTGCGACATAATGTTGCGGTGCTATGAAAAAATCTGTCTGCAATGAATGAATTTACTGCGATAGCCTGAGTGGAAAAAAAGATTTGCGTGTGAAGTGAATCTGGGCCACGCTATATACTTGGTAGTTGTAGTCTATCGTGCGATTAAATACCATGTCCCCATCTGCGTAGTCCATACATCCAACACCAAATCCCATAATTCCTAGCGAACCATCGAATCGAAACTGAATGTTGCATCGCCAAAGAAGAACTTCATTTCAATAAGTTTAATCCGCTAATTTTGCTCTGCAAGAAGAACGGAGCGGATATCAGTCCATCTTATGAGAACCACGTCCGATGTGGAGAGATGATAAGAGACCATAGCCGGTGAAATTAAGTCTGATCTGGCACTTCTAACGTTCAGTTCAGCCATGCATTAGGTGAGTCGCCTACTATTACGAGGTTTTTCAATACTTAAATACTGTCTACTTAAATTTCCCTCCGGGGATCAATAAAGTATCAACCTATCTATCTAATAATGAGACAATATGCAAATAAGATAATACTAATAATTGTCACGGTTCCCCGTATGAAAGTGGCTTGCAACTTACTGCTGGTAAAATCACTGTTTATTTCTCGTTTTGCATAGTATTACATTCCTCTTCTATAAAGTCCCACCGTAAGAGCTATGGCCTCATACAGGTCCATTAAACCTTTTTGATTAGTCTTTCCTTCGAGCTAAGTTGAACTGAACATTTCACTGTCAAAAGCGCAAACTTAAACAAGGATGCGTCGCAACATGGTTTTCAAAATAAATGTCACATATACCAGGGTGTCCGCGGATCCTTAAAAAGTCTTAAAAAGTCTTAAATGTGTTTATCAACTATTAAGGCCTTAATTTGTCTTAAAATGTCTTAAATCCATCTTTCAGAGGTCTTAAAAAAATGCCATAGACAGGAAAGATAAAATGCCATGGCATCTTATGTTTCATTATGAAATCTGGGGAAAAACGGGAGATAAAGTCGGACTTTTTATTTACGCAGACCGGTGTTCACCGGAATGGGGCGGAACCAACAGAGGTATGTTTGAGGTATGCCAGTGAGGTGACTTCTGACATGAGAGAGAGACAGAGGGAACGGCAGTCTGCCAGCGAGGTGACTTCTGACATAAGAGAGAGACAGGAGAGAGAGCGGGACGGCAGTCTGCCAGCGAGGTGACTTCTGACATGAGAGAGAGAGTAGAGCCATATGAAATCCGTTTTATTTTTTTCCAAATTCCATTTTATTTTTTTCCAAATTCCGTTTTTTCCGTTTTAATATTTCAGAATTCTGTATTTTGCTTTGTACGATCATTTTACCATCAGAAATCGTGTCTAATAGGTGGGAATGAATAAATGTCCACAATTTAATAAGATATAACAGTCCATTTAATAGGGCTGTCTTAAATACTTCGAAGCTTCGTTCGATGGGCATGGGATTCGAATATGAAAATAAAATTTGATTATTAAAATAAAAAATTATATTTATTTTTGCAAAATCAACTCTGCCTCTCTTTGTTAACTACAACAAGCAATGCTATTTGTTATTTAAGATGAGGTCGGACTCGGCACTGACAGATTTGTGTTCATTGTGCTGCTTTTATAAAGCCTCAAATGACGGCTTACAATATTTCATGAAAGCAAAGTGTTTTGTTTGTCTAAGATTTAAAAAGGTTTAAACTTTACAGCACTGACAAAGTTGAACAAAGTGCTGTACAAGTCCCACAACATAAAAAAAAAAAAGTAAAAAAAATAATAAAAAAAAAGTAATTTTTTTTTTATAGTTGATTCCATTTTTATTGCTCAATTCCGCGATTCCGTCCGCGATTCCGTGATCGCGGATTCCATATGGCTCTAAGAGAGAGAGAGGGACGGCAGTCTGCCAGCGAGGTGACTTCTGACATAAGAGAGAGACAGGAGAGAGAGCGGGACGGCAGTCTGCCAGCGAGGTGACTTCTGACATGAGAGAGAGGGACGGCAGTCTGCCAGCGAGGTGACTTCTGACATGAGAGAGAGAGAGAGAGGGACGGCAGTCTGCCAGCGAGGTGACTTCTGACATAAGAGAGAGACAGGAGAGAGAGCGGGACGGCAGTCTGCCAGCGAGGTGACTTCTGACATGAGAGAGAGGGACGGCAGTCTGCCAGCGAGGTGTCTTCTGACATGAGAGAGAGAGAGAGGGACGGCAGTCTGCCAGCGAGGTGACTTCTGACATGAGAGAGACGGAGAGATATTTATGTTTGTCACCCCTTTGTTTCATCCAATCCAGTTACTCCTTTATGTTTTAATAAACATCTTTGGACCAATGTGTCCTTAAACTTAAACTAATTGGTGTCGTTGCGCGATTTTTGTTATTGTGAAATTGGTATTAAATTTCATTCTGAGTGGCATTAAAAAGTATTAAAAAGCCTTAAATTTGACTGGGCTAAACCTGCAGACCTGTCAACATCATGAGGAACTCCTATGAAGGTATGACCTGCAGAGTCATACACAGCGGACAGCTCACACGAAGCTTCCAAGTGAAGACCGGAGTAAGGCAAGGTGGTATCCTGTCCCCTTTCCTCTTCCTCCTGGCCATCGACTGGATATTGAAGACCACAACAGCACAGAGGAGAAACGGGATCCAGTGGACACTCACAACACAACTGGACGACCTAGACTTCGCAGACGACCTTGCCCTACTATCCCACAGTCGACAACAGATGCAGGAGAAGACTAACATACTGGCAGACACCTCAACACAACTAGGCCTCAACATCCACCAAGGAAAGACCAAAATACTCAAGATCAACACAAACAACAAAGACCCAGTAAACCTGGAGGGAACAGCACTTGAGGAAGTAGAATCCTTCACCTACCTAGGTAGCATCATAGATAAGAAGGGTGGCACGGAGGCAGATGTCAGAGCAAGAATCAGCAAGGCAAGGGCCTCATACATCCAACTAAAGAACATCTGGAGCTCCAAGGTTATCAGTCAGCAGACAAAGATCAGACTATTCAAATCCAACATCAAGCCAGTACTCTTATACGGATCAGAGACGTGGAGGACAACCAAGATCACAATGACTAGAGTGCAGTCATTCATCAACAGATGCCTGAGGCGGATCCTGAACATCCACTGGCCAGATACCATCAGCAACAATGATCTCTGGCAGAGAACGGGCGAACAACCAGTGGAAGAACAAATCAAGAGAAGAAAGTGGGGATGGATCGGCCACACACTACGCAAACCAAACACCAGCACCACCAGACAGGCCCTTAGATGGAACCCCCAAGGCAAAAGGAAGAGAGGCCGGCCCAAGAACACCTGGCGCAGGGACTTGGAGACAGACATCACACAGAGCGGACTGACATGGAAACAGCTGGAAAGCAAAGCACAGGACAGAGGACCCTGGCGAACTGTTGTCGACGGCCTATGCTCCCCCAAAAGGAGCGATAGGCGTAAGTAAGTAAGTAAGTAAACCTGCAGATACCCTGTATACAAATACCGTAGTAGGCCTCTCAATTCTTATAAAAAAAAAAGTCCCGGATATACATAAACATTAATTGGCATAGATCTCAATAAACGGCCCAACACTGGGCGGCTATGTGGTGCAGTGGGCAAGGCGCTCACCATGAATACTGGAGACGCTGGGTTCGCCTTTTCGAGCCCAGAGCTCCACATTGCTTTCAGTTTAGCTGGTCGTCCGTACTAATACACATTGGCAGTATTAGGGGGTGGGAAACTGATGGGTGGGGCGCCCCTCCAAAGCGCAGACCCCTGACGCTGAACGATCGCGCCGCGCAGGTGAAAAGATGCGACTGCTGTTACCTCGAGTATCGGAGGGGACTCGTGCTATGTATGACTTAGTCCACATTGCAGCCGGCTTGTGGGAGGCAAGAAACAGCGTTCGAGACAGGGGAAGGTTGAATTGGATGATACGAAATTGGGATGGGAGAAAAATAGAAAAATGGGAGAAAAAGTGGATCAAAAAAAATAATAAACGGCCCAACACATTGATCACTTTAGGCACACTCTGAAACCAGTAACATCACAAATATGAAGCAGGTAATTACCCATAAAAATAATAAACCTTTCATGGGGTTATTTACAATAATAATAATTAATTGTATTTATAAAGCACTTTTCATTGTGAAACAAAGGTATGCAGAGTTTCTTGTCCTCCTGATTAATGCAATGGTATATATTGAAATTCTTTTATTGGGAAAACCACTTGAGATACAGTATCTCGTTTTCGAGAGGGTCCCAGTGGTGTGTGTGTGTGTGTTGTGGTGATCTCATTCAAGGAGCACTACAAGCGCACGCACACACACAGTTTGTTGTTTTTGTTCTATTAGTGATTTACACACTTTCTCAGTTGGTTCATTATAAAAGATACAAACCTGAAAACAAACACACTTAAATGTTAAATAAAAGGACCACAGTAATGAGGCAGGAGGAACATATTTTTTTGCACTATAATGGTAAAATAGTTATTAAAAAATGTGCCCCTAAAAAATATTCTGTGCCCCTAAATTTCTCATTTAGGGGCAAGTGTGCCCCTAGTGAAAAAGCTTAGCGTACAGCACGGGAGCTCCGTGGGGCACTAGCAACGCCACATAGCTTAACTACATTTCTCAATAGTGTTGCTCCTTTTAACCAAGTAGTGTTCTTTGTAGTGTAGCTATTTTTAGACCCAAGTAGTTACTCGCTACTGCCCGGAGAAACTGGACTGCTAAATAAAGATTAAAGATCTAGCGTTGATGCTATCAACATTAGCTAAATAGCTAACAAACGAAATACAACGTATAGCATAGCTAGCTACAACACAGAATAACATTAATACAATTACATGCATCATTGTTTACAATGAACGGGTGGGGCTAGTCAAAGGACTGGACACGTGGACAAGTTAAACATGAATTAATTTATTATAACAGGTAGTTTCGAGTCGTGCCTACGCACCACAGGGCTACTATTCTATTATATACGGCTTTGGCGCTTCCTCCTCATCGTTGATTGCCTGTAGTAGCTGCATCTAACGTTAAAACTAACCTAAAGTTAGTTGTTCACCAACAATATCAACATTTGTTTTATCATTAGCTCAAAAACACAGAACCGGACGAGACAAGTTGTCCGCTCAATACGTTCTGCTAGGATAATAACAACAATACTTCCGCTCCGGACCGGTGGGTGGGTTTCAAAATAAAAGTCTAAAACACCGGAAAAGACGTTTATTTTGTACAGCGTTTTCCTCCACGAGTACTCGAGTACATCATGTGATCAATCGATCTGGATTATTTTTGCCAATCCCTAGTTTATCCTGTGCTGAAATCTCCATTCCAATAGAGATAGTATATATTTTGGTGTTTATTTGATTATTGTTTCACTGCCTTTTTATTTATTACGTTTCCACAGTTTTTTCCTCATACTTTATTAACATTTTGTCATTGGTACCGCAAGGTACATTAATAATACATGTACATGTTAAAAGGATGATACAAAAAGCCAGACAGAGGGCTTGTTTCCAGTTTCAGTTTGTTTTATAATAAATAATCAAACTGAACTTATTTAGGATATTTAAAATGTCTTCCAATGTTAAATAAAGGTTTATTGCACTTTGAAACGGTTTCCTTGCATTATTATGCTATTATTATATTAGTAAAATAAAAATAAAAAGGTTAATTGAAAACTTTTGGGAAATACATTTCTCAAAAAAAAAATTCTCTCAAAACCGCAATAATATCGCTTATCGCAATATTTTCTTGGACAATTAATCGCCCAGCAATATGTGTTATCGTGACAGGTCTAGGTACAATTTAGGTACAATATAATTTACAGTAAGGTGTAATGAGGTATGGATTGTAGTAGTGCAAATTCTTTACAGATAAATATAAAGTGTGCTTAGGTGTACTAAAGTGGTTAAAGTGGGTGCTGCAGTGAGTTGTATGTTTAAAGTGAGTGTGCGTGTGGATGTGTGTGCTGTGAGTGCATTTGATGGTTGTTACATAGTGTTATTGTTCGTTGAGCATCCTGATGGCCTGGCGATTGAAGCTTCTTCTGAGTCTCTCTGTACTTGCCATGAGACTCCGCAGCAGTTCAAAGAGGCAGTTGTTTGGGTGGCTCGAGTCTTTGATAATTATCTTAGCCTTGCCCATGCACTGCTTGTTGTAAATGGTAGTGAGGCAGTGAAAGGGTTAATCAAACCATAAACAAAGGCCTATTAACACTTTAACTGCCGGAAGACACTTTTAGGCGTCCTTCCCCGCCATGCTCAAGTTGCTGAAGACGCCGTAACTCGTCTTTGATATCAATATTTCAAAAATCTGTGATCGGTATCATATTTCCTTTCCGGGGGCCCTGAGACACAAGTGTGATCTCCTCTCAATCCTCTAGCGGTTCAAGACCGCCATCTGGTGGCCGATCGGCAGATCGAAAAAACGGATGTTACCTTTAACCCGGTAGGACTCACTCCATATGGGGTCCGGGCCAGGGTTCGAAATTAACGGGGGCTTGGGGCAAAATGCCCTCGAAAATTGACCAAATGCCCTCGAAAATCAGTTAAGGGGGGCAAAAAAAAGCCCCTGACAGTTTACTAATTATATATATAATTATATATATGCTCTACAGTGCGAGCATTTCCCTCGTATTGCCCCTAATAATATGTGTGTGTGCAAACCGGAAAAATCATTTACTTGCAGTGTGCGAGACAGACGAGTGATTGTGAAGATTACAAAACAGCTCCACTGTTAATAGTTCAGATTGAAACTGGACTGAAATTCAGTTTTTGGGTGGAATGTTTGTTCCAAGGAGGAGGGAGGCGGGGCCCGCTGCGTGTTACAGGCACTTGAGAGGTGCTGCGAACACAGAGAGAGCGCTCTGCTCTCATCAAGCATTACACTGCTATCTTAACGTTAGCAAGCTAAGCATCTGCATAGCGCGACCTGTGTTCTGTGTAACGTTAAGTAACTTGTGTTCGGCGGGGAAAGACCATTCCATTTGTAACACAACTCCAAAAGAATAACATCCAAATCCGATCCCGATGCGCATTTCCTTCATTCCACAGCGCTGAGCGCGCAACGTATTTCATTGATCGATCTGGCCAGAGCCTATACTCACAAACGTTGCGTGTGTGGGGTTTTTCATCCATTTGAAACAAGCCTCTTGACTGTTGGAATTAGGGATGTTAAAAATAAAATATCTAATAATATTATTCAATATTAGACATTCATTGATCCAGAGGCAACCGGTTATTATATCAAGACAACAACACAACTTGCCCTCACTCAGGGACAATAATATTTAATCTATTTAGATAGAGTATGTATGTATTATTTACAGATAATTGAAGGTACATCAAAACATGAAACCAAGCCATGATGTCACACATCGTGTGTGTGTGTGTTACTTGAACAATTGTCACTATGCTCCTAAATTTCTGTGTGCTCCTAAATTTGTATTTAGATTTTATTTATTAACATTTTATTTAGGAGCACATGTGCTCCTTGGGAAAAAGGTTAGCGTAGAGCAGGGCTATTCAACTGGCGGCCCGCGGGCCAGATCCGGCCCGCGGGATGATTCTGACCGGCCCGCCAAAGATTACATGATAAAAAAAAAAATTAAAAATTAAAAAAAAAAAAAAAAAAAATTACTTTTTTTTTCATGTCAACGTTAACACGCACAATTTAGCCAAAAGTCACTCAATTAATGACAGATTTCATTGATAAATTGAGGGGAAACTTTGCAAGTCGATTTGATGAATTTGACATGTCCAGAGAATTGATGCATTTTGTGAGCAACCCATTTGCCAATGTAGCTGCTATTTCCACAAAAGGACAAGAGTTCCTTGCATCACTTCACATTGATGAAGGTCTCCTGCAACTTGAAATAATTGACATGCAAGCATCATCTGCTCTGAAGCAGGCACTTGAGAATGAATCCACCACAACATTTTGGATAAAGTGTATTCATGTCAAGACATTCCCCAAAATAAAAACGCTGGCAATATCTGTGCTAACAATGTTTGGCTCAACATACACCTGTGAATCCAGTTTCTCTCACATGAATGCCATTAAAACAAGCAACGTGCCTCCTTGACAAATGAGCATTTGCATCACTGTTTGCGGGTAGCCCTCACTTCCTATGAACCCTCTTTCTCTGCCATTGCCCAGTCAAAGAAGTGCAATCGCTCTCATTAGATGTGTGTATGTAGGCTAGGCCTGTCTGCCCCCCACCCCCCTGATGTTTGAGAGTTAAGAGTCTACAATAAGTGCTAATAAGATGCTGTGATTTGCTGTTGTTGCACAGACATGAAGCACTTTTTCATAAGCGCAGCTGCACTATAAATGTGTTTTTTTGTTCAAGTGTTGATGTTAGAATGTTCAGATGCACATCATGCACTTGTTTGTTTTTTATTTTTATATTGAAATGTTGAAGAGGAGATGTTGCAGTTGTTGCACAGTCATAAATGAAGCACTTTTTGCAGGAGATGTTGCAGATGTGGCACATAAATGAAGCACTTTTTTTGAAAAGTATACTACTTTTGCAATGTAGTTAAAGGGGAACTATCTTATAAATGGCCTTTTTCAGTGTTTAGCATTGTGTCCTAGCTATGGAATGTGGACTTATATTAATATGATCTATGTCTCTAATTCTCATATTGGCGCATTCTTCCAATTCTCCTCTCACAATATTCACCCTCACTGAACTGAGTCATTTGAAAATGTGCTGATTTGTGATGTCAGAGAGACACCGCTGCATGATAATCAGCTGAGTTTCCACACAGTTCCCACTGTGGTTGGAGCCCAGGCTCAAAACGGCTTAAGATCTTGAGGTAGAAAAATGCTGTTTTTGAGTACTTGATTAGAAATACAAAACAATGAATTAAAAAAAAATAATTACAGGTGTTCCATAAACCCACAGGAATTGTGTAAAAGTGCCCAAATAGTGAAAAAAAATTGTAAAATAGTTCCCCTTTAAATAAAAGTTGTGAAAATGTGGTTGCGTGTTGTGTCAAGTGTACATTATATTCATAGCACGGGGAGGCGCCGTGGCAGGCCGGCCCCTGGCCCCTTGGGTTTCTGACAATGTGGCCCCCTGAACAATTTAGTTGAATAGCCCTGGCGTAGAGCCCTATATATGGAGACATTAACATTACGTTATCAAACATAGGGACGAAGACTGTAAAAAAAGTGTCAACAATGTTTTATAATCTTTATGTTAATTTTAATTATAAAAATGTTGTGCCCCCGAAATACAAAAAAAGCCCCCGAAAAGCAATTATGGGGGGCAAAAAAAGCCCTTGAATTTTTTTTTTTTATTTCTAACCCTGGTCCGGGCACTCGCTAGTGTTAGAGAGACTCAGTCTTCACACAGTGAACATCGATCGCTGCAAATAACTCGAAAAAAAAATGATTTGGACGTATATATTACTAACTATAGAACCTGGAAATGGACCGGATATTTCTATATCCCATAATAGGAAAATGTCTGTTCCACGCTCATCGCCCAACGGCGCGAGGAAGATACGGTAAGATTCAGCGTTATTTTTCAATGTCTCCTATACTAACTGATCCGATGAACATTTGACCCACATTAGATGAATGGTATAACGCTGCCCACGGAATTATAAACGCCCCCTCGGCCATCCGGTCAACATCAGATTACGTGTAGTAACTTCCAGAAGTCCGTCCAGTTGGATTTTTTTATATCGCGCCGATTGCTATCAAACTGTATTTGATCATCAATATAATGCATTTGGGGCTATAAATCACGTTCTGGAGAAAGCTGCAGAAAGATGAA
Source organism: Notolepis coatsorum (assembly GCF_963971535.1). Classification (NCBI taxonomy): domain Eukaryota; kingdom Metazoa; phylum Chordata; class Actinopteri; order Aulopiformes; family Paralepididae; genus Notolepis; species Notolepis coatsorum. Next base: position 103,488,776 of record NC_140171.1, read on the forward strand.
AACATACTTATACTTTAGATCATATTTGAGTATGAATATGTGAATGAAAAAGTTTAACGTTGCTTCACCCTGAACAATACATATAGGACATTGAATGGGCCCTAATAATGGCAATTTAGCAATAGAATTAAAAAAGTTATAGCCCTGCAAAGAAGGGGAATTTCTCCATAGACAAATAGAGCCGGTAACCTATGGTATATCATGAATTTAGCCTTAGGCAATCAAAGTGTTAAGATGTTAGATCCTAATGTGAAAAATTATATAATTTAATGTTCTATGCCTTATCTTGGCGTTGTCTATCTTGCTGCTGTCTATTTTATACACTCTGCTGCTTGGACTCATTGCATCCAGACTGTGGTCGTTGTACTGTAGATGTGAACTATTTAATTGCACTGCACTATTGCATTATTGTCTATTCCATTTTACTAACTATTTTATTGCACTGCACTATTGAACTATTTTACTCTGTCTATTCTATTTTACTTTTTTATTACCGTCTATTTTAAAATTGCCAATTGCCATAGAACTGTCGGACACCATTGAGTTGATTGACTGTTACATGCCGTGAACTATGTAATGAAACTCAAAGTATAAGAGTGAAGTACTGACTCTGGGCTTTCTTATTTATTGTGCCTAAAACAAATTAAACCTTAAGTAGATGTACTTTGTTGTTGTTCTGTATAGTAATTCAGAACTGTTCTTTAAAGTAATTCAGAACTGTAATTCTTCTATAATGTACCTTAGAACGGGGGGAAATGCAGAGTATATGAGAAAGACCTATGGCTCTGACAGCTCAAAACATCTAAAATACTGCTGTACTGAAGCACTTTTCATGATTTCACCCTGAAGCCCAGGGTGTAAGTGTGTGTGTGTATATCGATGTCTCTGCATGGAACCCAACCAACTAATTTCCTTTTGGGCTCATGCCCTCTTCATCTCACCGCCACGTAAATAGCCATGGAGCAAGACTCTGTTCCTCAATAAGCACCGATCGCCCCTCTGAGATTTGAGCCTAATCTCGAGTCAGCTGGAGGTTTAGCTCATTTTCACCTGAGGGCGCCTTGAGACTCAAGTATCGCTAGTGTTTGGTTTGGCTTGAGAACAAAATTGCAGCGACGCTATGTGGCTTATCACGGCACACTGAATGCGCAATAAGCATCCAATGCGATGGGCTTTACTGATACGCTTATTTTGAAGCTTCGCCAAGCGTGTTGGCGTGTTGTCAAAGATAACACAGTGTAATTGTATTTTATTTATACAATTATATAAATTACTATATTGCCTTCCAAGCTTGAAGCCATGTAGTAATTGTCCCCTTGCACGTCTCGCAGCTTACGTCGATGCCAGGCGGCCTGTGGGCCTGCCTCAGGCTCTGCCATGGACCTATTATATTGCTGCGGTCACGTTACGTGCACTTTAGGATTCATTTTAAAATTATTTTATTTGCTTTTAAAGCTCGTCATGACCTTGCTCCACCCTACCTCTCTGAGCTGTTGCAGGTCTATACACCTTCTCGCTATCTCAGGTCAGCTGACCAGCTGCTCCTAGTAGTGCCTACAACTAGGCGTAAGCTCAGTGGGGACCGTGCTTTCTCCGTTGTCGCCCCCAAAATGTGGAATGAGCTGCCACTGCAGATTAGGCAGGCCTCATCACTGCCCCGTTTCAAAGGCCTCCTTAAGACCCACCTTTTCTCTTTGGCTTTCGACACCATGTAGCTTGTTGATTTTATGATCTTATTGTCTTACTGTGTCCTTTGCTTTTCATTTTTTTTTTAAGTACTCTGATCTATTTAAATTTGTATTGCTGCCTATATTTACCTAATGTTTTTTATCTCTGTTTTGGTACTCTTGTTTTTTTTGTATCTATTTTTAGTGCTGCTAATAGTTTTTAATATGCTCCCCCTGTACAGCACTTTGTGCCCCTGTGGCTGTTAAAGCGCTTTATAAATAAAGTTGGATTGGATTGGATTACGTGGGAAGAAGCGGAAGAACCAGCTTCCGACTGGGAAAAACCATTCACGTCAGCCTCCTAGTGGTAATTCCTTCTAGGACATATGGGATTTTTTTATAGACACCGATATCTCCCACTTCGCGTCACGAATTGCGGAAGTATGGATGTGGGCGTTTCATCGAGTCAACGCGTGAAGGCTTCCTAGTTGTAGCAACGAGATGTCCTCTGGTTCTTCCGCTTCTTCCCACGTAACGTGAACGCGGCATATCTTTTAGTTTTAGTCTATAGTTTGCTGCTAGCCCCGTTAGCCCATTCGCTTTTCTGGTCGTCACACAACAGGAACGTCCTTCTTTGGTTTCCTCACCCGAGCCAACCGCAACCTTCCCACACTAGGAATGAGTGCAACACTCGGAACCTGAGCTTGTTGACAAAGTAGTCATTTGTGTTCCTCCGGTATGTACTTTCATTTGGTGTCTCCATCCGTCTCTGTCTGCCCCCTCTTAGGAGATTAGTTTGGTCTTTAGTCGATCAAGACGTTGTTGGGCCATTCGTTGTTTAAAAAAAAGAAAAATAGATGTGATAAAAAAAAGTCATAAGAATAAAATACAATGCTAGAAGTAAGAAATAAAAGGTAATGATATACAATAATATACAAATCAATCATGTCTTTAGTCGAGGCCTAGGCTCATCTGCCGAAAAGAGCCCAGAGTGGTTTCCCCTACATAATTCTTTGAGGCCCTTACCTCTGCTGTTTGATGCTTTATTTGTACTATTTCACTGTTGTGGTGTCTCCCTCATCAGTCTATTTTAAAATCAATTCTGAAACGAACAGGGAGCCAGTGCAGGGAAGCCAGTACTGGTCTGATGTGATCACGCCTCTTTGTGCCAGTCAAGAGGCGTGCAGCAGCGTTCTGCACCAGCTGCAGGCGTCGCAGGGAGACCTGGTCTAGACCCACATACAGGGCATTACAATAGTCCAGCCGAGATGATATTAAAGCATAGATGACCCTCTCCAGGTCATTGGGAGAGAGGTAGGGCTTTACCTTTGCCAAGAGCCTCAGCCTACAGACCCAATCTGTCTGTCAAATTTTCTTCCCCCCCCCCCCCCCCCCCTAATGTACAGTCTCCTCCCCATCATAATGTATATAATCTCTGTTAGGATCTATCGGTAACAGTACTGTTTATTTGCATATCGTATATGTCACAAATGTAACATTACTATATACCTGTAGTGTTGTGAAGAAGGCACGACAACGCCTCTACTTCCTCAGGCGCCTAAGGAAGTTCCAAGTCAGTCAGAAGATCCTTAAGAACTTCTACTCATGTACAATAGAGAGCATCTTGACTGGCAACATCACCTCCTGGTTTGGGAATAGCACTGCACAAGACCGAAGCAGACTACAAAGAGTGACACGTTCAGCCGAACGCACAATTGGAGGGGGGCTCCCCACCCTCCAGAACATTTACAACAAGCGTTGCAAGGGCAAGGCTAAGATAATCATTAAAGACTCCAGTCACCCGAACAACTGCCTCTTTGAACTGCTGCGGTCAGGCAAGCGATACCGGAGTCTCAAGGCGAGCACAGAAAGACTCAGAAGAAGCTTCTATCCCCAGGCCATCAGGCTGCTAAACGAACAATGAACACTACACAACAACAACCACCAAACGCACATAGCACACACATCCACACGCACACACTCACTTTAAACAAACACACTGTAGCACCCACTCCACACACTTTATAGCACACACCCACTTTAAACAAACGCACTGTAGCACCCACTCCCCACACTTTATATTTATTGATGAAGGATTGCACTACAACTCGTACACCTTACTGTAAATTGTACCTAAATTGTACCTCATCCCATTTCTGCTTTGCACTATATAGTACTGTACATTAGTACACTGCATAGTATTGTATATTATATGGTAACTCAGTTACGTCTATTCTGCATCGAACATTGTACATATGTCTATACCGAACACTGTGACCTCATTTTCTACTTCTAAATTACATGCTATACTATGTTATTTGATACTATCTTGTCTAGCACAGTCTCTGGAGCGTAACAGTAAGAAGCATTTTGTATGAAAGTATTCTGTACTTCTGTATGACAACTATTAAAGAAACTTGAAACTAGTATGTCATGTATGTCCCTATGCCATAAATGTTGTGTATGTCATAAATGTCACTATGAATTGAAAATGGGGTACCCTGATGTAAACAAGACAAACGTCTTTCTCTGGTCTGCACTCCCTTAACATTGTGTGTATTGAGCCGTACTGTATTGTACCCATTCTGCAATCTGTTAAATATTGATTGATTGATTGTTGTTAACAGATTGCAGAATGGGTACAGTACAGCTCAATACACAATTGTTAAGGGGATGCAGACCAGAGAAAGACTTTCCTCTTGTTTACATCAGGGTCCCCCATTTTCAATTCATCATAACATATATGACATACATGACATACAGATAGACAATACTGCTACATCTATACATTTATGACATACCAGATTTACAAATACAGTATTGTTTGTGGTACAATAAGAGTCTAAAAAAGAGAGTATATACATTTGACGAAGAAACTGTACATTGGAGGAGCTTGGGTAGGTTGGGTGGAGGGGGGCGGGGAACTGTACATTGGAGGTGGTTGGGTGGGTGGGGGGGGGGGGTAACTGTACATTGGATTATCGACGAAACCGAAACAAGTAGGCTCCCTTGGCGGTTAGGTGGCGTAGCGGAGATTGCGTTCGTCACCAACCCCGGAGCTGTGAGCTGGATTCGCCTGTTCGAATCCAGCTCACAGCTCCGGGGTTGTCACCAGCTTGGCTGGCCGTTCACACTAATACAATTGGCTGTATTAGAGGGTGGGAGAAGCTGGCGGGGTGGGTCCGGGTCGTTGTAAACAGCGACTCCTACAGTTCGGTCGGGGCGCCTGCTAAGCGCGGATAGGACCTGAGTGGGATAGTGTGATCCTTCCACACGCTACGCCCTCTCAGGGAGGACCCGCGCTGCCAGGTGAAAAGAAGCGGTTAGGGAGCTCCAGTAGCTCACCACGTACCGCGAGCGCTATTTCAGCGCCGTGGACAACCGTGCTCGTCACGGATCTGGGGCTTAGCGAGTTCGAATCCCGACTGCAGCCGTGCCTTTCCCAGAGTGTCTTCCCCCCCATCTGAACCCTTTCAGCCTGTTTCTGTCGGTCATCCTTGACCAGTATAAATGTGATAAACACATAAAAGAGCCAGGGGAATGGCCAAAGTTTTAAAAAAAGAAAAGAAGCGGTTGATTGGCTGGACGTGTGTCGGAGGAAGCACGTGATAGCCTCCACTCTCCCAGATGATCTGACTGTGGGGGGTAAGTGCGCAGCGACCAGGAAGAGGATTGGGAATTGGCATACGACTAACATTGGGATGGGAGAAAATCGGAGGAAAATGGAGGGGGGAAAAGATTAAAAAAAAAACAAGTAGGCTCCCTTAAAACGCTATTAAAAAAAATATATACAGTAGAGGTTAAAATAAGAATATGACTTGGCCTGAAAAAAAGTTCAGTTTTTGCTTTAATCCCTGTGTTCTAACGGTTTGTCCCTCTCTCTCATTGTTTGTTCTTCAGTGGCTCACTGTGCGTCATCCAGACAGATCATCTCTCACTGGAAGAACTGCACGCGCCACGACTGTCCCGTTTGTCTGCCGCTGAAGAATGCCAACGACCGGCGGTCGCAGCAGCGTGAGTTAACTCTCTTCATGTCCAGATTCACCGCTGAGGGCACCTAATGAGTGGCGGTAGAGAGAGGCAGACTAGTAACGAAACGTTTGCCGGTTAGACCCCCCCCCCCCCCTGACGGGAGGATGACGAGTAGACCTGCCACATTTGTGTCTTTGCCGTCTACTGTGACAAAAACTGTGTGACTGACGTGACATCAGTGTTGTAGTCGAGTCACTAAATCTTGAGGTTGGGTCTCGAGTCCCCAGTGTTCAAGTCCAAGTCCGAGTCACCATAGAAGAGCCAGAGTCTGAGTGGAGTCCCCATTACTCTAGTCCGAGTCCAAGTCATTAATGTTGAGTCCACTCCACTCTTGAGAGTCAAAGAGCTAATGTACAAATAAAAAAAGGTCTACATTAAACATAAATGACACAGCGGTCACCGTTTCAAAGGGAGTTTATTTACTTTGTGACATAATAGCCAAACAAATGCACTAGCCATCAATATCTTATGCCAAATGATTGGGGACTATTACAATTTCCTTTAAATTATTATAATTTTTTTAAATAACTATTTATTGGTTGCCAAAATCGCTTTCCAGCGTTATTGGCCGGCATGCGTTGTCTGCCAAGATCCCTGTCCAGCGTTATTGAGATCAATATTTCATTTTTTCGCCATGGCATTCATAATTCATATATACACCCGCGGTGCTGCAGCTGGACCCTATAGGTGACTGCAACGACGGGTCAATACCGCCGCCTGGTGGATGGTCGGGCGAGTTACACTCGCCAACAGGATGTGCCCATCAGTGCATCGATGAAACTCATCCGGCAGTCACATCTCGTTGCGGGACTCCCGACAGACACTATGTACATAATGGATCGCTTTCTAAACTTAATAATCGATATGATTTCGGCGTTTATTGCGACATACAAACCGGAAATGGACCTAGGCGATCGGCGTCGTATACTTGGGATCTTTCACCGCCAGTCTCATTGACCCATGGTAAGAGGAATATAACATTATTTTCAACCCGATTGTGCGTTTCCTTGTTTGCAAACCATCTGATCAATATATCACCCAACCTACATAAAGCATTTACTGATGATTGGGGAATTATAAACGAGGGATGGGAATTGATAAGATTTTATCGATCTGATTCCATTATCGATTTTGCTTATCTATCCGATTCTTTATTGATTCACTTATCGATTCCTGCTACATTTATAATTTGAATAAATAAATTGGAAATGCAACAGAACTAAGCTGGTTAGAATAACAACATGCAACTTGACATTTATGATTGTCATTTATCATTTATTGTTGCGCGCCCCCATGTCAGAAAAATTAAATAAAAAAATAAATTAACTATACACTTAGATAAAATAATGTATTTGAGAACTAATTTAATCTATTGAACTGTAGTTGCATTCAACAGGTCGTTATTGCAAAAGAGAATTTGTTAGCAATAACCTATACCTGTATAAATAAAGCTCAGTGTTCTGTCTCTCTCTGCAATAAGCATGGCTATTTAGCTAGCTAGCAGCTAACATTACTTTACCATGTAAATTAATGACTAGGATGCAAAGCACTTTCAGTTTTCACTGCACACACAAAACGGTCGCAATATCGAGCCCTTTAGGTTTTCCTAGTCAAGGAATAAAATAGTCTGCTATGGCTGCATGCGTGACGCTAACGTTATTGTTTTTAAATGCGCAACTGTCAGAAAAACATGGCATCGATAAGAGGAATCGATAGTCACGGAGGCATGCGATTCCAGGAATCGGACAATTAGGAACCGGTTCCCAATCGATTCCGATTCTCAATTCCCATCCCTATACATACATCACAGAAGTAAGGGAAATTATTAAAACGCACTAAATGAAATTACAAGGCATGCAATACATGAAGCATAACAGACAAATTACAGTAGTAATAATACACTTTTTGTATAGCACCTTTCATACAGAAACTGCAGCTCAAAGTGCTTCACAACAGAAAAAAGACAGGCATAAAATGAGCACATAAAGTGCAGACATATAAAATCACAGTTTTTCACATTAGGATCTAACATCCCAACAGGCCACCTAGTTTATGGTTTGATTCCGTTTTAAATAGACAATGATAAAAGGAGCAAGATAAAATAGACAGAGTAAAATAGTGCAATAGTGCAGTGCAATAAAATTGTAGAATAGAATAGATACAAAAATATATATATTTTACAGTGCAATAAAATAGTTCTGGATTACTGTTAAACAGTTCAAAGTCGTACAATGGTAAAACTGTTCTGAATTACTGTTTCAACAGTTCAAAGCCGTCCCAAACCTTTGTTCGGTATCCATAGTTCAAAACATCACAGTCTTCTCTTCTGCCTGACACCACAATGCACATTTTAAGCCAAGCCATATCAGACAGTATTAAAGCTGACAGTCTCCCCTGCTTATGACAGTCTCCTGTTGCCTGACACCACAAATGCACATTTTAAGGCAAGCCGTATCAGACAGTCTCCTGCTCATGACAGTCTCTTCTGCTCGATACACACACAGTTCAATACCTGACAGTTTTGAACCTGTAATAAAAAGCAATAGACAGAGTAAAATAATATAGTGCAATAATAGAATAGTAGAATAGAATAGATAGTATAATTATGCAATATAATTGACAGAGTAAAATAGTGCTACAGTCAGGGCTCGAAATTAACATTTTTACTTGGTAGCACTGGTGCTCCCAACTTCAAAAAGTTGGGAGCACCAGCAAAAATGTAGGAGCACCCATCAAAATGTAAGGAGCACCAACAATATATATGTAATATATATTTTTTATTGATAAAAACTATGTAGTGTAGACCTAGTAGTGTAGACTATAGTGTAGACTAGGCATGTGCCGGTATGACATTTTGAGGGTACGATAACCTTGGGCAAAAATACCACGGTTTCACGGTATTCGGTACATAAAAAAATCCCCCATTGAACAAAACGTCTTTTATTACAGTGCACAATAAGCTTTTCTGTAAGTGTTATTTATGAATGTGTGACGACTGTGCATTACACACAGAGGGAACTGTCTGACCACTTTCAAACTAAGTACAGAATATACAATACTTCCATTTGACATTAGCTATTTATGGGTGGAATATTCCGATTCTAGCTCACTAGATCAGTCACATTAAATTCTTCTTGTATAGCTTATAGGGGTGGGCTTGAGTAATCGATTGATCGATTACTCACGGCTATGAGAGAACTCGATCTTTCAGCCAACAACAGCCAGCTAATGAATGAATGAATGAAAACTTTATTTAACAGATTGCAGAATGGGTACAATACAGTACGGCTCAATACACACAATTGTTAAGGGGATGCAGACCAGAGAAAGACGTTTGTCTTGTTTACATCAGGGTCCCCCATTTTCAATTCATAGTGACATTTATGACATACATGACATTTATGACATAGGGACATACATGACATACAGGTATATAGTACTGTTACATTTGTGACATATACGATATGCAAATATACAGTACTGTTACCCAGAGATCCTAACAAAATATATACATATGATGGGGAGGAGACTGTACATTAGTAGGGGAGAAACCCCTCTTTATCATCAATGTACATAGATACACACACTACTGCACTATGAACTGCCAGCCAGCTAGCTGGCTACCTAGCCCTTTTCGTGACTGATGCACAGAGTGGATTCACTCGGTGCATCACAGTCACGAAAGGGGCTACTGGCTACCCGAATCCACAACAGCCAGGCAGCCAACCGTACAAAATACAGTCTCAGCCAATCACATCGATTTGTACAGTTAGTTAGCTCCAGTATTAGCTAGCTACAGTTGGGGGGGCAACCCGTGTTACCAAGTAAACAAATCACGGAACAATGGCCAGTTAGCCCGCAGCATCCTAGTGCTACTATCGTTAGCTCTCAGAACGGTAGCCAGAAGCCAGCAACGGTAAGCGTGTCATTTAATTTCCACCACTGAAGCGGGTTTTCCTGTCCTGTGTGTAGACAACCAGCTCTGCGTGTGCTCGCTCCACTAGTGAGGACTGGTCTCGCCCTCTGCTGGCACGTGCTCTGTGTGCACTACAACCAATGCCGTCCCTGTCAAAACTCTGTTTCAGTGTAATAGAAACTGAAACGCATCTGTGATTTTGACCGTATTGATTTTCAATACCGTCGGGATTTCTAAATACCCTGGTATACAGTCATACCGCCCAAGCCTAAAGGCTGCATCCCCGATTTTCCTTAGACTGTGGCTTGGAACAGTCAATAGACCAGTAGTAGATTATCGCAATGTTCTAGGAGGCACATAGTTGACCAGAGAATTTCCAATGTAGCTTGGTCCTGTTCCATTTAGTGCTTTGTATATAAGGAGGACGACCTTGAAATCAATTGCACAGTGAGGAGTGCATTACAGTAGTCAAGTCGGCTTGAGATAAAGGCATGGATCAGTTTTTCAGCGTCTTTTTTATTTATAAACGGCCATACCTTAGCTATGTTTCTAAGGTGGAAAAATTATGTTTTTGTCACCTTGTTGATGTGTGATTTAAAGCTTAGGTCCGAGTCTATTATAACACCAAGACTTCTAACTTCGGGTTTGATCCAAGGAGTAAGTTGCCCCATATTGCTCTGTAACATTTCTCTTTTTGTTATAGGACCGACTAGTAGAATTTCAGTTTTGCCCTCATTTAATTTTAGGAAGTTGTTCGTCATCCATTTGTTTATTGCTAAGAGACAGGCGGAAATGGAGTTTATAGCTGTGTGATCATTTGGTTCAGCGGAGATGTACAAATGTGTGTCATCTGCATAACTATGGAAACATACATTGTGCTTTCTAATGATGTCTCCGAGTGGCAGCATGTATAGTGAGAATAATAATGGACCAAGGCAGCTCCCCTGTGGAACTCCGAAGTAGGTGTCATGTTTCTCAGAAGAATGATCTCCAAGCCTGACGTAATATTTTCTCCCTTTGATATATGTTCTGAACCAGTGTAATACATAGTCAGTAAGAAGGCTGGGTGACCATTGCAGGTGTCTGTACACGATTAACATTACGAGTGCAAGCTGAAAGTTAAAATGTTAGTTTCTGTTCAATCATATCAAATGCAGTATATAGAGTAGACTGGGGCAAGACGAACAGGTTCTAAAACAACACTCCATCACTCCATCAGCAGAAGCGGCTTGCAATAACAAAATACACGCCATGTGTCTGTTTTCTTTGCCGGAAAGAAGCAGAAAACCATTTGGCAAATACATCTTTGTAGCTTCAATCATAAAAAGATCATTGCACACTCTCATATTTATTTAACTATGCACTATGTTTTATTTGTATCAGGTAATTGTATCTCTGGTGCGTGATGAAGACTAATGGATGTCATAAAATATTGACTGCACTTTTTTTTTTACAGATAAATTATTGACGCATTGTAGTCGGGGCTCTACGCTAACCTTTTTCACTAGGGGCACAGGTGCTCCTAAATGAAAACATTTAGGAGCACACAAAGAAATTTAGGAGCACCCAAAAATATTTAGGAGCACAGTGAAAATATTTCAAGTAACAGAGTTTATTTTTTTTTTTTTTTTTTTTTTTTTTTTTAATAAATATATGTATATTTGTACTGTGCGTGCATGTGCAAACGGGAACGGGACACACATCTGTGCAATAGCACATACCACCAAAGTCACTGGCCCACTGTGTGTGTGTATCATCTGCGTGTGCAAACGGGAATGGGACACAGACATTTGAACTATTAATTAAGTGATTAATGCCTACTGTGGCAAAGTTGTAGCCAACAACTAGACCTAATAAGAAAGTCAGTGACATTGAACAAAAAGGAGACACTGGCTTTACAACCAAGGCCATCAGTAGAGGGGGGAGCTAGTGTTGCTCTTCTAGAAAAATAATCCTTTCAGGGTTGCCTATTGAAATACTGTACACCTCCAGTACAGAAACATTGTTTATGAGTTTGCGTGTCAGGTAGACCATTGATTGACAGTCGATTCTGCCAATTACGACGTCACACCGCTTGCACTCTGGCCGTCCGGCGCTGCAGCTAGACCCTATTGCCACACCGCTTGCACTCTGGCCGTCCGGCGCTGCAGCTGGACCCTATTGCCCACCTCTGCGGTTGATAACGCTAGCCAAGTTAGCTGTACACACATACACAGTGGGCCAGTTGTAGAGGTGTAACAATGCATCGCAATGCATCGATCCTACTTTGCAATATTTACAAAACATGACATTGTTTTCGAACTCTAGCCATGGGAAAATGTTTAGCCAATTCACGTTAAATTTGTATGTCTTCCCTCCGGCTCCAGTGCGTGTAGCTTCGCTAGCTACAGTGGCTACATTGGGTGCTACAGTGGGGGTAGTAGTGGGTGTAGCCTCGCTAGCTTGGCCAACTTCGCTAGCATGCTGGCTAGCGTCAGTATCTTGGTTAACATTAACGTTAACTATCACCTCTGTAACATGAGCTGCCTCGCCTGACTTCTCATTCTCCGGTATCTTTCGCGCAAAATAAAAATGAATGGGCTTCGACATGGCTGTATTGTCTGACTCGGACAGTAACGCTGATCGTTACTTTCAGTTTCCAGTCGCGTGACCACAGGAAACTCTACTGTGATTGGAACGTTTATGCGGCTGTGAACTGTGGGACTTGTAGTTTTTTAACGATTGCGACTGCGGCTGTAATCTGCACTTGCACGCCGTGCGAGTAATTGATTTTTCAGGTTCGCACACACATATTTTTAGGGGCATATGCGAGCAATATGGTCGCACTGTAGAGCCCTGATTGTAGTATTAACACTATTGAAACGTAAATCTTTGGTGTTTTTCCATTCTCTTTTTTTTATGTAATACAACTGGACGACCCCGTGAAGATCAACAAATCATTCCTATAGAGGAGGCAACATTTTCAGTTTTGCTCCAGGCAGTGTGCGCTGCTCTGCTGTCGTTCATTCCCCCACGTAACAGCAGAAGATAGCATTACACAGGGGTGTAGTCTTGCACAGCTCTGCCTCCTCTAACTACACACCCTCAAGACCCCTGCGCTCTGCGTCTTCTGGCCGCCTCAGAACCACTCCTATTCGGGTTCCTGGGGGGACAGTTCTATAATAATAAAAATAAAAAAAATCTAAAATCTAAATATATATAAATATAAAGTTTTTTTATTTTCAAAAAAAATAAACCAGTTCAACACAGGTAACCACTTTTGCTTCATTTCTTTTATGGCTCAAATGTATGCTCTAGTCCAGTGGTTCCCAAACCTCTCCTCGAGACACCCCAGCCGTTCCATGTATTTGTTAAATTCCACCACCAGCACACCTGATTCAACTAATAAAGGGCTAGTTAAGTTGAATCAAATCAGGTGTGCTGGTGGTGGAATTTAACAAATACTTTGAACTGCTGGGGTGCTTCAAGGAGAGGATTGGGAAGCACTAGTCTAGTCGATTTTGTGTTTTGAGCACAAAGTTCATCATAGATCTAGCCTCCGGACCGCCCTAGAGGGTCGGAGGTTCACCCTCCATAGTCTGAAAATCCTGTAGAAAACACTGTCTATATTACTATGCGCTCAGAGTGTAAGGTCGCTTTCACACAGGGGCTGTTTGGTCCGGACTTTCGGACCAGAATTCGATAGTCCGGTTTTTCGGGTTTGTGTGAATGCACGTCGAACTCGGTTCGCGGACCAAACAGGCGAACTCTGGTCCGCCTGAAAACGTCGGTCTCGGTTCGGCTTCAGCGGACCAAACGCGAACCAAATATAGGAAGTGATTATTATTACCACTGCTCGCAGCACTCACTGCAAAACAAGCACACTGCATCTAATCTATCTATCTATCTATCTATCTATCTATCTATCTATCTATCTATCTATCTATCTATCTATCTATCTATCTATCTATCTATCTATCTATCTATCTATCTATCTATCTATCTATCTATCTATATATCTAACTGTGCATCTTGGGAAGAAGGAAGAAAAAACGCGGCTTATTATTATTACCGAGGCGCACGGCATTGGATCAATGCCACGTCAATACTATTATTACCTTACCACTGCTCGCAGCATTCATTCACTGCAAAACAAGCACACTGCATCTATCTATCTATCTATCTATCTATCTATGGATCAATGTCATGTCAAAATTCGCCTCCGCTGATCTGGAGGGCTCGCAGACAGTCCACACACAGACACACACACGCGCACACACGGGCTCGCAGCCACACACACATTTCCACTGTCCAATAGACAAGCGCCCTTTTCAACCGCGTGACATTGTTCAGAAGGTCTCGGTCCGCCTCACAGATTTCTATGTGAACGCAGGCGAACCAAATGAAGAATGCAACAATGTTGCAACTTCACCCCCAGAACCGCACAGAGTCCACCAAAACTATGTGAAAGCGACCTAACACTCAAGTTCAACACTGTTTGACGAAAAATGCCACTTACCCTTAGCTGCCAGAGGTGTACCCTTCCCGCTGACTTGTTGTACACAATTTGTACGTCGCTTTGGATAAAAGCGTCGGCTAAATGTAAATGTCATCAATAGATCTGGAGAAGTTCTTGTCAAACGGTTGTTTTATTCATTTTATGCTTTGTGTACTTGAGAAAGCACTATACAAATTAAATGTATTATTAAGTCAAACTCATCAAATTCAGCTTGGGCAGAGCATAAAAAAACAAAGTGCCTCTTCAGGGCATGTGCCAGTGGAGCTTTCAATCAACATTTGAGCCAATCAAATTGCTGCCAACGCCACAGTTACTTTTTTAACAAGAATTTCCCCAAAGGCCAGTGAGATTTCACAGGGCACAGTGAGCCAGTTGAAAAGGGTATTGATGCCAAGTGTAATGAAGACCAAGAGTGGAAATAGATAATAAATAAACCTGTAATAATTGTATATGTTTTTATTTGACCTTTATTTAGCCCATTGAGATCAAGGATCTCTTTCACAAGGGTGACCTGGCCAAGATACACGTCATAGTATAAATCACAAGATAAAAAAATGGTAAACAATTCAATATGTAGAAGAACAAAGCGGCAATAAGAAGTACACATGCTTAATATCACATATGAAGTGCACATGTTTGGGATAACACGGAAACCGAATCAAATACATAGACACTGTCCAGTGGTTTTGCATTCTAGATCATTAACTCTTTGGACGCCACTAGGGCTGTCTTAAATACTTCGAAGCTCCGAAGCTTCGTTCGATGGCACAAGCTTCGAACATAAAAAAAAATAATCGAAGTTTCATTTTTTATTTTTTTTACATTTCTTTCCAAAATCTTGCGCCTCCATTCCAATGAAACGAAAGTAAGCTGCTCCTTCCCGCCTCCATTCCAATGAAACGAAAGTAAGCGGCGCCTTCCCGCCTCCATTCCAATGAAACGAAAGTAAGCGGCGCCTCGACTCCACCTCTCTACAACAAGCACGTGGAGATTATCTGTGTTGAAAACAACAAGGACATGTGCAGCAGACATGTCGACGAAGAAGCGAAGCAATGCCGTTTGTTATTTAAGACTATGTCGGACAGATTTGTGTTTCATTGTGCTGCTTTTTTAAAGTGTCCCGACCCATATAAAAATATGTCTTAATAAAACGTGCTTAATTTAGTCGAATTCTGCCTTTGTCTCTATCAACTACATATAAATATTTATATAATTCTTTGCTTGATAGACGAAGGTTGCAACATAATTATGTAATGTCATGTCGTTGGCTGTGAGAACAGCCCCACTGCACCCAGGCAGCGCAGCAGAGTGAAACCTTGTTGGCTGCGTCACAGTCACGAAAGGGGCTACTTAATTAATTAATCCAATCCACTTTATTTATAGAGCACATTTAAAAACAACAAAGTTGACAAGTGCTGTACAAGTCCCACAACATAAGGTAAAAAAATATATATATTAAACAAAAATATATTTTAATTAATATTCTTTATTTATTTGTTTCTCTCTCGAAACTTCGAATTCAAATCGAAGCTCGGCCCGAAGCTTTGATTGCCAAAAAAAGCTTCGAAGGTCAGCCCTAGACGCCACGCAGTTGAGCATCGTTTGTACTTACCACGCAGACGCTCTAAATTAAGATAGGAATAAGTGGCAGTGTTTGCAGGGCTATAACTATATATTCTATATTATAGCTATGGATACAATACTATGGCCCATTTGACATCGATTATCTATCGTTCAATATGTGTTAAAGAAAAAAATAATTCATCAATACCTTCCCTTTTTATACCGTGGTGAATATGAGTATAGTTTTAGGGTAATTCTGTCTAATCACAGAAAACGACGCTATGCAGCAATACGTGCATTTCACTCAAAGTGTTGCCGTTTCTCGCCTGTACACGCTAATATTTTGAAATCAAATCTATATTATCGGTATTATGTTTCATCATGAATGCATGAAAGGGTGGGAGGGGGTAGTTTTTTGATGCTTTGATCGTCACCAACGGCACACGTTGTGGAGTAACATTACACATATATTAGGGGTGCACTGATATGCAAATTTGCCGCCGATACCGATTGTTCAACTAACACAATCGGCCGATACCGATACCGATATTTGTGGCCCAAAAATATATATATATATATATTTTTAATATATTTTTTTAATTTTTTTTTTTAATTTTTTTTTTTTTTTTTTTTAACTACTGTATATGTGCACGCGCGCCCTTTTGGTGGTGTGTGACATGAAAAGGCTAATGGCGGTGCTATGGTGTTATTTTACTAATAAATATAATCTGTTTCTGAGCGTACTTCTCATTTAGTTCTTTCGTGTGGTGAAGTATTTTATTTGTTGCAATTTGAGTAAAATGACTGGAGTTACCAACATTTTCGTTAATAACTGCTGCTTATTGTTGATATAGCTGGTTAATTGTTGTGTGCTCGCTAAGGCGAGGATAATGTTTACTTGTATTGTATGACTCATGAGCATTATAAAATAAAACACATGGCATGGTGAATACAGGTGCAGCTCAATAAATTAGAATATCGTGGAAAAGTCAGTATATTTCACTGTATTATTGATGCAGTCATTTGTGCACTGCAAAAGGAGCCCTAACGAAGTGTACTGAGTGAACATACATGAACATACTTAGTTTTCAGAAGGCCGACATTTCTATAGTATATACAAAAGAAAAATACATCTATTTTATTTTTTTATTGATGACAGATTTTGGGCTTTCATGAGCTGTAAGACATAATCATCCAAATTCAAACAAATGAAGGCTAGTTGAAATATTTCACTTTGTGTGTAATGAATCTAATCTACGAGAGTTTCGCTTTTTGAATTTAAATACTGAAATAAAAAAACGTTTCCACGATATTCTAATTTATTGAGCTGCACCTGTAAATCCATAAACATGTTTCTTGATGTTTCCTTTTTTGTAAGTAAGTAAAGAGGCCTATGTTCATATCGGTGAGCACAATTTGTAACACAAGACGTGTAGTAATATTTTATTTATTCATTTTATTATTATTATTATTTAATTTGTTGCCATGCCTAAAATAATAGCAGAATTCAGTGTTTCTCGTCAGGCGCAAAAAGGAACATCATCTCAGCTGTGAGTGTGCGCACGCTTCTCAAGGCCGCAAAAAGGAACTTTAAGGAAGTAAAGAACATAATCTTTCGTCAGAAAAATCAAGGCAGCGCTCTGAATGTAACGTTATTTATATTTCAACGAAAGAAAAGCGGGGGTGTCTGAAATATCTACGGTACCGTGCTGTTTTTCTTGTACACAAAACAAATACGAAGACAATGTCGGCTGTATGGGCTCATTTCACGGTGTCAGAAAAAGAAAACGGACGCTATGCTATTTGCAACAAATGCTCCGTTGGTGTTTCAAGGGGAGGCACCTCAACCAGGGATTTTAATACATCAAATCTGATCAACCATTTAAAATCAAGACACGTGGAAGATTACAATGAGTATCTGAAAGCCACATCGGCACTGGCTACTACGAAAGTGCAACGCAAGTCCTCGACTCAGTCTCTGTTAACACACGCATTCGAGCACAGCCAAAAGTTAGATAGGGACAGTGCCAAAGCTAAAGCTATCACTAAGGTTTATCGCACTAGATGACCAACCCTTCTCCGTTGTGGAAGACGTGGGGTTTCGGAGGCTGGTGGAGTACATTGAGCCCCGGTACACACTGCCAAGTCGGTGTTATTTCGCTGACGTCCGTCTACCCGACATCTACAATGTTGTGGCCACACACATTCACGAGCTACTGGCCCTTGATGTGCACGCCATTAGCTTCACAACTGATATATGGAGTTCCGATGTCAGTCCCATGAGCATGCTTAGCCTCACCGCCCAATGGGTAGACAAAGACTTCAAATTGGTCAAAGTGGTGTTTCATTCGCAGGAGTTTACAGGGTCCCACACAGCAACAGCAATCTCCGCAGCATTCGATAAGATGTTTGCCACGTGGAAAATCGACAAATCACAGGTGCATGTTGTCGTGAGAGATAATGCCAAGAATATGTCTAAAGCGATGAAGGACAGTGGACTCACCAGTTTTGGGTGCATGGCACATACTCTCCAGCTGGCAGTCCACGAGGCGGTACTGAGTCAGAGGAGCATCGCGGATGTGGTCGCAATAGGCAGAAAAATAGTCGGTCACTTTAAGCATTCCCCACTCGCGTACTCACGCCTACATGCCCTGCAGAAGACAGGCCAGTTGGGTCCAATAAAACGGCTCCAGCAAGATGTTTCCACGCGCTGGAACAGTACTTTTTATATGCTGCAAAGCCTTCTAGAACAGAAGCGCACACTCGCTGCATATTCTGCAGATTATGACCTCCCCGCAACTATCAATGCGCACCAGTGGGGATTGGTTGAAAACGTCCTCACACTTCTCTCTCCGTTTGAACAACTGACAAGAGAAATTAGCGCATCTGAGGCGTCGGCTGCTGACGTCATTCCATCCGTGAGGGCCCTGAGACGCCTTCTGAGCAAGGACGTTGACACAGACCATGGTGTCAAAACCACAAAGACCACACTGCTAGAGGCTATAAATAAACGCTTCGATCAAATAGAGTTTGACCCCATCTACAGTATTGCAACCGCACTGGATCCTAGATATAAGGACCGCTACTTTGATGGGGATGCAAAACGACGTGTATTAGTAGACCTAATTCATGCAATGCCTGGTGATGACGAAGCGCATAATGCAGAGGCAGCTGGTAGCCCACAGCAGAAAAGGGCACGGACGGACGAGGCACGGTCCACTCTGCACGACATGTTCGATGAGATTTTGGAGGAGAGTGGGCCAGAAAGGCCACGCTCAAGCGCATCGCAGCAACTGGATGGGTATCTTGCAGAGGTCTCCATTCCCAGAAATGAGAGTGCACTTGAATATTGGAGCAATAATCACGGCCGTTTCCCTGTACTGGCACAGATGGCACGCAGATACCTATCTGCCCCATGCACCAGCGTGGACAGCGAGCGGCTGTTCAGTGCTGCGTCTCATGTTATAGATGAGAAGAGAAACAGACTGAGCTGCGACAAAGCAGAGATGCTTCTATTTATAAAGAAAAACATGCCGCTTTTTCGTAAGAATCGGAAGTAGGCTAAAACAACGTGCGAAGCCGCTCTAAACATCTCTCTCTTTAATGTTCCTTTTACAATGTGACGTGTTCTATTCATTTCTCAGTTATTGAATACACGTGTATTCTACAACCTTTTTTTCTTTGTTACAATGTTAAATATATTGGCTATATATTTATATATCTGTGCTGTGCTTGATTGAGAAGTTTGTTACAGAATATAATGTTCGAATCAGCACTAGCTAGGCCTGTTGCGTTATTGAGCGCTGATTCTCGCGTTACAGAGAATATTCATTCATGGTATGGAATGCCATACATATATTTCTTGATGTTTCCTTTCCTTTTTTAAGTAAGTAAAGAGGCCAGTAAGTAAAGAGGCATTTGTTCTCAGTGAGCATAATTTGGTGTAACACAAAAAGAGATGTGTATTATTATTTATTTAATATTTTATTTATTCATTTTATTATTATTTTATTTGTTGACATATAAACGTTTTCTTAAAAACAATAATATATTGTTTTGTTATATGAAAGAATGTTATAATAAAAGGAAAGCTTTTCTATACATGATTTGTCTGATTGATTGAAAACTTTATTAACAGATTGCAGAATGGGTACAATACAGTACAGCTTAATACAACTGCTAAGACTATAAGACTGGAGGATGAAGACCAGCCAAATACTTTCAGCTTGTTTACATAAGGGTCCTCCATTTTCAATTCATCAAAAGTTTAGAGCAGCGGTTCCCAAACTTTTTTTTTAATATACTCACTGGCTTTCATAACCTTACAGACTAACTTCTTGTCTTGCTCAAGACTTGTTTATGACTTATGAGTTTTAATAAGAGAGAGCACCATCTCTCTCAACCAGAGCTCAGCCTCTCAGCCAATGCAATAGAACCATTTTGATTGACAGTCGATTCTGCCAATTTCGCCCCAACGCTAGCACCCACCTCCTGCTGTTCTTACCACCAATCGGCAAGCGTTTATTAGTTTTTTTTACTTCCGCAAAGCCGCCATTGATCTGCTTGCGAGAGGTAAACAAACTTACGTTAGCTGCCCGCCGACCAGCGCTCCACAGAATGACCAAACGAGAGACAATGATTTTACTGCAACAAATGTTATAATAAAACAAAGCCTTTCTATACATTTGTCTGATTGAAAACTTTATTAACAGATTGCAGAATGGGTAGTTTGGTACGGAATGAGCAACGGAATGGAACTGAGCTATGAACGGACTCGGAGTAATGTCTTGCTGCTATGGGTAATAATAATATGCTGATGTTATTGTCCGTGTAACACTAACTATATAACGTTAATGCCACAAAACGAATGCCTTGTTAATCATAAGTAGTAACTGTGATGCAGTAGCTTGTGTGTGTGTGTGGGGGACGGCGGGCGTTGTGCAGGTAGGTTGCGAGTGAACTTTTTTTTTTTTTTTGCCTTTTGACGCTACACAAATTGATGGTTATTTATCGGCGACTGCTATCAGCACATTTGAGCTTATAGGCCGATAGCAGTCAACAAGGCACTTATCGGCCGATACCGATACCCGACCGATATATCGGTGCACCCCTAACATATATGTTGTGATCGAAGTGAAGTCATGGTTGGATCACAGCAGGATTGATACCATATAGGCCTTACCTTCACTAGGATGTACCCCAAAAAGAATATTCCAATTATCTGATCGCAAGTCCCAGTATTGGTGTCGATCGTGTCGCCAACATAATCCGCCACACATCATGCACCGGGAGCATTTCACACTTCTCAATCCGATCGGGACAACCGCTTCACTTGGCCGACAAAGAAAAATCCGACCGGATACTTTTGATCGACGCACAGGCCAAGATATAATGTTTCAAAGGGTGCTCGATACTGCCACCTGGGTGGATGCGGCCGGTATTGCACTTTGGCATTCTCAGGATGATTCCCCATGTTAACCCAGAGTCCGTGTGCCTGTAATGAATGTAAATATCGAATAAAAGAAATAACGATGAAAACCCGACTATACTCGGATCTGGCGCTGATTGAGTTGAGGATCAAACTAAAGTCATGAGAAATTGGATCAGGCTATTTTAAATCTTTCTGCTATTCCATGTTCCAAGCAAAGGGGGCAGCGAATTTAAAAACAATTTTCCCCAACTCAGTTGGATAGACATGTAGAAACGTGTCTAGTTGGATAGATATGTAGAAACAGAAACGTGTCTGGTTGGACAGATATGTAGAAACGTGTCTAGTTGGATAGATATGTAGAAACGTGTCTAGTTGGATAGATATGTCGAAACGTGTCTAGATGGACAGATATGTCGAAGCATTGGCAGCAGGGTGTGCAGCAGTCTTGTGGTCACTTATGATTATGAACTTGATTGTTTTTAGTAATACTGTGCACGAGCATTACACTAGAGGTTCCAGTAGTGGGCAGCTTGAATTGCCAGGTCCTAAAACCAACGCTTTAAGGAGATCTTTTATTTTTAGAGCATTAACTCTTTGGAATAACCTGCCTCAAAACCTCTGCTGCATTTACAGTAGATTCACTTTAAAAAAATTATCTTAAATTGTTTTAAAATTGTTTTTAACACTGTAAAGTAATGTTTTGTTTTTGTTTTACACTGTAATGTAATTTTAGCTATCTTAATTGTTACAGTAGTTTCATTATGCATTGTGTGTACTGACTTTTAATAATTTTGTTTTTGCAATAATTGTTTTTGTATTTATTTTTTTGTGTAGACCCCAGGAAGACTAGCTGGTTGCTATGGCACCAGCTAATGGGGATCCCTAATAAAATAAAATAAAACTTGGGCTGACCTTTTGGTTGTCGATATATGCAGTATGACTTCCAGACATGGCCAACCCTGGGTTCAACTTGGAGCCCCATTCTCTGCCATTAGGGGATATTGTATTGATGCAGCTTAGTTATCTTGGAATAATATTGATCTCAAAGATCGGTATCGGGCCCATCACAGCATTTTTAACCGGTTATTGGCTATATTAAGCCAAATCAAATTCCGA